>NC_134506.1:21278007-21997382 GCF_027942865.1 Odontesthes bonariensis | reverse complement strand
AAGAGCACAAATCGGTGAATACTGACAGCAGAGGAGGAAACAACTTTTGTCATTTAAAACAATGCTGCAGAGATGCAATCGGGTCATAAGAAGCAAAAAAGCGACATAAAAAAAACACCTTCAGCAACAAGAATCTGTAACAGCTAAAACAGTTAAAAGGAGCTTATACAAATAACAATAGATATTAATAAAATACCCATAAAAATGAATAATATGTATAAAACAACAAAAACGTACATATATTGCACAGGTAAAATATTGAGATCTGCGTGGTAGCCGTTTGGGAGCTTTCAACACATCGCATGATATTTATGAATTGATGGAGATGTTCAGCTGTCATCTCAAAATATGAAAGCCTGTTTCTCATCCTGCTTGGGACTAAAAGTTTGGGGCCACTCCAGCTACAGCTGGCAAAGAAAAATCATATCTATACTTTTGTCAGAAAAATTAACGGAAATTCATTTAAGAATATGCAATTTCTGGTTGTACAATCTCAATTTAATTCGATGATAGATATCATTAAACAATACTCTATGAGAGAAGGGTGAGGTAATTCACACATGCCAAAGAAAAGCGGATCAGCCGCAAAACTGTGTGAGCTTACACAAACCAACTCAGCACCAAGGAGTCAGCTCAATGATGACACTGGTTAGAGCTTACACACATAGCCCTTTGTTTCTACCTCCCTTGCCGGCTCAGAGGCATAGGATCAGGAGCAGAGGATCGACTTTGATCCCTCACACCTCCTCTACTTTCACACATCAGTTCCAGCTTGAAAGGCATATGTGTAAAGTCGTACAGATATTTAGGTAATGCATGTTTGTTCAGTTACTCTATCTGTTTTTCTCTTCACAAAAGACTAAGTTTAACGTGATGTTTACATTGTTCTCAGTATGACATCATGGATTCCAGACAGAGGAGAGCTTCAGATGGGGTGCTTTGTGTTGTCAAGGAAACTTTATCTGATATGGCCCCATCCAGAGGATGCCTGCCTCCTTTACTGTCCTATAAGATGGAGTCAGGTGCTGGAATATTCCATGAGATTCATTTATTTATCCTTAAATTAACATATAAAAACTAAATGCTCAACAATCTTCGTCCTTTTTTTAGATCACCCTTTTGCTTTTGTAAATGAAGAGATTGATTATGGAGCCAAAGAGAAATACAGAGAGTCAAGAAACAGCTTCCAAAGGTGTGTAATTTCTGAGCTCATGTAGAAACCATGAGGATACATTTTGGGTTTCATTACTCATTCTCTGCTTCCTTCTGAAGTAATGGAGATGTCCTGAGGGACTCAAGCAGGTCCAGGGTTCCAGTGGTTTGCTTGGAGCGCCTTAAAATACTTGTGGCACAACTACCACCACATGGACGAAGACAGAGCGACCCTTTGCCAGCCAGCGAGATGGACGAGAGCGAAAGGAACCCTCAGCAGAACACCTGGCACAATGTTACACCAGAGGTTTGTCTGATTTTTTTTCTTAATGCAGTACAGGATGTTTGTAAAAATATCGTGTTCCTCACAGCATGGATAATGTTTTGAAATAAAAGTTAATCAAGTTACTTATGACTATCAGTGCTTGTTTTCATGGTTATTGTTACTCTCTTGTTTCAACTTTGATCAGAGCCAGGCTAGTGTTTTTTTTCTGTGTTTTCACTCTTGGTGCTAAGAAGTTAACCAACCCAGTTAACCCATAACTTCATACTCACATACAGCTGTTTGAGTAGCCTTTATTCATGAATGAATGATTAAAAGTACAACAAGATGTCAGTTTAAGTTAATCCCAATATTTTTTATTTTTTGAAAACCAGTACAGTAAAATGTGTCACTGTTAGGATTTACAGATTTATAGTGCATAAAATGAGAATATACAATGAAAAAATTATTACATTGGGGCACCAGTTAGTTCAATGGGTTGAGAATATACAGAGGCTCATGTTCAAGTCCTGGCACGGGGCCCTTTGCTGCATGTCCTTCCCCTCTTGCTCTCTGCCCCATTTCATGTCAAATAACTTTTGAATAAAGGCCACTAGTGCCGAAAAAAAAAAATTAAAGAAAAAAAAAGTGTTAAAATAACATACATTTATAAACTACTTTTCTAAACATGTTTCAAAATTCCTTACACAATCCTACAAGAGAATTGAATTAAAAGAAAAGCAAAAATATGAAATATCATAGGATATTAGAGTTGTTTTGTCAGGTCAAATCAGACAAGGCTCTCAAATGAAAGTATGTTTTAAAAGAGTTTTAAAAGAGGCCACTGAATCCACCGTGCTGACTTTCTCAGACAGCTCGATTCACAGTTTAGGTGCTTTGACCACAAATGCTTCGCCACCTCCGGTCTTCAGTCCTGTGAAACAAATAAAAGTCCTTTATAGGAGGATCTCGGTTTGGTTTAGGCTTGTATGGTACTAAAAGGTCAAATAGATAAATGGTCAGGGGCTACAAAGAGCTTTGAATTTTAAAACATAACTGGAGCCGATGCAAGGACTTTAAATCATGTGTGATGTGCTGTTTTCAGTGGTTTTGCAGACATCCTCTCTTCTCTTTTCTTCTCTTCTCAACATAGGAGAAAGCAGGAGGCTCTCATAGCAGAGGTACCACCCGCTCACTAACAGCGCCACCATATGCAGAGAGACAAACCTGTAGTCAGTCTTCCACACACTCAACAAGCAGTGACTTTGAAAGCAACAACAACAGAGCGAGACTCAGTTCTCACAAAGCATCCACACTGCTTCCCACTGACTCTCAATATGTGCCACAGAGTTATTCTGCACTCGATCTGGACTCTGACTCTGATCCCAGGTCAGTCTCCGAGGATGCTGTTGTTTTTCCGATTGATCCAGACCCACAGGAAGACTCAGATGCATCACCGGACTCTGATCCAAATGCGCAATCTTCATCTGAAGCTGAGCTTGAATGCGTGGCTGAGAAGAAGTCAGCAGCTGCAGGAAAGATGAGGCTGTGTGACGATTCAGAGCCCAGTCTGGAATATGAGGCAGACCCAGAATCAGATGCAGGAGCAGGATCAGATGATGGTCAGGGGCTGGATGCTTATACCGAATCAGGTGACGCTCAGACAGAGTCTGACACCCAGCCTGAATATGATCCCAATTTTCAGGCTGAGACTGATTCAGACGCTGTGTCTGATCAGCCTCCAGATTCCCAGGGCTCTGTGGAGTCTGAGCTTGACGTAGAATCCGAACCTGAACTGACCACTGATGAGCCACAACCGCTTCGCTCTGATCTAGAAGAGGAGGCCCATGTTGGTCCCAGTCAGAGGCCTCTACTGATTGCAAATCCTGTTGCTCAGAGAGGCACAGAGGAGGTCCAGTCCGAGCAGGATGGCACTGAGATGGAGAATGAGGACTTCTGTGCAGTGTGTCTGATTGGAGGGGAGCTGCTGTGCTGTGACCGCTGTCCAAAAGTCTTCCATCTGTCTTGCCATATTCCCTCTCTGCTGAGCTTCCCCTTGTAAGCTTCTTAAACAGGAATTTGAAATGCATACGTTGAACATCTCACATCTTCTCTTAAATAGTTTACTCGAAGCTGCCATGACTAACCCGATGAACCTCTATGTTATGCTGTTCAGAGGAGACTGGGTGTGCAGCCTGTGCAGAGATGTTGTACAGCTGGAGGTGGAATACAACTGCGAGAACGAGAGAAGGCCTGGACTACAAACAGTGCACGGACTGTCTGCATGTGACCAGAGAGTGAGACCTTCTATCAGCTGCATTAACAGAAACAAAGGCTAGCAATGTCTGGCTCCCCCCCCCCCTAAATTCCTGACAACTTATCTTGATGTTTTCTTGACTGTTTGCAGAAATGTGAGCGGCTTACTCTCCTGATCCTCAGCAACATCTTGAGTGCTCCCTTCCATGAGCCCGTCAGTCCACTTGTGAGTGATCACCATGTTATTACAGTCCTCTTATAATGAAGGCCACATCATTTTCATAACACCATTTATTTTTCATTATACTTACAGTCACACAGTAGTTCCCTGAGGAGTTTTCCTCTTGTTTTAGCATGCACAAAAAACACTTGGATTGCAGCTATATTTGTCAGTGTTTTGGGGCTTAAAGGTTCCCCCGTGGATGTGTTCCTTAAAACAAAGTTACTTTCATATTCAGTTTTTCTCATCAAAGCATAGTGAGCATGTCCCCAGGGCTACACAGCTGTGTTGAGTGCATTTTCATCTTCATAAAATATTTACAAGGCTGATTTTTTTAAAAAGAATTTGAGGCAGTCATTGCTTCCACTCAAGTTCACATCAACTCACAGTGCTTTTTTCTGATAGATGTTTTTGTGAAATGCCTCTGTTGAATATATCTGTTGAGTTGTTGACTAGTTTAAAACTGTTGGCAGAAATTCATGTTGGCTTTCACCAACAAACAGTCACACCGCAAATGAACACATCTATATACCGCTTGAATAATAGTATGTTTACACTGAAAATCCAGTTGGCTCTTGTTTTTAGCAGAAATATCATAACTATTGCTTTCTAAAGATGATCTTTCAGCTTAATTGAAGTTAATTATAATTTATTCTACACTGTATTTTAAAGTAAAATTACTTTGTGCTCTAGCAGTTAAAACACATTTAAATTTTAAAGGGCATTTTTGCAGTGCGCGTTCTAGAGATACATCAAACGTACATTTAAATCTTGTCCCTAAGTGACATTTTGTTATGGCTCGAGCTTTGCCACAGTGCTTGTATTATCTTAGATGACAGACCTCCTTTCTCTACCCACCTTAGTCCTTTCAGGACTCCAGTGCACATATTAAAACAGCTGGTATAGTGAGTATCACTCAACCGATTTAACCTGATGCATGTAGGTATTGTGAGTGATGTCTTAAGGGCACAGGCACAGTGTGTGCTCAGCTTTCAGAGCTTTCAGCTTTTCAGGGGCGGCCCTGTTTGTAATAGCATTGCTTGTCAGGGGTTGACATGGCACTAAAAAAGAAAAAAATATTGTGTTAGTCGGACCAAAACCAGACTTTTAAAATGCATGTAAACATGTCAGTCTGATCATACAAAAATTTACAAAATAGAGCTTCTCAAAATCAAGCTAACAGGCCGAGGTAATGTGGTAAGGGTTCGAATCATTACGGGATGTAATACACTCAACTAGACTCAAATGATTCTAGGTGCTCTGTACATGCTGCAAAGTTCAAGCTATCTGCACTGTTTGTAAAAACAGTAAAATACGAGTTAATACAGCGGAATGCCCAAAAAAGCTACTCTCAGTTACGTTTTTCTGTTTTTCTTCTGTCACATGGCTAAACACATCAGAAATTGTGACTGATAATCAGTCCTTTCAGATTACGTGTCAACTCGTGGTTATTTAAAGCATTTCCAGACAGTCGCTTTGCTCTAAAAAAAGAATATCCTGATTTTGTAACTGCAGTGTTATCTGACAGAAATCATCATTCAAGCAACATAAAGACAACTGTGCAATGAATTCAGGTATGCCTACATGTACGTTGATCTCCCACAGTGAAAGTTCGAAGCAGCAGAATGTCTTGAATGTATACTGACACAATCCATAGCGTTGCAGCATCAGACATATGAGTCAATAACTCAATTCCCCTCTTGTGCATGTATACTGGGATGACGACGATGGTGAAATTAAATGACCAAGTCGAGCCATATCTGTAGCTTGACTCAACTGTGCTGATCGATGACGCAGTGTGGTAAACTAAAACCCACGTGGTGCCTTCAGTATTATCACTTAAGTTTACCACCTATTGGGTTATAGTGTTTCAGCATATGTTGTCATGGGTAGCTAGCTTCTAGGATGCCTGATTTTGATTAAGATTATGTTCCCAGCGGGTACCTTGTATATGGATGACGGCACACTTGTCACAGTGATACATAACGCAATTTATGGAACATTTATGAAATGCATTTTTAATAGGAAAATGCTTTAAGGTAATAAAAATGTAATGAGCGCTAATGTAGATTATAAGAAAGTCTTAAATGCTACTGCTTTGTCACCGCAGGCACGTCATTACTACCAGATCATCAAGAGGCCTATGGATCTGTCTGTGATCAGAGCCAGACTCAATAAGAGGAATCCCAGACATTACAGTTCAACAGATCAGTTTGTTGCTGACGTCTATCTCATGTTCCGCAACTGTGCAAAGTTCAACTATGTAAGTCAAAAATTTTTTTTTTCGTATTTGTCTTACGATTGCGATTCTATTTATAGTTTTAATTTACAAAATCCTCATCAGTCAGAGCTTACCAGAGTTGATTTGACTGTAACAGCACCTTTTATCACTGAAAACAGCCAGACTCTGAGGTGGCTCAAGCAGGCCGCAGCCTCGAGGCGTTCTTCACCTCCAAGCTCAAAGAAGTTTTCCCAGACAGAGTTTTCCCAGTTGCTGAGGCGGACTCTGACAGCGATGAGTACGATGAGGCCTACAAGACATCTGAGAGTGGTTTCCCCTGGCCAGAGAGGAGGGAGCAGTGTCACAGGAAGAGGAAGAGGAGGCAGTCGCTCAAGTCGAGGCGAAATCACTTCTAACCAGAGTGTGTGTTATTACACATTTTTTTTTCAACACCCACGTGAGACAACAGCAGTGTTTTTATCCTGTGATGTTGAAGTAGCCCCATGTTGTGGTTCGCAGTAATATGACTGTGCTGCCTTCTGATGAAATCTGAACATATCTGAAGTACTAACAAATATAAGAGTGGTTATTATTTCTGCAGGCAGCTCATCAAATAAGCAGAGTGTGGAAATTAGTTTAGGTTGCGGCACAATTGGCAATGAACCTCTTTGTATCTAAAACAGAGTTTGATGAGTTGCTCCCGCGGCCATGAAACATGTTGAAGTAGGCAGGTCATGCTGTAATTGTTGCTTTATTATAAATGATGATTTGCTCCTAATGTACTGCGTTGCTTACCAGTCTGCAAAAAAAAAAAATCTAAAATCAAAAACACATTGTGTCAGATGCTGGACTGTACAGAGAGGATGCTGCAATCTGATGTTTTTGCATCTGTATTAAGTAAATCTGAAATTCTGAAAAAGCTTTTTTTTTTTAGGGGAACATAGTCGTGACTATACACTGAAACCTTAAAGCTGTAATTTGTCATATTCATCAGTGCTTGACATATTATTAATGTGTGCCTGCTTAGAACCTTATTTTGCATTACGTGTCACTTACTAAAAGACTGCCAGCAATTCTATTTGATTTTATACTTGATAAACTTTGGGGCTTCGTAGACTTTTAAGCTAAACACAGCAGCAAATTATATCCACTTTGTGTTTTTGACCTGAGTAATACAGAAGCTGAGTGACTGCGGGCACTATGGCCACTGTTAGAGCTCAACAGAGCACATGTATCATTAGAACATTTGTTTTCCTTCTCTCAAACAATTTTAGAAAATTTTCATTTTTACTGAACCATAAATAAGTCTGTGTGTACATTATGTAACGTGTCAGTGTCTACTTTATTTAATCAAACTCTTGTACTCTTTTATGATCTGATTTTCTCAGGCTTGACAGAAGTGTAAGGTATTGATATTCTTCAGTATTGATTGTTATAAAAATCTCCTCACTATTCGTAGAGCCATACTGTTAAACGGATATATGTCAGTATATTGTAACACTGTAGAGCAATTCTCATTTGAAAATGTGATTTACTTGCTCCCTGCAACTTAAAATAGGCTTTGCTTGAATTCACTGCATAAATGAGTAGTGACTGTACAGTATATGTAATGCTAGTTCCTTTGGTAACAGTAAGTGTAGTAACATTACCATTTGTTTCAGGGAAGACTGATAAAGCATAGTTACTGTCACTGTTTCAAGAGTTTCATTTTTTTTTTTTTACTGTAACAGCCTGAAAACACATGCACATACAGTATATTCATATGAATAAAATGCATTTAAGAGAAATACAAGTAATGCATGTCCTCTCATTATTCGATTAAATCCTAATTTTAATCCAAAATTTCAGTTTTAATTGTATCCTCAATCTCTCATGAAATGGACAAATGGAAGCATAGATGTTAACTTTACATCATCCACAAAGTTCTGTAATTTTTTATCCAAAACCAGCACTTTTAAGTCAAAAGTTTGGGCAGTTGTCAATAAAACATGATCTGTTCCTGGTTGAAATATCTTCTGCTCTCAGTTCTTTGTGTCTGCTCTCAAATCCACTGAGTGTGTTCATAGTCTGACCTAACTATGCTCACTCTCTGAGGCACTTTGATAATAAAGCATGCTTTTCTTGGGTGACAGAGCATGGGCTGACTCTGAGTGATGAAGAAATGTAGGCCATTAGTGCATATATTGCCATTTCACAAGTTACGCGAACCATTTTAAAGGGATTATCAGCACATGTGAAGCCCCAGCATAAACTGTGAAGCAGGTTGAACCAGATATGCAGCTGTTCAATGTAAAAGTAATGCAAACCTTTTGTCAACATTAAGCTTCATCATCTGTTAGATATGCTGGATGCACCCTGGGTTACAGGTGATTTACAGCTCAATGATGGGTTGATAAAGAGCTGCCATTTTCAAACAGGAACATTTATGAAGCTACATTCAACAAAGGCCCTCATAACTTCTAAAGAAAAACAGGGACGAAGTTACACTAATTTTCTCACAATAGTTTTCAGAGTAATATCAAGTAAATATACTACTCTTTTTAAGTGCATGCACAGCCTGGCCTCATGAAACAGCACATTAATAACATGTCATGTCACCTGTTTTTACTACATATGTGTGTTCTTTGAGTGTCATTGCATGCCATATACTGTAAAGGGATGACAGTCTGCCCTGTAACCCTATTTATTGTCACATTTTAACAGTGTAAAATGAAAAAGGGGTAGAAAATGCATGCAAAAAGCAGCAGAAATTAGCATATTATCGAAATGATTCCATCAGCAACAGCATTTCATTTCTGTTGATTGCACTGAAAACAGTTCGTCAAAACTTCTGTAATTTAGCTTGTAGGTTCAGTGAAATTGCATGTTTTAGTGTAACAATTTTTTTTTGACTGTAATGGACTGGCGACCTGTCCAGGGTGTACCCCGCCTCTCACCTAATGACAGCTGGGATAGGCTCCACCCCCCAGCGACCCTGTGTTGAATTAAGCGGGTATAGAAAATGGATGGATGGATCCTTTTGATGTTGTCTTGTTTTGAAGAAAGATGAAATACATATGGTTGCCCTGACTTTGGCCTTTCAAAGTTGCATCTCCCATTGGAGGAACCATTGTAGTTAATAAAATCTATCTTCTACCAAACTGACGTGACAGGCAGGGATTAGACAAGTGAAGAAACCAGGCTGAGGGTTAGCATCTTCTATTGGCAAAAAAATTTAAACAGACCGGTGGTCAAAATGAAAAAATCCGATTACAGTGACTCAATCAGTTAGTGTCCTTTATAATCTTTGATTAATATTTGTTTAGTTTTGCCTTCATTTAGACAACAATGTAAAAGTGGCTTTTTTATGGCCACTTTAGACAGAACAACAAGTACATCACACAACATGTATCAGTGAATAGGAGCCTGAAAATGATGATAGAGACTTAACTGGTTGGACTCTTCAGCTGGACATGATATCATCTGCCTGCCTGGCCCAGGAGACATGGCTGGCTTCTGCCTAACAACGCACACTTTAAATAATGGAAAGACATCTTGAGAAATTATATAAAATGATAGCACAAAACTCTGCTAAAATGGATTTTATGTACCTGAAAAACCATTTTAGATTTAAACAGACAGTACAAGGACGGGTGTGTTTTAATAGGAAAATTGATTTCTGGACAAGTCCCTGATGATGTATTAAAGTGGCATTAAAGGTGACCCTCAATGCAGATGATGTCCAAACTGAAGTTTGAGCTCCTTTATACAAAGTACAAAGTTATTACTTTTCATTTGGATGCAAGGGTAAAATGCCTTCTGTACCACATTACACCTTTTTTACCCCTAAAATTGTTGTGTTTTTCAGCAATTAAACAATATGTACACTGTTTTGGTCAGGGAGCGTCTTGCTGTGTTTAATTTGTGAACGAGGTTTGTGACCTTTCAGTAAGTAGACTTGTAGTAAAACATTTCCTGTTAATAATGAGACACTTTTGTGACCTTTGGTGAACAACAAAAAGGGCAGACAGAGAAGTACAGGGAGCTGTCCGGAGAGGCAGCTTCTGAAACAAAGTCTGGAGAGGTTTTGGGCTGCAGTTTTTAAAAAATGATTGTTTTCTTTTCGGTTACGATTAGGCAACAATTGTGCTTTGTTGGGTTTAGAAAAAGTTCATGATTTGGGGTGAAACCGACTGTGTTCACAGCATTAGACAGGCACTCAATTTACTTTTGCCAGAGAGGCTTTCAGGCAAAAAGGATTTCTGGCAGCAACCCCTGAAGACAAACTTCTCCCATGGGAATTTCAGAAGGCAGCGATAGTAAAATCACCTTTCATCACACTCTCTGAGAAACTAAGGAAAATGGAAATGAATTGGTGAAAACTTTTACGAAGAGAGCCATTCAACATTAGGTGTTGCTTCTAGTGAAGAGGAGCCTTTTTCACCCTTTAGCTGCAAAGAAGCTTCATGAGATTCGTATTGCGGTGGCTCCTACTTTTAAAAGTAGAAGTGGAGCTATCACGTTGTCATTTTAGAAATAATTTTCAACACTTGATCAATATCCTTTTTTTTTCTATTTCCATCTTTTACGCTAAGGCTTGGTTTAGTTTATTTCAGTTCAATCATTAAAAAAAGCAAAAATATACATTTTGTAGTTGATATATAACTACAATACATAAAAAAATAGCATATCAATAATGATGGTAATAATAACAATGGGGACAATTTATATATCTAAACTGACCGAAAAAGGTGGTGGTTAAAGCGTCGACCTTTTTCACATCAACTGTTTTGTAAAGCTGTTTTATGCAATAAAAAAAATAGTGTCTAATAAATCACAATACATTGCAGATTACTAAAGGTGTAATCAAATGTGTATTTTCTCTGCACAGTAATATGCAGAATGTGGACATACTCTGCTTGTTGACAATTCCAAATGTCAAGGTTCGTAATTCAAAGCAAGACAAACGGACACAATCTTTCTTATTTACATCATATTTTCCAGCTGTTCTGGTGCGATTCCTGACCAAAAACCTTCATGGAGAGTATTCTTCAAGTATGCAAGGACACTAATTACATCAGTAACATTGTTATCTCATAGAGGATATAATGAATATTGCTCGCATGGATTTTCTACTGTTGCGTTGTCCTCATACTAATTACATTAAATCAGCTTAATGGGACTCAACAAAACCCTCTTTTCAGTCTGTTGCCTTTAGGTTTGAAATCAATGATGTGAAAGTTTTACTATCACTCACTGTTTATCGGACAGGGATGGTACAGTCTGTAACAGACTGTGGGGTATAATGTTTCACCTCTGGCCTAAATTGATTTTCCTGTTTGCCTCCTCGGAAAACAATCATGGATCACAGTAAATATAGTGATCGTTGTTCTGTAGATTGACTAAACTGGCACCATGGTGTTCTCTTTGCCACAAAGAATGAACACCATCTACTGCCTCCACTTCTTTACTAAAGAAAACACACTTTAAAAAAAAAAAAAGTTGTTTGTTTACTGATTCTTGATAAAAAAGATTTTCATTAATGAAGGAATCATCCTAAATATTGATATTCTATGAAGTACAACTCTCTAAGTGTACTGGAAACGTACCTGGTTTGTCCTGTGGAGGGTCTCAGTGAAGCTGGAGACAATCTATGAATTACACAGTAACACAGTAATAAGACAGTTTGATAGACGATGCACCGGGTTTCATTTCCACATCTGCTTTTGCTGTGTCGGAGTGGATGCGGCAGCTGTATCCTGCAGGAACAGGTGAAGTATGTCACATCAGTGTAAAAGGGAGACACAGGCGTTTTGATTTGTTTGTGAACATTTAAGTTTTGATGTTGTTGTTTCGGTCAGTTTTACACCGTTTTATGAATGTGGAGTGTCTTATACGTAGGTCACTGTTTTCTGTATTGCCCAGCTTGATTCTTTTGTAGCATGCTGGTGGAAGTCCTGTCCTTACTGTGGGAACAGAGCAGGATGTGCCTTTGGCTCAGCACTGCCACTTCCTGGGGGTGTCCGCAGCAGAGGACTGTCTGAAGATATTCAACCCCTTCACAAAGCTCATTCGTCATGTGATGGATTACCTTAAGCACTGCACTTGCAGCAGACAAAACGGTGGCGCCAAGTCCATGGCTGAACTCATCAATAATGTGTTCGGTAAAAGACAAAAGTCTCTCTGATGGAGGAAATCGGTGGTTACAAATCAGAAGGCACGTAAAAAAATACTGTCTGTTTATCCAGATACTCCTGGAGTTTTGTTTGGCCAACTATACAGTGAGTATATTCCACTAAGACTTTCAAAATACTAGCTTTACTGAAATTCATCTGACATTTTGGAAGCAATGATATATAATTCAACCCTGTCATGGACTGGTGACAGAATCAGGGTGTATCAACTAAGCTGTTTTTGGATGTATAAGAGATGGAGAGGAGGGGGAGGACGGGACACTGGTGGACAACTTTGTGGAGTGGTCTGAGCAGAATCACCTGAGGCTGAATGTCAGCAAGACCAGAGAGATGGTGATCGACTTCAGGAGGAAGAAGAAGATGCCTTCACAGCCACTGAAGATCAAGGGGGAGGTGGTGGAGGAGGTGGAGGACTACAAATACCTGGGAGTGGTGATCGGCAACAGACTCGACTGGGCATCTAACACTGACGCTGTGTGCAAGAAGGGGATGAGCAGACTTTATTTCCTAAGGAAGCTGAGATCCTTCAATGTGTGCAGCAAGATGTTGGAGACCTTCTACCACAGTGTTGTTGCCGGTGCCATTTTCTTTGCCGCTGTGTGTTGGGGAAGCAGCATCAGATCCAGCGACTCTAACAGACTGGATAAAACCATCAGGAAAGCTGGCTCTGTACCAGGACAAAAGCTAGAGTCCCTGGAAACCGTGGTGGAGAGGAGGACACTGAAGAAGCTGTTATCTATCATGGACAAGAAACAGCACCCTCTCCACCACACAGTGGACAGACAGCGGAGCACCTTCTCACATAGACTGCTTCAGGTCCGCTGTCGAAGGGACAGAGGAAATCTTTCCTGCCACATGCCATCACTCTGTATAATAATAGTTAATCATTGTTCTGCACTAATTATGGTCATTATGGTCATCTCAATTTCGCACAACTGCATTTGTTGCACATTTTGCTGTACATATATATATTTTTTTATTTTTTATTTTTACTTGTCTGTATGCTGCAACTACAAAGTAATTTCCCAGCTGGGATGAATAAAGTACTTCTATTCTATTCTATTCTACCTCACCTCTTCACCAGAAACAGTGGTGACAAGCCTCAGCCTACTGTAACCCTGAACAGGATGAAGTGGGTGTAGAAAAATTTACTCTGAAGGTCATATATTCAGGGTTGCATCACTACAGCCCAGGGGCCTCACCTATTCCACTGGCATGGATTGTTTATGCATTTGGCAAAGGTTGACCAAACAATTTTCAACCTCGACCAGGAATGACCCATCGGAAACAGTAACTGACTGGCTGGATGTTGCCACGTTTATCATTAAATATAGTTTTCAAACAGTGCACCGCCGGCACTCTTATTGGACATACCAGTAGCAAAATGTCAAAAAGAAAACGAGGTGGCAGAGCAAAAAAAAATGAAGAGCACAACTCAAACAACACTATTGTCAATAACCATAACAGAAAACTGTATTTCAAGGCCACTAAACATTCATCAAGTACCCCACATGAAGATCCACAGCATCTAAAAGGCCTGGCAGCTAAAAGTTAACGGTGTGGTTGAAACAAATAAAACAGAATCCTTAGCTGATGCTTTTAGCAGCTAAACTATAGCCAGGGAAAGGAGTCTTGTGAAGATGACTGTCTGAGTGCTGCCTTGGGGCTCACGTCCAAACTAATCTGTAGCTGCACGTGTCATTGTGGGGATTTTTCAGTATTTTGGTGAATGACAATGCCATATATCTCTACTCTCTGCTCAAGACCTTAATCTTAAAAGTTTAAACATTTTTTTGTACATTTCCTATGACAGTTACTTTGGCGTGATTTTGGACTTACTTGAACATACATCGTTTTAATCTTTCAAATATTTTTCTTTCTGTAAACAGTTTGTAAGCACATTAGTTTGAATTCACTTCAGTTTTGTGCAAAATGTCCCACTAATACAGAACCTAATTCTACAGTTTGCACATAAAAGCTGAAATAAAGAAAGCAACAATTTCTTATAGTAGATGAATGGAGAGCTACATTGTGCAGGCCCCCCTCAATGTGTTAATCCAACTGACCTGCTGGAAATATATTTTCACAAAGCTGCAGTGAAATCTAATGCAAAGATTAAAGTTCAGGCTGTTAAACCAATGTTAAAGATTTACAGAGGACTCCTTTCGACGAAAGGCTTTCGTGGGATAATTAACTTAATAAATAACATAATAACAGAATCATTCTTTTGAAGGACTT
This sequence comes from Odontesthes bonariensis, assembly GCF_027942865.1. Taxonomy (NCBI): domain Eukaryota; kingdom Metazoa; phylum Chordata; class Actinopteri; order Atheriniformes; family Atherinopsidae; genus Odontesthes; species Odontesthes bonariensis. The sequence goes on along the minus strand of NC_134506.1, from coordinate 21,982,860 downwards.
TATGGTTCTTTAAACTGTCATCCCACATAAAATCCACACAAACAAATAATGAGCCACATTTTCAAGAGTTAAACCAAAACCAAACAGTGCCAAAGCAGGTGATTGCTGCTCTGAATTTGAGGCAGACTTTTTTTTACTTAAAGATATACTTAAAGACACTTTCCTGTATTTCAAGCATAAATAAATAAGTCTTAAACTGTATTTGAAAGCTGCCTGCTGAGTAACAGAAGCCTACGCTTTTGTAAAACATTTCACAGTAAAGAAATAAATCTGCATTGCTTCGCCCTAATTATTTGTTTGAATTCACCACTGATTCTTAATCCTTTTAGTTTCCAATTTGCCTATTCAAAATCCAATTATCTGTTGATTTAACTAGTTGCACATGATTTCAAATTGCAAAATACCACATTGAAAAGCTGACAGTCTCATCTCTGATAAGCTGACAGTAATATTGTTTCAAAATAAATAGTAAATATGAGATAAAACCCCACCACCTTAGACAAACCCTGTCCACCAGATGGCGACAAGCACCAAGAAAAATCCAGCATGTCACAAAAAAACATTGTTTTTAGATGGCAGTAAAACTGTTAAATAAGCTCTAAATTCACTTAAAGCCCTGTCGTAGTTCAGATATGTATAGAATGCATATCTATGGTTACGTCTGCTTTTGAACATGGCCAACTGGACGTCAAGTGCACGCGCACGGCCAACCAAGCCGGGAGTAGCGCCGTTCATTCATTGGAGGTTTGTCCTCGTTCGCTTTCCCTACTCACCTCCAGAAAAAAAGAAAAAAAAAGAAAAGTTTTTGCGTTAGGACCAACCAACCTGCTAATTCAAAATGGTCTCCTTTAAGAGGTAAGAAACTTTTTTCTGAACCATGTAACAGCAGCTGTCACGTTGTACACACGTTACATTCGTATGTGTGTCTCTAGTCGCTCCTATTTGCAGGTGTCCATTGAAGAGGAACCGTTTGTGCAACTTCACATTTGTTGCCATGACAACATTTACCATGGGGAGCGCTACCCCGAGAATACAGTCAAGCTTTTTGTGTTTGTTTCTGTAATTTCGCGAATTTCTACGGTTACAAGATGCCTGAAGGCAGTTACGTTTGACGCTTAACTCGTTATCTAACATAGTCTGCTCACTGCCTCATGTTGTTGTGTAAGGAGTGAGCGTACATGAGAAGTTTGAAGGCTCAGAATCTCAATGGTCAAATTATCTACAGGGTGAAAATACTTCCACAACTAATAGACATGATATAGGCAAATTTAAGTGACTTAAGTGCTTAATATGTGTTTCAAGCAGTTGGAGCCAGTGAGCACTAATTCTATGACCTCTCACTTTAAACGCACCAAGTGAAAAGAATGATCGTTTTCAGTATTTGAGCCATTCAGAGAATGACTGTGGACATCTGTGTATTCCAGTATTAGTATTTGACGCTGGGTTTTGTGCAGGTTACTACTGAAATGCATTTGATTTGCCCTTGTTTCTACAGTGGCCTACATTTTTCTGATGTCTCTCCTCCTCGTTCCCAAGGCTGAGCCCAGCAAGGGCAGAGATTAGCCTTCACCAGGATTAAACCAATGAGAAAATTTGAATTTGTTGGCCCTTATCTCCTAGCAACATGTGGAGTGCCCTGAGCAAATGGCAGAATTTGATCTAGCTTCCTTTTGGCAAAGCATGCTATTTTTTTTGCCAATAGACACTTATCAAACATGACCATTGAAGGCAGCGGGAGTACTTGTGGAGGGGCATTTAAATGGTTTGTTTGTACGGAGACAACATGTGTTGCTTGTTTGCAGAACAGAAATAACTGCTTAACCCCTGAACCTCCACTCTCCTTTTACTTGAAATTTGAAAGCAAAGGGATGGTTGAACTTGTGGAAAATTAAAGTTATTTCCTGCTCATACTGATTCCACCACAGAGAGGTAAGAAATGACCGTGAAAGCAGTTTACCTAAGGAGCTATTGTAGATGGTGTGTTTATATCTGGGAATTGAGTAGACTTAATTCATTTCGAAGGCAGTCTTGTCATTACAGTTTGCCGTGCAGATGCACCATGGCATCTGAGTGACAATCTTTATTTTCATGACTTCATTTCACTCTGCCTTTGTTCTGGAAAATTAATCTCAGGGTTAAAGTTGCACGTCCCTTTTCTCGGCCTCATAGTCCATCAGCTGTCAGGTACAGTATATTTTTACAGCTCTTTAGTAAGTCTGTGTCAACTTTAATTACCTGCTCTTGATGTGTTATTGGTATATCACATTTAGACCACAAGCTCTAATAATCTTGCTGATTACTATTAGGATTCACTCTGAAACTTAGTGAAGTAGATGGGATATTTGCATTCTAAACATGCAATTTCTTGCCTCATCAGGTAATGTAATTCCACGCTTCATTAGGACTGTGAAGTTTATCATTTGTCATCAAAGCCAAGCTGTCAATAAATGATTAAGTTTCACATGAGTAAAATGTAATATTGGGGCTCAAGCAAAACGGATAGCTGTGTCTATTTTAATTGCAGTTAGAAAGATTCTGTTTTTGTTTGACTTTCAGGCTATATTTCAGCGGCTGCTTGTTACAGCTGGAGGCAACATTACACAGCTTAAGCCTTTATTTATTCTGTCATTTATGCAATTAAAGAAATGAAACTTCTAAAGGCCTTGAACAATAATTGAAATGCATATTATTTTGACGTCTGATTGAGAAGTGGTAACTGTTTTTTTTTATATGAAATTATATATTTATTGTGTTTCCATTTTCAGGAGCCTATTTAATTTCCTTCTTACATAGTTCTCCAAACTTTTGTTGCCTTTGCTGCAGTTGTCCTACTGTTCATTGCCTTTTATTTATGGCAAAAAATACAGCGGCCTTGAGGTGCGCAACACAACTTTTCACTAAACACAACAGAACAAAAGCAACAACAACAACACAGAGAATACAACTACAATATCAGAGAACACAACAACATACATTTTTTTTTGTGTTTTGCACCTCAAGGCCATCATTAGGGCTGGAAAGATGGATTGCATATAAGAAATGTTTGTAACCAGTGTGACTTCACCCATTGGTTTGTCAACATTCGTTTTAAAACCTTGAGTTCGGCATTCAGCCATCTCAGTATTTGTCCCTTTGGAGCCAGAGGTGAACACATTTGGACAAGATTGATACTCAAAAGATGTATGGAGACAAAAACAAAAACGTTTCTCTTAGAGCAAATACACTATATTGCCAAAAGTATTCGCTCGTCTTCCTTTACACGCATATGAATTTAAGTAACATTCCATTCTTAATCCATAGGGTTTAATATGACGCCGGCCCACCCTTTGCAGCTTTAACAGCTTCAACTCTTCTGGGCAAGCTTTCCTCAAGGTTTAGGAGTGTGTTTATGAGAAGTTTTGACCATTCTTTCAGAAGCACATTTGTGAGGTCAGAACTGATGTTGGACGAGAAGGCCTGGCTCACAGTCTCCGCTCTAATTCATCCCAAAGCTGTTCTATGGGGTTGAGGTCAGGACTCTGTGCAGGCCAGTCAAGTTCTTTCACACCAAACTCGCTCATCCATGTCTTTGTAGACCTTGCTTTGTGCACTGGTGCAGCAGTCATGTTGGAACAGGAAGGGGCCATCCCCAAACTGTTTGAACAAAGATGGCAGCATGAAATTGTCCAAAATCTCTCGGTATGCTGAAAAGCATTCAGAGCCCAGCTCCTGAAAAACAACCCCACACCATAATCCCCCCTCCACCAAACTTTACACTTGGCACAATGCAGTCAGACAAGTACCGTTCCCCTGGCAACCACCAAACCCAGACTCGTCCATCAGATTGGCCGTCGGCCGTGGCTCAGTGGTTAGAGTCGGTCGTCCAATAACCGGAAGGTTGGCGGTTTGATTCCCACTCTCGCCACTCAAAAAAGATTGGTGGAACTGATAGCTGGAGGGGTGTCAGTCCACCTCCTTGTCACGGCTGAGGTGCCCTTGAGCAAGGCACCGTACCCCCCATGCTCCCCGGGCGCTTCATGGCTGCCCACCGCTCCAGGTTGGCATCTGTCTCTGAGTGTGTGACCCTGTGCATGTGCATGTGTGTGTCAACAGGTGTCAACAGGTGCCAACCTGGATGGGTTAAAAGCGGAGGACAAATTTCGTGTGTATGCATGACCAATAAATCAGATCTCAGATCTTCAGATGGAGAAGCGTGATTCGTCACTCCAGAGAACGCGTCTCCACTGCTGTAGAGTCCAGTGGCGGCATGCTTTACACCACTGCATCCGACGCATTGCATCGCACTTGGTGATGTATGGCTTGGATGCAGCTGCTCGGCCATGGAAACCCATTCCATGAAGCTCTCTACGCACTGTTCTTGAGCTAATCTGAAGGCCACGTGAAGTTTGGAGCTCTGTAGGGATTGACTCTGCAGAAAGTTGGCGACCTCTGCGCACTATGCGCCTCAGCATCCGCTGACCCTGCTCTGTCATTTTATGTGGCCTCCTACTTTGTGGCTGAGTTCCTGTCGTTCCCAATCGCTTCCACTTTGTTATAATACCACTGACAGTTGACTGTGGAATATTTAGTAGCGAGGAAATTTCACGACCGGACTTGTTGCACAGGTGGCATCCTGTTACGGTACCACGGTACCAATTCACTGAGCTCCTGAGAGCGAGCCATTCTTTCACAAATGTTTGTAGAAGCAGTCTGCATGCCTAGGTGCTTGAATTTATACACCTGTGGCCACAGAAGTGATCGGAACACCTGAGTTTAATTATTTGGATGGGTGAGTGAATACTTTTGGCAATATAGTGTATGTTTTGAAGTATGGAATTAGTTTCAGAGGGGTCCCCAGCACCATCATCAGAAAAGGGGGAATCTGGCTATTCTATCTAGACACTATTGTGGACAGTGGAAATATTTTTTTGACTTTGTATTTAATGAGAGAAGTTCATAGTTGTTGAATGGGATTCCACTGGAGCCAGATATGTTTTGGAGCCAGCTTCTATTGGCCATCAGTTATATTGCTCTTTAGGACACTAAAATTACATCCACCATCTTTACAGTCTATGGCTGCAAATAATGTATCTTCAATGATCTCATTACAATTAAAGGTCCTATGACATGGAAATAAATGGAGGCTTTTATGTATTTTTATAGGTTTTAGTGGTCCCCTAATACTGTATCTGAGTTTTTTTCCCCAAAATTCTGCCTTGGTGCAGAATTACAGCCAGTCTCAAAAATGAGCTTTCCTTAGGATCCCCAGAATGAGCTGTTTAGTGGGGGTGTGGCCTTACTTACGCCCGTGGTACCTTGCGCAAATGTTTTGTGAATCGCTATGGCACGTAGATGGCGCGGCAGCCCTATGCCGTAAAACTAGCGAAACCTGTTTATATGAGCTTACTTTGACAATATGACGAACAACTCTCCTAACACAGTCAAACATCAAGCAAGTGCTACACAAGACACAGCAAAAAAGGCGCGCGTGAAGGGGAAAGCAGGAGTGAGGATTTTGACATTCTCAGCCGATTGCTCTGGTTTGCAAAGATGCACGTAGCGTGAGTCACTTCAATCAGGGGAAAGGCAGATATCGTGCGCGCCATAACACCAACAGCAGGACGGCTATCAAAACAACAAATAAGTACACAACACTCGCGTTACAGTAAATGAGGTGTCCACTTGCATACCTCATGCTATTTACTGTTACATTAGCGACAGTGACCGAGCTATTAGCTGCAGAACTAACGACACAGACAGACTGACCGTTTTGACTCTGGAACCATGAATGAATCATTATCCTGATTAAATGCACTGAATTTGCAGATTCATTCTTCTTCAGGAAGCTTGAAGTAGGGGGTTTTGGTCTAAAATGAGCGAGCTAACCATCTCATGGGCATGCAAACACCTCCAACAGCCCAGTTGACAGAGATAAGAGCTTGCATATGCTATTAGCTGCATAGCTAACCGTTAGCTAACGATACAAACCCTTTCCTGTGGTAACAAGCTATGTAACTATACTGTACATACAGGAAAGCAACACAATAATAGAGCATTAAATTACTTACTCGGGAATGAGATCCTTCCCCAAGTAAGGGGGCGAATGGAGCAGGAGATTGACAGGCGGATCGGTGCGGCGTCTGCAGTGATGCGGGCTCTGCACCGGCCCGTCGTGGTGAAAAATCAGCTGAGCCATAAAGCAAAGCTCTCGATTTACCGGTCAATCTATGTTCCTACCCTCACCTATGGTCACGAGCTGTGGGTAGTGACCGAGAGAATGAGATCTCGAATACAAGCGGCCAAATGAGTTTTCTCCGCAGGGTGTCTGGGCTCTCCCTTGGGCTCGGTATTAGCCCAAGTTCTGGAAACATTCGTTGGTGAAATGTTTGGCGCACACACAAATCTCTTCGGTTCTGTCGTCACTTTCCCAGAAAAAAACAAAATCTGTCCACTGGCTCTTTAGAGGTTCTGATGCAGGAGCTCTAAACAGATTTTTTACATCCATAGCGCAATGTGCTGGCCAAAGAGCTGTGGGCGGGGAAAGGCAGTTTATTGGCTCTGGGTGGAAACAACCTCCACGTCATAAGCGGCATCCACGTCATAAGCGGCGGCTTTTCCTGATCAGGCCATCTGCATGGTCACATTTCCAAAGGCGGAGAATAATTTCCAGTGCATGGTTTAGGTCTATCGTCATTTTTAGCCACTGGGGCAGGCAGGCTAGAGGAACTCATATTAATGTTAAACAACCTTAAAAAGTGAAAATTTCATGCCATAGGACCTTTAACTTTTGAGTCTATAAAACATAAAAGAAATTCGTAACTGTTTATTATTTTGCCCGAAAATCAAGGCATTATTTTCATTCTACATATTCATGTAATTAGGCCCATTTTGCATCATTTTATGTTTGATTTTGAAATCGTCAACCAGTTTTGGAGGTGGGTGACAAATGCCCGAGACCAAGAGCAAATTTACATGTCACCAGTCGCTGTTTGCTGAATGAGGACTAGATTTGTGAGGCTTGATGACACGTCACAGGCTCAGAACAAATATTTAGCGTGTTAGATATTTTGGACGAGTCGACTTGGAGCTAAAGCCGCGTTACAACTATTGGACAACACTGACAAATTGTGTAGCCTGAACCTATGTTTTGAGAAAGTTTAGATTCCTTACTGCAGTCTTATTGACACTGAGGGTATGAGACAGAGTAAATACACATTACCTTGAGTTAATGAAAGACAAGCAGGTTTGAGGGGAGAAACGTTACACAGGATCAGAGTTATCTATCCCACGTGTGTCCCCACTGTCTTTGTTCCAAAGTGACATTGACTTTGTGTGTCTATTTGTTTAACAACATCCCCCAACACTTGCAGCCATTGTGTGCTGTGTATATTTATTCACACCAGTGTGAAAAGGCAAAAAATTGCTGTCTGACAAAATGATGGAGAGGTGAGACGAGTATGGACTTGACCTGCGATGAACCGTTGGCTCTAATTACTTCCTGCTGAAAATGGAGACGAGACAAACACGGTGTAAAAGGTGGACGTCAGGCTGTGTCTCCTGGGCTGTGCAGAGTACTGATGTCTGCTTGTCTTTCGGTGTGTCTGTGGGTGAACAAAGGCCATTATGTTTTGAAATTGTTTCTGTAATTTCTGCCATGTATGCTACTTTGTTATTATTTTAAATGGTACTTGGGCCAGTTCTCTGTCTATGTCCAGACAAAATAAGAGAGAACCATGCAGAGAATCTGTCCAGACTTTAATGTTTTCTTAATCAAGTACAGAAAATGGAACACTAGCACTCTGGACTTGGTCCTTCGGGGAGTTTTTAAAATTTCACATTATTAGTATACAGGTACCGGGAAAGAAAATGCATCCTTAATGGAAAGCATTTTAGGTGCACAGGTGGCACAGGGGCAAAATTCTTACCCACCACTGTTGAGTGGTTTAAATCCCAATTGGTTTCCCAGCAATTTTGCCATCAAACAAACACAACTGCCGGTGTTTTGCAAGCCACTAAATGATCCCGGCTTTGTCCATTAGTAACTCTTGAGCCTAATTTGGGGCAGGTCCACCGAAAGGTGGTGGGATTTGGCAAAAATAGCAGGATCTCGGGGCTTGTTATGATCAACTCTCTTTGGGAATTTCCTTACTAATGGTGAAAAAAAAACTTTTTTTCATTGTGGTTGATTGTACTGTAATTCTAAAATACAAAGATTTCCATTCATGGAACTGAAGAAGAAGAACAAAAAACTAGTTTAGTAAGTAATTTATTTAGTGTTTTGACCTGCCGTATGAGCTCTGGAGATTTAGAAAGACAGATGTGAAGAGTGCAGATGTGCACAACAGGCTTAAAGCAATTTAAGACTGTGTCTGGGTGACGTCTCTTCAGGTCAGGCTTCTTACTCTAATCTGACCCGAGTATCCTATTTCCTTTGCATCAGAGATTTGGGGGCAACAGCCAGGCATTGCTGGCAGGGAGACACCTGAGGCGCACGAGGCTCTTTTCTAGTCACCTCAATTCCTCAGTGATACACTCATCACATGCCTCTGTCTTCCACAAATGAGCTCTGATTGAAGTGATTGGAATTTCCAGAGGCTGTCACAATCGTTTTGATTAGAAAATCGGAGAAAATGGAAGAGACAGGCCTGTTATGAGAGCCCTGTCAGGGCTAAAATAATGCATCAGAGTGAAGAGGTTAAAGACACAGCTTCCTTGTTAATAATTAATTGCTGTGCGTGTGGTGGATCCACTTCATCGCTCCTAGTCATCACTTGATAATTGCTTTACATTTAATTTGGCTTCAGAGACTGTTTTTCAAGATGGCTATATTGTGCTTAAAGTGAATATGGGCTCAGACAAAGACAGCAGTTTGGTTATGAACCAACAATGAAAAGTTAGAATAGTAATTCTATACACCAATTATAGTTTTCCAGAGATAATCTCAACAAAGATAATGTCTACTGTATTTGGGTTTTGGAATCATGTTGTAATTGTCCAGGACTGATTGGGGTAAAACGATTATGGATTACAGCAATCTGGGTGATGAAGGAGTGGGGAAAATGTCTGTTTTCCTGTTTGGAGATGTTCAGTGAATTGATCATTTTGTTAAAGGTTTTAGACACTGATGTAAAAAAATAGGGTTAGGCTACATAATGGTGCTCGAAAGTCTTCGGAAGTGATGTTTGTGGGAGAGTTTGACTGTAGATCAGTGGAGTTCATTTGTCTTTAGAGAAGACTCTGTGACCTTTTTCATCCTGATGAAAAATCAACAACTCTCCATTTTCTGCAAATTTTTGTAAGTCCACTTTGTACCATGATTCGTCTCTTACCTCCTGTTGTTAAGATCTGATTTGATAGATCCATGATCTTTGGAAAAACAGGACACTCAGTCACTCATCTTTGTCGTCCCACTAACTGAAAGCCCCATCTGCTTCTAATGAACTGCTAATACTGCAGGTGACATATTTCTACCACTCGCAGACATGTAATATTGAATCATTTTCCTTGGCGCATAATAATGAAGTATTATATATTTTTTTCCAGTATGTTTATTTGACATCTGCTTTTACGACTTGGGTGAAAAATCTGCTAACATCAAAGTTCACATATTTGGAGAAATAAAGACAATTCAAACGGGGTGTCAAACTTTATGGCAACACCTTACATGGCAGTACAACTGTATTAAAAAACGTGTGTTGGTCTTTAATAAACAACTATAAAAAATACATAAATAAAATCTGTCTCAACGACCTCATGCATTTGCTGTAATAGCTCTAGTAGAAATATAAGTTTGTTTGCTAAATAAAAATAATTATTATTCTTTTTGTCTGTATTTCTCCAGCCTGGTTTCAGAGAAATAATTATTGCCCTCTCCTTCCATCTGTAGATGACATAAGCAGATGTTATTGGACTAGACATGAACCAGGTGTTTACGCGGAAAAGTACCACTGCATTGGAGAGGGATGTGCCTGTTATACGCCTGAAAAATGATGCAGATCTCAAGGTATGGAGAGCTTCTGTATTAGATTGCCTACCGTCCTCGTGCTGCTGTGGGACCTTCACTGGGCAAGTTACAACTAGTCGCAGGTGACCTTCATAGTACACATTATGTGCACCAGAAGAGGTCCAAACTGCACTTTTCTGCTGCATAGCCCCCTTTCATTAGGGAATTTGACTGCTCCCTTTTACTAAATCCAAAGCAGCCAGTGCTCAGTCTTGCATGCACACAGATAATAATCAAGTTAATTAGACCTGAGATTGAACGAACTGCCGCAGCAACTTAATCATTTGTAACTTGATTAAAAATACTATATTCTGCAGCTCATGAGACCAGAAAACTTTTAGTCTTACCAGGGGACTTCAAATTAGGATGTACTTCACCATTCAGATGTTAGGACATTTTATTTTCGAACAATAACACTGAGATGATCCTGAGGTTTTTAAACAAAAGCTCTGGGGAAGTTGGTGACATTGAGCAACTGTAAATTACAAACGTATTAATGTTTTCTTTCTTGTCAATCCCCACAGGAAATGTATGAATTTGGAAGGAAACTGGGTCAAGGCAGCTTTGGAGCTGTATATGAAGCCACCCACATTGAGACACAGACAAAATGGGCTATTAAGGAGGTTTGCAGACCAGCGGTGAGTGAATTTGGATTCCTGCTGGGAGGCCTGATTTGATAAGATGCGATAAAAAGTGCATTGATAAGAGAGAGACTCATGTAATAAGAGAAAGAAATGCTGCAGTGATTCAACTTTCTGTCCCATCAGGCAGGAAGTACGATGGTTGAGATGGTGGATAACGAAATAACCATTCTTAAACAAGTGAATCATGCTCACATAATACATCTTGAGGCAATCTACAACACAGCTGAGGTAAGAGTCCCAGTCCTTTAAATGACTGACTTTAAGTGTTAATGAAATTAGTTAGTAAGTGTTCAGCATGTAACGCACCATAATATCCTACTATTTTATAGCGCTGCTTAAATTTCTACCAACAAGCACACAAATTAACTGTATTCCTCTTCTTGTGTCTAGAAGATTTATTTCGTCACTGAGCATTGCAAAGGAGGTGATCTGAAGCAGCTGCTGCGACAAAAAACCTTCTTCACAGAGGATGAGACAAGAAATGTAATCTCTTGTTTAGCTGATGCTGTTGCTTACCTTCATAAAAGAGGTACATTCTATGCACACTTTGACACATGGTCACGTTATGTTAAAAGTTATCTTGCATGCAAAAGTTTTACTGTAAATACCGATTGATCTGATCTTGTAAGATCAGAAAAGATCATACCTTAAAATAACAGCTTGAAAAAAATTGTGCGGCTAGAATGAGTTTTAATATTACGATTGGCCTGTCTCCTATGCCCTTCGGGGGTCTGAGTTGGAAAAACTGCGCTATGTAACTTTGCTGGACCGGCCCGGGAGCTGAGCGGAAGTACTTTGACTTGCTTTCTGGCACACCTACCGCAAAAACAAATAGACCCCTCTCACGCTCCCAGGTATAAGGCTAAGCTAGCGCAACATTGTCAGTACGATCATCATGGCAGAGGCACCGAAGAAACAGAAGAAGACGTTGACTGATGAAGCAAGGAAGAGAAAGAGAGAGACCGACAAAGCAAGAGACCGTACATTACCTCCAAGCCTGTAGGGGGAGCTCCATAATGGGCTTTGATAATCAGAGCAGATGCTAGGAGGAGCGAGTGGGGTGGGGGCGGGGTGGGCCGGCGGGGGCGGGGCCATCGCCAGACCAGCGATTTCTTCTACTGCCTGGGATTGAACGGAGGTTGATTTTACTCTATATCGCCACCTCCTGGCCAGAAAAACTGCCGGTCCGGCACTATCAGTTTAGCCTGCTAATTCTGCAGTAAAACTCAGCTATGCTGCGTATAAACTTTGGTTAGGACATGCCAGTAGGATTATTTCTGCACACTCTTATGGTATGTATAGGTGTTTTTTGTATGCAATACACTTCAAAATGACATAAAAATCGCGCATTGTGCCTTTAAAGCAATACTATGTAACTTCTCAAAAAGCCCATTATGGAGCTCCCCCTACAGGCTTGGAGGTAATGTACGGTCTCTTGCTTTGTCGGTACTCGGTACTCTATATCGCCACCTCCTGGCATAAAAATCGCACATTGTGCCTTTAAGGACCGGATGTGGACATCCCTGGACTAAAGTAAAAGTGATTGAGAAATAGTTAAAGCCAAACTGATCCAAAATAGCAAACTTAACGGAGGAAACGTAAAAGCTGTACAGAAACGGTCATATCAAAACCAACCGAGAAATGGAAAAAACAAAGCAGAAAATATCAAATTGCAATAAAAATAGAAAAGGTAAAATGAAAAGAATGATTTCCTATTTCCTATTTTATTTCCTATTTTATTCTTTGATAAATTCCCCTTTAAATGTCCTAATTGATGTTTTTTTTTTTTTGTGACACTCTTAATATTTCATAGGCATAAAAACCTTTCCGATGTTTGTTTTGTGTGCACCAGTTTGTCTCATTTACCTTTCCATTAATGCACTGCTAATATTACATTTTATAACAGTTTGCTGAAGAAAAGTGCAGTCAGAGCACTCAATAAAACCAATCAAAAAATTTTCATTGTCATTTGACAATTCAGAACATGCCTGTTCCAGTGGCTGAGTCCAAGATGCTGTTTGGTTAAGTTTGTCTTTATTAATCCCTGTTGGAACATAAGTCCTCTTTATTACTCAACTCCCGTGGAACAGTAGACTGCTATGGATCACTTTATTGTCTATTGTCTTAGTCGCATTTAATATTGAACAGAAGCTGAGCTAAAACTGCGAGAACACAGAAACTACCAGTTTGTTAAACCTTACGGTCGATACTGAACATTTACTGAGGAGACGTGAGCTGTGAGATCAGCATCAGTGGTTTTACTGTGATGAGCTATCATAAATAAATATTGATAACAACATCCAATCCTGTAAATATGAATTTCTCAAACAATGAATAGTACTTGAACCCATTGCGCTGGTGTTAAAAGCTGTCTTCTTCACATCCTACAGATATAATGCACAGAGACTTGAAACTTGAGAACATTCTTGTTAAAAATTCTCTTGATGAGGATGACGGCAGGATCGATATCAAGGTAAAACTATGACACAATATGTAAAACTTTTTATCACTGCCTCCATTCTCTGTCAGACTGAGTACAAGCCTTAGTTGGACACTTCTTCCTCACGCACTGTCTCCTTGATAGTTGATAAAAGGCTTTAAATGCGCCTCAAGATAACAGACTCCCTCTGGTCTTCTTTTATAGTTCATCTTCACAAAGAGAGATGAAACTGTGTAAACTAATTATGAGCCAGCCGCAGCTGATAGCTGGTGTGTTCGCTAAAAGAAGGCGAAACCATACCATAAATATTGCTGTCTGTTTCAGTTAATTGTTTTTTCTTGCACACACAAATACACTTTCCATAGCACAGTTGCATGCATAGTCAAGACGCGCTACCGTTACAGCTCCACTCGGCCACTTAATTTAACCACTGTCCGTGTCTTGGTTTATATGTACAACAGGAGAATTGAGTTATTAACTGAAGTATGTCCGATGTCACAACTGTGTGGACTTTGTGAGAAAAAGTACAAGACATTGTTGTACATGTAAGAATTAATGTAACTGAATTCCCTGCATAGCCTTTGTCTTTAAGTTACCTGAATGGTGATTTTGTCAGATGAGGCTATGGTTATGAAATTGGATTTTGTTAGAGCAGAGCGACATGCTTTAAGTGACTGTGAGTTGACATAGTTTTTAATGGGCTGATTTTCAATCACAGTTTCTGATGTATTCAGCTGTCTGACAGACTCAAGTCTGCCTGAGTGCAAATATGTTGGAATGATCCGAACTCCAATCACATGATCTGAGTGCATTAATCTGGCTTTGAGCTTTGATTTTGGACAACAAAAGAATTATTATTTTTTGTCATGTCATGTAAATATGCTTACGGTGTCTAAATGTTTTACTTTTACAAATGTTAGTATTTTGTTTACTTTTGCAATAAAGCGATAGCCTTTTGCAAATATGTGGATTTATGTGAGCCTCAGAGTTTTTTTACGTCGGTATGTCATTTCAAAAGTTCTGCACGTGGTATTGCCAGAACCAGAGCAGTAGATTTGCTAACATATATATTTGTATCTCCTTTCTTTTTTAAAACAAATGCTATTCTCAACTGAGGTGGCAGACTTTGGCTTTTCGGTGAAGCCGGGTGGTGTAGGGATTTGGAAAATGGTGACGGAAGCCTGTGGGACGCTCATATATATGGGTATGTCACCTGTATCTCACACACTATGGCAGTAGATCACACAAATGACCACAGGCTCTGAATGTGAATTATCTGTTTGCACTAGATGTTTTGGATTTGAACTTATCACATTTAAGAGCACCTGTACTTGTTTTCCTGCAATGCAATGCTTGTGTTTCATGCATTAGTGAGTCACTGGGCAACGTTTCCAATCAGAAAGGACTGTGTTATGAGACAGAAGGCCTCACAAACAACATGTGCTGACCGAAGGCTGGTCAAGCCACTAGTCCTTGTTTATTTGAGAGTAAATTACATTCAGCATGTTTTATAGACCTGAAAGATACACACAATGCATGTGGTGAGATGCTGAATATGAACAGTTATACTTTAGGAACTGAATGCTTAAAAGTAGCTGCATATGAGTATGTTTTACTTTTTTGTGAAACCTGCATTGCCCCAGCTTACAATTTTCATCTCCAGTTTTACTGATGCATTGCCACCTTTTTACGGCTCATTACTGCCACCAGCTGTGAATCTGACTTCCCGCTACATGCATCGTTTGTCTCCTGTGCTTGAAGTAAACAAATATTTTTGTATATGTGCTGGTAAAGGATGATACCCCCAACATGGTATGTGCTTTTTAAAAGGAGCTAAACAGCACCAGGAGTGATCAAAACTTGATTTAAGTAGTACCTCTATGCCAGGTTTCTGTACCTGTGAGAAAGTAAACCATACATCCGTGCATGTGTTATTTTTAGCACCTGAAATGATGAGTGGTCGTGGTTATAGCCACTGGTGTGATGTGTGGAGCATAGGAGTCATTATGTTTATGCTGTAAGTAAACACACATTTAATATTTTTATAGATGTATGTATACTAGAAATACACATGTCTGAGCCTGTGTCCCTGTAGGCTGTGTGGGAAACCTCCGTTTGTTTCCAATACGAAGGAAAACCTGCTTCAAAAGATTTTGAACGAAGAAGTGAGATTTACTCAACCCATCTGGGCCTCAGTCAGTGATGCAGGTGACGGCTTATCTTCACTCACATGTACATAAATGCAAAACAGTAGAAATGTTGCGCTCCGTTTACATTGTTACTCATTCATTAACTGGCTTGAGTCTATCTCAACAGCAAAATATCTACTGACTCGCCTTCTGAAGGCAGACCCTGCCTACCGCATGTCCGCACACCAAATACTAGAGAACCCCTGGATTAAAGTAAGGCACTGATTCCTCTAGTTACATTCATAAACCTAAAGTCATAACAAGTTCTTACAGGATGCTTTGTCCAACAGGGTGAAAATAGAGTGCCTTCTGGCCCGGCCACTGTGCTGGAGATGATGCAAGACTACCTGGAAAATGAAAAGAGTAATAAGATTAATTCAAGTCTTTGCAACTTATAGTCAAAGAGTTAAGTGGTAGCGTGAAGTGTTGGGACTGTCTTTATTACTAGCTGTAGTTTAAAACGCCCTAAAGACTCTTTTCTACGCTGATAGAATTCTACATTTAAAGTGTCCTGATGAATAAATCTAACTGACACTGAGCAGTCAATCAGAAAAAAAGCCTCTCTCCCCAGGAATAACCAAAAATTGGCAAAGTTATTAATAAGGCCAAATTAGTAATGTACAGTGGAATAGAATGAAAATGGGAACAATATTTCTGTTACTGTCAATGTTTTGGTGTACGCTGAACAGATCTCCAAGACATAAAATGAAAGGTAAACACAATTTTCAACAGCTAAACAAGATTAATATATTGATTTGGTTTTGTCCAAGAGTTGAGTGAAAAAAGAAAAGAAGCACCCTGCAAGAGACTTGAGCTCTCAGATAAGTTTTGCCAAGCGCTCAGTCCTCAGTTAGCTTTTTGGGGTTGTGGCTTTTTCACAGTCCTCATTTGGAAAGGAGGAGAGGGCAAATATAAAGGTTTTAATACTCTGGGTTTTATGACACTTCGTCCCAACTATCAACAGTCATGGACACAGATAGCTGACACCCACATATCAGAAGGCCTCGAGAAGATAAGTGTTTCCAAGTGTCTTCTGTGCGTAATTAATTAACTAATTGTTTGTTAAATTACAGCGAAATGGTGGAGATCAAGTTGGAGTGTGGAAGACAAACTTTCTAAGAGAACTGCTCATAGGAGAGAAGCAAATCACAACCACCTGTTTGACTGTAAAAGACCTTTAGTGGGGGTGAACTGCTCCACTGTGCTGTCACTTCTGAACCAATATGATCCTCATAGCAGAGTCATCGGGAGAAAACCTTATGTCTTCACCATAAAATATGAGCATCTGAATAAGCTTGATGCCTTTGGAAACAAGGCCTTTGGACTGATGAAGTTAAGAGTTTCATGGGTTTTTATGAAAAGCACAGCTCTCCTTCTGTTTAGCACAGCGGTGGATCAGTCACGGTTAGAGCTCTTGTCACAGCCAGTAATGGATTTAGTTAAGTACATGAGACTTATAGAGGCAAACATGTCATTGTAAAAATGAGGATGGCTACTTAAACATTATATTGATCCAAAAATGAACATCAGACATCACAACAGACTGTCGGTAGAGGTGCAACGGGAGAGTTTCACCACGGCCCTAAAGGTGCTGTTATCTTAACCTAAAATGAGCAGTGAATGGCAGATGGCTGGAGGGTCTCAGAACAAGAAGCTTTTTGCAAGAAGAATGGGTGAAAATGCCCTAAACAAAAATTTAAAAGACTTATAGCAGGATGAAAAAAAATACTCATAAGCTGTGATACCAGCTAAAGGGGGCGTTAGGCAGTAACAGCCATGCAGGATGCACAAAATGAGCTAATACTTCTGCTCTATAGATACAGACATGACTAAAACGTGTTAGAATTGTGTCGATCTTTATAACTCGCAAATCCAGTTATCTTGTGCTTGCTTGGCAATTCAGCGTAACAGAGCTTTGACCCAAACTGCCACTGTGTGAACAATGATTAATTGTAATATACACATTAAGATAAACGTTTCTTTCTATCTCTTGATACTTCTGAAAAGATAAAACCGCGAGAAGCTACTTCATGTCAATGTTTAACATCACTCACAACAGGGACCCAGCCTCAGGAGATCTCCCCGCTCACCTCTTCTGAGGACATGCTCGAGCCATCCCTGGCCTCCCTGGTCCTTTCAACAGAGACGGACAGCAACCATGCAAGCTTCACTAAGCTCAGCGATGAAAGAGGCAACGGTTCCTGCCCAACTGCAGCATTCCCCAAACTGGTACTTTATGTCTGTTTAGTAAGATTCAACACGATGTCCTCACTATCGGCCGCCTTTTCATTTTCTGTTTTCTTCAGTCTCTTTTCATCTTTTGAAGTACTGTATGCTCTTTATTTGTTACAACAAAAGAAAATACGTGGCTTACCTTGTGTGGTAATGATTACTTTTTAATTTAGACTGAAGTAGATAAATTAGCACTTGAAGCAAAACGGTGTTTACAAAGCCGATTGCAATTTTCACAAGTTTATCATCGTTATGGTAGTTTTTGTTCTGTTTTTTCTCTTTTTACTGGGCAGTTGGCAGTTATAATTGTATAAACATTTTGGGAGTGCTCATGTAGTCATTTTTGTTTACAGTTACGGATAACTTCTAAGTTCTTTATTTGTCGATTTCGTTCATACTAATAACAAGTAATTTCAATTGTTTAATCTGAATCAAGTTTTCAAGAGATTATTGAAAAACACAAACACCAGAGTACTCTACCACTATTAGTCATGTAGGGGGTATGGAAACCAGGTTTAGATCACTCATGTTTCCCTTTTTGTCATCTAATATCATGGAATAAAGACTAAAGAAAGTCGTGGTCCTCAGCAGGTCGATGGGGTAAATGGCTCTGACACACCGGGACCACCGTCCACTTCACAGGTTTGTTGATCCCTCCAAATCCTGGTGTTTTCAATTCAGCCACTACTTACTATTTAAGTGCTATTTATATTTATTTATATGTGACGTTTGATATTTCATTTTAACATTGACAGTGGCTCTCCTCTTTCACATCGCCTGTTATGCTGAATAACCACTAGATGGTGCCAGATTTTCCTCTTACAGATGCTGTTAATAAAGGTGCTTTCATGCAGCTGTTACACATGAATGTCATAGTTAATTCAGTTATGTAAGATGCGTATGACTCTCATCCCCGCAGTCTCATGCTGGTAAAAAACCCTCCACGGAGCTGAGTGCAAAAAAGCGTAGATATCAAGACAAGAAGGACCTCGGTACAGGACAGAAACCTGCTTCAAACTCCAGTAAGGCAGATGACCAGAGACTTTCTTCCTCCAGTAAAGTAGGACCGGCCTCTGTAAACCAGCAGCTAGCTCCGAGACCAAAAACTATTCAGAATAAAACCAAAAAAAGAGCCACATGACACGAAAAAATGTGGACATGAAAAAAACTACACTCGAGTTGCAAAGTATTTTTTTTTTGACTATATTGTGCAGCTCTGTAATCTTTGCAGAAATGTGAATGTGACCGCTGAATGTTGCAGCCTTTATGGTCATGGACAGGGACTAAGCAGTGACTTTAGTGTCAAATAAATGAGCCTCCAATGCAAGCGTGGAAGTGGTCCAAAACCACTGCACCTGAAGGTTCAGCCTCGGAAGCACTGCCTTGTGCCAAATGAACAGACCCCGGTCTGAGGTGTCCTCCCAGATGGGGTAAACTGCTGGGTACGTGCTTGATTTTACACAGCCAGTTTGAGAACACCAAGCAGCTTAAATGTAGAGAAATGTTAAATGTTTTCAGAGAATTCTTATTCCTCAGAAACAGCAATTAGTTGAGCAAAGGGAGACTTTACTCTGAACAGTTCATTATTTAATGAAACTGGTACTTAGTCAACCACTTACTGCTGACTCCATGCCTTGTAATTATTATCTCCTTATTTATATGTCGTGTTAATGTTTGCCTTTCACATGTTACATATTCTATTAGATTTATATTTATATATATATATATATATATATAAATAAATGTATGTCTGTATAAAGATAAAAAAGTGCCACATAAGAAACTGGTGAACACAAATGTGTTATAGATTTTTAAATTTAAAGACACAATTAGAAGCATTGTATCATTGCATGCTCAATTGCTGAAAAATACAGAATAATACAAATAAATACAACAAAAAAGAGTATAAAAGATTTTTCTGGGTTATCATTTCACAACACCAAAGTGAACAAAAGGGATTTTGTCTTTTCTGCTCTGACCTCTCAATTCCAAAACGTTGTATATGCAGTGACTGCACCCACTCAGTGTCAAAACAGAAAAACTGTCACACAGGCTGGTTACGCTCCATCTGAATGCAGGGGATTGGGACTGAGGGCAGCCACGGGTCTAATCTCGTTTGGAGGCCATTGAAAGCAGCAGGAGCTACTTTGAGGGCACTGCCATTCAAGCACAGGTTTTTCTGCTGTAGAGAGAATAATCCCCAGCATAGATACAACATTAAAGTATCCAAGCATAACACACAGAGGGTGAATTTCAAATCCACCCATTTGCATCTTGAAGTGAATGAGTGCCAGCAATGGGGCCCTGTGTTCATGTGCAGGCTTTGTGTTATTTTGGTGCGTAGTTGAGAATATAGCCTGCTTTTGTCTTTTTCTTTATATGTTTTATGAAACGTACAGTTCATGAGAGTGCACCAATGACGTGTGAGTTACGTTTGATTGAAGCTGCTTGTCGAAAAAGAAAATAGAAGCCTGCTACGTTACTGCAACATTATTGACATGCTGTATGACTGCTTTACTCAGATTGCTACAAACAGCAGATGGAGCTGTCGTTAGTTGCTGTGTTCATTTCCAGGAGTTAATCTGAGAGGAGGGTGCTGCACCTAAAGCTACCTAATTTTAAGCATGAGGATGTGTAATTAGAATTGAGTGCTTGAGCCACTGCCCATTAAACCTGAGATTTCCATGTAATGTTTCCCCAATTAATATGTTGTATGTTTATGCTTTGATGGTCCATTCAGTGACATACTTCCTTTTGGGTGGTGTCTTGTAACTCAGATAATTTGAGAACATAAAAAAAAACAAAAAACACATAGCAATTATTATTTCTGTAGTTAGTTGTACCTCCTTCTAGATTACTGCACTGGATTTGCATAAAGTCTGTTTAAACAGCCTTGTTTTGGGCCACTTTTTACAAGAGGAGATGGGATTTCAACATATGCTCCTCATTGTCTTGCACCATATTTTTTAATCAATTAGTCAATCAATATAGTAAATACAGAATACAATACAGAAGCAAGCCTTGGGGTTGAAAAAATAACGACCTTTACCGCACCAAGAAAGTATGGACGCATCAGTGTTTTCACATATACTGACAACAACTTCAGACGTTGTTAAAGTATAGTCAGCTCATATTTTTGCCAACAAACATTAGCCTCCAGTTATACTTTTACACCCTGTGCCAAAACAACAGAGAAAAGAGGCGGGAGAGGAAGAGGGGGGGCAGCTGAGAGGCTGTATGGTGGATAGATTAGGGGCGTGAATTTGGGACAAAGCATGGAGGCAAAGGAAATTAGAAAATTCGTCGGGATGGAACGAAGGATGTACCCCCCCTCAAACCCTTCCCCCTTTTTCCTCCAGCAGTGCTTCTGACAGATGGAGGTAAGGGTGGGTGGGTTGATGGGCTGAAGGGATTAAAACTCTGCTGCTACTTTTTGGAGCCTGAAGAGAGAGTCACTCCTGCAAACGTGGGGTGCAGAGAGGCACTTGTGGCGAGAGTCGCGGGGCGTGTGAAGTGGGTGTACGCCAGCTAATGTCAAAAGAGACATGGATGCTTCCCCTCCCTTGCGCCCCCCTCTGCTTCATCCACCTTTATCCACTGAGCAGTGAGCTGCTTGAGGGAGGGGTGGGGGTGCATCTCAATAACCTTAATAGAGCTCTCTTTAATTAATCAGCTCATCTGCAGAGGCCCGATACCTGCAGCTGACCCCCTCCCCACCTCCCTCCACCCTCACCCTGCACAACATCCTCACACTGCTGCTGTGACATTGTGGTAATGAGCTAACACAGCTACAATGTCATGGAAATGTTGCAGAGACGTTATCTGTGGGAGTTCATCACACATGCTGATGTTCCCGATCCCCTTCAGTGTTTGCGTTGTGTACGGAGATGCAAGTGTGTTGCATCACAGTGAGCCCTCCCTCAAAATAACAGATACATATGGTCGAATGGCGAGAGGAATCCACGATGCCACTATTTCCACAGAAGAAGAGGGAGGCTCTGGGCCTGCGTCAAGTAAACATTTGAAACAGATGGCAATTTCAAAGCAAGCCTCATCAATCTTTGTTGACACTATCCCTTTTCAAAACTACTCTTATTTGGGATATTTGCAATTATAATACATACTGTAAGCTCATTTGAATATCAAATTAATTACTGAACACGCTGGAGTAAATACCTCTTTTATAAGTCCTTGTTAAAAGTGAAAAGTTCTTGACTACGGTTGGATGGTGTGTTAATTTACAGTGATATCTAATCCCAAGTTACTTCACATAAAAGGCATTACTATACATATTTTAATGGGGAGGTGCTTGTTTTCCAAGCAATTTTCTGCAAGAGTACATTTTTAATTTATTCATACTTAATTTATTGGTCTCTGCATACCAGCTCAGTAAAATTAATCAACAGCATGTATGGCCCTCTTAAAGCCACATCTCTGTTTGGCAGGCAGACAGGCAGCCTCTGCATTAGGATAAGCTCTCCTCTCTTGTGCACAGAGCTGGGTGAAATGCCCCACATTCAGTCAAGCTGGAGGATGCCACCTCCAAGGAGACTCTTCAGTTCCCACAAACAACCTTTTAATCAGAGGGAAAAAGGAGTGAAAATGAAAAATGCGCCAGCCTTGAATGATCCAAAACACTGCAATTTCTGCGGATAGTGACCGTCGTCGCTGCTGTCAGAATGCAGTCCGCTGGGGACAATGCCTTTCCCCCTCTCTTTCTATCACTCTTTGCCCTCATACTCCTCTGCCCTTGAATTGGTTTTATGGGGCTTTGGCAGTCATTTAGCACAGAATGACCAGAGTTCTTATCACCTGACTCCACTATACACTCCAAATATCTATCGACCCACTGACACACCTTAAGGAGGGATCTACACAACCTTACACATGGAAATGATTTCATTTAATTACCATTCCCCTTTGACAAAGCAAACCCGGGGGGGGGGGGGGGGGGTGGGCAACAAAGGAGCCTGGACAACAGGAGCATTTCTCTGGTGTAATGTGCGCCACGTGTAATGAGCAGCGGAAAGGTCATTTGACACATTTTCTGCCAAAATGAATTCATTTATTTCAAGCACTTAATTCTGCAGTCACCTCCTCTATGCATAGCTTGGCAGTGCACTGAGAGGGTGCATTACCACAAGTGGAGGCTTAGCTTCATCCCAATGGCCAGTGGTGACCACAGGTCTGTGGGAATGCCTGAAGAGCAGAGAGATAGTGAAATGGAGTGTGGGAGATCCAATCACCTCCTCTATCATAGGCAAATCGCCTCCATCACCTTCAGCATAATTGGAAGATTCATTACAGACCAGTAAAAATGCAGGTCGTCATTAGATGAGCGATTTAAAAGTAGGCTTCTGGAGAATGAGAGACTTGAGGGGGTCACGATACAGGGTCACAGTCAAGTAAATAATGGGAGTTGGTCCTATGAGGTTTAGAAAACCACAAAGCTCATAGTTATTCACCGAAATACAACTCGGGAAAGGTGAGAATTCAATCATCAGACAGCACATAAAATGCCCACTGTGCTCTCTCAGCATTGCGATAATTACAATTAGAAAGGCACACTGTAATTCTCAGTTATAAACACCAAAGTGCATGCATGTATCTACCTCATATACAAACTCCAAAAGACACTTCAGTGCTTTACTGAATGCAACAATGTGACATGTAAGCGTGGCTTCAGTGTGCAG
Source organism: Odontesthes bonariensis (assembly GCF_027942865.1). Classification (NCBI taxonomy): domain Eukaryota; kingdom Metazoa; phylum Chordata; class Actinopteri; order Atheriniformes; family Atherinopsidae; genus Odontesthes; species Odontesthes bonariensis. The sequence goes on along the minus strand of NC_134506.1, from coordinate 21,959,680 downwards.
GATGTCGCGCTCACCTGCCACTGGAGGCCTCAGTGCAGCCGAAAGTTCAACCACTTTGTTTTTCCATTTATTCTGTTTTGCTGCTGTTCATGTTTTGAATGTTTTCATATTTTTCTACAGGGAAACATTTCACTGTATGGAAGACCATAACTACTAGGTTGATCAAAGGAAGCATATTTAATATGTTTAGGTTTGAAAATGGACTTGTTACTGAAGCTCTGAAAGTTGTTTTTATAAAACTTTGTTCTAAACAAAGAAACTGTAACAATAGTTCATTGGCTTGTGTGCAGCTGGGCTTCACTAACCGCAAACATGCCTGAAGTCAGTCATGATTTGAGATTCTCTTTGAGAAATTTAAACACTCTTGCAACAAATCTTGTTATTTATTTCTTTGTGGCGCTCCCACTAATGACCATGTTTTTGCAGGAGAAAATGCCTCTACATTAAATATGAATAAACACATCGTGATGAAACAATTAGGCAATGGTCCTCCGTGTGCAGCTGGTTTACCTTTCTGGATGTCTTGAAGATGTTAATTAAAACAAAGCTGTAGAATCATATTTACCAATTAGAGATACGTTTTGGTGGAAAAGATAGTAATTAGTGAAGAAAACCCACAAAGGTACTCTCATGTCAAGACTGGACCTTTACAATTGATGAAATAAGATAGTAGTATGATCACCTTGTGCTAGAGGTACCCAGCGGGTCATGGTAGGATGACACATGGCCTCAAAGTCAGAAGCATATGTGCTGTGCTTTCCTCTCAGCCCTTTTACCACTCAGGAGTCAGATTGGACTTCTCGCTCTCAGCTACTCCACATTATTGTCCATTATCACACCGTGGTCCATGTGTAAGGTGACAGTGGTGCTCTGATGGAGAGGAGACAGGGGAACCTAGACTGCAATAACATATTATTAGCTTTTTTTCCACAGCTCCACTCGGCTGGATTTACTCTGGATATCCAGAGACCTCTGAGGGCAGCCCACTGTGACTGCAGTGTCCACCACCAGAGCAATTGCCAGGGATGCACAGGTGTGTGCGGACCGAACAGTCGCGCATCCACTTAAGGCATAGATGGGGCACGTGTACACACACACAAACAGGGAGCACAACTGTGTCTGTAATCAGTGACAGGCCCTTCCCAATTAGCCTCGGTGTGCTGTCATTCTTGTGAGCTGTTGTAGTACTACAGGCTCTCCTTTTATTTTGTAGACAGTAAACACATCTCCTGCCATCACTGTGGTTACACAATACAAGGACAGACAGACAGATGCTTTCAGATTGCATATGAGGGAGAGTGTATCAGCTGCTCCTTTAAATGCGAGGTGCTCTTGTCCTTGGTAATGTTAACAGTCTCCCTTGTGACTGATGCGCCTTGTCCCAGCCCTGTTTATAAAACAGTCAGAACTTCGTTAAAGGACAATAACATCAGCCAAGCTCAATTATGGTGACATTTTGCTGACATGCAGATTGCATCCCCTCAATCTTTTTTTATGTAAAGCACTGGTGTGCCAGTCACATATGGATGGATGAACTTTGGGAGAATCAATGGTATTGATGAATCATAGATCATACAAGTCAACAAGAGTGACACTAGGAAGGTGAATTAATCGCACACGGAAAGTCAATATTAAATTGTAATCATAATCAGACAAAGTGAGTTATGTATAATCAATAGCACAATTATGATTGTACGTAGGAGTCATCTTTGCAATACAGACAATAAGTGCTTTCAAACAGGCTGCATTGTTTTAAGTATTAGTGACTGTGCACAGAGTTATTAATGGTGGCTTATATCATCTCAAACAGACTACTGATGATAACACTAAAAAGTTGATTACATACATCCTAATGAATATGCCAGGGACTCTTCATTGGATACTGTATGTGTGTAAGAAAGAATGACTGGAAGTTAGAAATATTGTTTTCCCAGAGGAAGATGGTCGGGGGGAGTACAGTTAGACGACAAAATGAAATGAGTTGATGGAATTTCCTTGTCTTTTAAGGTAACCTGAAACATTAAAGCCAAAGTTTTTAAATTAAAGTCCTATGTAACAGTAATCTATTCGATTTTTTTGTCACTTAGTTTTTCGTGTGTGTGTCATGTAGCCCATACCGTACACAAGTTTCAATACATTTACGATGAATACATTTGGAGAGGTGATGTTGATGTAAGTGATTATTTGCATTACTTATAGATGCCCCACTGTGGTTTATTTTCTTGTAGTTTAATGTAACATTATATAAACTGATCCGAGGCCAGGTCTGGTGTCAAACTTTCAGGTTTTCTGTGAATACACGTTGTTATTCAAGGGTGTGATGCCTGACAAAGACATTTCAAGAGAGGAATGAACAAAACAAGAGACAGCTACAACAAGTAGAAAAATGCTGTTAGTTAGTTATCACCACCAACCTCCTTCATCAAGATCTAAAAGAAAAAAACTGTGTGCAGTTGACATGACTGGCAAAAAGGCCAACTGGGTTTTCTACGTCCTAGAAAGGTGTTTAAATGAAACATGAATACACACTTTCAGTCCTTCTTCATGAGGTAGTGCAACTTTTTGATACTGATATGATATAACGATACCTCATGTTGTACAATCTGGTGTTTGAAGTGATGAGCCGGCCATTTTAAACTGAACCCCTTTGGAAGACATTTCTAAAATGCACTGGGGTTGTTCAGGAGTTCAGGTGTAAACTTCTGATACTAAATTTTGAGGTGAGGCCACAGGAAAGATTTTATTCTGGAAATCCTTCATGTAGTTCATATTTGTGCAGATGGGACTGCAGTGTAGAACATAGCACCATAACTCCTGAGTCTGTTAAACCTTCTCGAAAGTGTTTTGTAACAAAAGATTTAATCTTGAAATTTGTGAAAATTTGTGAAAACTGTGAAATTTTGCAAAACTAAATAATACACTGATCCTTTTCCATTAATATTGAAAAGAACACTTCATATTTACAGTAACAGAGATGCTGTGCCCAAACCCTTGCATGCCAGTATATTCACTAACTTGTGAGGTGTTTATGACCACTTTCATTATTCAATTAAAACAATATTCTGTACTTTTAAATCCAATCTAGAGATTTACAAATTAGTTTTAGTGATAATAACCCTTCAGAACTATAGATATGTAGACACAGACAGATGGGCACACACATAGCCAAATACCATCCCTTTACCTTACACACACACACACACACACACACACACACAGATATGGACAAGCCCACAAGGATTTATGAAACTCAAAGACATACCAATATATTTTCAAGAGTGAATATAATCATCAAAACAAGCTGTCTCTTCCTCTGTGACTACAGCAATAAAAAGCATTACATATGACTCACATGATGTGAGGCTCCTTTTTCCTAATAAATTCTCTGGAGAGTGCGACAGCTTCTGACATCTTCATTAGTAGATGACAGCTTTTCTCCATCAAAAAGCTCATCTTGAGGATGTGTAAGCGTTTTGAATCAGAGGCTGTAATTGCTGACCAATGAAAATACTCAAGGCAGCACAGAGTCTTCACTGAGGCCTGATTTTAATTGTGTTGACTGGATTTTCCTACAAGGTCCAATAACTTTAGCGACCTGACAGGTGCACACCCTGAAACTCATCCTCCCCTCTTTCATCAAGTTTTCCCCTCATTATTTCCACTTAACTACTGACAGCTCAGAGGCCGCAGATTTTCCTTTTCGTTTTCCCTCGACTGTTCGGTGTGCAACAGACACATAAAATGAATGTAATATCCATTAGATAAAAGGTGTGTGAGGCTGAAGACTTTCACCTTTGCTACACTAGACTAGACATCCCTTTGCCCTTCACCCTGTTGTCTTTCATTCACTGGCTTTTGTTGATTAACCATAATGAGGTGACTTACCATAGTCGTCCAGTTTATCCCCCTCCTCCCCTCCCGCCTCCTCAGTGAGGTGGTGCAGATAAAAAGTCCATCCAGGCAGCCATCATACAGGGTCAGCACAAATCAGATGGAGGGGCTTTCTTGTGTCTGCCAGCCGACACTTTCAAATGTTAATGGGTGGGGGCGGACAAAGTTGAAGTGGGTCTGAAAATGCTAATTGTCTCTAATTCATGTAAATAGGTTTCTTAATGGAGGAATTAAGCATTTTAAATATGCAATTGGAGGCAATCAGTCCTTTCATTTGCTGGGTGGCACAGGTGTAGTGGATTGAAATTCATCTTTCACACAGGGTGTCTCATTTTTCATTTGGCTGTGTTCAGGCATGGATGACGGGGAATGGAGGAGAGAGGTCCTCGTGCACTGCATTGTGCAGATATTGGTGAGTGAAACGTCGCGAAACTTATAATTGCGTTGTTCTTCAGCGTATCAAGATAGAGGGAAAAGCAATTAACGAGGGGTCCAATCAATAGTGGTAAATACAGCCAGTGCAAAAAGATAATCTGTTCTCACCACTTACAGAAGTCATACGCAGTGTGTCGCTATATTATTATTTATTATTTACGTTTGTTTATCTCAGTTATATACACATCATAACTACTACCATATATACTGTCGCACACAACAAAGGAGTTAGGCCTAGCTACAAATCACAGGCAGAGCAGTAGCAAATAGACAGCTCTGACCTATTATTCTGATCATCTCAAACAGACAATAAACCAGGAGGTCATGCTTCAGCATGTAATAACATGGTGTAGCAGCAAGACCAGGGACACGGGAAAACACACACAGTGTGTATAGGCTATGAATCAAATAGGCAATGCATTGTCTCAGAAAATGACTTATTAGTCAATACAAAGGGGGATACTGTGTCTTTAAGGTGTAAATAGCCATGACTCTGCGGAGAAGAAGAGGCAGCCCTGGTTAATGAACGAGACAAGAAAAACCTTGTTTAAAAGGACAAATCAGATCACAAGATTTCAAACCCATTAGCTGCTACTCGCAAGGAATGATAATAATGATAAAGGATGGCTGGGCCTTTTGATTTCAGAGTAGCAAACTGTGTTGTCTTGGGAAAAATCTTTTCCTGGAGGAGAATCAAAGAACAGTTCATTTTCACACTGACCTTCAGGGCTCAAGGCGGCCAGACAAGGGCACAAACAGATTGAGAATTAATTGGTGCAATTAACATTTTGTGATTATAAGGACTTCAGATCAATACCTTATGCAAATAGCAGTATTGATGTGCAGCAGAAACCTTGTTAATTGTGTTTGGCGAACAAACAAGCCTCTATGTTACTCTTCCATAATGGAACAGGAGGCACGGACAGGTTCAAACTGCTGACCACTTTAGATGCACGAGGACATGCGGCAGTTTCTCTCTCCTCCATCCTGCCGGCCCACTTCTTCAACCTCCACTCTGTCCGAGACTCTTAAGAAAAGTTGCAGAGTTTGAAGTTCTTGGTTGCTTTTAAGTTGGCCTTTTAGTGGCTCTTTGAAGAGGCTCTTGAAAGCTGGATGAAGATTCTTCAGTGTTCTGTGATCACCATGCTCATGTCAGGCAGCGGCAGATTACACAAATGGCCTCCTGCCTCCTTTCTTTTAGAGTTTTAAGAGTGGGAATGGGCATGTGGAGAAGAATTGAAACACTCTGTGCTGACAGCCATTGAAATGAATTAGTCTCAGCTTTATTGCTATGGACTGGATTTTCCACTCTCGTTATTAAACTGCGTTAAAAATGCACTTTCATTTCAGATAAGTACCAGTAATCCTGTTTGCAGACCACAGCAGATGAAGTTAAATATAATTTAAGCAGAAACGGAAACGAGTGGAACAATGTAATCACTGAAAGTGAGATTGAAGTGATGCTATTCTTACCATTATTATTATTTTCATTACCGTCGGTGTGGAAAGATACTTTTGAGGGCAGTGGCAACAGCAAGCAGAAGGTAAGTAAAGCAGAAAAAAAAATCTCCATCCAATAACTATCAGAGCCAATAAATCCCTGCTCACTGCTACCCGTCTCAGCGACAATTGGCTTGCACGTTGTTGCAAGGCTTACATCCTCTGGCCTTGAAGACACACACAGAGCTGGAAACATACAAAAAGCATCAAGCTACTGTTAATTAGCTGAGTTAACACGCCGAAGCAACGGTGAGCTTTTCATGTGCCGCACTGCCTGCTGTGGCGGTGCTGTTGGTGTAATGATGCTGAGCTTGATGTGGGCTTACTGTACCTGTCCTTACGTGTAGTGTAACATTAGCAAAACTATGCAACATCAAAAAGTAAGGTCCCTTGTGAGAAAACAACAGAGCTGTGAGGGAAAAATACTGTTGTCCTTTTCCGCATTTAATATGTGGATTTTCGCAAATTGATGTGATTTGATTTAAAATAACTTTCAACCCCATTTCAGCATGATTTAAAATGATCTTCCTGAGAGTGTGATAACAGGTTTTATAATACATATATAACAATTGCCATCATATTAGCCATTTGTTAGTGTGCTAATTACAGTTAATTCTTTTCAATTTTGGGCTGCGCTCCTTTAGGCATCAGCTTTAATCTCCCTGGTGATGAAGTTGGTGTATTAAATAGAAAGCACAGGAAGGAGGGACAGTGGGTGAGCAATTAAACCATCACACTTTTAACCATGTTAAATATACACCACCACTGATAACAACTGGACACTAGAAAAGTCTGAAAATTGTGTCTGGGAACGACGATGTCATAACTGTGTGCTGCTGTGTGACACTGACACAAATCTTATTTTAGCTGTGTATCGAAACTAGTTACAGTTATATAGGCTTAAAGTGGAGACTGTCAGCTTTAATTTGACAGTATTCACATCTAAATTGAAGGGTTTAGAAGTTAAAGCTCTTTAACATGTGGAACGTTCTTATTCAGGGGCTCAAATGTAATTGGAATCATTAATGTAACCATATATTTATGTGACATTAATGAGATTTTTTAAAAATAACTTTTTATGCCTGCCTTATGTTTGAAAACCGTGGATGCAGTGCTGTGGAAGTTCACATGTTAAAAGAACTAATTCAAAGATTTGTTCACATAGATTCATAATTCACCAATGGAAACTCTAAACAATCTCGTGTTCATTTCTTACTTTTTTATGACCTCCTCTGAATTCTTCTTTCATATAATAATATGAAAAATAATGCTACTGAGTGCTACTAACTACTAACTTGGAGCGCACACTTTTATGAGCAGGTACACGCACAGCTTTGCTTTTATCTACTTTATCAGTAACAATCAAGATATTCCAAATCAAACTGTGATATATTTCCAAAAAACACCTTGCACAGCACCACGTATCAAAGTAATATTAACCAGCAGATACTCAGCAATGAACACCTCAGTCTCACAATTAGCATCACACTAATGGTTATTTCAGCAGTGAATTAAACAATGCGACTTCAAAAACATCCAACAACAGCAACAACATGTCATACACCTAAAAGGAAACTAAGATAACAGAGCTGCAGCTGTGTGAAAAAATCTAATGTTGGAACAGGACAACAGGTAAAATCATACTGAGTGGAAGTGCAGGACACAGGTGAGTTTCTGTTGTGCAAAGTCAACTATTTCATCTTTCAGATTCAGCTGGAAGGAATCTATTTTTTGACACCTTTACTGGTAGTTGTCCTAATATAGTTGCACTGGTTGTATATACAGTATTTATGCCTGTGAGTGGTACAGAAATATGTGCAGGCGCATTTCAACATGACACGTTTGAACTTTGTTCAACACTCCATAAAGTAAAACCTATTCTTTGGTGCTGTCCATGCAGTGCTGTGTGTGTATGCATTAAAATCAGTACATTCATGAGGGCCGTTCATACTTTCCATGAATTTTTAAATAAATATGCCGTTTTTGATAAAAAGCTCAGCACATTTTAAAGCATACATGCACAACACTGCATGAACATCACCAAGGAATTGCTTTCTTCTTTCTGGAGCTGTTTCAGACCTTTACTACAGCTGTCTTCAGTTGTTAATTGTGGGTCTTTCTGCCTTTAGTTGTTTCATCAATAAGTAAAATGCAGTTTTATCGGATTGAGTTCCGGTTATTGACTCAGCAATTGAAGAATATTCCAGTGCTTCACCTTCTATAACTCCTGGATAGTTTTGGGATTGGACACTCTGTTTTAGGTCATTGCCCATCTGGACTGTGAGGCACTGTCCAATCAACTTTGCTTCATTTGGCTGAATCTAAGCAGACGCTATATCCCTGTAGACTTCAGAATTCATCTGCTTCTGTCTTCTGTCACATCATCAATAAACACAATTGACCCCGTGCCTTTGGAAGTCATGCATGCTCATGCAATCCCACTGGCTCAACATGCTTTACAGGAGATGTTCTATGCTTTGGATCATGAACTGATCAGATCCCCTTTCATGCTTTCTTCTTTCAGAACTACTCGAGTTTGACTTTTAAGATATTTTTTGGCAAAGCCTAATCAGGCCTTCTACTCTTGAGGCTAATGAACAGTTTGCAGCTTTTACTTTAACCATCTGTGTTTGCTCTCATGAAGTTTCTTCTTATAGTGGACCTGGATAATAAAGTCTTCCTCCTTGAGTGTTTTTCACTTGGCTGGATGTTTTAAGTGGGTCTTCCAATACTGTGTAAAGGATCTTTTGATCATCCACCAGTGTTGTCTTCCATGGACATTCAGGCCTTTTTATGTTGCAGAGCTCAGAAAGAGCCAAACTGCTGATTTGGCCAATCCTTATATTCCATTAGCTCTACGATGGATTTGTTGTTGCAGCCTAAGGATGGTCTGCTTCACCTTCACTGCGAGCTCACATGTTGTAGGTTCACAGCAAAAGCTTGAAAATACAAATTTCACTCTTGGAATCTATTACCTGTGATAATTAACCATAATTAACTTGATAAATGATATTAATGAATGAGATTTACAACTTGTTTGACAATGCCACCACACTAGTGGCAGCCTGTTGCAGAAGTTTTGTTCATATTGTGTCATTCTTTGTGTCTTTTTTAGATTTTTTTGATATATATATATATATATATATACATTAGTGGTGGGCCGTTATCGGCGTTAACGTGCTGCGATAATTTGAGAGTCTTATAAAAAAATATCACCGTTAATCTATTCTCAAAGTTGGGTTGGGAACTGGGTCAAAATAGGTAAGCAAACTGTGATGACTTTTACCTTGATATTTTAGCTCGGGTGTAGGCCGATGTACTTTGTCTGCCGTTAGGTGTGATGAAAACAGAAGAACGCCACTTTGCAGAAGCCTGTGCTAGGCAGTTTATGGAGGTCGCTAATCTGTGGGGGATAGTTGACAAAATCTGCTCTGTTGGAACAGACAGCGCTCCTAATATGGTGGCAGCAGGGAGGATACTGCCCTTCGAGCATCTGCCGTGTGTTGCACATGTTGTACAGAGAGCGATTGTAATGTCACTGCGAGAAGGGGGTTTTGATGCTGCACTTGCCAAGTGTCAAAAAATGGTGGGACATATCAAACACAGTCCGGCCAAAGCAGACGAGCTGAAAGTCCAGCAAACCTCCCTTGGGCAAGTTCAGGAGCCGCTCGTGCAAGATGTTCCAACACGGTGGAATTCCACCCTCGAGATGATCAAGCGCGTGAGGCGCAACAGAGACGCACTGCACACAACGCAACGCAACAGCAGCACCACCTGGCCCTCCCAACAAGTGCTGAATATGAGAAGTTGGCGAAGCTAGAGACACTGCTGGAGCCATGCATGTGAATAAGCTGGTCTGCCTGCTGCGTGTACACCAAGAGAGACCTCGCTGGAGAAGCTTCGCTTGAGAATTTGCTTTGGTAGCTTTGGTAGCTCGTGACGTCACATTTAGAATGTTCAATTCTTAAAGGCCCCGCGGCTGTGCAGCACCCCCGCGAGAAAAAAACATGAGGAAAGTGAGGACAGGGACACGAATAAACGTGTTGTTATTACCTCCGCCAAGGAGGTTATGTGATCGCCCGAGTTTGTCTGTTGGTTTGTCTGGATGTTCGTCTGTTCGTCTGTTCGTGCTGCAATCTTGCGACCTGCCACAAGGTGGCGCCACCTCAAGGTGCCACAGCCAAACAGAGCCAAAGCCAGACAGAATGCATAGTGCGCGGATTGAATGCATATTGCGCGGATTTTCTGTAATTAGCACAACAAAAGATTGCAACGGCAAGCCAGTGTGCATAACTGCTTATAGCGTAATAATAACGGCGAACACTGCTTCCTGACAAAACATTATAATAATAATAATATTAATAATAATTAATAACGGCGAACACTGCTGTTCAATAATGAATAGGGAGAAGGGAATGCCTCTTCTGCTGACAGCGCCAAAGAACAAGTAGCCCACATCAGGAACGTATGTCCATACATGGCTCGCTATCCACAGGTAGGTTGGCGGTTGGCGGAGGTCTGCGCTCTCTGAGTGCATTTCTAGTTTACAATTTGTTATTTGTTATATACATCACGTTACAAATGATGTAAAACTACATTAGGTACACCTGAGAAGACCAGGAATAGCAGAGGCAGCTGTGAAAAAGAAACTAAATTCGAAATAAAATCCGAAATAAATCCGAAATAAAACTTAATTGCAGTGAGAAAGGTATGCGTGGGGTTACTACACTATTGTATTGAAGCACTCGACACGGCAATTGCAACAGTCTCAGGATTAAACGACTATTGTTTGGATAGGAACCAAAGTTTACACGTCTGTTTCCGCGAACCCCGCGGATTGCCGGACCCCTGAATGAGCCATTTTAATCTAGATTAATCTAGATTAATTTCAAGATTTCAGTGAGATTAATCTAGATTAAAAAAATTAATCTATGCCCACCGCTAATATATATATAAATATATGGATACATTTATGATGGATACAATTCTAATGAATACCAACTGATCCTTGTCCAAAAAGATTATTTAAATCCTTTGTATTGGAAATCATAATATAATTAACATGGATCCCTGATTGTTACAGGGACACATTGTGACCTTTTGGCTATGTGGTTTCACAGAATCCATTCACAGGCTGATGAATTTCCTCTGTCACTGGATCAATTAGTGTCTACAGCCAAAAATGTAGAAAAATTATAATCAATAGAACTGCAAATACACAAAGATCAATCCACAAGTAAACATCAATGAAAGATGACTGAGGTGATGGAAGTGGAAAGCTGAAGCTCACAGCGAAGTTAACATTGTTGGGATGATGAAAATGATTCTATCTAGTATTGCACCTGTTCTGAAATTGATCAGCTTTCTGTTCTAGAGAAGAGACAGGTTATTCTAACTAACCAATCAACATATAGAAGATACATTCTGATGGCATGTGAACCATTTCCCTATCACTGTTATAGAAACAAAAATAATGCAGAGCGTAAACTATGAAGCCAGGAGTTGAAAAACCCATCTGTGGTCAGACTGTGGAGAGCAGGTGAAAAATATACAATGGCATTGCATTTTTAGACGTGGCTCAAAAAGACCTTGTCAAGATTGATGTCCCTCTTGTAGCTATAGTTAATAGTAAGGGAACACTTCTGAAATTAGAATCCACTTCTTTCTAAATGCACCACCTGTGAATCGAGGACATTGGAGAAAAAAAATGGAAGAGTACATGTCATTTCTATAGGTTTCAAGACACAGGGAACGGTGAACAGCCAATCTATGAGGTGTAATGGATATGTCAAGAATTGCTAAATCATAGGTGTCCGAGGCAGAAAGACAACTAACCCAAACATAATGTCATTCTGGAGGCTGAAAAGAAGGCAATAGCAGAAAAGAGAGGAGAAAACAACACAGTTGGATAAAGGATTGCTTTTAAATTTGCCGATCCAAAGAATGAGAGAAAACATTAACTGTCTATTTTCCTGCATACTGTTCTTTATTATCACCTATTTGGCATCTCTTTCTGGGTGCATTATGGAAATGAAGTAATGCTACTTTGCTTAACAATAACACACTGACTTTGAATCCTCTTACTTAAGGTTTGATTGCTTCTTGACGGTGGTTTTAAATGAATTGTGTTGAGGAGTGATAAAGAGCTTATTGCCTGGAATAAAAGCCCAGAGCAATGAAGTAAAGCTACACATGGAGTGGCTAGGCGATACAGGCTATTACGGTGAGGGAATGGTGTCCTTGACTGCCAGGACGGCTTAGAATTTTATTTCATCTTGTTTTGCTGGCTGCTGACAATGATGCGTGACTCTGGCACTGGAGGAAGAGGGCAAGCATGAGAGCCATTTTAGATGTCATTTACATATGGTGTGTCTATAACGGAACGAAAATAACTGCAATGGTTTGTGTGTGCACATGAACATACAGTGTGAACATTTCACTTGTGCATAGGCTTTTGAGTACAGTTTGTATATATTCAGGTGTATGTACAGGTTCCAGGCGTTTTACTAGTTTGTTTCTGAATTTTCCACAGTGTTGCCTTGGAGAAAGTTATCGGTCTGCTTATGTTGCATGTGTTTTGAAAAAATACAGCCTTTCTCTGACCTATATCACCCACATAAGCTGAAGCCCCCAAACCTGATGTAAATGTGGACAGTGGAGGACTGGGAGACTTTGGGAGTTGTTGTTTATCAGCGTAGAGAAAAGAACGGTTGAGCTGTAATGGCTCTCTTGTGGCTTCAGTATGCAAACTTCTCTGTTAGCAGCAGTGAGGGCTCCCCTTTGAGCTGCACATCTCTGTGTTATTTTGGTTGGCTGCTTGATTTGTATGGGACCAGTTCATTTGGAGGTTATTGCTGTTTTGTCAAGGTGAATTAGTACATTTTTGTTGCTCTGCTGAGACGAAAAGAAAAGTTTTTCCTTTTGTTGTGCTTTTTATTACTAACTTGTGCTGCAAAAGTTCCAGGTTTGCAACTTTTTTTTCAAAGTTGTTTTAGACTTTGAGATAACTTTTATGGTTTATATATTTACATGTTTCATATATTAGGGGTGTAAAGATTAACCAATGTGAATCAGAACCCTATTTTATGCTAGAGGTGTTATTTAATTGGTATACAGACCCCGCAATTCATAAATATGCAATAAACTGTTTGATATTTGAATTTACATCTAAAAGTCAACTGACTTAGTTTTGCTTCAGATTCTGCACAAATCCATGCAAAATTTTTGCCACAGCACAAGAGTAAAACATAAAATTGGGTCTGCATCATTACCACACGAGTGAGTGTAGTGTGCAAACAACAGTTATAAACAGCGGGATACACACTGGATGCCACAATCTGATCAAGTAGCAAAAGCACCATGTCTACCATGTTGATAACGAGATACAAAGAAAGATCAACGCTGACGCAGAGTATTACTTAAGTAGAGTGGTAGCATGACAGATCTGGTAATGCATCATGGATCCCAAGATGTAAATACAGCATGCAAATTGAACAGTTTTTCCACCACAACTTAACCACAACTTGGTGAGGTCAATTGAAATTACATCATCGACTGACTAATTAATTTTCAATTTCACAAAGTCACAAAGATGCCATTATGACAGCACATGGTATTGAACATATACTGCAGCTGTGATAAAAGATGCCAACTGGACAGCATATTTTGCTTAAAAAAGGTAAGCCAAAATTGTATTTAAAAGTAAAGTACAAAGTCAAACATCAGCTAAGAAATACATTTATTTCCTGTGCTATAAAGTACTAGAAATAATCGTGATGCACTTGTCTTTTATTACATTAATCTATTTGAAAGTAGCTATCCATTGTCAAAGAAATGACTTGTTTTAGTTTAGAATGGAAAATTAATACATTTAGAGTATCAAACCTGATCACATCAAACTGTTTGGTAAAAAAAATCAGAATCAGATGCACTGCGAGTATCAGTTGCCTTCTTACTACGGATGATTGCAACGGCTGTCTTTGTTTTTCTATTACGTGACTTTTAAAAACTGTCACCGAAATTGACGTACATCCACGGATACACATTAAATTAACAATGATGACGATAAGCTTTTATGGTTAACTTTTGGTAATCCTGTGGCGAACTCCACAACCACATTTTATTTTGTTGCTCAAAGACAAATTAAGCTAATATCAACTTTATGAGTTAGTTATGTTTCAATCTGGCTGACTGTTTTACATTTCCAACTGATTTATTTAAAACAAGTAACCTGGCCAAGGCTCTTAATATATACATATATAATAAGCCTATTTATCAGCTGACGATGAAAAAGAAGATTTTAGGTTAACGTTATACTATACAGAGATTTGCAAAGGAAGTGCGTCAGAGTCAGTGGGGTTACATGGCACTGAAAGGATCGGATAATTGGCTAAATTACAATAAGACTGAGTTATTAAGTTCATGTAGACACCTTAATCAGACAAGAAATTGGATCGGATTACTCGCGATCGGATTAAGACCCCGAGATAACTCGGTTGAAAGTCAAATTAAACGCGCTTGTAGGCGGTGAAGTGGTCAATTAGACTTTGCGTTCTGCGCATGCTCGAGATTTTTTCCCGGGGTCGTGAACCGGAAGTCGGAAGAGACGATATGACCGTTGTTGTCACCGCCGTCTGAAAGAAACAAACAACGCGATGGAGAATGAGCCGTTGTGCATCGCGTTTGTGCAATAAGCAGCTCATCACAAACAAAATGTAGAGGGACATAGCTTCATCTTGCTCTTCGTTCGCGCCACCGTGTAAAGGATGAAAACGCAAAATTGCGTTTCTCGTCACATAGAAATAACGTGACAAGCATAATAAAGCGCCAGGAAACCGTGGGAAACACATCAGAGGTCCGTTTCACGTAGCAGGTTTAGTGAAAACTCTGAGTAGGTTAACCCTGAAATGAGGGAAACCCTGAGTTTTCCGTTTCAGGGAGGTAACTCAACCCCGAGAAAGAGGGGTAACTCTAGCCTGTTTCACAAAGAGAGGTAACTTAACCTCTCGGTCAGTTACCGTAGTAACAGACTCTCTGAACCTAACCTGGTCGGGACCAGGTTTTATTCAAGAAACCTCGAGTTTCTTTCTGTCTCCGCCCTCTTTCAGCCACACACGCCATTTGATTTCCTCATTCATTCAGTCAGCAGAGCGAGTTCTTCTACTTCTAGAAGTCCATTAGGCACAGTAGGAGGTGACTTTTTTCACGAACATGTCCTTTTGACAACGATCCCGTGGATGAAGGTGCAGCATTATTGCGCAGAGAAATAAATATTCGTCGGAGATGGTTATCAGACCGCGCACAGATTTTTGCATTTACAGACAATTATCTTTTTGAGCGGCACCATCAGAATGTGTTGGGACAAAAGAAAAAAAAGACATAAAAGACAAATAAATATTTGTATGAATAGGCTTAAAAAAGACATATATAGGCCTATTATATTTTATAAAGGCACTCGTGTCTTGGGGGTGGATTCCCTCAGCCACTGCCCTCCCGTTAGAGGTGGCGGTGCTGGGCACCACCCGTTTTACAGGCATCTGCCTTCTTTCTGTTGGCTCAGTAGAAGTCTGTGTTAGTTTAAATAGGCTTAATTATTTAACAGAACATGATATAGATGATGACTCTAAATTGTCCTTCGGAGTGACTGTGAGTGTGTATGGTTGTTTGTCTCATTTGTCTCTATGTGGCCCTGTGATGGACTGGCGACCTGTCCAGGGTGTCCCCCGCCTCTTCCCCATTGACTGCTGGGATAGGCTCCAGCCCCCCCGCGACCCGACTGACGGATTCAGCGGTGTATAGATAATGGATGGATGGATGGTATAGATGAGAAGACATAGTTTATGTGTGTGAAAACAGCATTATGTTGGGAATAAAATAACTGCACAGTCAAATAGCCACTTAATATTTATTTTACAGTGTAAAACATGATCAAAATGAGGTACCTCCATGCCGAGGTCTCACCTGTTTGAACAATGTTTTTATATTTCATCTTAAACTCCTGCCAAGAGCGCTTCTCCCCTGCGGGATTGCACCTAAATGAAATAAATGAATGGGCTACCATTCAAGCAGTTTCCCTGTAATATTATTGTGATTGCAAAGGACTACATTTAAACTTACACTTTTGCTGCTGCAACGGTGTTGCACTTATTTCTAAAAACGTATTGAAACGCCGTATGAGCGCATTAAGATTTCCAATTCGAGGTTGGTGAAAAACGTAGCCCCTCCTCTTCCCCGTTGCCAAGGTGACTCGTCGAATCGGGGCTCCATTGATGCTGGCTTTTTAAAGTTGTGGCGCACACGCAAAACTCAAGGTGAACTTACTCAGAGTTGATTAACCTCACTCAAATCAGCGTTTCTGGAACCGAAAACTCAGGGTTTTCTATTTCAGAGTAGATCAACTCAGAGATCAGGAATAGACTCAGAGTTGGTTGAACCTGCTACGTGAAACGGACCCCAGTAGGCTATCAACATGTCAACATGTCCTTTTGCGTTTCCGTATGCACGCAGAGTTTCACCCTAAAACGCTCGTCTAAACGCAGATTTAAAAGTGAAAACGAAACGCCACTTTTGCGTTTTGGTTTCAGATCGTTTCCGTGTAAAGGTAGCCTCAGTCTTATTGTAATTTAGCCAATAATCCGATCCTTTCAGTGCCACTGACTGTTTAAAGTAGTACAAGGAAAAACCTAAAATTGTCAGTCCAACACAATTTTGTTTGGTTGCTTAGCTTATTTGGTTCAAACCACCTGAATGTTAACACTGCTATTGGTAGTGCTGGTTAGAGCTGCAGCAGTGAATTCCTATGATTCACCGAAGAGCACGAAGGCTATTTACGCTTCCTTAAAACCCAGAGAACAGAGACTTCTCAACCTTATCAAAACCAAGTAGAAAAATAAATGGAAAAACATCTGCAAGAGCTCAGCACAAGGCTATGACTATTTATTGGGAGAACGATGATGAAGAAAATCATACAGAAGAAGTTTGTTCTCTAAGCTCTGACTTTTGACTTAGTGAGTCAGACGTGCCAAAATCTGTTGCTCTTTAAGTGAAGTATATGTCCACTAATTAGCTTATTTGATGCTCCCTGTTTTTAGGCACACAGAAAATAATGATAGTGTGCCACAAAGTGCTTTAAAAAAATTGCACGGGTGAAACCTCTCCCACTGATAGGTTCAGGCATTTCAGACATTCTTTTCCAAAGAGATTTCCCTCCACCTAAACACATAACATTGAGGATCATTTTGTGAGATTAGTAGACACTGCTGAGATAAAGTTGGTGCTGAAGAGCCCCACATGACTATTGTCGCCACCCCCAGTGTCCCGCTAAAGTCCTCTTAGGCCACAGTCTCTCACCCAATCCCCAAATGCTATCACACACGAAACTCAGTCCAGCCTTTCTGAATGATCATTTCCTACAACACAAGCCTAAATTGTAGCTCTGTCCCTAATCTGTAGCCCTCCCTGACTTGTCTCCTCCCAGAAATGTATTTAATGAGGAAAGTTTTGTGGTGGGTGTTCTGGGGTCTCACACCAAGCATGGAGTGACGGAGGAGGCGCTTTCATAAACCATAGCAGACAAATGGGATTTAACACACAAGAGGCTCTGATGGCCTATTAATTCTGCTTTGGCTGGAATCCAAAATGAGTCCAGCCTCCTCCCTAATTCATGGCTAATTTCTATCAAAGGTATCTGGAGACTTTTTTTTTTCTCTGGGCAGGATGCATCCACATAACTTTAATGGATTCATTCAAGGGCTACGGCACGCAGACATTGATTAGATTGCCTCTGAGGCCCTGCTGCTGGTCGCCTGACATAGGCAGCAAATGAAATGTGACCTCTGGTAAAAGGCCTGAACCAGCCAGCTCCAGTCTAATCCATTAGCTCAGAACCTTTTCCAATCCCATTTAATTAATGAAGTAATTTGAAAAAGGGTGAACATTTACCAATTCTTGGAATTGGAAAATAGTGGTCTTATAAAGTAGCTGAAACAAGAGCCACACAAGCAGCAACAGCTGCAGTCTTAGAAAAAAAAAACTGGAGAAAGGGGTTGAGTAATTGTTTGCAATGAGATGGATTATTATTTCAACCCTGAGACAAGATGATCTAACCACAAAACACATACAGATGTGAGGTAATGAGTTGGGTTAAGGAAAATTGTATTTCTGTAGCTGGCTTGCTTAAATATTTGTCAGCAAGAGAAAATGCCAATTTATTGAAATTCATCAAAGCAAAACAATGGCAGCAGGGGAGGGCGCGAGGTAATTAGTTAAATGTAAAGCAGAGGAGTGGAAAATATTTTCCATTTTGTCTACAGAACTCATTTACCGGTATGTTCTTGGCCAAGCAACTGTGATCCACACTCATCAGCACCACCTAAAATCTGTCTGCTGGTTATCACATTTTGTGCAGTCATGCCATTTTAACAAATGAAAGATCATTTTCACTGTGCACAAGCTTTACTCAGAGAGTTGGAAGAGGAGCTGTGGTGTGATGTTTATCCTAAGCAAAATCTCAATGTCAAAAGAAAGACAAACATGAGATCTCTGTTGGCGCATATGTTACATTACTTATTTTTCTAATTGAATTCATTTATTTATCTTCAATTAATAATTTACGATGCAACACACAGTGGTATGCAAATGAACAGTTTAAATTTAATGAGTTTTTAATGACCAAACAAATAATTAGCAGAGCCTGGTGTGGTGTGCATGTAATTTGAGAAGAAATGAATGTGAGCGGTTTGTTCAGTGTTTGACTACAGACAAGCTAATTTACTTATGGAGCAGCTTATGCAGCAAAAGAACTGTGCGGTATATAAAAAAGCTTTGTAAAGTCATTAACTCAAGGTCATTATGAAGTCTTCAAAAGGCCAGTTGTGAACATATAATGCTCCTTAAATAATGTGAAATATTATATTCCACATATCATAGCAAAATAGAGGTGCATGCTCTGAATATAACTCACACACTGACAACTGAAAAATCCACTCTGGATTCCCTAAATATTCGAACTGTTCCCATTTCTGTGGGAGAAAAAGGCAGAAGGCTGCGTGCCACTGGAGCCAAATGGCATTTGATAATGGCTTTTTTCAGCAAACCCAAAAGACACTGTTAAGATTTACATTTTCAAATATATGCTGACCTTTTTTCCCTCCTCTCCTCTGTTCGCTTGTCATCAGCACTGTAATTGAATCAATATATTTCCTGATCAGCCCAGAGATTGAATAAGGTCACAGGAAGCCATGTGTGGACATTAAAAATCATTATTCTACTCAAATTGAGCAGAGATGGCATAGACCATTCAGGGTTCAAAATGAAATTATATTAGAGTCTATTACACTTTTACAATTATAGAGACGTTCCAATATTACAAGGGGAAATGAAGTCATAATAAAAAGCCCAGGGGTGTATTACAAAGAAATGACCCAACTATATTTTTTTCACTTTCATGCTGTTACTGAATTGATGAAGAGAACTTGGTGACATTACATTCACTGATAAGTGACCTTATTCATGAAAAATAGAGGAACCCGCTTCAGTTGCTCCATTTTCTTACTTCAGGTTAGCTGTGGAGCCATTTTCCACCTACACAAGACCAAAAGTCGATACCAGAGTGTGCACATTTACTGTCCTCACAGACACTTTCCAGGACAAGTGGTGCTAATGTAGCTATTGAAGTAGTTCCTACTTTAATTGCCTTTAAGCATACATTTATTTTAATTATTCATTTATTTTTGCGGTGAGGGTTGTGCTTCATACACATGTCTGAGCAGCAATATGTCTGATTAAATAGGCCAATAGAGTTGTGCAAATGGAAGACAAAGTTTCAATCCTTTGAAACCCAATATCCCAGAAAAAAGTGTAAAATTAAATTAAACCATAATATTAAGTGAGAGTTTTCATTCTAAACTCTTGCAAATTATGTCTAACTATCAAATTAGATAAATTTCCCTTTTTAATTGGCTTACTCATTGTAATGAATAAAACTTATCATTGATCAACTTATCAGCTCTGCATGAAATAGAAACGAGCAGAATGAGAAAATAAAAAACTTTCCTACTGGCTTTTGCAGCTACTTATGTGGTATTCATTTTCCTAAGATCAAGTAGACTGTATTTCGAATTAGAACATTATATGGCTTCACATCTACCAAGTGGTGACCTGTGATTTGTCTGTGTTGTCACGTACATCTGCGGAGGAAGAGATTGTTTTTTGTTCTTCAGTTGTCAGAGATCTGTTTCACTTAAGGCACAGCTCCTCTGATCAATTAGGTGTGATGGTGACAATGCCTGCAAAGCTCTGGCAATATGCTCCTTAAAGCCTGTCAAATGATGGTGAGCTGGGGAACTCAGTCGCCTGGAAACGATGCCTGCTCCCAGCCATCATCATCGCTGGATGTAAATAGCCTTTCATCTCAGGTGGAACAGAGCTATTGAGCGAGCACGACTATGTTGCCCTGTTTAAACTCTGCATACAGACGGATGAACGGTAATGAAAAGACCATTTACACCACCTATTCCACCTCCACCTCTCCAGGTTTTCTAATGTAACACCTCAGAGTGGAACGTTTATGAAACACATAATGACAATCTAACTCAGTGGGCGGCTTCAGTCTGCAAGGATTAGTGGGCTTGATGTAGTTGAACATGTGAAGGAATACTTGTCACCTTATTACTGTAAGAGCTTTAGAAGTCCTCTGTGAAGAAGTGAGTAAGGGAGAGCTCAAGTATGCCACCGATCTCTCGCAGCAAATTAAGGACTGTGTTATCTATTCAGAGCAGGAAAAAGGGGCTGAAAGATATCTGGTCTGTCATATTTTTCAGGTGGAGTGAGAAAACGCCTCTATGGAAGGTTTTTACATTTATTAAATGGCCAGATCTTTACTACCTTAACATTGACAAGAAACTGTGGGAAAAGCTAACAAGAAGAGACGTGACTGTGCACACTTGTTTGTTTGAAACAGACACATGTTCAATTGATGTCTGTATTTTCCTTTTTTTTTTCCAGCCGAAAGCTCTGCAGGGATAAAACTGATGGCACGTCCAGATCAAAGAAATAACCAATTTCAGACAGAGGATTAAGAGCACTGTACAATTACACAAGGCTAAAGCAAAAGTGACAAAGTGTAAATGAAACACTCAGAGCACGTGCGATGCTGCTAAGGAAGAAAATCTGCAGTAGAAAAAGAACATCAGGTTTATGTTGAGCTATCGACTGTGAAAAAAAGATAACTTAGCCACCCTGATATCACACGTTGCTTTGTTGTGGACTGCTCTGTTGGTGCCATCCAGCCATTTGCTATTTTGAAACGGGAGTGTGTGGTGCCACATGCAGAGTCTGCTATATTTTCAGTTTTCTGTAAACGGGATGACAATTCACAAAATGAACACCATGATGTAGTGAAGCTAGCATTTGAGACCATAAACTCAACAGGAAATTGTTTACAGACGTAACAGTTCAGAAAGAAGTTTTCTCTATAAAATCTGACCTCTTCCTGCAAACACGTGACTGGCAGCTCCCTGGTGGCCATTAGCTTGAATGCAAGTTTGAAGGGACACTTCAGGGCCGTAGACTGTTCACACTGATGATGTGTGAACAGCATTTAATTTATAATGTGAACAATCATGCAAAAAAAGTTGAATCTCAGCAAAAAATTGAGCATGAAAACCTGCAGTGTGAATGTAGCCTTAGTTGTATGTTGATGTTAAGAAGTAATAACTTAATGATTGCCGTTTGCCATGGTATTTTAGATATTGACAGAGCCTCTAGAATATTACTCAGTATGTGGGTCAGTTTTTGTAGATCCTGTGTGTTGTAACTTGTTTCCACCTAGCCTCATCTGCTATTCTGTATAATATTTTGATAATGCCTCCTACTGCTCAAAACAAGGAAATGCATTTGTTTTTGAATTGATAGAAATGGCTTTGAATATGCAATTCAATATTTTCTATATTTGCTTTTGAGCTTTCCACTTTAGAATTGTATTAGTAAGGCAGCAATAACTTTTCCTGTCAACATTCAAGCATTTGCATAGCCTGGCAGTTTGTTTCTCCAGTTTCTGAGTTTCCAAGGAAATCTAACTAAAGTTCCCACTGGAAGAATGTGAGAGCTCGTGCCTTTGGGAACAACAACTGAGATTTTAGGGTTTTCAGAAGAGCCAGAAAATAGTAACACAATGTAAATGGATATCTGAGCTCAGACTTCCTGCTTTGTGCACTGCTCATTACTTAAAACCTGATATACTGTATATAAAAAAAGTGTTGCTAAAGGCTAAATCGCTCAGTTTCAAGACAGTATTTTGCCTGTGTTTCTCCTCCTTTGCTCTCCATACAGTGTTTACCTACATCAGCTAAAGCCCTCTGAAACAGGGTTGATTACAATTGGGCTCCAGGTAGTGAAGCTGTTACAAACAGCTTCATGAGATTCATGATTACAGAGGAATCCATCTTATTAGACTTCAACCAATGTCTCTGTGGCCAACAGTGAGTGGAACCATGTTAGCACTTGATCACCACGGTGGTGTTAAAATGGAATAAATAAGGAAAAAACTAAAGGAACATATTAAAGGATTTGGGGAATTATGTATTTGATCAACAACTGAAACAACCATCCTTTACACTGCTAAAACTAAACATACAGATAAGGACATACATACGCATGAACGCAATCTTTTGGATTCAGTGTTTAGACATCGTGCTCTGCAGTCTGATCATATCCTTCCTCAGCCAAACTGGCTGGCTTGCTCTGTCACCCTGGTTTGGTGGAGGCCCAATGGTGATGAATGCCTTTTCCCTTTTTTGTGAAGTCTCCTTTACTGCTACTGCATGCCAGATGGAATGAAAAACAGATTAAAGAGGCAGGAAACCGACACAGAGAGGATGTTTGGCTGTTGGCTATTGAGTTATCAGCCCTTTTCACACCTAATGAAACAACTTTCAGCACTGCAGCTTATTAAATATCCCCCAGTCACTGGGCAGAGCTGCAGAGCTGCCAGGCCCTGAGAAAGCTGCATTAAATTTTAATTAAAAACAAACAAATTACCCTGAGCTCTATGCATCCAGGAAATTTAACTCCATCTAAACAGGATCCAACTTTTAACTGTTCAATGGCTCCTGTGAGAAGTCTACAGGAACACAAGATATTCATTAATGCTGAGAGGCTGCCATGCATCAAAGGACTTTTATATATCAAAAAATATGCAAATGTCATGGGATAAAATCTCCATGATATGATAAGGAGGATGGGTCTAAATATCAACACATACATTTTGTGGGCCCAGTAAATGATTGACCGATTTATTATTTGGTCATCAACCTAATCTCTTTAAACTTTACAGTGGACACGTTTGTCCGCAATGAATCACACATAAAAGAGGTTTATATTCTTAGTGCCCTTTGTTCGGAATTTAAATGTATTTAATTTAAAAGCTAAATATATGCTAATTCACAGTGGGCGTCAACTCTGTATCATCATGTCTTTTCTCTGAAGATTCATCTCTTAAAAACAGACACACTTAACTCATTATGTCTGCCTTTATTTTGTTGTTTTCAAAGATATGTCTGTCACATCATCACTTTGCTCTGCAGCTTCCCTGCATTAAAGTCAAGTTGTATGATTGCTTTGATTTTTAGTTTGTCTCCAACTTCACCAAAGTAAGGCTAACAGACTTGGGGCTTCATTCATAAAAAAAAATTCACTTATGCTTTAAATACTTCTTGGTATGCTCCCAGACGATTTATAAGAGATGCTGAGCAAAAAAAACCTTGCTCAAGTAGGTTCAAAGAAACGTATTTGTATCTTTGCATACCTGTGGTTTATCAAACTGAAGTTAATTTAAATTGACAGGACCTGCCTTGTGATTTCCCCTCATTTAATCATCCCAGACGCCAGTAAAAAAAAATGATGCCATTTTATATAACCATAAGCAAAATAACTCAAGTCCAGTCTAGACTTTGCTTAAAGTAAACATCATTTCCATGTCAAAGCATGGTTTTAGAAATAACTACTTAGACGTGGTTTTCTGCTTGAGTCATACTTAAGATCTAAATTGGTTGTAAGCCTGTTCTATAAATGAGGACACCGGCTTTGAGGGACTTCATAACATCATAACAGGACCATGTTTATTTTAGCAGAAAATGCAGAACAGATTCAGCTCATTATTGAAATGTAATGTAGATAGAAGGTACTGTATGAATAAGTGTTCAGATTTTTTCTCTGTAACTGCATTGCAACACGAGACAAATGAGGACAGAGTTGAAGCAAGGAATTGGCTGCAAGGCTGAAGGGCGTCTGTCCCAGGCAGCTAAACCACAGTGGACTACTTCCTCTTCTTTGGGCCTTTTCCTCTCAAAGTCTCTCCTTTTCTCCCTGTGGATTTCTGCAGTCCTCCAAGTGCACACATAGCAGGCTTGTTCGTTTCATTTGGATTTGACCCCTGCTTACCTTACTTCCGAGTGGGCTTCATTAAATGTCTTTCTGGTTCTTTCAAGGCCTTCTCTTTCTTTCTCTTATTCACTAAGTGGAAGAATTGTAACAAAAGGAAAGCCTCCAATGTACAATTCTCAGTGGAGAGGGTGACCCCAACTTTAAGGAGAAAAAGAACCTGAGGATAATAGCAAATGAAGCCATGGGCTGCGTTAATGGGCCGATACAGCACACCCAGTTCCTGGTGCTGCTTTAACTGACAGACATGTATATTAATACTCAGCACTTTTTTATTGAAGTGGAAGAAATATGAATATTCATCCTCATTTATATTTCAAGGCATTTCCATTCCTGCGGGGGCCTTGGTAGGTTTTGACCAATTTCCATCCCCATTACGAAAATGACAGCTCTCACTCTTGGGCCCTGACAGAGGTCTGCCCAATGCACAGGAGGTCCTACGAGGAGGGAGCCAGCGCCTGTTCCCAGCTGTCCACAAACACTCATTAACAGAGGAAAATATCCAATGGAATCTCTGTGAGAATTTTTAATCACACAAAGGCCCTGCTAATTAGGCAGCTGATGGGGCATGGAGAGCACAAGGACGAATTCTTTAAACAAAGGACTAGAAACTTTAGGAGCCTTAATTACTCGGGCAAAGAGTTCATTCCAGAATGGCAGAGCACATCATTCCACTAATGAGACCAAGTGGCAGCACATATTAGTGAGAAATAATGTGGAAAGTTCAATTATATTGTGCTTTTGGAGCCTTCTCCCTCTTTCCCTCCCTGCTACTTATGCACACACATAAGACAAAGCCCGGGCCAGAGCAGGAAGGAGGCAGGGGCGGAGGACACGTAATCACTGGCACCAGCACGCCGTTCCTCACGTGTATCTTGGCAGGCTTGATCATCTTAATTGCCCATTAGAATGTTCTCCTGTTTGAAAATGAATATCATTATGGCACTCAGTTCTGGCCTCTGCTGAAGAAAGACTTGCTGCAGTTTCACCACATGTGTCTTGAATTCCAAACACTCAACTGACTACCAGTTCACAGCAACCAAACCCTTAGAAATGGTATGAATTCAAAGGGCATGGATGGAGTTTATTATCATTAACATGTAAAATGATTATTTTTCTCCTTGTGAAGGATGATAAAAATAGTTGGAGGACATTTGTTAGTGTTCCTGTTGTTTCCAGTTCTGTTGTGAATTCAGACCACTCTGCACCCGAACCACGTGGTGCGAATGAATTCTCTCCTGGTATTCCTGACTTAATGTGCTGCCCTTTATTAAACGTCTGCTTCTGCTGCTATTTGAACAGCAGTGTCTGTTCATGAAACATGCAAACCACTTGTGCTGAAGGAAAAAAAAAACTTTAGTATTACTAAAGTTTTTTAAGTTTACCATGGATGTTCCTCACTCTTGTGCACCGAGAGTGCCCACATGTATTTAGCTAACGACATCAAACCCAATCTTTAACTTTGTTTCATGCATTTTACAGTATGGGTAAATTATTGTGAATGGCAATCAAATAATGTGCTCCTGAAAGGGTAATATATGCATGCTCTCACCTGTGTAAAAGATTGTATTAAAAATCCTAATGCCCACATCAGGAGGTGCCTACATACCAATTACAGCAAGCAGGAAGCAAATTTCCCGTGAAATAAAACAGCTAATGGGAAACGGGGGGAAAACAGGCAGCATTTCTTATTGCCCAAAAAGCTGGAACCAAAAAAAAAAAAAAAAAGAGGCAGGAGGAGCCAAATGTCCACAACTGGCCTGGTTTTAACCACACTGGAGCCAAATGCTTCTTTTGGGGAAATTGGAAATGGGGCAGTTAAATATGTTTGCCTCAAAAGATGATCACACTTCTGTATTCCACTTGGACTCTAACTTAACTTCTTTACTGTTTTTTGATGCAAAGCAAGAATAGTTTGTTTAGTACTTTTTGCTACAAGCATTTGCACACCAAGTGTGTATTTATCTGTTAATCATACATTTAAAAATAAATGTCATAAAATGTCAGTAATATTTACATGCTGACTCTGAAAGCTTTTTGTCCATCAACACAGTTGTTGCAAGAGAGTTGTTTTGAAACATACTCAATTAATTTCCCAGCAACCCCGAGAGTACAGGGTTAATAGCACTTTGGAAATTAGTGTTCTTCTTTAGAAAAGAGTAATACGTTACCTGACAAGGTTTGTTTAAAACCACAGGATATGTTGCTCAGAAATGGACTCAGACATGTGAAATTGGTCAAGAGCCCACTTAAAACATAGACTAACATAAGCCCCTCTGACAATTTGTACCTACTTACATGTGTGTTTTGAGCCCCCAACCAATTTTGTGCTTTAATTCGGGTAGCTCTTTGGGTTAAGTGCACATAAGCTACATTCATGCTGAAGTCCTGTTATAAAAGAAATTTGGCAAATCAAGAGGATGTTGGCTGCAGCCCCCTCCTACACCCACCTCACTCCCCCACTGCACAAAGCCAAACCCACAGAGAATAGTCTGACCAGAGAAGACCCACCACTAAGGGAACGTATTGATTTTTTTCCCCCCATGTTCTCTGCAAGAGTTGTTTGTTTCTTTTTGCCCATTGCCCCTGTTTTATTTACAGGCAGAGGGATCAATGGAGGTACTTCCTCACTTCCCTGTTTTCAGCTTTATGAAAACACGTCTTTCAGTCTCTCAAGCATTGTGGCAGATCTACATCATTTCTCCGTTGGTGTAAATAATTTCAGTTCAAATGATTGACAAGTGTAAATGTGCAAAAAGGTGACTTAAAGAGCAAGTGAAAAGCTGCAGCACTGGAGTGAATGCTGTATATTTGTTGATCTCTCCTCTGAGCTGTCATGAACTTGAAAAACATCTCCTGAATATTGACCTTTGCAGCTGTCAGTTCTTAAAAGAAAGTAGTAAAATGTGCCACATAGACTTTTATGTCTCAGACTTTCAATAATGATAAACTTGGCTGGAAACTTGATTGGGACCAGAAGACAGTTATAGTATCAGGTGCTCTGATCAGAATTTTTTAAGCTAATCTTATCAAATGGTCTATTTGAAGCCTATTTATCATGCATCATTATCATTATCAATTCACTTCAGATCCTCTAGGTTCTGGTGCTGATGAAATTTACTGACATAAACATGTGACCACCCCAACCTTGTCGCTTAAATGTAACTCATTATCTTTTGAAACGATGCATCTGCAAGTACTAACTACGTAGGACACTGATGGCACTGGCTATAAGCACTTCTAAGTTATGTTCCCAAATAATTCCACAGTCACAATTATGTTACCTGCTACAACTCTGACAGTGGATAGCAGAATTCAGACACCGAAGTCCCCCTCATTATTCATCAGCAGATGATGCGAAAAAACAGCAGAATGTCACAGCTGTCACCAAGATTTTCAGCTCTTCACTCCAGTGAAGTTGAGTTGGTTAAGGAATACCCTGTAGCCAGTGGCTAATAAATCACAAAGCTCTAAAATATTAGTATGTTTTAACTTGAGACTTTAAGCTAAAACTTAACCAGAGATAACTGGTAAAGCTTATGTTAAAAATGTTCGACTTTATCGACATCAGACAGTTGTAGCACATTACAGTCAATCAAACAATTCACATGGAAAGTGTAGACAACAACACGGTCATCGCAGATGTGGGTTCAGCACATTAAAAACAATTGAAGACTTTAAATTGTCTGGGAATTGCTAGTGTGTCCAATGTTCTGCAGATATGTTTTAAAGTATATGGACAGTATGTTCTGCTTGTCTAGTACAGCTGAGTAAGTTCCTCTCTTAATGAAATAACGATAAATACAAAACAAATAACAGAAAAAGCAGTTAAAACACTTCAGTCTGATTACAATGTTTCATGACTCTTAATTATCTAATGATTTGCAAATCTCATCTTCATGTTGCGCTTAAATAAAAGACAGTAGCATAGACAAGAGTATTAGTGTGGATCTCCAGTTGTGATCTTAGGTAACAAACTAGGGTCCATGTCACCCTAAAGAGTTCTGGCAGGACTCTGCCAGCATTTCAGCTGTGTGGAAATATTTTAAAGTTTAAAACAAGAGCAGTCCAACAGCCACTTTTAATGTCTGCATTTCAAGCATTTCGAGGTGGTAGTGACAGAGCGTCATGCAACTTGGCTGAAAACAATGTGCTCACTCCGCTAACTTAGTTGATGGAGCTTCTGATAGTATTCATCTTTTTTGGATGTTTTGATAATGCAAAAAGGTGGTTGAATTCAACACTCTGGACAACCGTATCAATGTGGTAAATAATATGTTTTTAACATCTTTGGTGTTCCTGGAGCCATGGTATGTTCTAACCTCTCAACACTCAATTTCAGACACAGCATTACCCAAGCTTTTCAATAAAGAGTGATTCTGAGTTTTACCTTTCAGGAGAGACCAAGGTCAAGCATTTACTTGAAATGGTTTTACAACAGCTCAAGCATCTCTTTTTAAACGAGTGATGTGCAACATATCCAACTTTCTCTCTGTGAAACAAAGCACAGCAGCTTACCTTTGGAGCTGTAATGTACAGCTTAAAGGGCCAAGAAATATAGCTTTCCAGCTAAATAAAATGAATCCAATTAAGCAAATTATCAGTCAAAATAAATTTTAAGTCACCTCTCCACATAGCCTTTGATATCTTTTTCACCTCGCTTGTAGTCCTTGTAGTTGCACTAGCTTCTCATTTCTTTGATTCCTCACAGCGCATACAAATTAGTAGTAAACGCCCACCCCACAACTTTACCTGGACTGATTCCTCCAATACTCGGTGTGGAAAATTCGGGCTGTTTGACCTTGCATTTCTGAGACTAGGGTGGTTGATAGTCTGCAGATACTAAGCAGAACTCCTCAGCGATGTTATTTATGGCTAATTTCACCTGGCACAATAAAAAAAGATCCTAAAGACATGTAGACGAGATGAGAATGTCATTTTTATAGAAGTGGAACTTCTTCTCAACTCCTCAATGGGATGAAGCCACCTGTACCAGGTTGAGCTGTATTTGTAACACCATACTTTGAAGGTTTCCAAGAAGGACACATTCATGCAACAGGCTGCTTATTATTTCCGTGACCAAAGCTGATGTAGCATTTGTCATGCTTCAGTTCTCTTGTAACAAATTTGATAAATCTTTATTTTTTTTCTAATAAGTTCACACAACTCAGCATCAGTGTAATGCTGTTCTTAACTCTTTCATTTATAGTTTTGATAAAATGGAAGTCTTCATCCATCCATATTCTACACCCGCTTAATCCAACTCAGGTTCGCAGCCTATCCCAGCTGTCATTGGGTGAGAGGCGGGGTACACCCTGGACAGGCCGCCAGTCCATTACAGGGCCACACAGAGAAAAACGAAACAAACAACCATCCACACTTACTCCTAGGGTCAATTTAGAGCCACCAATTAGCCTGACGTGCACGTTTTTGGACGGTGGGAGGAAACGGGAGTACCCGGAGAGAACCCACACATACATACACGTGGGGAGAACATGCAAACAGGAACCCTCTTGCTGTGCTAACCACCACACCACCATGCAGCCCGTGAGTGAGAAGTCTTTTTTTTTTCTCAAATCTTAATCTGATGACAAAATGAAGAAGTCTTGTATTTCAACATTCTTATTTCACAATTGTCTCTCATCCAAAGAGTCCAAGGTTGCTTATTTTGGTCCTACAGTGTTGGAGCTGTCACTGGCTAATTTAATTTTTTTTCTCCTTTTTTCAGGCTGAAGCTTCCCTCTTTTAAAGTTAAATCTAAGAATCCAGAATTTAAAAGAAGTTCGAAGTTGTAAACCATTTGCCTTGTGTGCTGAGAGCAAAGGATGTAGCATTGTGACCGTGTTTTAGAGCCACAAAGTATACAGAGGAAGGAGGTTGTGGTGAATGGATGGTTCAAAAGTAAATGTTAAAGGGTTTTTTCTATGGTTTATCTACAAAATAATAACAAGGTAGTTATTAGAAGCAGAAGGGATGGCAGTCAGACTAAATGTGTCTCTTAGAGGCTAGTTCCTAAGCACAATTTATTAAATGAAAATTGCTGCTGTATTTAAAAAAAAATGTTGTTTGTCAATGCAACACAGGTTTTTGCCTTCTGCCAACAGTTATGTCTGTATACATGGATCATCCATACACAAGACTCAAATAGCAACAAATGTAATTGACTTAATCCAATCATTTCTCACAGATGTTATAACAATGTAGTTTTTGTTATAACTGCTATTTTCAGTTTGTACTGTATGATGATGAATATCATTTCCTTACTTTACGTAAACATCTACAAGTTCAACACTACAATATCTTAAGCTTCTTAAGTCCCTGGAGACAGCATTTATATTTTATAGACTCCTCTCCCACCTCCTGTTGACTGGCAAGCTGCTCCTGCCCTGATGCACAATGCTCACAAGCTCATTTTGGTGCAGAGGGTGCTACACGTTGAATTAAAAGAGTTCTGATTGATAAGGCAGTTGAAGGCAAATCTGCTCCCACTAATTGTCTTTCAAATGCCCTCATTAATCAAAGCGGAGCCGGCCCGTTGACGGGCGGTCCTGTCAGCCGCTCTGCTACAGGCTCTCCTCTGGCCGCTCACCTCGCAGCATGATGCCTGCTTCCCCTCTGTCAGGCGCCACTGTCCGAGGACTGCAGGAGCACAGGCCATCCGTCCGTCCGCTGCACACCTGCCTTCTGCCAGACAGGATCTGACCGCCCCCTGCCACTAGGACAGCCCCAGAGACCAATTTAGCAGCCACTTAATGATTCATGACTTCAAGTGGTGGAAATGAGGGCAGCATATGATAACAGGAATAAACACATTTAATTAGCTTCTCATATACATTATTTATTTATTTACCTGCACTCTGATTAATTTATATATTTTGTGTCACGGGGATTTTTGGTATTCACAGCATCTGGCAGTCAGGCTTTGTTGTATGGCTTCTCCCACATGTATTTGCGTGTGTGTGTGTACGTGTATGCGTGTGTGTGTGTGTGTGTGTGTAGGGGGTTGGGGTTAGCAGTATACCTCCTCCTTATCGGATACCTCCTCCTAATCGGGGGACCTTTTGCAAGGGTGCAGTGGGGTGGAGTATCAGGAGGGATTTGGCAAGACCCCCCCTCCAATGAAATGAAAAGAAATAGCGGGGAATATTAGACTTTAAAATATACAGTTCCCCTTGCTCTAAGTAGCCTTGTTTGTGAATTTCCTGACAGGTAGTTACTCCCCCAGTTTTCTTTGAGCATAGGGCATACATTTTCATGGAGGCACTAATCAAAGCGGTGCTGTGGCAAACAGCACAGCCACAGAAGGCCCAATCAAAGCCATGTACCTGGCACTCTTCCATGAGGCTCTGGGAACGCTGATGACAACTCTTACCTGAGCATCTGCCATCACATCCATCACAGGTTGACTTCCTTCACTCTCACTCTCTCACACAGACACTTGACTGCTCCATGAGATCTCGCTCAACACTCTCAACTTGTTTGTGAACCTGTTTCTTGACTAACTTACATATTGTGGCTCAAAGCTCTAAATGAGTCCGTCAAAGGAGATCATAAATACAATATTAGTTTTAAGTGCCAGATTTATATGCAGAATGTTATGGAAGTGACATTTTCCCAGAATCTCTGATTTGCGCAGACTGTCTTCCTCCTACACTGATTACAGAGGCTAAAAAGGAGGAGGAGGTGCATATGACCAGATAGAGAAAACGCTTTAGACAATGTTGCTGACATTGTAGTCTCCTAATTAGCTGTAGTTGAAGAAATAAACTGTAATTGCATGCATGGCAGCAAATTAAAATGTCTGGTGTAAAACAAGCTCAGAAACACAATGTGGGAGTGACCTCTACACAGTAATATCTCCCTGAGGCGTGCTTCCTTCATCACTTTTGTGAAGGGAAATCACTTAGAGCAGAGGGTGTATAAAGATGCCAGACAGTTGAGGAGGTGAGAGTGGCCTGCATCCATAGAAGTGGACAGAGGGATTCCCACGGCCTGCACTCCTGCTTCTCCCTCTTCTGTCTCTGCATCCCTTGTCTAATCCCTGGCCATTGAAGAACTCAAGACACCCTCCTCTCATAATGACACGGCTATCAAACCCAACTGCTGTGGCTCAGATCCAAGGCAGTGCATTAAACCCCCTTAGAGTCTGATTGCTTCTCCAGAGTCAAGTGGTCGCGTCCTCACTGTCATTCCCCCGGCCACTGCCATTGCTGCACTGCCAGCTTGGAGCTGCCGAGACGAGAGCCCTCTTACACAGGCCTTCCCGACCCACTTGCTGAATAATATTGACCTCATACATGTGATGAGACAAGGATATACACAATAATATGCACTTCTGATTGCATGAAAAGCTGACAGTATTGCTATTATTATTTTTAGGACAAAGGCAGCTTTTGGAGATATTCAGCTATGTGAAGACCTCTAAAGGGTTGACATTGCAAATGCTGCAAAATGTGAGAACAGGAAGACATAGTTCAAGTTATAATGTACTTATTTACATGTACAGCTTCTTTTTTGTTTTGCTGAAGGATATAATGGCAATAATGGCTTTATGGATCGTATTTATTGTATTTTGTGTCATGGACAGTGTAAAAAAGATGGTTAAAGCCTCCAGTTGCAATGTGATGCATAAAGCCTGCATTGTATCTAATTGCCAATATGGGGCTTGCAGTTGGAATAGAAGTATTTTTATATGGAGGTCTATGGGAAGATTATTCTACAGCTAACTTGAATGATCACATTTCCTAAATGAGTTTATGGTCTTAACATCATATTCAAGAGATCCTGATGCCCTTCTGTGGATTTTGGTTTCTGTTCAGGTTAAACAGATTATAGCCGTTTTCGGACAGACCATTCTAAGAACGCAGTTATCAGAACTGTCCTACTCGAATTTCGTTCTGATAATTGTCCTTCTGTTTCAGTCTGCATTCGCACATGAGTCGGGACCAGGTCGGGATTGATGCGCCGCGCACAGCCGTCTGCGTCAGTGACGTGTTAGCCGTTAGCCGTTTAGCGCCACATTCAACAACAAAATAAAACAAAACAAAACCCGTAAAAGTAAGGAGAGAAGAAAAAACACCACAAAGAAGCTAATATGGAGAGCGGGGAGGCCACCGTGTTCATGGTCTCCATGATGGTGATATTAATCATGGACGATCACATCAGGCGTCTAATATCGAGGCTGGAAGAGCTCACAGAGAGAGTCAGGAGATACTTTTTCATTTCATGAAGGAAGAAAGGAGAGCAGAGCGCTGCAGACAAATGAGACCAGTGTAAGTTTAACTTATTAAACACCCGCCGGTTGTGTCTGTGTCTTATGAGGAAACATTTCAGCCGTGATAGCATGACATGGGGCGTAGCTACCGACCACCACACACCTCCGTTAGATTCGTTCTATAGAACTATGAAAAGACCCGACCTCGGAGAAGGAGCTAAATAGTTATAGGAACTAAGGGAGATAGCCCCGAGTTCCTGTATGTCCGAACACGGGAGAAAACGGCCCCGCGGATTAAAAGGTTATTAGAACTGCCAAAGGTTCCTACAGTCCGAAAGCGGCTAATAAAACAGGGTTTGTATTAGAGCCAGGGCTTGAGGGAGATTGATAAGCAACCACATGTGGCTGATTTCCACGGTTCAGTCAGATCCTGCCCTTGTGTGTCATTTCCATTTTCAAAAGTCCAAGATTGTGCTGACTGGAAAATGCTGAACTTGAGGCTTTGCAATAAACAAGGGAAAGACATGCTGGTCGATAATAAGTGCACACCATTATGTGATAATATATCTATGACATTTTATAACAGCTAAAAACAGAAATAAATGTTCAAAGCTACCTTTTGTAATAAAAACAGTCATTGTAATATTCATGAGTAAAACAAGTTTTATTTATTTATAATAATAATGATATGAGGACATTCCCTAGCTTTCTTTAAAAAAAAAAAAAGATTAGCACATGTTTTTTTACGAGTTGTTGTTGAACGGGTCACTGTTTCTGTTAAGTGGCCCTGAAGATACTGAATACACTTTTATGATGTACACATTAAAAAAAAAAATGACTCAGTGAGTTCTTAAATTAATACGGGAGAGCCACCGTTTGATGCTTATTGCCATCAGGGACTTCATAAACAGTGTGTGAGGAAATGTAGGTGCAGCAAGAAAGGGTGTATTAGTTTTTATGTGGATCCATCCTATTTACATGTTAGTTCAAATTGAAATATTCTCTAATTAGCTTTAAAAGGTTTTAGAGTCATTTAAATCAATAGCATGTTCAGAAAAAACATAAGTGAGTGGTCATGAAAGCATTTGCAATGGTCAAGGCAAATTCACATGTTTGAACCCCATCATAACGTCTTTGTTTGGTAAGCTATTAGGATTGTGAGCTTCAAACTGAACTGAGAGAATGCACATCTCAAAATTATTATTGGATAAAGTTGGGCTACACTTTCACATATGTTCGATGAGAAGTACATATGGCTTGACATGCCATTTCTGTTTTGGTCCACTTTTAAGAGTTGCACTCAATTTTTTCTTCTCAGCCAAGACAGCTGAAGCGGGCCAGAAACCCCAGCTAGACAGTGAGATAATTCGTTCGCTAATTCAGCAAGTTTGTTGGCCTGCGCAGAGAGCAGCTGTGCACGCAGTTCTTAAATGGGGTTGTGGGTTGCGAGGCTGCGGTGACAGATGGGTTGAAAATGTAGGCAGAATGTGGATTATGTATGTGGATACTGCGTTATAGACGATCTGGCAACCTGGGTAACATGTTGGGAGTTTCCTGGGAGAAACAAGAGCACTGGAGGACGCTGTGAGATGAACTTCTCTTAAGGGAAAAAAAACTTGGTAAAAACAGGAGCGAACACTGTTGAGAGATCTGCTCCAATAATGAACTGTCAAATGCATTACAAGTGAGTTTTAAACATGGTAAAATATTCTGATTATCGTTTATTTGGTTCAGGCAAGACTTTTAGTGGTCAATTATAGACAAAGCTGATGGATAACATGTTGTGGAAAAGATGCTGTTAGCTTGTAAAACAGTCTTGGTAAAAAAGAAAAGAAAGAAAAAAGAAAGAACTAGAGTTTTACGAACAGTCAGCATAAAAGTACCAGGATGAATACACACTGTCAGCAGAGAACAAACATCACACTCAAAAAATGTTGATTTATGAAACGTTCAACAGAGCTGAAACTTCATGACACAATAAATATTGCCTTAGTTTGTCAGGGAAAGAATGTCAATTATTTTTTTTCCGAGGCTTTTGGCCTGTAGAGATTCACATATCACCCACAAATGCAGTAAAAATCTGATCCTGAAATATATATATATTTTTAAACATGATTCAAAAAGGTGTTATTCTGTATTTCGAAACAACATGTTTTGATGTTATGCATAATTAATTGCTCAGTGTTGTGGACCTACAACACAACAATAATTTTGTGGGGGTGCCGTCACCAAACATTGCTGCAGGGATATTCGCAGAGTGCAAATGGCAATGCGCTGTCCGTGTTGCCTGCACACTCGGGTGCACTGAAGAGGAAAAAATAATGGGAATGAAAGACCAAATATCTGTAAGTATTTGTTTGTCAGTGTGTGTGTTTTTCTGTAAGGATGTGCATTACGCGGTATGTGTGCGTGCCCCTGTGCTGGTATGTAAGATGGAGTGCAGTGTCGGAGTTTGGGCAGAAGGTGAATAACTACAGTGCTTACAGTGTAATCATGGTTCCTGTCAGCCCTGCTGCAGGAGAGGAGGGGGCGACCAGTAGACTGAGCTCCTCAGTGATGAAGTACAGGCACAGAAGAGCGCTCTACACCTGGATATTTATTAACACAGGCCTGACAGTAATGAGGGCTGAACAGGTGGGCTGGGACACACATATCAGAGTGAGGAGCATCCGCCAGGAGGCAGTGGGGGAGATGGTGAAGACGATTGGGAGAAGTTCACCCTGCAGAAACTCAGCACCATAGAGAGCTGCAGCTGCACACCTACTTGTACTTACATGCACATCTGACCAGATACAATAACAACTCAATGTTTACTTCTGGGACTGTGCTCCAACATGTGCAGATTGCACTTGTGGAAAACAGAGAACACAATAAAACACTTATTATGCCTTGATTTGAGCTTTTAGAAACCTGATAAACTGGGCAATTACAAAGAGGTGTTTTAAGTTTCTTATCTTTGGGGCTTTTTTGTGTTAGCAAAAAAAGATAATTGAAGTCATAATCTGAGAAAAAAAAACAGCCAATAGCTCCTGCTATAACACAGTCAATGAATAACTGGGTTAGTCCTGTTCACCCTTAAATATATTAGGAAAAGATTAAGGGTTTCATTTTTGTTATTTGCAGATAACAACACTTCATTGTGATAAAGTACTGCAAAACTCTCCTGTTTGGATTTTTGAAGCTTAAAGACATGCCTTACATTTTTTTTCGCGCACTTGAAAAATTGTTGCAAACAAAAATATAGAGGAGCAATAAGAGCATCAAATCCCTCCTGAAGTATGATTGGACGCAAACCAAAGCTGGAAAAATATCAAAGGACATTCATATAATCAGCTCCATACATGGTGGACTTTTAACAGCAGAAATGCTATGATTGTTAAAGCCAGATAGATCACCAACAGCAAGAGACATTTTCCAGACCTCATTAAGGTTAAGGACAGACTTGTAGTCAGGTTAAGTGTAAGGGAGTAAAGTAAGCACAGAAAGAGCATGTAGTGATTACTGCTGGGTGATCCTTTGTGTTTGCGTGTCCGTGTTCACCTTGTGCTGCTTCTCTGTACTCCGGTTGTCTTATTAAGACCCTGAGTGAGGCTAATCAGTGCTGTCATCTGATGCTGAACAGATGCGCCGAACAAAGAAGAGGAGGAGACCACTGCAGGCCCAAGGTGCATCTGCGGGGGAGGAGAGAGCTCTGCTGCCTGAGCTGATGCTGGCTGATGGCACTCCCTGTCAAGTACGCTTCTCAGAGACTAATGGGTGGAGAAAAGGTAGAGGGTGACTACGTCCAACATTTCATGTCAAATCCACCTTAATAATTCGTCGTCGCCAGCTGTGACTGACACAAACTGTAGGTAAGAAGGCTTCGCGTGCACACCCAAAATGGCACATGGGGAAATTCACTTAACTAACATAGTCGACTGTGGATGCAGTCTGCAGCATTGTGGGTAATTTGAATTTCTGGTGTGTGAATAGAGAGAGAGTGTTGAGTTTTAAAGAGAGGACATTTGAGAATGAATAGGGGAAAGGGATGGATGACGCTGCCATGTGAATACTCCCTTATTCTGTGTTGTTAAATCTCACTTTCACCATCAGTTCTGTCACTTGCTTCCCATCTTCCTGCTACTGTATCTCTTTCTCAAACAATATATGTGCCAGCCATGGCCAGAGAGTGAAGAACTCAACTAGGACTGACTTCAAAACCAGAGCTGCGACTATTAACTCCTCTCTCAATTCTTCCTGCTCAGTCTGCTGGGAGCCTCAACTCATTCCCTATGCAGACACTCCTAACAGATGACCTTGGTCTTATCAGGGCAGCTCTAGATCTTGCCAAAGCTGGGAAGATATAATATTAGTGTTGAATATACTTGTTGGAAAGAGACAAATATCGTCTGTTGTTGCGTTCCACTCTAGCCTCCGTGAACCACACTGCGTGGTGGCTGTAATGAGAAGCTGGTGATCTCTGGTATCTAATCAGCTGCAACAACTTTTAGATAAGTCTAATTCTAAAAATGTGCGATGCTGTAGCTTTTGGTTAATCTGCACAGATGTGTATCTACCACTGATGGACCTAAGCTTCTTCTGGAAGTGCATGATCTGGAAGAAAATCCACTACAAGTGTAATTGGAAAGACATGCACTCTACACAGATTTTAATGAACACCATACATGTCCTACTTTACACATCAATAACAAAAAGGCTTTCTCTTGTTCAATGGGTTCCATTTTTGGCCTTCCAGTCAAACCAGTCACATACGCATACAATAGAGCGTTATTAGCCTATCGCCCACTTTTCCATGCAAAGAGGACAGATCTCCAATCTGAAGAGAATCTGAAGAGAACAAGCAGTTCCCTTTAAAGATCCTGTGTCTGGGACTAATCTGGTAAACTCTCATAAATGCTCCATAGCACCCCAAATGGAAGGAATTAGCAGCACCAGCCATTACAGAAAGGCCTTAAGCCTATGATATACCTCTGAGATTAATTAGCTCCTAACTTTAGATATTATTATTGAATCTTGGTTTGCTAAAGAAACTACCATGTCTTCAACTCCATTAGACAGTTTTGTGCCATGGCACAGGCAGGAAGCCGAGGTGCTTAGCAAGGCACTGTCTTCCATAATGCATGTTGGCCTCATCCGTACTCTGACAGCACTTAAGAAACCTACAGCCATTTGAGTGACAAAGATCTCATCCATTTTTTAGTTTTGACTCTTAACAGTGTGAGGGGAGATCTTATGTGCCACAGAGTGTGTGTGTTTGTGTGTGCATGTACTTGCAGGGACAATTAGGAATATGTTGTTGGACAACAAGCTTTGGATTTACTCACAAATTATCTCAGCTCTATGCAGGCTGGAGCATCTGTGTGTGTGAGTCACACTTTTAATGAGTTCTTTTCATGCAGTCCTCCACAGCTTCACTCGCTGGCGCTGCAGATTCACTATTCTCCTCTTACAAATCTTTGTGCTCAAGTATGTGTATAGGATAGAGCTTCCTACTGAAGGAAGAGGAGGGTTATATACAGAGGAAGGAGCTACACCTTTAAGATGAGGAAAACAGGCAGTCTCCTGCCGGTAAGAAATCTGTATCAAATTGTTCTGTGGAAATGACCCAGAGTGGACAGCTCAGACCTCTATCTCTGTCCGTGTCAGAAAGCTTAGATTCTCCCAATCATCCCCTCTGCTCTCTCTGAAATGAATTTCATTTGATGCGGTTTAGAAATGTATTATTAAAAGCACTCTAGGACACTACTGCCAGCAAAATAACATACAACTGATTTATAATGAATTAATGTGAACTGGTTAGCATAAGAAAATCTACTTTGCCTGATTGTAAGATGTTTCTCCGTTTTATTTATTTATCTATTTACTTATTTTGATTTACATCACATTGAAGCTGGATCTCTCATCTGAATTTGTTGAGGTGCCAGTTTACATTAAGCATCTTCTGACAGCGCTTCTCCACATGACAAGTTTCACTCTTACAAGGAGGCAGGGCCAGATAATCCATTAATGTAGCATTAGACGAAACTTTTAAGCTTCTTCAGACAAGTCATCGCCATCATTTGGCAGCATCTGAGGTGGGCGGCTGCTTATTGCACATTAAGTGCTTTTAGACTCAAGAGCAGAGCATGTGGTGAGAGATGCATTAGGAGAGAGACTGGGGAAGACATGTGCTCTCTCATGGATGCTACTTGTATTGATTTCTATAGCCTTTTAATTTAAGACGCTTTCACTTAAGGCTGGGACAAATGTGAGAAAAGCCTGGCTGCATATTCAGCTGTTAATGCTACAATAATGTTCAATTAAAAATGCATGAGTCCACAGATTTAAATGTAGGTCCTTCAAACTGGCTTGTGTTTGGTTGTTATCAAATAATTAGTTTTGCTTTAAAAAACCCACACTGTAAAATTAAAATGGCTTCTAATGATTAGCAGGCACCCTAAACTAAAGAGAAAAGTCATGGATCTGTTTGTCAAAGACCATGAATAAGACAGTGCAGGGACAATTAATCCCTCAGAGGCTCCAACTTACAAACCAAGTAGAAACACCTCAAGTGTCTGACCTTGCTTAACAGTCTTGAAAAGCTCAGGTGACCACTCTGCCTCTTGATAACTTTCCCCGTGCTGCATGTGCTAAATGAAATTGCTGTTTTCAGCTGCCAGTTGATGGCGTGCAGAGAGAAAAGAGGAAGGAGTGCAAGGCTGTTGAGCAGGCAGAGGGCATCCGGTGTCAAGCTCATTAACCTCAGCAAAAGAAATGTTACAATGAAACAGAAGATATGCGTGGCACAAGGTCGCATCCTGGAGAGCTTCTTCTTGTAAAACCTGAACTCTCTCCAACTGACACAGCAGCATTGGCATTTCATAAATTAAAGGCCTTTTTGTGTGAAGTGGTGGGATAGTTTTGTGAAGAGTATGGGGAATTGTGTGATACTGTGAGGAGATTTAAATAAGCAGATGCAAGGGTGGCTCAAACTTGGCAGATGTGAGGGATGAGCTCTCTGTGTGTCCTCTGATGGACGTGAATGAATATCATTATACTGTTACCACAGCCTCTCAGCATATCTTCATTTATAATGCTTCTCATACAGTCTTTGACAATCCTGACCTGTTCAAATACAGCCTTTGTCCCAGACAGACACAATCAGAGTGATGAGTAAACACATACACTACGTCTATCTAGCCTATCAATCTGGGCACCCAGCTGTGAGAAGGGCTTTGCTGCCCTATCTCCTCTGGTCCACACAGTAGCCTGCTGGTACTGCTGCCCATGTTTAGATTTCATTGAGAGCGCGGGATTGTCTGAATACAACACAGATCAGAACACACTCTGGTGAATATTGTGAATATTTCTGTGAATACTATTGACATGCCCTTTGAGGTGACATCTCTTCTTCTAGATTTGCTATAAGGGCAACTTAAATTTCATCTAAGCAAATAACACTGAACTATAACAGTTGTTAACAGTGAACACTCATATGATTTGGTTTAATACCACCTTTGAATACAATCTAAAAAATAAACATGTAATTATAAATGCAAATTTCAATAATTGTCAGATATAACATGTAAAAATATATTATTAGAACATATTGGAACCAGGTCATTGGCTTTCAGAAGGCTCTGACTGATAATTTGCCTTATTGAATTATTTCAATGTCTCTATGGTTCCTACATGGTACTAAATTGTTTCTGTTGCTGTGTAGAACTTTAGATACTCATATCCGTACTGGATAAGTTGAATTCCAATAACTGTTCATGCTGGGTGGCTCTAGAGTTGCACAAACGTATTCCAAAATCTGAGCATAAATGTGGCTTAACTGGGTAAGATAAGTTATTTTTAGACGTAAGACGTGTAACAATAATAGCTTCATCAGTCTGTTAAAGCGATCTCATTCAGTTATTCAGACATTTGTCACTTTTCCATGTTCTTCGTGGCTTGATTCAGACACGTAAAAGCTAAGGTTTGCAAGCAATATTTGCCTTGTGAGCTAGATTTGAGAGTACATGAAGTGAGATATAACAGTCTATATTATAATGTGACAGCTTTCTCACAAAAACAGGTCATATCGCCATAACAATTTGTTTATGTAAAACGCAACAGCATTGAATAGAAACAGCTGCAAATATATCTTTTCAACATGTTCAAATTTCTTAGACAGTGTTTTTTACTTCACCTTTGTCTTTACAGTCACTGCTGTTTGTCAACCGCTCAAAACTCTGTACGTCCTACTCGAGTTACAGTTTTGTCATAACAAGATCTCGTTTTGCCATTAACTTTTCTATTAAGCTAGATTTAGACAGTTAAAAAAATAATATATGTTTAGATGGTTCGCAGAAGCTTGAGCTGCAGCTCAAACACTTTCAAACAGTTTTCTCTTGTTCATTTCCCTCAGATGATGTGAAAAAAACAACTGCAACAGTGCAGAAGCTAATTACTGTTGGTAAAACCACAGAGGAGAAAAGTTTGGACAGCACTGTTATCCACTTATTCAAAAATGTGTCTGATTCCTCTGGACAGCTGATCATAAGTCCAATTAACCCACCTCTACTGTGCGTATCTGCTTGTTAATGTGACCGCAGTTAAGACTTTTGCTGTGTTGAGAAAGATATGTATACATTATTAGGTCTGAGCCAGATCCTCTTTGCAAAATCTTATGGAAAAACAGCAGGGGGGTTGATTCGAACGTGGCACAGACATGTTCAGTTGCTTCTAGGTTGATGGAAAGCAGCACATGTTTGAAAGGGGCTTTGGTGTCAGGTCTACCCTCCATGTATCTGTCCTGTCTTTCTTTTAATAGCCTGGCCACTTGACATCATCACAAATGAACCCATAAAAAGTGAAATATCTAATATAAGCACTGTAATATAATGTGGAACAAGTACAACAGGAGCTACCAGAGAATCTGCAGTGCAATGATCAAAATGTAACATTAATTTTAATTGACTGCAAGCTATGCTAATGAGCCATCTTTCACTTTCCCGTGTGTAAACCATATCTTCATAGAAGAAATGGACATAGCTACCATAAATAACCCATTAGATTGTGGACTACCATTTTGCAAGTTTGAAGTTGGCTAAAGATAGAAGGGTCCACATTTTTATAAGAGGATGGAGCTGCAGATTGATATCTGACAGAGCAAACGTAACTGTCTTTACAGATTTTACATCATTCTGTTCTCCAAGCCACTTCGTTAATATCAGGCTTCCAGTCACAGTTGCTTCCAAAGTTTTTTTTGGAGCTTCTGACTGTCGTGGTATTGCACTTTGAAGCACTTTCAACCATCAGATCTGCTTTTTAAGAGTTGAAAAACAGGCTGCAGAAACAGTAGCTGATGTTACTATGGCAAACCTATCACTTAGCCTCAAAGCAAATTTTTAAATAAGCTTAATTCAAGTGTGTGAAACAAATATATTATGGTGCAAAAAATTGGAAAAGTAGAATTATTATGGTTTATACTAACATTTTTGTTTCACTAGACTTTTGATCAGAAACATGGAAAACAAAGTTGTATTAAGAAGCATATTTCAACTATATTTCCAGACAGCAACTGTTAGACAGGCTCAAAAATGTTCCCTGTCAACATCTTAAGGTAATACAGTTGTCACATGCTGGTAAACTATTATGGTCTGGTACTTCATGGACCATCATTCCAAGAAATCTTCAATTTTTGCTAGACAAAGCCACTTTGGATGGGGATCACCTAACAATTGCCAGCAATGGAAGAGTAAGAGCATGTAAATAGCAACAATGACAATCTGTCAAAGTTTAAGCATTGGAATATGTAAGTGCCTTAAATGGAACACCCCTAGTCTGCTAATAAGTGCAGATATAAAGGTAGAAATTGTTTATATTTCATTGTTTACTGGAGTGAACTTTAAGCTTAATATACTGGTGAATAAATTAATATAAAACTTGATATGACCTGACTCAGATTAAGTATGAAAAGCAAAAAGAAGGGCCCACAGACAGAGGAAAGGTGTGCTACTCTGCAGGTGAATT
The DNA here is from genome assembly GCF_027942865.1 of Odontesthes bonariensis. Taxonomy (NCBI): domain Eukaryota; kingdom Metazoa; phylum Chordata; class Actinopteri; order Atheriniformes; family Atherinopsidae; genus Odontesthes; species Odontesthes bonariensis. The sequence continues at coordinate 21,916,203 of NC_134506.1, read as the reverse complement.
TTCCATGACATTTCATCTGCAGTAGCATTAAGGTGTGGGGCGACACTGGCCATGCGAGTAGGGAGCTGGTTGAAGCATGAAATTCATTGTCAAACACTTTCTTCCAATTTACAAGATAAAAAAAAAAGCCAGATATGCTGAAAGTAACGGGAAATAAACACTGTTTACTGGCATGTATAATTGGAGACTAGCTTTTTTAAAACACGAGATATCAGACGCTCCAGAATCTGCTTTTCTGGTCTCATCGTGACCACGTCGCCATATTAATATCTGCCACGTCAAATGCGATGACTGAGTTCATAGAGAATAAAGATGTATTAATAGAATATAATAGAAATCTTATTACTCTTTTGAATCTCAGTGTGAAATGCATAAATTGCAAATGGGGGCCGTGCGAGAAACCGGTTAATGAAGGGCTCTGATTAGCATTTGTTAAAACTCAGTGAAGTTCTTACATGCTAAAGGTCAGGTTGCTGTTCTGACAAGGGGAGATGAAAACGTTCTACTTTTTGGGGGAATGTCATGATTTGAATTAAGATTGTCAGATTGGCTGTAAGCTCGTATCACAGTGCAGGCATCTTGTATGACCTTTTCAAGGAATTGTCATTTTCCGCCCCTGTGATGCCACCGTGGCTCGGCGGGGGAAGAAGCCCCTCTTCTCTCGCCATGTAATTTGTCCGGGGTGTTACCATTCACACTGTGCTACTCTCAGCCACTCATCCAAATGTCTATGTATCCACAGACCAGCAGGCTGCGACCACAGAATAACAAGAATGTTGCCGCTCAGGTTCTACTCCACGCTCTGTGTGAAGCAGGAAAGGCCTCTGCTGTGTGTTACTGTTGGCCTGAGCATCACACACTCATAGCCCTGCATGGCCCTAGGAGTGAAGCAACCACTGGTCTAAAGCAAATATGATCTCTGTTAACAATATTAACTACACTTGCTCAAATAGCTATACTGGTGAGTGATCAAGCACTGAAACCAGCTGATGAAAGTTGTGTACTTCGCAGTGAACACTTTTACTCACAGTGAGGTGTTTTCTAAACTTCAAATAATGCTTGTCTTTTAATTTAACTTTTGCATTAGAAACATGGAAAATGTAGTTAATGACCCATAATATCATACAACTGGAGATGGAAAATGGACCTAACAGGAAATTTTAGATGTCTGAGTTTAACTGTGAGGCACTTGTACTCTCCAAAGATAACAATCAAGAGATAATCCATTTTGCTAGGCTCCAACCTGTTTATTTGTGGCAAAGGCACAGAGGTTTGGATTTATCACTGTTGCTATGACATCACTTACAAGAACTTGGGAGTCTTCAATAAAAGAAGAACAAAGAAAAACAATGAAGGCTTGTCTCGGTGGAGAAGATATTATTGCTCTTCTGCGAAATGGCTTTTGCAAGACTTTGGTTTACCAAGTAACAGTACTGGTAATGAATCGTTGAGACAATTGGTTGCAGCTCACTCGTGATAGACAATGATATTAATCACGTATCAAGGGTTTTCGAAAGTGAGGAGCAATGACTTCCTGGTAAACTATTTGGTGCATCAGGTTAGGCCGCTGTTGTCATTGCTAGGTGCGTAGCCGACTCACAAAAAGGACCCAAGAGCAGACGCAGAACACTGGGAGAATTAGAGTTTGAACAGAGTTTATTTACAGGTGCGTGGTTTTGGTAGCCAGAGGGAGGATCCGGGTAAACGTGAAACTTATGTCTTGGTGGGAATCCAGAATGGAAGGGGAGGATACTGGCTGTGGTTCTGTGGTTCTGAGTTGGCGGCAGGGCGAGCAGGCAGGTAGGGGAAACAGGAATCCAACGGTGAATGCTAAGTCCTTAGCATGGGAATCCGGAGTGAGGAGAATCGACGACGGAAGCGACACACTGGTGAAGTGAGACAATCTGGCGAAGGCTGGTTGCTCCTGCAGCTCCTTAAGACTGTGTCTTGATGAGGACAAATGGGAACAGGTGTGAAGGCAGGAGAAATCCAGACTCTGCCCCGGACTTCCTGGAAACCTGCTCAGCCCCACTTAAGGCCCAGATTTTTGTGAATGATCCGACCATGGGTACTGACCCCCTTTTGTGGCCTCTTTATAGCTGTTTAGAAAGGGGGTAATGGGATGCATTTCTGGGTGTATACTTTGACATATACTTGCAAGAGACTAACACATGAAATGAGTTACAAAAATTATTATATCAGTTTTGATTCTAGATGACCATACGTTGCAATGGAAACTGGCACTGTCAAGGAGTTGTTTTTTAATGCCATTTTTACAGCAATAGTAGTGGGTCAAATCAGTTCTTTTAAATGTGAGTATATCTCTTAAAACAATAAGATTACATTCTTTCCCATAGTAGTAGTCTGTTTACCATCAGTTGAAGTGTATTTACCTTTAACTACCGGTCCATCCCAGGTCACAATTCTACTACTACAACAACGTGAAGGGAAGGGATTACCTGATATCCTACAGACTATATTGGACTAATGCTTCTGTGAAGCAGAATATTCTGAGATAAATAGGCTAATGTATTATTTTTGACTTAACCACACTCCAGCAGGTCTGACAGTGAGACGCAAGCTGTTTTTGAATCAGGAAAAATAAATAAAAATAAATACACACTGTACGGATGATGATAGGTGGGTGAGTACCACATGCCATGTCTGGCCTCAGGCCTACCAACTGGTTAATCTGTCCATTCAGAAAAATAGATTACACAAGTTTTAGCACAGTAATGGTAATGTAACTCCACAGAATCACATTTACTGTAATAGCTTCCTGTTACTGGCAACAACTCCTGACCCAGAATCATAAACAAGAGGAAAGAACAATTCAGCATGGCAGAATCAAACTTTTTAAACCTGTTCATTCACAAATACCTCTGCCTGCTAACTGACTCAGGGCTTCATAGATCTAACCACTGTGACAAGACTATAACAGCGTGCCTTCTGAGATTTGCACCTACATCGAAGATCATGCAGCATAACAGCACTGTAGCTGATGTGGCACTGCTGCCCTTTCACAGCTAATTGGTCGCTCTGCGCTCATCATCTGGTTATCAGAGATGATTGGCTGATGGTAAGCTGCGACTGGTCATTCGAGTGTCACCGGCCTGTGTTCCTGTAATTAAAATCTGTCATCCAGAACCACATCCCTCGTCGCCACTAAACCCTTTCGTCAGATGGCAGAGCTCAGATAAACTGTCCTGCAGCCGTTTCTCTGATGAGACTGTGGCACATTTTTGTGGTGAGAAGTTTTAGGAGACACAGAGAAATATTGAAATATTGAGAGCAGATCTCATTGTTTGTGTAAGAAGCAAAGTCTGCATATATCAAATTACATATAAATAAACAGATAAAGCAGACATTACTGATACTGACAGAATGCTGTTTTTGGCTTGTTTGATTTTTATTAATATCCAGTCAAAATGTTGCTGTCTTTAAACTGTATTAAAGGTTTAACTGCGGCAGTGTTTTATCACAGAAAAAGCACAAGTACTGCAGACGACATAGCAAGAGACAGAGAGGTGAGGACACAAAAGAAACTTGATATTTTTTAAGGGTGTGGAACATTTGTTCGGGGCTTTAACTAGTGGAGAGCACTCTGCTGTGGAGTTTCAGACTGGCCTTCAGAAATGTGGAAATCTTTGGAAATTAATTAGAGACAAATCCCTTCTTGCTGCTGAAGTGTGGCATTTAAGGCATTGTCCTTGGTGCTCGTATAACACCACCTTTCAGTGTCAGCCCCTCTCCTTCCACCAGCTGGATAAAGCAGCCTAATCCACATTAGCAATCACTCGGTTCCCTGTTGTGTAGTGACAGTCCTTCCTAATTGCTTGGCATTATTAGGTACTTTACTTGTAAATTTGAAGGGGAGAAACATTATTCTTCTGCATCCAAGCAGCAAATGATCCAATTTGCTTAATTTCCAACAAAACACCACCAATCTCTGTTTTCTTCTCACTACTCCCCCTATTGTATACCAATGGACCTGCTTGGAATGATGGACTTGCAGGCAAAAAATAGCTATTTTATTCTAATTATAGGCTGAAAGCACCTTTAGATATGAGAAGAATCAAATATGTATCCACGTATAAATAAAAAGCTGTATATCCACAGACAGCAAGCAAAGAACAGCAAGAATTGCATCACATGTGTGTATTTCAGGCCTCAATCAACAGAAAAGTCTTACTGAAATCTTCTTTTATACAAATGATCTAGTGCCATTGTTTAGAATTTTCAAAGGAGGCAGAAGAAGAGTACCTTTGATCTAATACGACACCCATCCTTCAGCATTGTAGAGTTGTTTACTTAATTAGATTAGGAAAATGTGATAGTGTGTATATCAGCATGAGCGCAGAAAAGTGACTCACACATTGCTGATTAGTACTGGCTGAAGAATAGTGGCTGGGAAAAAAAAACTCCAATTATGTGGATATCTGGGGGACTTAATCTGAAACTCAGACATTGGCCTGAAAGGCAAGGGAAGGCAAAATAGTCTCATAATCCGTAATCCTGTCATTCTTTATCTCTTTTCTCTTCGAGAAAAATCCTTGATCTTGATTCTCTCAACTTCCTTGATGCTCTTTTTAAAGTTTTATAGTAACCGTCTTGGCCAAACTTTCACTTTTAAAGAGATTTTCTTATAAGTTGTTGACTGCTGGTCTGTCTTTATTTCTCTGTTAGCATTAAGGGGTATATGCAGCCCAATCCAGCTCATCTCTCCCTCTGCCTGTCAGTCAGGCAGACGGCCGGCGTCCCTGAACTGCGTGTGGAGGGAGGGGAGAAGCCCAAGGCGTGCTGCGACACACCAAGGGGGAACAAGGCAGACATGACAGCCTGATGACACTTGCTTTTGTGTATCATATCATTTTACCAATCATCTGCATTTCATTTATGTGAGTCTCTAGTACTCCAATGCAAAGTGTCAGGTCTGTTGGCCTAGTTAGGTTGAGAGTGAAGTTGGCTGTGTAAAAAGTGAGCTGATGAAACCTTCCCATCCATGGTCTGGCAACAACCCTGGCACTCCAAATGAAAGTGGAAAGGCAGCCTTATTACAGTATGTTTCACACAGCAAATGGAGAAACAAATGTGACTTGATATCCCAGGATGCCCTTTGTTCTTGTTATTACTGCTGTTGCTGTTGTCAATAACGGTGATGATAATGCCTGGTTCTTTGTTCAGGCGCTCCTTTTGTTCTCTTTTTGTTGATCTAACTCAAACACGGTTTGTTGGCAGAAGAGCTGCTGCAGCAGGGAAGAGACACATTTCTCAGACAGAGGGTTGCACTTTGTTGTTGTGATCCTCTTGTTTGACTTTAAAATGTAACATGAAAACTCAAAGCTCATCCGTCTTCAAGAAAGCTGTGGACTGAGTGTGAATCTGGGTCTAAAGCAGAAAGTTTTATCTGTCTTTAGATTCCCACATGAAGCACAAATAACCCAACTCAGACTGGGCATCTTGTGTGCTGGATGTGTTTCTAATAGGAGGCAGTGGACGCGATGGATCCCTTGGCTTTGCATTATTTATGATTTTTCTAAAATGAAGACCTCTATCATGAGTTTGTTTGGGGTATATTTACCATCAGTCTGCCTGTATTGAGTACATCAATAAGTAAATGGGACAAAGCCCATCCTGATTAAGCTCTCGACCTTAGAACAAACAACACTTGGACTCTCTGGGTTTTGAAATAATTTCTGTGTCAGCTTGTAGTTTGGTGTTCCCTGAAGTCCACACAAAACTGATTTAACTGATTTGAACATTGTATACGTCATGAACATCTTTAAGTGCAGACACAAATGCACCTTATATTGTTGTGCCGATGCACTTAGGAAGAGCACAGATTAGCAATTAGGCCCTCTTCCACTCTTTGCTGGCACTGCTGTCAGTTTTCCACAGAGACAGGAACACTCTGAGACAAACATTTAAAAGCTTTTTGTGTAAAAACACCAGGAGAACTCTGTCTGAAAAAAGTATAAATACAGAAATGAATAAATAAATACAATAAAATGTGGGCACTGTTCTCATTTTGCAGCTTGGATGTAGCCTTGTCAAAAGGCACTTAAAAGCAAGGGGGCTGTTCCTGGGGGATTTTGAGATGTTTATTCTAATGGATGCCATAATGAATGCTTACGGAGTCAGGCCTTGGCTTCGATAGGGGGCTCTGTGCCAGCATGGTTTTTAAAGGAGAGCAGTCACTGCGGCAGCCCTGGGCGCTTGGCACGCCGAGTTCTCCACAATCTCCCGACACACACAGAAATGGCAGCAAGGACCAGGAGATAACCACCCGTGAAATCTCTCATCACATGCCTTTGATTACTTGTCCACTATTTACTGTTTTTAAACCTTGAACTTCAAACGCTCAAACAATTCTCACAGGGCCATGTTTATTGAAGATGTCTGACTGCAAATTGTCCTGATGTGTTGTCTCTCACTGACGGCTCTCCGGAAAGGCCAAAAAACATTTAAATTGCAGGCTGGTTTGTCATCACCTATTTTTACACTGTTGGATAGACTCCTTAAAAACATTAAACTAAGTTTTGACAACAGGAAAGCTTTCTGTAGAAATTACGAGTGTGTTTAGCAAATGTCTATTTTTCAAGATTAAATACAGCCCATGGTGTGCACAGTTTGTATAGTGCATGTGTTGCGTGTGTGTGTGTCTATGTGTGCCTGCTGGGGGTGAAGACTGAAGCGCTTTATTAAAATGATGAGAGCAAGTTCAATTTGAATCATGCAGTGCCTGTCAGTGGCTTCTCGAATTGCAGGGCTGATGAAATTGCTCTTGCGGTTATTTAAAAGCAGTTGTAATCCATCTGAAAATGCTGTGATATAATCCATTTAATTTCTTATTCCTTGCAGCAATAACAGTGAGTAACAAAAATCTATCAAAGCAATGTAGCCTGGTGATTTAGTAATTATCTTTATTTTACATTACTGCAATTCAGCCTGGATTAATTGGAGTCTTATCTGAACAGAGCGGCAGGTCACTTACCTCAATACACCACAATGTGTTTTTATCTTAATCATCAACCTCCACAAACTCAATTGTGACCCACTGTGCTAGGAAATTATTATTTTGTGCCAAGATATGATTATTTCCCGATGCATAAAATCAGCAATGCATTTAGACAAGCACACAGAAACCAAACAATAATGAGCACTTTTAACTTTTCTCCCCTTCAAAATGAAAAGATTAAAAAAGGTTAAACAGAAGTGAAAGTAACATACTTACTATACTGGAATGTTGCAAGTATTAAAAGTGAAAAAAGTATGTCATTTGGAGGAACAGTGGGGTGGTGTCATGTAGTGATTCCTTCTTGGGGGAACTGATGAAATATCAAGTATTGATCAGTTGTTTAAGTTGAGTTAATGTATGAGCAATGCTCAATGTATTCCCAAATGGGTAAGCTGCCTGTAGGCAGAGCACTGGTAATAAGACCTGAGAGAGCCTCATAACTCAGCCTGTCTATGAGACCACTCTCTTTTTCCTCTACCTAGGCTATCTGATATTAGTGAAATTACTGCACTCTGGAAAGGGGACACAGAAGAATGAAGGAAATAAGTCTTAAAAGGCCTGTAAAAGACATAGTGGGTGAGGGAAACATAATTAGACCTTTATTCACCATGAAGGCACCAAACTGGTTTTATTCATCGTAATTTAATTATTTTCAGCATGTGTAGAGTACAGATTATTAATTAAAGCAGCAATGTTTCTATGTTGTATCTCATTTTTATGCCAACTACTTTTCAAACTAATAAGATCATGCATCTATGTTACTGATCTATCTGCCACGCCTGGAGTGCTTGAATTGATGGTCCTTGAGTAGCAAAACGTTCAACATGGCTACCACCACTAATCATGTGACTGGGAGTACAACAAATGAAAATCATCTTAAATTGAAGGCTGTCTCGATCTTTGTGACCTGACAAAGAATCTGTGGACCACAGACATCTGACCACAAATTAGGTTTCCTGATGTTTAGATGTACGTCATTTCTACACCAGGAAAATTCACAAAGCAAAGCCTGAAAGGAAAGAGAAGTGTTGTTACACATGTTTTTTGTTCAAATGCAAAAACATTTCAGTTACACAGACTATAAATAGGAGATGCTTAGCAATTTTATGGTTTCGCATAATATTACTCAAAAATGATTTGTACTCAGGCATCTAACATACTGGACACAATTTATTTACTGCTAATGGACGTTTTCGAGTCTGAATTCCTGTTGTCTCTCTTAAGAATATTGTAAAAAAGTAAAACCCAAATTCTTTCTGACTCTGCTGGTACAGTAGACTGCACAACATTTCGTCACCATTTTAAATGCGTTCTCTGTCTGTGGCGGTCTTTTTGCCTTTTTTTCATTGGCAAAAAGTGGGCGTCACCAGGTATAACCAGAGAACAGTCCCATGTCTGATCACATCACATGTATGCACACATTATCTACCCCCCTTTTCTTCAGCAACTTTCCTCTGCCTTGCTGTTCTATGTGACAAGTACAGAGATTGAGAGAAGTCAACCGCAAATGTGGTCACAGAGCCGAACAGACATCTGTGCGAACGGGAGAGCCAGCACTGAAAGACGTGCCACACTGCACGCCAACAATGTTGTGTTACACGCCTCGCCATGGATTCTGCAACACGGGCATGCTACCTGGAAGCATACAGTGAAGTGGTTTTCCCTTCTCCAGCTATTCATAGTGAATTTCTTTCACACATTACTATTATTTTCTTTAAAACCTTTACAAAGATTTGAAATATATGCGGAAAACAAACCCGTAAAAAAATATTTAACAATTAGAGGTAAGAAGAACACGTTTAAATTCAATTATGATAGTTTTCCAACACCTCTTCTGGTCAAAATATAAATATGAAAACATGCATCCATAACACCACCCAGTAAAGTACTGCCCCTACAACTCATATGAGTGTTTCCACATCCTTTAACAAGTTACAAAGTCCTCATTGGGAGCCTGGTGGCAGATCTATCTATATATGCAGTGCTTTAACCACACATGTGGGACACGAGCTGTAAGTTACATTCAGTCACGACAACACTTTACTGAACTATTTTGTCACTTCTTTGTTGGGTTTAGACAATAACAATATTTGTATTGGTTTAGAAAATGACCATGGTTTGGATTAAAATACATTCTATTTATAAAGTAACCGTCACGTTCACGGAAGCCATTTTGCTGGTTGGCTTGGTTAAGTTTAAACACATTACGATGAAGTACTGTCACTTCCTGTTTAGGTAATAACTGGGTTAGAAATCAAAACTACTTGGTTAGATACAGAAAAAGATTGTGGTTGGTGCTAAAAAACATTTATTCTGCTCTCACGGCCAGTAGAAGTTGCACCCTCTTCAAATATAATCCTAGGCTGTTTCTGCCTACATGAACAAATGACCTATGGGCACATTTTGGGGAGAGGGAGAGTCTCTAATTTTCCCTAATCATAAAGGTTCAGTGCCACACACTCACTGCCAATGACTACCATGTCATCACGAATGCTCAGACAACATTTGTTGCACCAGGTACCTGTTAGTGCCATCTTTGAAGTTGCAAGTTTGCATCGGGAAAGTGGCGAAATTATGAAAATTGTGATCTTCACCTAACCCTTCCTGGGGTCCGTTTCACAAAGCAGGTTCAACCAACTCTGAGTCTATTCCTGATCTCTGAGTTGATCTACTCTGAGATAGAAAACCCTGAGTTTTCGGTTCCAGAAATGCTGATTTGAGTGAGGTTAATCAACTCTGAGTAGGTTCACCTTGAGTTTTGCGTGTGCACCACAACTTTAAAAAGCCAGCATCAATGGAGCCCCGATTCGACGAGTCACCTTGGCAACGGGGAAGAGGAGGGGCTACGTTTTTCACCAACCTCGAATTGGAAATCTTAATGCGCTCATACGGCGAGTTTCAATACGTTTTTAGAAATAAGTGCAACATCGTTGCAGCAGCAAAAGTATAAGTTTAAATGTAGTCCTTTGCAATCACAATAATATTATAGGGAAACTGCTTGAATGGTAGCCCATTCAATCTCGCGGGGGAGAAGCGCTCTTGGCAGTTTAAGATGAAATATTTAAAAACATTGTTCAAACAGGTGAGACCTCAGCATGGAGGTACCTCATTTTGATCATGTTTTACACTGTAAAATAAATATTAAGTGGCTATTTGACTGTGCAGTTATTTTATTCCCAACATAATGCTGTTTTCACACACATAAACTATGTCTTCTCATCTATACCATCCATCCATCCATTATCTATACACCGCTGAATCCGTCAGTCGGGTCGCGGGGGGGCTGGAGCCTATCCCAGCGGTCAATGAGCAAGAGGCGGGGGACACCCTGGACAGGCCGCCAGTCCATCACAGGGCCACATAGAGACAAACGAGACAAAAAACCATGCACACTCACTCCTAAGGACAATTTAGAGTCATCATCTATATCATGTTCTGTTAAATAATTAAGCCTATTTAAACTAAAACCGACTTCTGCGCAATAATGCTGCACCTTCATCCACGGGATCGTTGTCAAAAGGACATGTTTGTGAAAAAAGTCACCTCCTACTGTGCCTAATGGACTTATAGAAGTAGAAGAACTCGCTCTGCTGACTGAATGAATGAGGAAATCAAATGGCGTGTGTGGCTGAAAGAGGGCGGAGACAGAAAGAAACTCGAGGTTTCTTGAATAAAACCTGGTCCCGACCAGGTTAGGTTCATAGAGTCTGTTACTACGGTAACTGACCGAAAGGTTAAGTTACCTCTCTTTGTGAAACAGGCTAGAGTTACCCCTCTTTCTCGGGGTTGAGTTACCTCCCTTTGTGAAACGGAAAACTCAGGGTTTCCCTCATTTCAGGGTTAACCTACACAGAGTTTTCACTAAACCTGCTACGTGAAACGGACCTCTGGTATAAGAGGCACAACCACCCCGTTACCCAAATCACACAAACCTGTGTTTGCATCTAAGATTGTCACAAGTTGTGTATCTTGGCACTGACACCAAAGGTCACCTTGTAAACATCATAGAGATGGAACGAGCTTTTACAGACTGGCAGTGTTTGATTCCTGTTGAAAAAGGGGACTGAGTAACTCGCACATCCTGATAATGAATGATAACACAAGCTTGGACTTGAAATCCATCCAAACACTTAGGCTATGATTTTCTCAAACATCTGTCTTTAATCTTAAATGATTACCATTTGTGGTAAATTGGCAATAAAATACAAAAATATGATTCTTTAATGTGCGAGTCTGTGTGTTCTTTGATGTTTAGGACATCAGCTGTTGTCTGTTTGCTGCCTGCTGTTGGATAATACACAAAGGACTCACAAAGATTAATTGATTCCTTCACATTTGGATTCAGTTCAGAGAACCAGAGAAATTGGTAGTTTTGACAGTGACGTGTTTCTCACTCACCCACCCACTCATTGTCAAAACACACACAGCACTGTACGGTATGCACATGAGTAGTCTTAACACGCCAGATTTAAAAACGTTTCCCTTTTTATTTTTCTGGTTTTTTTGGTAGATTTGTAATCACAAAGTTAATCAATACAACAGTTATGATGGACCACTGTGACCAACAAATACGCATATCTTATGGGAAAAAAAAAAAGCTCAAAACTTCAAAACATGACATGTGCTCTTAAAATCACTTCTGCCATGCAAATGGCAATACTGTCTTCTTGGAAAACATTTCCCCACTGCAACAAATAAATACATCACAGGCAGCAGGTAGAAAAAAAAAATCATTACTTCTGATTTGAATTTACCTTGCCTGAGGGTATGATGGTATTGATGCCCCAGCAGTACATGCACAACAGGCCAAAATAGAAACATGTAAACCTTCGACTGTGGTGGGAGTTCATGATGGCATTTTCATGTAGTTTGATCATTCCCGCTGCACTCCCAGAAAACCTCTCACATGCTCTGTGGCATAAGTGCTCATGTCTAATACCCTCCGAGGACGTTTTGGTCTGTCTCTATGAGTCTAATTTACGGATATCTGCATGAATTGGGAGGGCCTGAGGCCAACCATCTCATGTCTTTTTAAGGAAGGGGGTGGGTCGTTGCGTTAGTGGGCCCTTTCGGGACGGGAGCAGCATTTCAGATAAGATCGTGGGTACGAAGGGGTGAGCTGGGCCGTTTGTTCTCGTTGGCCATCTCTCATGTTGCACCACTGATTGGGAGGAAAGCTAAAATTGCTTTCACCGGGGCTCACTCCAGCAGTAGGCAATGATAACTAACAATGCCCGCGGGACCTAGTTAAAGCTGCATCAGACGCACTGGAAAACCGCTTTAATGTGGCAGCATTAGGAAGCTGTCAGTTGGGTTGGTAGGGAAAACAGATTTCAATTCATCGTGGATTTTGGAAACATTTGTCGTCCTCGCTGCAAAAACGCATGTAATCAAGCAGGCGTCTTTAATTTGGGTTTTTTACAGCTTACCACGGAGAAAAAAAAAAACGTATAAAGATCATGGAACTGAGCAGAACAACCCTTCTCTCAAACCCTCGGCTCAGTCGCGGGGATTGTTAAGCTCATACGGAAATGCAGCAGGTTGCACATCTCTCATGTTTCATTTGGGTTATGGTTCAGTTACTGTTCAGTGCATTAATTATGTAGTTCTTATATTATTGACTGATCTGTGCAATTTCTCTAAGTGCTGTTTAAAATTAGTCCTACTTATGACTGCTGGTAAGTAGACTAAAGCGTTCTTTGTCAATTGCAAAATGAAACCTGATATGATGGAGGTGTTTTTCAAACATCACTCTCATTAAAAGATTACATACAACATTTACCTAAGTGGTAAATAGAGTTAGAAATTTATCTGAACTTTATAAAAAAAATTAAATAAAAAAACTGTCTCACATTATAGATTAGATGTAGATAGAAGAACTGTCTTTGGGAAAAAAAACAATATATAAAATAAAGAATAAAATGACAAAAATGAAGCTGTTAGTCTCAAACCACTGGAACTGATCAACATCTCTCGTGGGCTGTATGCTGGAGATACTTCAAATTAGACAAATGTTGATTAATTTCTTCAATACCAGTGTATTTATTTACAAGTAAAACTTGGACAATTGCAGGGAAGTGCTCCAGTGACTTCACTCAGGACATATGAATTGTACCAAGTTGAGTAGTGCTTAATCTTCAAGTGGGCTGATAAACCCTTTCATCTTTGTGTCTGCAGCAATGGTTTAACGCCACATGGAACTCTACAGACCGACCCAGACCAGGTCACTCATCAGGATCACCAAACTGGCCTCGTCCGCCTGTGAATTTTTTTTCCCCCAATACATTACAAACCACAAATCATAGAAAGAAATAAGAGACCTGTGACTTACAGAAAAATATGTGATCAATAATAAATATGACTCGTCTTCCGTGAACAACATAATGTCCAACATAATGGTTTTGTTAGGATATAAATGCATTTTAAAAGTAATCACAACTGATATGAGTGGACACAGCTTACTTGAAACACACGTTTACTGATCATAACATTTCACATAGAGGCTTTGAAACTGAATGCAACAACCAGCAGACAAAAACAAACATGTCATGGACAATAATGCAGAAATTCTGAAGAGTAATTAGGCATTCTAACCTCATGAAAATGCTGTTTTGTCCCCATTGCATCATATCACATGGGTGAACAGCTCTGCTTTAGCATAAGTGATAGTGAGTTTTTGTAGCTTAAGTTAGTTGGCTCTCACTTGAAATTTCCATCAATCTGTATATTGAAATTGAGCAGGTTACACAAACTCCAACCTTTCAGGACACTGAGTCCTGTCTTTCTTACTCAGAGCTGGCAGTCATGCATTTTGAGCAGGACTTCACTACCATATCTCTAACAAAAAACACAGTTGTTTGTGGGGCTCACTTTAGACAGTATAATTCACCTGGAAATTTAATGGAATTCCAGATGGGATGTAGAAGCCAGAACAATTCAGTCTGATAGAGGATAATGATTCAATCACCTGTTCTCACTGCAGCAGTTTTACTGATTGCCTTCTTTGTGTCACAGACCAACACAGCAAATAACTTTTAGCATAATTTTTTAATGTTTTGGCCAGGACTGGCCTGCAGAATGCTCTTCTTGCCAAATGCTATACACATATTTGCTCGACTATATCTGTGTGCTCTGCTTTTGGGTTCTGAAATTTTCATTGAGCAGAGCAAACCATAGCAAACAATATTAGCTTTTTTCCTATTCTCTTTGAGCTGTTTTTGTTATGCTTACAACTTGAGGGTCATTTCCTCAAAAACGTTTTACCAAAAAATGTAATTATATGTCTATATCGATATATATTTCGATATAGATATATATGTATATCGTAAAAAAGATCCACATTCACTAAACATATTTAATCGAAGATTGTTTTAGCAGAATGCTAAAACAGCTTGGAGCAGCAGTTGGAGTTTCTGATGCGTTATTAGCAGTCAACCTGAAATAAAGGCTTATTGAACATTTTGTTTTATAAAAAACACGAATAGCACATTGACAAACGGATACACAAAAGTACTTGCATAAAACACATATTTTATGTAAAAAGGAATTCTGTCAGGATCCATAAATGAGTCAGGTAAACACTAATCTTTATAAAGATGTATCTGCACATTAACAATCGGGATCTAAAGGCAAGGGGCAAGATTATTGACGCTGGAAGCTTTCTGGATTTGATTGAAGTCCACTGTAAAAGTAGCAATGACATATTATGTTTGAGTGGGCTTTGGTAGCATGCTAGTCCACGGTAAGAGTGGAGGAGATGAAGTGGAACACATTGGCTGAAATAAAACCTTGAGACCATTGACTATTAAGAGACAATTGAACTTTTTAATAGCGTTTTTATTTATAAATTAGGGCTGGGCGAGTTAACTCGTTATTATCACATTAACTCGTTAATTATTTAACGCCGATAAATATTTTATCGCGCATTAACGCAGGTTTTATTTATTTATTTATTATTTTGAAAATTAAAAAAAACAATTATTTGGGATTTTGTGCCTTTAATGGATAGGAAAGTTCAGAAAGACAGGAAGCAGGGGGCAGAGAGAGGGGGAACGACATGCAGCACAGGGCCGTCCGATGCGAGACTGGAACCGGGGCCAGCTGCAGCGCGGACTATAGCCGCTTGTACATAGGGCGCCTGCTCAACCCACTACACCACGGACCACCTTGTTTTATTATTTATTTTATTATTGTAAAACTCTGTTTCTCACAGGCTTTTATTTTGTAAAAGTCTGTTGCTGTCTGCTGCGGAACAAGAAAAGAAAGTAATTGGCAGATCCACCAAACATGGAGAAGGGTACGGAACTTTTACTTGGCAATTTTCATTTTAAAGTTCTTCCAGACGGCGGAGTCAACAGAACCAAAGTCATCTGTAAACACTGCCAAGTTGAATTGTCTTCTCAGCGTAGTAGTTCCAGTCTAAAATATCACTTAATGGGCAAAACACACAGTTGATACCAGCAAGTCATTCACAGAAACAGACAGTGGAGCGAGGCTTCTACAGAAAAACTACATAAAGATGCTGATGTTAAAAGTGTGTTTGCACAACAAATGTTATGGCACTTTCATTCATATGGCAGTACATTTAAAATAAAACTAAATGCTAAAAGCTATACACTACTTTTGAATAAATTTTTGGATTTTGCGTACAAATGCGATTAATCGTGATTAATCAGGGAAATCATGTGATTAATTAGATCGAAAATTTTAATCGTTGCCCAGCCCTATTATAAATGTACCTATTCAGTAAAATGACTTGACCCAGATTTCTGCTATCCGTATATCTGCTGGCTACACAGGGAGCACAGAATATTTCGACCTTTGGTCATTGGGTTACTAGATTGGGTAATTATGAATATCACTGAAAAAAATAATATCAGATTTTATTCTAAAAATATTTACAGCGAATTTACTTGTCTATTGAAATGACAGAAAGGCCGGTTGGAGGTGAGAGGTTCTCTCGTATACTCTTGGTCATTAATTCAACATCTTCAAGTCTGTCACACTTGAGGAATTTGGTCCTTCAACAGGCTAGTATTTATTCATTCATTCACTGATTTTCCATACCTACTCCATCCTTGTCAGGGTCGTAGGGGATAGAGCACATCCCAGCTGCTATCCAGCTAAAGGCAGCGTACATTCTGGACAGGTTGCCAGTCTGTTGCAAGGAAAAAGTTGGTACTTTAAAAGAAAGTGGACACAAATGCTTTTTAGCTGTACTATGATACATAACTCAAATTATTAAGTTATGCTTTGGTAAGCTAAACATTGATCAGCTGGTTGAAAACTGCAAGCTCTTGATTAGACTCGCCTCTAAAAACACATTTTAAAAGACTGAAATGTATAATAATAATAATAATAATAATTAAAAAAAACAAATTTATTTTCTTTTTATCAGTTATAAAGCTCTAAATTGTTTAGTGATCAGATTAGAGGATATTTTTCTGCTTTTGAAAGTTTCTTTGAAAAGAAAACATCTAAAAACAAAATGGGGCCTCAAACAAACATGTGCACCACACCGACAAAACACTGATCACACAACAAAAGACACCCTATCTTTGCTTAATGTCTTCTCTTGCATTAGGCAAGGCTCTCTGAGTGTCCACAGAAGTGTTCTTATCCATTTAATATATGCTCACAGTGTATCCTGTCAAATATAGATTTGAATCAATAGCACTCTGGAGCGGCTCGTTAAACTTAAATCAGCTTGGAAGTGGTGCATGCTTGCTTCACAGCTGCTGTCATTAACCACCGCCTTGCAGATTATTGGACAAACGTCTTTGTGTGAGGAGATTCGCCAGTTTACCTGAGGACTGACAGCTGGAACTCTGATGTACGATGAACCAGCACTGAGGTAAAAAAAAGCAAAAAAAAAAGCCCTCATCTCCACTTTCTGGCTTTTAAAGCAAACACCACAGCAGACATCTGTATTTTGTGTGTCATAGATGTTCCCATTTCTGCTTGGAAAGTATCAGTAATGTGTTCAGCTTTGTCCATCAGAGAACTGCCTGCTTGAATTCGTGTCATTTACCACTAATACCTGTAGGAAATACTTTTTGCATCAAAACATCCACATTGCACTGCATTCCATTTTTTCCCTCACTTACATCCCTATGGAGCGCACAGGTAAGCTACTTGTACACATTAGAGAGCTCTTGCTTTTTGATTAGTCCGAAATTCTCTTTTCCAACTCTCCTGTTGTGTTTCAGCTTTCAGGCTCCATGGCCCAAACAGTTAGCTTCCTCAGTAAAGTATGTCAAACCAGAGAAAGCCTGTGTTGACTGATGTCTAAGGAAAGTAAAACAGCAAAACAATTGAGAGCATGACGAGAGTGACACAATTGAACCTATTAAGATTATTTTGAGCACACTTTTGAGCTAAGTATGCTTCACACATTAGTTACTGTGTGAGCTAACTGTGACTTTAGCACGACAACACCATTATGCTTCATATCAGTGCTCGAGGCTAACTGAACATCATGCAGTCTTCATCCTAAAAAGGAGATGTCTCCACTAAGAAAATGACACCACAACACTGCAGAAATACCACAAATCATACAAAAAGTATATAATTCATAAATAATCAAACAAATTTATTCACCAACATTTACATCAGACAGACTTTAATATGGACGCATACTGCGGACCAGGAGCACTGTGGTCCTAGCAGCATTAGCAGTAACCGGAACAACTCTCCCCGTGTGGTACAACTGGCAGCCTTATATACTACTCTGGCTCTACCAACCAAACCCCTAGGGATTCTGCTCCTCCCATTACACATCCCCATAACAACAACACACAAAAACCTTAAAATACATTTACCCTCTATTATAAAATCAATCAATTATACTTCCTAGCATGTCTAAACATTAGTACCAAATCTACAAAAGACTTCCCGTAACTGATTCTGGTGCACTCCCCCCTACACCAATCAGCACATGGTATGACCTGGAACCTTCAGACTGAATGTAGGGACTCTTTTGCCCGAGCACCCTGGAGAGGAGACATAGGTGAGTGACTTTACACACATATTTAATTTACCAGACAGCATAGTCACCTCACAGTTTATCACATCCTTTAGCTGTATCCTTATAACAGAGCATTTCAGGCTACTAACTAACTGGATGTTTCTCTTCACAGGCCTGGTCCCCTTCATTCCCCGCTGAGGGCAACACAGAACCCACACACCCACACGTAGTCAATTCACACATTCAATAAAACATTTGACAATTTGTTTGTGCCTCATTATTAAACATACTACTCATGTGACCTCCAAGACCAAAAGTCAGTAATGAACATTACCTTCATTACAAAATGCATATCTGCAATTTAAACTAAGGGATCCTTTGCAGGAAAATGTACAAGCTGTGTTATCAAAAAGCTAGAACACACACAAAGAAACAACTGCAATCCTTCCAGATTCTCTCCCTCGTGTGTCAGATGCCTTAAATCCTTATGGAAATTCATTTTTTTGTTTTCTTCTCTCTTTTTAAAAGCGTGAACATATATATAATTACTGGAGGTAAGTGATGAATTCATTTTCCTTTCGAGTGTAGGCCACTACACAGCTCTGCCGAGTAGGAAAGGGTTAACTGCGACAGCAACAATAATGAGAGCGCAGTGAGACGTGTGAAGTAATTAGTCAGTCTGCTATCCAATATTTACCCAGTTAATTATTTGTGAGTATTACTCTTGTCTTCCCTTCAGATGGCTGCCTGTGTTGTTTTTTCCACACCATTTGTCACTGTCCACCTCTTGTGGGTTCTCATCCCCGCTTCCTGTCATCTTTCTTTTATCCTTTTTTTCTTCTTCAGCTATGGCAGGAGAGTGGCATTTTGGTGAACCCTTTCCAGTGGAGGGGTTAGACCACTGTCCCTGGTTGTGTGAGGTCAGCTGTGATTATTTATTCATCTGTCTGTTTGTCTAATGTCAGTAGCAAGATGTGAAAATGGTTGCTAAACTCCCAGAGTGGTGCATACCATAAAAAGGTCAGAGTGGGGACAGAGGAGTTCAAAATCAGCTGTGAACAAAAGGGTCTCTTAACCAAGTGATAAAGGAGACTGAAAAGCAGAAAAGATTGTTCTTTCTTATGTTTAGAATAATGTAGACATGATAATGTGACATGTAAAAGTATCAGATTTAAATAAGTACATCAGAGCATTACAATAGTTGTAAAGTGAGTGCATGGTTCACTACAACAACCCTACCACAAGCTTGAAGGAATACTCACCATGTTTTCCTTTTTTTCTTTTAAATATTGTTTTTGGGTGTTAACAGAACGTACACAAATATGAATCTCAATATGATACAAGTTTTCTGAGGGGGTGCACAATCTCTCTGTCGACATAACTGCCAAATCTTTGTGACCATTCTGACGTGTTGGCAGACAAGAATAATAGTGAGCATGTGAGGAATACAATATTCTGTAAATGTCAGTCTACTGTACACACATGTAACTTCTATTCCAAGCAAACTTTAAACTGATTCTATATTGAGAACAACAACACATCAATGGAGGACAGTTATCTGTGTGCCCATTTGCAACCAAATGCAGTATAATCAATCCCCTGCACCACGGGTCTCCAACCACGAGGCCATGGACCAACCCTGTCCAAGCAGCCGCAATAGCTTTCATTTCAAGGCTGTGAGTGAGCTCACCAAAAACTAGAAAAATAATAAATCTCATACAATAACACCAAAGACAATGAAAAGAGCATAGTCTGGGATCGTAGACAAGCCTGCTGTACTATCCTTATGTGAGCTTGTGTTACCTGCTTCACTACAACAAGCTACGGGTGTCACTGTCTGCCTCAGTGAGGCATCTACTTGCAGGGAAACAAGCTCTGGGCTCCCGCCTCATTCAGGGATATTGGTGGCTTACAATTTCCAGGTGAGGAAAACGTGCATATGAGTTTCTGTAGGTGGCTGGGCTAAGTCTTAAAGATAGGGTGAGAAGCTCGACCATCCGGAGGCAACTGAGGTGGTTTGAGCATCTGATAAAAATGTCTCCTGGTCACCATCTTTTCTAGGCTTTTTGGACTCATCCAGCTTGGAGGAGAATAGGCTGATAACCAGAAGTTAATGGTGAATAAGTGTAAGTTAATGGATGGATGGATGGAAACTGTGCACTGTGGGCATATTATCCGACATTACTTAAATGTTATGATGATAACATTTGATTATTGCTAAAAGGGTTTGAGATCAGAATTCCTGAGATAATGCACTATTATGACACTACAGCTAGCAGAAAGTTAACTTGTTATTCTCTCTATTTTAGGTAGTCTAAGCTGAGCTAGGAAGACTCTGCTGGCTTTGCAAAATAAAACCACGACTGTAAACAAGTCTAAAATCTCTCAGTTTAATTTTGATTTCTAAAATGTGTTATTATCAGGTACAAATTAAAACACTTGTCGATGTATTTGGATAAATTTACAACCAACGAGAGGAAAAAAACCTGAAACACAGCTCTAATCAGTCTGTGACAGCAAAGCTTTTATGTATAGTCCTGTATCAGATCCAGCCCATGTTTAATAGCCAGGTGTAAATCTGCTCACACAGAGAGGCATCCTGGTGAATTCTGCCAAGGCAAAAGAAACATAAATCGTCAGAATGATCTGGTTTCCAAGCTAAATGAAGACTGCAAACACAAGGAAATAGTTTATGAAAAGCTAAATTTGCTACACCGTTAAACATATACATAAAGGTCAAAAATAAAAGTGGTGACATCCTTCCAATAGGACTCCAAACAAAAAACAGATAATAATAATAATAACAATAATAATAATATTTCCCAAAATGTGACACTATTGCTTTAAATTCAGAGCATAAATCTCCACAAGCTGATAAAAGCGACTTTAAAGAAAACGTTCTAAGATTCATCGAAAACTGTTGTGACTGTCACTGTTTAGTTGTTTCACATAGGGAGGAAATATGTCTCTGACCAGTGCCAATGGGGGGAGGGGTCAAAGGAGAGAGAACAGTGAGGGCTTGGTGGGTTGAAAGAAAGACAAAACAGTAATTATTTCATTATGGCATGGCATGACAGCAGTAATATTAAAGTTGTGCTGTGTGCAGTGTGCTTATCTGTGGAACAAATGAGCTCTCCCCCAGGAGAGTAGACTGCAACACTGAGCCGGAGGTAGGGTTGCATTGCTGTCTTTCTTCCTCTCCCTCTCACACTTATTTTCTTTCCCCTCTCTCAACCACCTTTTTAATATTCTCATTCATGGTCCATGCAATTATTTTAAAAATAAATTCAGCACAGATGAAAAAAAAAAGAATAGAAAAAAAATTGGGCCTCCTGGGTGACGCAAATGACTTCCTTGTTTTTATTAGAAGACAAGGTGTTTATTAGGAGCCTTGTTGGCTTATTGCAGGAGGTTTCTGAGTTTGAGTAATTGTCCAATTAGGTGTAATTTCAGTATTGGTGCTAACCCAGGCGATTGTGCAGTAAGAGGAAGACTACCACTGGGACACACATTAATGAATCCCACTGAGACCTGTCTACCTTTAAGAAAGAGAGAGAGTGTCTGCTTCTGTTTCGCCTTCCCAAATCTTTTTAACGAGGCATTATAACTGGGATTTACAATTGAGACAAGGCACTACTTCTCCCTCCCCCACTTCAATGTTCGTTATTCCTCACCGTCTGTGCACTGGGTTACAAAAATAATTTATCATTCATGTTATTTCAGTTCTCTGAGCAATTGCCTCTTATTCAGACAGAAAGGTTACCTTAATTGTTATGTAGCTCAGCTATTTATGCCCTGTGCATGTTTGCTGCTTCATGGAAAGGTCACTCATTACAACTCAAATAACTTTTTCTCTGTCAGTGTTTGCTGGTTACTTTAGACTTCTAGATGGTGCAAGGATTTCAGCGAAGACTCCAGAGGCTTACAGAAACCCCGTATTTGATGTGATGAACTTGTTCTCTCTTTGGCCCAATTCCAGTCTCCAGTCACGGGCATAAACACAAAACGCTCACAGACTCAACTGATGTCACAGCTGTGCTGCTTGAGCATGTACAACCCAGTTACCACAGAGAGACGCAGTGATTTCACATATCTCGAAAGCCACAAATATCTCGACATTTCTTTCATTGCCATTTTCCATTTGTGAAAATCACAGTTATGCATAATGTCACTGTTTGTGCACATGTGCCCGGCCACGTGTGTCATAAACCAGCGAACAAGCCCTGACAGGGGAGGAAGTGGTAAAGTTGCTGGACTTTCAAGTTCAACCACCTGGGACGCTGTTCTCAATCGCTGTTTTATTTAAGTTTAGAAAAACAAATCTCCTTAATTGATGATGGTTTGGCAGCCACTCAAAACTCAGTGCGTTCCTCACAAAAAAGCAACTAAATGACATGGTTTAAGTGTTGTGGGGCTGTTCTGCCCTTTGAAATATCCAGATGATACATTGTGCATAGATGCCCATGGTTTCTAAATACATAAACCGCTTTACTCTAGTGGCTAGACTGCTGCTTCAGTTCACGAAGGCTCAAACTGGCATAAGAAAAGGATGTGACACTCCATTTAAACAGCGATCAGCCTGTTGCTGTCACTTGCAGATAAACTTCTTTGCTGATTTCCTTCTTGAGAGCTTGATTTGTGTAAATATTGTGGGCGGCATGACAAGGAAAGGAAAGTCCTTCAAAGAAGTCAGCAGACATGCAGATTCACAGAAGGGTGCATATAATGGCTTTGAAGAGTCTGCATCACAGCCCTGATGTACTTGAGAATGTGGCTGTGAGACAATCCTGAGCCTTTACATTTTACAGTTTGGCCATTCTTTGTTTGTGATCTTCTTATCATTCTCAATTTATTGTCACATCCAAGGAGAAAAACTGTGGGGTTTTTTTCGTTACGATGTAATTCTTGTTTTGATTCGTCCCTGTAACAGCTGTCACGCATTGAAGAGGGGAAAAAAAGAAAAATACTAAAAATGATAAATAGAAATAAAAAAAGGTAAAGCGAGGACAAATATCTTAATTTAGCATAAGAACTAAAACAGTCTTTCTCTCTTTATGGGCATAAAAAAATGGGTCATCCAATGGGTCGGTGGTTCGATTCCCACTCTCACTGCTCAAAAAAGATTGATGGACTGACAGCTGGAGGGGTGGCAGTCCACCTCCTTGCCCGGCTGGTTCCCTTGAGCAAGGCACCCTTACGCCCAAGCTCCCCGGGCGCTGTTATTGGCTGCCCACAGCTCCAGCGTATGGCATCTGTCTCTATGAGTGTGTGACCGTGTGCATGTGCATTGTGTGTGCATGTGCATGTGTGTGTTCAACAGGCGCCAACCTGGATGGGTCAAATGCGGAGGAGTAATTTCGTGTTAACATTCATGTGTACATGACAATAAAGTAATCTTAATCTTAAATGAGCTTGTGAGTTTCAGAGGAGCTCGCATGTAGATTTGTGAGAGTTAATCAATAAACCTATAAAATCAGTCAATCTATGACAAAAAAAAAAAAAAAACGCTCTAATCCTTCATTTAACAAGGCGTTTGGTGAAAATCTTTTAATTGCACTCTCGGTTAAAAGTAAATGAATATATTTCCCAAAAAGATCAACTATATATCTTTCACAAAAAACATTTTTTCTTTCATCGTAAAATGCCTCCAGTGGCTACAACTAAAGCATTAATCTTGCTTAAGTTAACACTAAAAAAAGTACATAGTATTAAGATTTTGAGTGGACAAGGAATGAGACTAACGTGAGAGAATGATAAAATAGTCCAGCTGGTTTTTATATCACCTGTATGATATATTTGCTAGTGCGAGTTTGCAAAACATATGGACAAATGTCCAAAGAAACGATGAAAGAGGGGGAAAAAAGAGTATAGTGTTAGGCTGAGAACTGGTAGTACCTGTAACAAAGACAAAAAAGACTGAAATATTAATCAGTGTGAGGGCTGTGATGATTAAACCTTTGGACAACATCCTCCAACATTAGTTTACAGGCCAGCTCTTTGCGGACAAATAATAGGTGCCGGGCTGGTCTTAAAAATTCAACACACTACATAATGCACAAAGGTCTGGCACGGAAGCAGGAGAAATACGAAGGTGACTATATCCACACTTGCTTCGCACTAACACTATGTCATTACATTTGTATGGCCTTACTGTTCCAGCAAGGTGGAGGTGAGGAAAAAACTACAGAGGAAGTCTTGTCTGCCGAAGTCTTCATTAGCTCAGAGATCAGTTCAGCAGACATGGCCTCACACCACCTGACCCCCAGGCTTTTAGAGCACACAGTTACAGAGTGGACATCATGCAGGCCCACTTGCTTCTGGCCAGCAGGGAGATATATCACTAAGATGCTCATATGAATGCCAGCAGCATTGAGAGAAATGTGCCTGAAGCTCACATCTAGTTTGGGTTCATGTCGAGGTTGCATTACACCCACCCACCCACCAACACCACCCTCTCTTTCTCTGCTTCATCCTTTCTCACATTAGAGCCTCTCACAGTTTCACCACAACTACTGACACCAGCAGCAGCACATCACATCCTTGCGGCAGCTACCCACTGCTCATCTTCACACTAAACCTTGTCCTTCTTTCAGGCTTACGTCTCAACACTCCCTCAGAAATAAGCCATTTCAAAAAAGATTCATGAGCAGCTGGAGCCGCCATGCTGTATAACTGCAGCCATCACAGGCTTCTTCGCTGATATGGTCTGACGTCTCAAAAGGCTCTGGGATTCAAAACAAAATCAGGTTTCCTGATCCAACGACAAACTGAGCTATTGGGAAGGCGCTTTCGCTAAGACTCTTTGTGACATGATGATTGGGAGACAGGCTCAAATTCCCTATGAATATGGATGCAACTGTTTACGCCTCTGGGAGGGAAAAAAAAAAATCAAGTACATATTTGACTAGTAAATATTTGCAAAAAATCTCAGAATGCTTTTGGCAAGGTAGGGTATATCTGTTTTGTTAGGGGTAGATTATTTTTTTCCAGTGTGTGGGCTTGGACTGTCAGTTCATACTATCTTAAAAAGGATTATCTGATGCACCTAGGTCTGATTTCAATTTGAATAGCTGTGAATTTATTTTGCAGTGCTCAATATCACATACAAATTAGACCTCTATAATCCAATTCCACCCCCACAAGAAAAAAAAAGGATGAAATAAGAATCTCATTATGCTGTCCTGCTTTATGTTGGCTTGTTTTCTCACAAACAATCTTCTAAATTCAATATCTGTGTATTTACTTGCGGCTTTAAATGAACAGAAAGGTAAGCGAATGACAGGTGATAGTTTTCCAATTTTCATAGAATTCAGGTACAGAGATTCATCTCTGAGCATTAATTCATTTTGAAATACCTGCAACTCATGCCTTATTTACTGCCCCTGTGAAACTGAATTCACAGTGATTGAATGTGGTGGTATGAAATTAGATTGCATTGTGTGTCTCCGGCTAATAATTCCAGATGGAATAGCTCCTCACTCTGCTTGACATGATGCACCCCGAGAGAAATATGGAAGCAGAGAGGGAAAGTTAAGGTTTCTTAGGTTCATTTGGAAACCTTAGAAGTACAATGAATCAAGCTTTACTAAACCTTGGGAGTGGTGAGGACCTGTGTAATTTTCTCTGAGAAGTGTTCTCAAAGGAGCTTTGTGGAGCCTCCGGCCCGAGGAAGAGGTTTGCCCTCCTCTGTGAGGATGCTGTGATGTGATGATAAGATGAGGTGTCCTGTTTAAGAGCTTGATTAATGCTGGAGGAAGAGATGGCCTCTAAACACAGACACTGTTTGCCTTTACTGAAGCACACTTGTGACCAGGCAGGAGAGAACACCCAGGGCTCTCCATTTCATTTGTGCCCAAACCACAAATTACCAACACTGCTGTCAACACATCTCATCTTTACTTAAGGCGTAAAGGCAAAGATCACAATCAATTTTCACAGGTCTATCAGAGCAAGCTCCTTCATTATGTTCAAAAACCATTCACACTGATTGATCCACAATGAGTGCATGGTATTGATAAATAATTAAAAAGCTCTCAGTTTAATTTGGGGTAAGTAGAGGATGGAGAATGTAGTGTGGGGGTCGGGTTGGGGTTGTGTTAGACCAGTGGACTCTTATTTGGTGTAATGAAGCCTGCCCCCCTGCTGTGACACACCCAGCCACAGCTCCCTGTCTGCCTCCCTTCACGGTCCCAGCGGACACACAGCCAGATGGATCTGTCTGCCATATTTGCAGCAATCAATGCAATCTGGCTTGAAAGAAAATCAATAAGATGTGTCCACTTATGCCTCAGAGTGTAGGAGAGGATCCTGTTCTGGGACAAAACTAAAAAAAAAAAACAATATGTATTTTTTGTATAATGGCACTTCTATTTATTCATCTGTTTTATAATACACTCCACGGATGACTTGAATAGGAAAGATCTCTGCATGTCTTTTAAGCACAAAATAATTATGAGGAGGGTTGGTGAATAAACAATAAAGATGACAAAAGTTGTTCTCACCAGAAAGCTTGTTTTAACGCTTAGTTTGGAGGGCTTATACAATGATAGGGTGAGGTCATTCCCTGAGGTCTAATTTCATAAATAACTTTCTTTTTATGAGGTGACATTTTTTATGAACTATTGAGGAGACAGGGTCAAGAAATTATTCCTTTGTGTGACCCTTTGGGGGCCATCATTTGCCTACAAATGAGGAATAAGGGAAATCTAAAAATTTTGTGTGAAAACTGGACCCTGATAACAACTGGAAGAGGGAAATCAAAGACAGAAGAAAGTTTTCACTAAAACAATTCTTAGGGAGAAAATAACAGAGAGCTTAAACATATATTTAATTCACAGCATTCAGCTGTTTAGACGAACATTTCAGCATCAAGACGATTTTAGATGATTTGCTGAAGGAAAAAAGAATCACATAGAATACTTTTTTTTTGCAAATCAGATTCATAGCATATTTAGAGGTGGTTTAAAATTCAGCTCTGATTGGATTTCTACAGAAACATGTCACTCCAGACACTCTGGACTCTGAAATCAGATTTCAAAGCGTGTTCTGCTTCATTCTTAAGGCAACGTGACAGTAGAGCTGAGCAGAATCATTGCCGCTTCAAGCAGAGGGGTGTGGAGGATAGCATGGAGGACAACTACCCAGGCAAAGCTAAAGAAGGAACTTTCAGCAATATCACCACTACATCCCAACTGATGTCCCCATCATGATCGCAGTTATCAGTGCAGATAGGTAAGTCATGTCTGGACACACAAATCTGATCTGTTCACTTGTAAATACAACCCAGATTCCAAAACCATTGAGAAACTGCGATATTGTCATTAAAAACAGAATGCAACGATTTGTAAATCTCATGAACCCAATATTCAATTCACAGTACAACACAGAAACACTGAATACACAAAGTGATACATTTTAGTATTCAATGGAAAAAAATTTGCTCATCTTCATCAATTTGAGGGCAGCAACACATCCCAAAAGATTGCGACAGTCGCAACAAAAGTCAGAAGAAGTTCAGAAGTCAGAAGAAAAAATGGATTTACAGATTGTGGAGCAATTTCAGAATAATGTTTCTTAACATAAAATTGTGAAGACTTTGAATATTCCATTATCTACAGTATATTACATAATCAAAAGATTAAAGGGATAGTTCGCCTCTTTTGACATGAAGCTGTATGACATCCCATACTAGCAATATCATTTATGAACATTGACTTACCCCCTACTGCGTCCTGTGAGCAGATTTCCAGCCTCGTTTTGGCGTTGACGAAGGTAGTCCGGCTAGTTGGCTGGGGTTTAAAAAATAAAGCGTTTTGCTTCTCAAAACAATATACGTTAAAAAGAGTAATACATTTGCATCACAAAATCGTTCTCCAGGAAAAAGTCAGACCTCACAATCGCTTGGCGCTATTTTCTCTCCCTTAGTATCACTGTGTTCTGTGTAGATCGTCACTGCTTGGTCTGCACGGTCTACACAGCACGCAGTGATACAAAGGGAGAGAAAATAGCGCAATCTGACTGTGAGGTCTGACTTTTTCCTGGAGAACGATTTTGTGATGCAAATGTATTACTCTTTTTTTTATGCCTTTATTGGATAGGACAGTGAAGAAAGACAGGAAGCATGGGGCAGAGAGAGGGGTAACAACATGTAGCAAAGGGCCATCCGATGCAGGACTCAAACTGGGGCCAGCTGCAGTGAGGACTAAAGCATCTTGTACATGGGGCACCTGCTCAACCCACTACGCCACGGACCACCCCAAATTTATCACTCTTTTGAACGCATATTGTTTTGAGAAGCAAAACGCTTTATTTTTTAAACCCACGCCAACTAGCCAGACTACCTTCGTCAACACGAAACGAGCCAGGAACTCCGCTCACAGGACGCAGCGGGGGGTAAGTCAATGTTCATAAACGATATTGCTAGTATGGGATGTCATACAGCTTCATGTCAAAAGAGGCGAACTATCCCTTTAAGATATTCTGGAGACATCTCTGTGCGCATGGGATAGGACTGGGCGATTAATCGAGTTTTACGATTTCTCGAGATGTTTTATGAAATCGAGAAAGATTTTAACATATCGAATTTCTCGAATTAATGCTGTAGAACCTAAATGAACAAGATTTCGCCACTCTGATTTTCCTTCTGTGCTGTGGAGCTGTCCGCTCGGACTCCACTATATAACTGTCTACCCTCAGATTTTATGTTTATAATTACAATAAGGCAATATATTTCTTCCTTGGTTTGATAATGTTAAAAATGGTGCACAAGCACTTTGTTACTAGTACCTACCTCTAGGCACTTGGCTGCCTACCTGTTTGCACTTCAATAAAAAAAAACTTTGCTGAATTTGGTGCGATTTTTTTCTTTTTTTATATTATTTTTTCCTGCATAGATATCGAGATATATATCGTATATCGAGATACAGCAAACACTAATCGAGATTATTGTTTTTCTCAAAATCGCCCAGCCCTAGCATGGGAACAGCCAAAAATCAATATTGGATATTCCTGATATTCAGGCCCTCAGGCGGCACTGCATTAAAAAACAGGCAAGATTATGTCATGGAAAACACTGCAATAGCTGAACATTCTGGCTTTGTCAAATATGCTTAAAGGGACACTATGTAATATATTAAGTCATTTATTAGCGCAAATCAACATATTCATTCATAAATTAGTCCTCATTGGTGTAAAATGATCTCTGTCAAAAATCGCAATTATCCTCCTGAGTGAAGAATAACTTGTCTGTATCTATATAGAGCGGGCAAGCTCTATGGAGGCTGCCATGTCCTTCCGGTCTATGAAAAACGACGAAGTGCCGAGAGGGACATAAAGCACTTTGAATCGCGTTTTCCCCAACGCCAGGCCTGCAAGCGGAAATGACGTCATTTTGACTTCACGTTTAGACGGTGGTAAATGATGGTCTTATGCATGCCATGAAGTAGTAATATTATTTTTTAACCTCTTACTACACCCAGCGGGGTTGGGGGTGTGGGGGAATATATATATATATATATATATATATATATATACATATATGTATATGTGTCTAACACCGTAAGAATGCTCAGCCTAAACAGCATCGTCTGCTAGGTCGGGTAACTAAGGAGCTAACTCCTAGCAAAATAATGTGTATACATCACTTCAACCCGGTCCCTTTAAAGCGATGACCTAGCGTCATTTCCACCATGACATCCAGCCAAATACCCCATCAGAAGCATCTTTAGCAATGGTCAACACTGGTCAAGATAGGGCTATCCACCGAATGGCTTATTACTGGCGCTAAAGGTAAATAGATTTTATCTCGGCACTTCGTCGTTTTTCATAGACCGGAAGGACATGGCAGCCTCCATAGAGCTTGCCCGCTCTATGTAGATACAGACAAGTTATTCTTCACTCAGGAGGATAATTGAGATTTTTGACAGAGATCATTTTACACCAATGAGGACTAATTTATGAATGAATATGTTGATTTGAGCTAATAAATGACTTAATATATTACATAGTGTCCCTTTAAGAAGGCAATTAAACTTGGAGTTTGGCAAAAGATGGTGGTTGTTCCCTGACAGTTGTATCATAAGATTTTGGAGGAACCACAAAGACAAAGGGAAGGTTGTAAAAGGGAAACATATAGGCCGACCAAGGAAGACATAGAAATGCCATGACAGAAATCTCAAAGTAGTATGCCTTGAAATTCTGAAATGTCCCCTCCCGCTCTAAAATTGGCTGAAATAGTGGGACTTACATTCAGAGCAAAGCCAAATATAAACCATCACTACCAGCGAAACAGAAGAAAACAAGGTTACAGTGGGTTAAAGAGAAGTCGTCATGAACTGTGGATGATTGGATAAAAGTGATATTCAGTGATGAATCCTCAGTCTGCACTGGACAAGGAGATGATGTGGGAACTTTTGTTTGGTGCAGATTCAATGAAACATATAAATATGACGCCTAAAGAAAACAAACAAATTTCCACAATCATTGATGTAATGGGGTTGATGTCAGTCAATACCTCCATGGTAAATGCACAGGTGTAATTACATTAAGATTTTGGGAACCTTTTCTCATTCCATCTGTCAAAAACAGGTTTAATGATGCTGAGGTCATTTTTCAGGATGATTATGCACCTCGCCTCAGAGCAATGAGTTCAAAACTTTTGTTCATCTCAACAACATGGCCAGTGAACTGTCTGGATCTCAATCTGATTCTGAGGTCTGAAAAAAATTGTCCATGACAAGGCTCCATCCTGAGCTACTCTCTCTGAACTACCGATTGATGAAGATTACTGTTTCTTATTAGTGATGCCCGTGCCTCAAAGAATTCCAGCGATCATAAAAGCCAGAAGAGGTGCAATAAAATACCAACTCTGATTTTTCTGGTTCACAATTCTGTATTAGATATGTTTGGGAAAGCCAGAATGTTCTGCTTATAAATAAGATAGTTTTCTGTCACAACTTTTTAAATCAAAATAACTAAGATGAATGAACATCCTCAAAGTGTGATGATTCCATTTTTTTTTTTTATAGAAATTGTAAAATAAAATGATAATGATATATGTATAAAATATAACAACATAGCTTCAAAGTAGAAGACTTTGGGTGCTGGGTTGGCTGCCTGCCTGTGACTCAGAACTTTCAGCCACTGAAAACATTTAGTACACCATGAAACTCAAAGTATAGCAAAGAAGACTGAGGACTGCTTTAAAGCTATAATTTTATATCAGACAGGAAAGCGACAACATTCCTCTCCCAAAGGTGGAGCAACTGGTCTCCTCAGCTCCCAGCTGCTACACAGTTGTAAAGATGGCACCAGCCCAACGTTTCTGTTACATGTTACTGCTATTATTCATGAAATAGTAAACTCTCTCACTTTTAACATATGTTTTCTAAGTTCGACTGTGCATTACATTTTTGGTTTATGAACTTTGGAAATCACTGCGTTCTGTTTTATCTACATTTTATACAGCTTCCCAACTTTTTTTTTTGGAATTGGGGTTGTTAAAGTGCAGATAGTCTGCACTAAAGAGCTGATGTGAGAAACAAAATTTGATTTCCTCAAAGACCAAGATAGCCTCAGATGTAGTTAAATAAATGTAATGAGCTGGGCTACATGGTACTGTGTTACTCTTGCATTAAGAGCCTCACTGGGCTAAGATCTTTCAGATTATTCTGAGATCTAAAGATGAAACGGACTGTTTCCGTCAACATTGACACATCATAAATGGTAAAATGATGATAATTATAATCTTATCTAGAGTGAATCTACTTTCATCTAAATATGGATGTGCCTTCATCCAACATGCAAGACTCAGAATATCATATTTCCACGAAGTCACAGAACTCCTGTGGTTTGGGGATTTTGTGAGGTATCAATTTCGACCATTTAAGAGGGCATTTAAAACTTCCAGAAAATTGGTGGGGATGGATGGAGGAAGTGGGGTGTGCTGACAAAAACAAAACAATCTCACTTGAACATTAAAAATACATGTACATGTGGCCCCACTGTTATGTTTGAAAGTATTAAGGTGTATAAAGCCTTTTTCAGAGAGGAGGGAGTGTGTAAGCCTGGTGAGGAGAAAGTGTTGTACTCTGAGGTTCATCAGTCCATGAGGGTTTTTAATACTTAACCCTCCAAATTCACCACCCCCTGCTATTGCCACCTGGCTAGGCCAGTTAACACTGCAGGTATGATGTCATGGCTTGCTGACCCTGGTACAGACAGCTCCTAGAGGTGTGATATGAGGCCTCTGGTGGTGTCTGCTGAATATCACTACATGCCAGGCATGGACTCACACCTCAGCAGAAGAGCATGATGAGTGTAGATTTGAAACAAAGCAAGGTCAACTCTGCCACAGACAGATGGACAGCCAAACACACACAGCTAAACAGGTTGTGGGTCTGAGGTTGTGTGCATACTTAAACAGGGCCCTAAAGTTGTCATCTACTGCTTGTCTAATAACCAGAGAAAGCAGAAAAAAATAATAATATGCTGTGTCACACTTTTTAGTGCTGATATCAGTCTAATTGATGACTTTGTGCCACATCAATCTATTATGCATAATTTAACATGGATCAAGTCCTACATTAACATAATCACCCATTGGATATTCTGTGTAGTGTGACATGCAGCAGTGAGGAGCAGAACCCCAGCCTGAGAAGGAGTGACAGGGGAGATGCGCCCCGTGCGAGTTGGAAGACACATCCACACTTTCCTTCATACCCACATCAACACATGCCCACACACGCACACAGTACAGACTGGGATGAGGATGATGTTAAGATGTCAGATCCTTATTCGCTTTAAGCAAATAGTGGGAGTCCAGTCTGAGCATGTTGTGTTTATGCAGAGCCACATCTGAATAAACAGCCACACACACACGCACACACACAGAACAGCTTGGAGAGTCAGGGGTGTAGAGCTGCCTGCTTAGACGCTGCCGTTTGCAATCACTAAGCAGCTTTAGTGTCTCCTACCACAGTCCTGATTTAAAATTCATAAATGCTAATCCTTCATAATTTACAGTTTAAAAAGCAGCCCTGCTCACAGGCCCTGTGGCCACAGCTCTGTCAGAGTAATTATACCAAGGAGCTGGGAATGGACTACTAGCAGAGACTTTCAACAGTCAAGGAAATCCCCCTCACTGGCACCAGACCCAATTACTCCAAATACCTAAACAGATTAGCAAGTCATTTTCCAGTTCAATCTGGACATAGGTGCCAAATCAGTGTTATCCTTCAGTCAGGTGGGTAAACAATATTAAGGCTGGGACATGCCTGTTTCTTATTACAGGGACCGGATGCTGAATAATTTTATTAGCCAATTTATTAAATCTCGCCCCAGCGATTGTCTTTTACAAGGTTATCAGGTTCTTCTTTTTCCTCTGGTGTCACCGGGTGATTTGCTGCCCCCTTACCGTTCACTGACACTGCAGTGTGTACATGTATAAACTGTACATGTGTTTGTGTGCAAACGTCACTGATAAGTGGATGCCTCTGTGTGGGGAGGTGCCACTTTCTAAACCTAATTTTTTGTCCTTGTAAGGACAAAACACATTAGTTTAGATGTAGATTGTCTGTGATTCTTTCATCCAAGGTCACTAGTAGAAGGCCATTATCAAATTGGTCTGATTTCAGTGTAATGGCCCATGATGACACCACAAAAGCATTAAAGGTCCTATGAAAGGGCCCTGTTTTACATGTGGAAGCTCTCAGTGCAAAATAGCTCACCATCTTTTTAAATGCATAATTTAGTAGCCATCTCAAATATTGATTCACCTCTCATGTTGGGGTACAAGGAGTATAACATATATAAGACAAAGGGATGTTTGGTCATTTGTAGTTGCTGTGTTCAAAAAAGAGCAAAAAGTGCAGGTTGATGCACAACTCACCATTTATTGAACATGATATTGACTGTTAAGAAATTCTGATTCAGTTGTAGAATTCTGTTCTACAACTGAGGTACACCCTGGACAGGTCACCAGTCCATCATATGGTCACATCGAGAAAAACGAGACAAACAACCATCCATGCTCACACTCACTCTTAGGGTCAATTTAGAGTCACTGATGAACCTAACATGCATGTTTTTTGGGAGGTGGCAGGAAGCCGGAGTACCCGGAGAGAACCCACGCATATACGAGGAGAACATGCAAACTCCACACAGAAAGGCCCCAGCTGGGATTTGAACCAGGATGGATTTGAACCCAAGAAGTCCCATTGAGATCAAACATGTCCTTTGCATGAGAAACTCTGTAACGATTGCTTTATAGTTTATGGTCATGGCCACACAGTGCAGCAGCAGCAGCAGCAGCAGCAGCAAAATCATCAGTAGGTAGTGGTAGTGTACCACACAATAACAGAAGATGAGCCAACTCAGCAGCTAATCGTGTGAGCTTCGACATGCTGGTAACCAAAGAAGTTGAAGACTTAGGGCGTATTCACACCAGGAAAGTCCGATAGTTCACTTGCTTTGGTCCGAACCTTTTTTTTTCATTTTGGTGCGGTTTGCTTTCAGACTGTACATTTCAGTAAACGGACCAAAATATGTCAACAAAGCCACGCGCCCTGAAGTCGTTCGGCTATTGGTCAGAATCGACACGCGCAACACAAAGTGCTAAGTTCAAAAGTGAATGTATTCATGGACGCTTTCCGTGCCGTTATTGCTTTTAATATAATCAAAACTATATGTTTTTTCAACGTTTTGCTATTTTCACAACTGTGTAATTACTATGCTGCTGTACAAGTAATTTATCAACACTACGACAAAGGGCAAGGCGGCTACGGAGGAGAACGCTGATTCGGTCTTTCGTTAGCTTTACCACAGCCGGTCTAGTAATTAGAAGAACGACGCTCTGTTACCTAGCAGCAGACAAACGACGGATGCTCCCGAGGTACAAAAAAGCAAAAAGTCTGGGATTAGGTCCGGTCTGCTTTCACACCTCCAAAAGATACGCACCAGGGTTCGTTTGATCCGGACCGAGTCTGACCTTTCAGCTCGGTCTCGGTCCGCTTGTTTGGTCCGGACCAGAGTTCGGTGGTTTGTATTCAGACCATCCCAAAAGGTCCGAACCAACGAAAATCTGGTCCGTTTGGTCGTTTGGTCCGGACCAAACGAGGTAGGTGTGAATACGCCCTTAGTCGGTTGTAAGCCCCTCCATGTTAATGCCCAGCTGAGACAATAGATGATCCAATGAGTAGCTGCACAGGTCAAATCAGAAGTTACCTTCTCATTTGCAACCACCGGCCACTCAGTTACCACCGGCCTATCATTGGTCAGATCAGTAGCTGTCTTTTGCAGGGTTAAAGCCTCCAGCCACAAGTGTATGGTCTCTGCCGAGTGCTCAATAGTTCCAATTATGGCCTTTTTACTACACCATATATGAAGTACTTATGAGAAGTTAGTGTATGACCTGCAGTATATAGCAGTTAGAGCGCTCTTAGTTTGGAGAAGCATGGAGAAATTCTCATATGGGAGCTAAGCTAAAAGCGACTCAGAACCGGGTCACAGAAGAGAGAATTCCCACCATCTGAAACATATCAAACCTCAAAAATGTTTTAGCAATCCGATGGACAATACACACAATAATTTTTACAACCTATCATTTTTGCATCAGACAGTAACTTACATTTGTGTTGCTCTACGTAACTGCACGCACGATGGCTGCACAACATATCCTACCACATCGTGTCAGATTTATTTAGCAGACTGCTGG
Organism: Odontesthes bonariensis; assembly: GCF_027942865.1. NCBI lineage: Eukaryota > Metazoa > Chordata > Actinopteri > Atheriniformes > Atherinopsidae > Odontesthes > Odontesthes bonariensis. The sequence continues at coordinate 21,880,509 of NC_134506.1, read as the reverse complement.
GCATCACTTTTGCAAAGTAATATGTTTGTGTTTTGCATACTTTTCACAATTTTTTACTGTCTCATAATTGGTGTTTTGGGATTAGACCAACAGAACAGTGAGTCAAAGCTAGCCAGTGACAGTGTTCAGCTATGGTGCATGCAATAATGTTGATCAATACGAATCAATGCGAATTCTTTAGCAGAGAAATGGTGACAAAGTAAATAATTGTCTGAAGCATAAGTGACGTGTAAAAATCTCTATAAAAATATATATATGTATGTATGTATGTATATATTGTGATTTATATGTATGTATAGTGGCACTAGCTGTAATCAATTTTTTTAGGATTTAGTTGTTTCAGATTACAAAAAATTGCCCTGTTCAAACTGAAAGCATAATGACCATTGCTCTTTGCAGATGGAACAATAATTATTCATAAATACTTCACGTAATCCCACTTCCAAAAAAGAAATATCACTTTAATCATTTATTCTCAATTATAATATTTTCAAAGCCTAAAGAGAGAGCAAAAACCAAAATCTTTTTTAACTGTCATGTATGACAAATATTAAAATTCCTACATTTGACAATGTGGAACTAGTGACTAAAGTGTCCTTTTTGTTATTAAAAGGCCCTTTAATTATTTACTATCCAAAGGGGTTATTGATGAATTTTATGTTCATTATCTAATGAGTTAATTGTGTAGTTCCTTTAGACTAAATTCTATCAGTTTTCCATATTATTTAATCATAAATTAAATCAATATGAAAATATCTAAAAGCTCTGCACATTTTAAGGTTTCAAAAGAACAGTTACTATTTTGTCTTTATCCTTATTTGATATTTTTCTGTTCAGTCATGAACAGGCGACAACTCCAGTTGATGCCTGAAAAGAGCTGAATATCACAGTAAAGAAACAACTACTCTTGCATTCTTATTTAGTTTCACAGCCAACGTCATTCTTGTTACTGTTATTAGTAATTAACTGTTTATTTTAGGAGGTCTTTCTTGAAGAGTGGGTGTACTACACGATAACATATGTTGCACTTTTAAACAGCTTTTATTAGGTTCACTCAGGTTAACTGAACTTAGAATTGACACACATTTTCTCATGTGGATGAACCAATAAAAATCTAATCTAAAGTTGTTGCATTAGTTATGCTCATATCAACATTATATGAAATTAGATGAACTTAAAGAAAATTCTATTTTCACTAAACTCTACAGAGCTTTTTCCATCAAATGGTTTTGGTTTTACAAATCCTAGTAGTGTTGTTTCCAATTGCAGTAGATGGCATCTCTTATAGTAGGGATGTATTGATTGTGAAATTATGTGTGCGTACAACAAAATAAATGTGAATAAATGATAGCTTTGGGGAAAACTCAATACAACACAATCAGGGCTCACAAGACAAAGTTATTGCCATTGGTTGATGTTGTCCTATTTGCAGATAGGCCAATTGCAGTCGAAAAACTGATAATCTATTAATACTGATGTTAGGCCGATATATTTGTGCAACTTAAGTTTTTAGTAAAAAGGTTTGTGACTAGCTGGCTAACTTACTATAGTGCACTGCTTAGCCAACATTTCTTGTATGTTGGATGAATTGAAACTAAAGAAGCAATCAGTCGCTGATGATGTTGGATCAAGGAGGAGCTGGCTTAGTAATTAGCAAATATTAAAAAGTGTCCTAGGACAGTAAAATTATTAATGAAAGTTATTACCTATGGGGCACCACCGACAAAGGTTAGAAGCTAATAACTAAAACCCAGTATCTGTCTAAAAATATGTTGTCTATTGGTGTCAATGTGGGACAGAAATGAAAGGATCAGAATCTGAGCAGTGACCTTTGCAACCAGCAGTTATCGCTGTGAACATACACGATGATCACAAAAAACTTCTCTTTTGAAATATTAAATAGAATTTATTAAATTTGGCACAATAATTGAATCAATGGTACTCTCATTAAAAAACACTATTGTCTACCAAGCTAATAGTGTGTACAAAATAAACAAGCAATGGGAGAATGCGTTAGCCAGAGAAGCTACAACTAGGGTTGCCAACTCCCTGAAAAATTAATAAGGGACACCTCATTAGAAGGGCCGGCCGACCCGATTGCCTTCCCCCTTCCTGGCTTGGTGAATTTTTTAGCCCCTTTTTTTACGAGTGAAAATATTTTTTAAACTATTTGACTCGAACCTGAATTGAATTAGATGCATATTTTTTTAGTGACATGAACACATGTGAAACAAATTATTATCCAGCAATTAACTTTAATATAAAATACCAAAATTAACTGAATAAAATAAGTATCTTTCTTAAAGGAGAAGTTCATTTATTTTTTTAACCTGGACCTTATTTCCGGCATAAAATACGTTCATCTACTCACCGATAACAGTTTGGTAAAAGTCGGCGTCCTTCGGAAAATATTTAGGTCACTGGAGATCCGTTTATATCCATTTATTATCTGTCTTTATTTCACCGATACTTTAAGACCAATGAATGAATGAACGCGCACTGTTGCGCTGTTAGCTCAGAGCTGCCGTGTTGTTGTTATTTTGTAGCAGAGTGGTGCAAAAAGTCTACATTAAGTGGTTTCAGAGAGTTACATGGTTCTGTAAAAGCATTCAGAAAACAATACAGCAATGTAGCCTACTGATATTAGAAAACATAATTTGTACTTTTGAATACTTAAGTATTTTTAAAAGTAAGTTCTTCAGTATTTTAACTTGAGTAAAATTTTGAACTTGTAGTTGAGTAAGATTTGACCATGAGTATTTATACTTTAAATCAAGTACTGGAGTTGAGTACTTTGTCCACCATTGCTTAAAGCAGTTTCTGCTTACTGTCACCCATGCGTGCTGCCTTGTTGTCTTCCGCTATCTTCTCCGCGAGCAACAGTACCTCCTCGACCAATGGGCTGACAGCGTATTCTCGGGTGTGAATATGCTTTCAGCTCATTGGTCACAGAGCAGGACAGGGCCTGGGAACAAGTTTACCGTACATTTTCATATAAACCCCCGTTATTAATTTCCATTGGCATGATACTGACTATTTTTAGACACTCACAGTAATACGGGACAAAATGCGTCCCTTTTCAGCTCAATACGGGACAGGTGCTGTTGTTTCTAAATACGGGACGATTCCGTTTTTCAAGGGACGTTTGGCAACCCTAGCTACAACAGTGGTGGATATGTAGCCCACATGTTTACTTGAGATCTCTGGGCTCTTTGCTTGTACGTTTGCCAGCATGTGAGAGCGAATGGCGGACATGCTACAGCATGACCGAGAGATCATGCAGAGCGGGATGTTCAAATCCCTATTTAGATTCCCAGTTTTGGTTAACAAAGACTTTAAATGGTAATGTCTGGCTTATGTTTAAGGTGCCAGGTTAAACAAAAGGAGGATTATTAGTTTGCATGCAAGAGCACGACTAACATCAACTCGACTAAACTTAACCTTACTTTCTAATATTGTCACAACAAAACCTTGGAAAAGACAAGTCAATACAGGGTTGGAAACGGTCCTGTGTCCGGTTAAAGTTGAGTCTTTGGTGTAAATCCTTTGTGTTCACTAGAAGAAGGATTCTGGTTGGTTCTTCTGGTCTTTGTGGCGTTAGCATTAAAGCTAACTTTGGGTAATCTCTCGGTGGGTTCTCAGCCGTACACCCGCCTTGGCTTGGTCAGCTGAGGAGGGTCAATGCAGGCTTTGTGTTGCTTCTGCAAGAGAGACAGAGAGGGATCGGGGACACTGGCAGACTGCGCTGATCGCCAAGATTTTGAGAGCAAATTTAGCAGAGGTTAGCAGGCCTTTGTTGCCCTACTTCATAGAAAGAGAGGCATGGAGGAGGGGAAGGGGCTGCAGAGAGATGGTTTGACCTCTGCTCCCTGACGTCCAGCTGGGAAGAGAGAAAGATTGCAGTCTCAGGGGTGTCTTACTGAGTTGAGCAGGAGGAACCCATGGACTTTCAGAGTAAAATCCAGTTTACTCCACAAATGAATGACTTATGACTTCATTTTGTAAGTTCCTCATCAGTGACTAATAAGATCTAAGTGACCCATTCACACAAACATTTCACAGCAGGAGATTTAAACATGAGAAGCACAACGACTGGAAATACTCCTAAGGTGGTGCCTGGGCAGGAAAAGGTAAGCTGCAGAAATCATTGTTTTTTTACAGTAAATGGAGGATGACGGACAAGGGTTTCTGCGTATCTATAATGACTGTTTTGTGTTTATATTAGAGCTGTTAAGCAATGAAAATTTCATCTTGGTTCGGCTACACTATCTCACAAAGCTGACTGGATATTAGAAACAAATAATAAAACAAATATATCATATACCAGAAAACAAGTAAACCAATAATTTTTCACTCAATAAGTTTACAAGCATAAAAAATATTGCATATAAGTGTTTAAATAACTTAATTTCTTGTATTATATTTCTACTACACACCATATATTTTCATCTCTGATTTATACTCTTAATACTCAAAATAATCATTCCTAACACCTAAACACTTTTTTTTAATTCTTAGACAGTCTCATATTTGCATGAATTTTCATAGAATTTCATTACTCAGAATGACTCTTTGTACAAGGAATCTTTATCACGACGATGCCAGATAATTTCCAACACAGCTTGTGTTGGGGCCTGGTCAAAGATGGAGATGGCTCGTGAATACTGAAGTTTAGGTTGTGAAAAATGGAACTCCAAATGAATGTTGAGGGTGTAACAACATGTTGCCTATTCAAGAACATAAATTAGTATGTTTTATTACGGTTCAACCCAGTCTCACAAATGTGTCCAAGAAAGTTTGTCCACATGTCCAAAACATAGTAATGTCATTGTAAAGGCAAAGAAACTGTAAGATGCTTAATTTTTTCTAAGAATGTCGTTTTATACGGGACAATACTGATGTATGCGTTCATGTTTAGACCAAAACGTGTATTTTATTTTCCCAAACTCCTACTGCAACCATGTTTTTATTATTATCAGCCATTATCATGTTTTTGAATATACAGTATATCCCTGACCAAATGATTATGACTAAACCTAACAAATCGTAACTGATCACAAAGCAGGAACACAGAATAAAAAGTGTTTTTGAACATGCTGTAGTTGTAAAACACCACATTTTTGACAGTTTTATGTTATGGAAAACAGCCATGTTACAATTTGTAAAGGAAATAATAGTAATGTAAAGTTCTTGTTCTAAAATGTTTGAGCCTTTATTCTTAAACTGCAACATTTTGTACTGAGCATTAACATAAATTTTATACTTTCTGTTTCTGAGATCAGGTTGCAAGTTTATGTGTCATGCAATAAAGAGAAAAATAAATGCATCAGTAACTCTGGTTTTATGGTAATAGAATGTGCCCCGTCTTTACAGCCTCTTAGTCGTAACATTTAGACCATTGCTATTATCTGAAAACTCTGCGATATGACTGCTGATAATCAAAGTAACATAATTTTATAATTTTGTATTATTTCTACTGCTTTTTTGGTATAATCTCGGTTTAAAATATTCATCTTCTATAACTTTCGAGGTAGTGAATAATGTTTCAGCTTCTGTGTCAGTTTAGGTCAATGCTATCATCCTGTCTCATATTACATATGCTGCTTTTCCTCTGTTGATGCTGCTTATGATTGGATGAGAAAGCCGACATTAACCCACTTAACCATCAAGGCAATTACCTTTTAGCCTTGTCATCTGACAATGATGAACTCACCTCATGAAACAGGCCTCAGGTCTATTACTATCAGTCACAGGCAGTCTTAAATTGACAACACCCCCGCACATGCTACAGTATATCTGCTCCAAAACACATCATGGCTTCTAATGTGTCAGGTTTGTGGTGCAGCAATTTCACAACCAAATAGCTTGCAGGAGTGATAAGAGTTTCATTATTGCGCGAACAAATCAGAGGCAACAAGCAGCATCATTCATAAAACAGATTTCAATATTTCACCTGCTTTAATTTAGGTGTTCAACAAAGCAACAGAGCGATGGAAGACAGAGCAAGAAATAAGGGAGAAGGTGGATACAAGCACACAAAGAAGGCAGCACTCTCAAGGATATTACTTTCAGTCCTTTGAGTTGTATATGAAAGTTTGCGCTCTTTTTTGTACAATTTTGAAAGGTAAAATCTAATGAAAACAACAAGGTAAGAATAAAAGACTTGCCCCGAGGCTCCATGTTATACTTCAGCTGAAAACAGTATGATATTCCTGAGTTATTTCAGCTTTGAAGCCAAACTAAATTTATATCTATTATAACAGTTTTCAAGATAGAGAAGAGCTGGGAGAATAATGAAGTGATCATACTTATTTTTGTCTGAGTTTTTTATGATCTTATTCCTTTTTTACAAACTTTTAAATAATCTCAGATTAAATCAACAATATCAAAAACTCAACATGGGACTTTATGCATGTTGTGGATAAAATTAAAGCAACACCTGCTCTTTAGTGGTATACAAAAGGCTCCAATAAATATTTTGAAGCTCATAATGCTTTGCTTTTGTCGACATTGTGTCAAACAGAGGCAGCGATTAACCTTTGTGATCATTTCAATTTTGTAGTGTTGTTGAGCCAAAGTGTAAAATATTGCACAGGCGTGTTACTTCTTTCCATTTTCAGTGCAACACAATGCACAAATCAATGTCCACAACAACAGCTGCTGTGTGTTTCAGTTACCTATTAAGCCATGGCCTTGGACACACAAACAGCAGTTAAGTGCATAATCATCTGATGCAACAAGGGCAAAAACATCCAAATTAAACATTTTATTTTCCCAGTGAGCCTGCCTCTCTTCCACTCATCATTCAGCCTTGTACACACAAAAGACAAACACTTAGACTTACTAAAGAGTGAGCACTGAATTTCAATTGATGAAAATACAAAAGCATAGAAGACCATTGCCTATGGTATCATCACAAACAAAAGCAATATTTTTTTTAGGTCAAGGGGCAGTACAGGGATTGGCCGAGTTGTTTACGAATTAAAAAAAGGTTTTGAACATAGCTGTATTAAGAGAACGGGATACAATACTCCAAGACGGTAACCCATTCATTCTAAGGATTTCTCCCCAAAATTACTCATAGACAAATAAATTTGTACCACCAATTGCACTTTGATTAACTACAATTTAGATTATGCTATCAACAAAATGTAGACAAAATACTAACCAATAACACGTTGAAATATAACATTTTCCCTTACGGCTAAAACATGATTTAATATTTACAGTAATGTGCAAAAGTCTTTAGCGCTTATTTCTTAATGTCTTGCTTCTAAAGAGCCAGATTTTCTTGCGATATTTTAAAGTGGTCTTGAGTAATAGTTGTCGAGGCTTTCTGAAGAGTCTTTTGTTTGTTTGTTAAGCCACTTAACACTGTCCTATGAACCATTCAAGCATAAGAAGGGTAACTAACTCAAGGGATGAACTAGAGTTGTGTTCACATGTAGTAAAAAAAAAATATTTTGATGGTATTGTAAGGCACTTTACAGGCAAACATCATTTGTTCCCATTTGTTTAGGGTTAGGGTTATCCTAACCCCTACGAAAATGCCACAGTAGGTGTAATTTTTTTCATCAAAAAGGTGATTCCCAAAAATCTACTTGCCGACAATTTGTCACAGCTCAGCCTGTTGTGCAGTGTGTCCTTAAAATTTTGAGGAAACTGGGTAAGTCGAGCAGAAAAGAACAACAGCAGATGAACAGTATCTGAAAATGATGTCCTTAGAAAATAAGAGAAAATCCAGCAAAGACCTGAGACAAGACCTGAGAGATCAATCTGGCCTTTTAGTTGATCCATCTACTATTCACTGAAGCCTGATCAGAAATGGTCTCCATGCAAGCGTGGCTATAAAGAAAGGGAAGCAGGGAGACTGGAAGACTGAGGCATGCCAAATGACACGGGAACTGAACTGAAAATCAGTGGTAACAGGTCTTATGAAGTGATGTATCCTTATTTGGATTCATCACTAAATAGGAGCTGTTAGCGTGGATTTTCAGTCCAGTTCTTGTGTACTTTGCTATACACAACATCCAAAGAAGAGCTTGAGAATGTCCTTCAAGAAGCCTGAAGAACTATTCCTGAAGTACAAGAAAGTTTTTTTAAGAGGGTCTGTGTTGAGGAATAAGGGTGCCTATACCAAATATTGATTTTCGTTAAAAGCTCATTAAAATTGTACAAACTGTTTGTTTTTTTACAAACTCTTTTTGCCATATATACTCTATTTCCAACTATATTGGCACACATTTCAATAAATCGCTGCACCTATTTCCTGTTTTCCGTATACAAATTAAAAAGGGACGTCTTTTGCACAGAAGTGTATGTTTTGTAATATTCATTTCCAATCATAATTCATAAATGTGAGAATATGAAAACAGTGTGGCAATTATCACTGAATTTGCAGCTCCACTTCTCTTAACTGTTTAAAGAAAGTAACTAATTGTTTTGCTGTGAGGTGTTCACATTTTTACCTGCAGTACGCAACCGTTTACAGTGAAAAATGCCTAAATTCACTCAAAGCAAAATCTGCTCGACACTATCTAAACTGCACACAGGCGTGAATATAAACATTAACAGAATGCCATGGTTTTATATATCTTCACATAGTACATTGATTTCTTAAGATGAAATATAAATATCCTTTAGAATAATAGGATGTCACCCATGCAACAGATCACAGCCTCCTTTGCAACAATTTTTGTTTCATAACCTGCAACAGCAGGCAGGTCAGTTTAGCACCAGCACGACTCTCACTAAGGAGTCATGCTGTGATAATGCACACAGAAAGCTGTCCTGCTGAAATAAACAAAGCCTTCAAAGACTTAATCTGGATGGTAGTTATATATTACTCCAAAACCTGTACAGTATGCTTAGTTTAACATCAATGCTGCCTTCACAGGTGTGAAGTTACTCATGCAATCATATGCACTAATGCGTCCCCATACCATCATGGATGCCGTCTTTTAACCTGTCCGCTGATAAACCTGGTGGCCTCGCTCCTCTTTAATTCAAAGGTTGTGGTATCCATGATTTCCAAATAGAATTAAAAATGTATTTACTTTGTAGTTAAAATGTAGTTATCTACTTCACTTCTGTCTATAATACATGAGCTTTGACCCAAAATGAGCGGTGATGTTTCTAAACCTTTTTTATGTTTCTTTGGCATGGTGAGCTTTAACTTACATTTGTTAATGCAACATTAACTTTGCTCTCGGATATTGGTTTTAACACTAATCCCCAATGTTCAGGAGGTTTTGCTAGATTCTCTAAATGTTTTTTTTCACTGATATTATGTGATGTAAGCTTTGAATTCTTTGCAGTTTAACACTGTGAAATGTATAAAATTGCCACACTGATAGATTGATTGTCATTGATCATTTCTTTTTTCACAATTCATCATTTTTTGCTCACATGTTAGAATTAGTCTTTTCAGGAACTTTGTCTCTTGTGTAATATAGACACCAAAAAGAGAAGCAATAAGATTACTGTAGCATATGTCGACATACGTAGTCAGAGCAATTGGAAGTTTTCATCCAGTTAGTCTAAGCATTGGTAATAGACCCATTACCACTCGAAAAAAGGGAAATTGTAACACATTTCAATAAAAGTAACCAGTCCTCATGAAGACAAAAACAGCCACACATTTGCTGTCACTATGTAGACGAATGTGAATGTAATTACCTTGCTTGTGGAGCCCAGCTCCTTGTCTCCCTCATGTACTCACAAATGATTATATTTTTCTGCCTGTGTTATCTTTGAGAAAAGTGTGCTGCTATGCTGATTAACAAATAACTCTGCGACGAACATCACAATGTCCACTCACATCCACTTAAATATGTTTCATTTGAACAGAGTACTGCAATGGTCCGGGTACAGAAAAACAGCTAATCAAGTCGTTTTTTTAAGACTGGAGAGGAAGGTTTCCCTATCATACAGTTTATGCCAAATTTCCATACCAATATAGTTTAATACTGAACATCCACCTTCACCTTATTTCAACACAGGGATTAAATACCACTGCTAGATGTGCAGCAATCTATCCAGAGCTGCGCAGTGTGACTCTTATAACATAATTATTCCATCTCTCTAGGAGGGTTTTGCTAGATTTACCTATTTGCCAAAGTAAAGTGCAGTCACTTTGATGATAAAAGGGATAAAAAGGCAGCGATAAGGTGGAACATTGAGCAGAGTGAGGCTGGTGTGAGCCAGCCAGCAGAGGTCTAATTGGATGAAGGAGCCCTGTTGCATGAGGCGCTCGTCCCTGAGAGTGCAAAGACATTATGAAAACCTCCCACGTTGCTCTCAGTTGATTCAATTAATTTATTTTTCTGTTAAACTGATGGAAATATTGCCTCTTTTCCAATAAACGCCTGACAGATTCAGTGCTGTGACATGGCTTGGAGGCCTCAGCCCTAAGGAATTAGTAGTGAAAGCATTTTGCTCCTGTCACCAGACCTCCTCCAAACTGGATCCTGAAAGGATGACCAGAAATCTTGGCGTCTTTATGACAGCCCAGCCCAAGCTCATCCTGCACTCAAGTGATGTCATTCAGCGTTATAATTCCCTACTTCCATGTTTGGGGCTGTGGCTTTTGTTTTGACCAGGCTGAGAGTGAGCCTTAACTGATTGCAATGCCTCAGTGCAGCTCAGGAAAAACACTGGTTCAAACAATAGGCAGAGGATCAGAGAGGTGGGAGAGTGAATAATGTGTCAGGTGCTCCGAATGAATTAAAGTGCAGAGCCCGGCTTTGGAAATACCTCTCTGTGAGGCCCTAATCAGTTGCAAACAAGGGAGGGAGAGCAGGGGGGAAAAGCTTTCATTCCTGTAACTAATCATTTGCGGTTTCCCCATGCAGTCAGCCAATGCCAAAGGCAGAGACTAATAAACTAGGAGGCTGTGTAGATTTATAAATGATTAATTAAGGGGGCTCTCATGGGAACTACAGCAGCTATAAGCAAAAATATTAATTAGTTGAGATGAGACTTAAACTAACAGGAAAACATTCCAGCCATGTTGGAAAGTGCAGGGCGGGGGCAGCTTGTTTGACTGTGTGCTGACAAAGAGGGCCCTCACTGCCGCACCACTGTGTGGTGAGGGAGGGGGCTGTTTTGAATTTGGCTGGAGGATAATGAAGAGTTACACAGAGTGTCAGACAGAGAGACACACAGGTCCTTAGTATTGAGTTGTAAGGAGAGATGACTGAGAGGGTTAGGATTGGGTCTGAAATGAGTTCTCAACAGCCTCAAGTACCTCCAACCCCCACCCCCACCACTCACACACAGCTACATTACCATCTCTGGTTGCCTCTCTTTATGCCTGCCCTTCAGGGAGGTCTCTAAAGCCTCTCTCCTCTGCTTCTTTTCATGAATGTCAAGATGCTGAGTTTAAAGTCTGGTAGATTAAATGGGAAGTGTTGAGTTTATTCTGCTTCTAATGAAAGAAGTAGGTAATTTCATGCAGAGGATCTCAATGTCACAACACTTTGCAACTTCCAGAAAAGAGTCCTTTTATTTCCTGCTACCACTGGGAATGTGGCAGCCGATTTCACCATTTTTGATTACTGCAGCATCATCCAGGTATTGAGGAGATAGTGAAGCCAGCGCTGGGGATTCACAGTGCTAAAACTGTTCAAGGCTGGTCTGATTCAGTTTCTCTGTCATTTATCAAGTAATACCTCTTTCACACCAAAATAAGAACATAAATGTGAGTTTTGTATTGGTGAGCACACCCAGTGAAACAAGTCGATTGACTCCTTTCCCTCTCCCAGAGCAATGCACTGGTACATGCGCTGGTGCTATTCAGGGACAACCCTGCAGACAACTACAACTGGAAGGAGCAGCATTCGATCATCCTACAGGCTGTGATGGATTACAATTTTAGTTAAGCATGACTCTCTGAGAAAAATAGTTTATCATTTTTATCTGGACCTCAGGAGCCAGCTATACATGAAAGGACAGAGGATGAACAACTAGCCGCCATATAGACTGGTAAAAAGGATTCTTAATGTTTCTTTTATGAGCAGATTGGTGCTTCTGTCAGCCACAATGACTTCCACGTGAGATGCCTCTGTCGACAAATGCGGTTTTAAAATATATTTTAGGGCTGCGCTTAGTCTTAGGGTAATAAACAAAGCCAACAATTGGTTGTTGGACACGCTGTCTCACTTGTATGTTGGTGTGTAAAGTTGTTTTCAGCATCTGGTCTGTCAGTGACAGAACTCACTCTGATTGGCTGTTCAGCGCAGCAAATGAAAGTACAAAAGGGGAGATGGTGGTGCAGACGGAAGGCAAACGACTAACTTACCTAAACACATACAATATCTTCTCATTTGTTATCCCTATTTCAACACAACAAGCTAAACTTCACAACAACATGGTCATGTGGAAGAAAGGAACTGAAGATCAACTGATAAGATGACTGACGTTACTAAAAGTTATGTTGATAATTTTTCCTTTTTTTTTCAAATCTACAGAGTTTTTTTAAGTTTCCTTTACTGTAGAAGGGACTTAATACCACCCCCTTCTGCACTATATTTTTGAGTAGATCTAGAATGTACATCCTGGCCAGAAGTGGGAAGTTGTCTTTGCAGTGTGTTCAAGTGTTATTTTGTTTACCCGGACGCTGGTGACGTGGGGACACACGGCAGCGGCCTCGTATAAGTGCTACTGAAAATTAGCTTGTGCGATCAAAAGTCATTTTCATCAGCCCAAACTGCAGCTGAAGTCAAGAAATACCTCCAACTACTGTAGAGTCACTTGACTTCGGAATAAATGCTGATGCATCCCTTTCCCACTGAAAATAGAATTGGTGGGTGTTAGCGGATCATTTTGCCCAGTAAGAGCTACAAAGTAAAAAAAAAAAAAAAGTATCTCCAGGGTTCTGTGCTGGCTATTCCTTGGAGTGTCTTTTTTGATAAATAGCAGGCCTCCTTGTTTCTAAAAAGATTAACTGACAAATTACAAGTAAGGAAAATAAAACAAACTGTATATTAATTCCTGGAATTCCACAAACCCAACACTGGGTTCTGCCAGACAACCAATACCTCACAATTTGAAATCATGGCTCCAGTCTCTGACATGTGCCCCTTAAAGTCTGCACCCTGAACATTTGTGGTTTGCTTCTACATATTTGCATACAGTTTATATCACAAGACAGACCAGAGAAAAATAGCCTCATATGGTAAAAATGCTTCCACAAGTGATATTTTCCCCCCTGCTAAATAACTAAATAACTGCAAAGTGAAAACAAGACAACAAAATGGAAGCCAACACGGCACTGGAAAGCCGGCATGAAATATAATTACAGAAACGTGAATTAATTTGTAAAGGTCGAGAGGGCTTTTTTGAAGGTCCCTTACGATGAAAGCAAAAAAAACTAAGCACTAACCGCCAGTGTCAACTCAAATATTATCAGTGAGTGAAAAACAAACCTTTTGGATAAATAATTCGAGCAGTGCCGTATGAAACCTGAAATAATCAGGACCTCATACAGAGAATGGTAGACTTTGCATTTGGATGAGATGGCTCAAACATAATCCATCCTCAGAAAAGTAGAAGGGAATTCAGCCCTGAAGACATGTGAAATATCCTCGTATGTCAATCTTGACTTCAGTTTCATGTGCAGGTTAAAAGGAGCTTGTCTCAACTGTTTTTAAAGTTATCAGCAAAGAATCAGATGAAAAGAGCCTGAGATAAAAAATTAGGGCCAAGTAGACACTTGAAGAGAGAGTCAGACATTCCTTTAAGCCATCATAATTGACTCACTGGAGGGCCAGGCTCGGGTGGTGAGGTGCTTCTGAAGTCAATTTTCCCAGAATCTAATGTCAAGGGTGAATACATGTTTTTAGATTTCATAAATAAATATTTCATTCAACTGTCAATGCTACGGATGTGGTGGAGGAGAGGCCTTTCATGTCATTCTGGTTACTGGATGGGTCGATGGTATGTGTGCAGGAAAATTAAGGCTACTAAAGGCTACCAGCAGGAGTCAACAAGAAAAGATTCCCATATGAATGACTGGAAGAGTTCAAGAGAGCTCCTGGACTGCAGAGTGTGGCCAGCCAAATTGGACTGACGTTTGACAACAATTAGTGATGCTGAGCTGTGACGCACAAGAATATATACAAGTCAAAGGAGACTCTGGCCCTCAACTTCAGAGACCTCTACATGTATCAGCCCCATCTCAACTCCAGACAGCACTGACACCACTAGTCAACACTTACTGTAAGAGCCAAGAAGACACATTCTGATTCAATGTGAAACACTAAAAAACAAACCACAATTCCAAAAAGGATGAGATACCAAGTTCAACACAAATACAAACAGAATGCAATGAATTACACATCTCATAAACTAATATTTTATTCAAGTATAACATAGACAACAAATCAAATGTTAAAAGTGAGTCATTTGACTAGAAGAAACATATTAACTCATCTTGAATTTGATGTCAGCAACACATCTTTAAAAAGTTTGGACAGGGCCATGTTGAGCACTGTGTAGCATCCCCCCCTTCTTTTAACAAAGGTCTGTAAATGTCTGGGAACCGATGAGGCCAGGTGTTAGACCGTTGTGAGAGCAATGTTTCTCTGTTCTTATATGACTTTGGATGCCAGTTGCTTAACAGTCCTGGGTCTTCTGTGTTTTATTTTTAATTTCATGATGCACCAAATGTTTTCAGTTGGTGAAAGGTCTGGTGTGCAGGCAGGTTCGTCCATTACAGGGCCATGATGCTGTAATTGATGCAGTGTGTGATTTAGCATTGTCGTGCTGAAATATGCAAAGCCGTCCTTGTGAAAAACACATCATCTGGATGGGAGCATATGTAGTATTAAACCATTGTATACCTTTCAGCATTGATGGTGCCTTCCCAGATATGCAAGCTGACAGTTCCATAATGCACCTCCGTACCATCAGAGATGCAGGAATTTAAACTGATAACAAGCTGGAAGGTCCATTTCTTCTTTTGTCCAGAGGACCCAAAGATAACAGTTATCATTAGACATGTTTTCAGATTCGCTGAATCAGTTGAAATTATGCACTGCAGACAAAGTTTTGCCATTTTACCTTGAGGATCATTAATCTAAAATTTCTCAACAATTTGTAGATGCAGTTTTTTTTTACCAACAGCAGAACCTCTGCAGAAATCTTTACTTTTGAGAGACTCTGCCTCTCTAAGGTAGCCTGATTAACATAGACTTTCAAATCTCTTCGAGATTCTGGTCTGACCAAGACCATAACGAATACGATTCGAAATGGCCTGGTCCACCCGCCTCCCTCGGGTTGCTACTGGTTGTGGCCAGAAAAGGCTGTGCCTAAGCTTAAGCCAATCACACCACTCTTTCCTCTGACGTATGATTTAGCTACCAGCGGGGCTAACTGGTAGATTAAACTCTTACCAAAGCCAGTAGGGAGCAAGGCGAAAAAGTCTTTCCTGTCAAGA
Organism: Odontesthes bonariensis; assembly: GCF_027942865.1. NCBI lineage: Eukaryota > Metazoa > Chordata > Actinopteri > Atheriniformes > Atherinopsidae > Odontesthes > Odontesthes bonariensis. The sequence continues at coordinate 21,865,070 of NC_134506.1, read as the reverse complement.
AATGATTCAAGGGCTGTTCTTTGCTCGATTTTTAACGAGAATCTCCCGTCGAACACTTTCATTACAGCATCTACAGCAGTGTCAAAAGCTTGACGCTGCTCCATGTTGATATTGAATGAAGCGCTTCCGTGTACAATCCATGGGTTGAGTGGCAGTTCAACCACGTCACTACCTTGAACACGCCTCTACCCTGGGCCGTTGGCGCTGCTCAAAGTTGATTGCTTCCCGACAAAGTGGGTGGAGTTCCCATTTTTTCGGGAACTCGAATCCACCTGAATGAGCAGTTTGCCTGAGTAAGTGTAGCAGAGCCGAAGGTGTTGCGTCACTGCGAGGGCGGAGCCTGGGTATCTCTAAGGTGCTCTTTCTCAACTTAATCATGTTACTGACCTGTTGTCAATTCGTTGCCTTTTCAGTACTACTTACTTTTCCAGCCTTTTGTTGCCCCTATTCTAACTTGTTTTCATCAATGTTCTGATGTGAGTAAAATAATGTTTTAATGAGATTTACAAATCATTGCATGTTCCGTTTATCTTTTTTTTTTTAAATCTATTTACAATTTTCATACCTTCCCAATTTTTGGGGAATTTTGGTTGATTTTGCAGGTGATCTGATTAGATTTGTGTAATTATAAATGAGCTACCTATTTGAGCAGAAAGCTGTTATAATGATGTCCATCAGTGATGATGTACAGTGCTGACAACATGGCTTTCTATGCTGCAAAACATTAATTCCAATAATTTTTCCAGTGTAGCTTTTGCAGAGAAACTCCCCTCAAAGTCTGAGCAGACAGTTCATTTTGGTGTCTTTCCATGGCTTGCTGCTCCTGGTGTTGTCCTCCACAGCCCTCTGCTAGAAGCAGCATTGATTCTGCTCAGCTCTACTGCCAATTTGGATTTAAGGTTGTTGTGCTTTGTGTTGCAACTGAAGCAGAACATGCTTCAAAACCTGATTCCAGAGTCCAAAATGTCTGGAATAAGGCACATCTGTAGAAATGTAATCAAAACAGAATTTTAATCCACCTGCAAATGTGATTTTGGATCTGACTTGCAAAAATATTATTCCATGTTTTCTTTTTTCCCTGAGCAAACCATCTAAAATCCACTTGACACTCAAAGGTTAGTTTGTGTGAACAATTTAAGACTGTGAATTAAATCAATTCGTTCCAGCCCTCTTTTGTTCTCTTAATGAGAAACGTTTCAGTGAAAAGTTGCTTCTATCCTTTACTTCCACCTTCCAGTTGTTCTCAAGGTCAGGTTTTCATGAAAAGAGAGGTGGACAGCACCATAGTAATTTTATGCAAATTACAGCAAGACAACACTGCTTATCATTACCACTGTTACAGAAATGGTCAATTTAACCATTTTCTCATCCAACACCTTAACCATGGTTTGGTTTAGGTATAATCCCCACAACGTCTTTAATTCACAGATGTTGAGGCTTCATAAATTTGTCACACCACTTCTACCTTTGCCTCCATCATAACTGACAAAGACACTCTAGGTATTTGATGTCTTTGACGGTTATGTGTCAGCACATCTCGATTTTAAGCCTTTTCACAAACTCCTCTGAAGAAACCTGACAAAGCACATGTGAGGCACTTCACCAAAATTACATGTTTTTACATTGATGTGACAAATCCCTTGCGCTGCCATAGCTGTAATTAACAAAGACTAAGCTAAGACATTATAACAGGGGAATTTTTATGCACCAACTAAGCACCTATTGAGATAAGACCTTCTTTCAACCTCTTTTCAACCAGCTGACATAAATGTCAATGTGTCAAAACATTAGTGCGTCAAAAAGCACCAAATTGTACCATGAATTTTGTTCATTTGTTCAGTTGTAGATTAAAAGAAATTCAGGATGAAGGTATGTTTTCAGACATATAATCTGGTCAGATAAATGTGGTCCAGAGGAAGATGTAATTTCAACATATCTAATGGTTTAAAAGCTGCTGCAATGCATTGTCATCACTACTAAAAGGCCCTCTCTTCAATGGCACATTTTAACCTTTTTTAGGTTCTATAAAGTGCTTTGAAATGTGTTTCTCATCAAAGCATTCACAGAAACACTTAGACAACCCTGGATTTTATACATGCTATGCTTTTTTCTGCACAATCACACACACATTGGGGGCAATGTGGGGTTCATTGTCTTGGCCAAGTTTTACATATAGTGGGGCAGGGGATTGAACCATCAATTTTTCAATTGGACAGAGACCAATGAACCATCTGCGTTTTTCTTTTTACCTGCTATAAAACTGCATGATTTACATTTACATTTATACATTTAGCGGAAGCTTTTATCCAAAGCAACTTACAAGGAAAAAGTAGAATTAACAATCGAGTATATTCTAAAGAACAATTTACAATGAAAAATTACAACATCGAGAGGCAGCTAGACCACCTAAATCTATGTTTAGGTTAGTTAAGTGCAGTTCAAGAGATTGTGTCCTGGGGAAAAAAGAGGGGGATAGGGTGATGAGAAGGAATTAAAATATAAATATAGTTAGTGGTGAGTTTGTTATGAGAGGGTACTCTAGGAAAAACAGTTTTTCAAGAGCTTCTTGAAGGTAGAGAGGGGTGCCCCTGCTCTGGTAGCATTTGGTAGGTTATTCCACCAACTGGGGACCGTGGATGAGAAGAGTCAAGAGTGCTGCACTCCTGGGGGTGGCAGCGCCAGTCGATGTTCCTTGGAGGAACGAAGGAGCCGAGGGGTAACACGGGTCTGGATGAGAGGAAATAGGTAGGCCCAGAAAACACTTTGTGGGATAGCATTAGTGATTTGAATTTGATGTGAGGAGCTACAGGTAGCCATTATAGCTCAGTGAACAGAGGGGTGACGTGCCCTTTTCAGGAGATCGAAAACCAGACGTGGCGCAGTGTTCTGAACCATCTGTTGCGGGTTTAGCACGTAAGCTCGGAGGCCCATTAGGAGGGCGCTACAGTAATCAGGGCGAGTAATGACCATGTTTTGTACCAGGAGCTGGGTAAGTTGTTTCTTTCTCATGTTCAATAGTGCATGGTGGCACGATTGGGCAACAGAGGCCACATGCTCAGAGAAGGTTAATTGGTCCTCAATCATGACACCCAAGTTCCTTGCAACCTGAGAAGGAATGAGTGATAAAAAGTCGGGCTGTTGGTTTGTATGGTTTGCTTGGAAGACCAGTAGTTATGTTTTAAAGAGCTTGTGTTTGAGGTGATGCTCTCTGATCCATGCGGTTATGTCAGTAAGACAGTCTGAGATACGCACTGGAGTCGCACGGTGGAAATAACTGTTAGAGTTGGGTATCATCTGCGTAGAACTGATATGAGAAGCCATATGAGCGGGTGATCGGGCTTGATGAGGTGGTGTACATGGCAAAGAGAAGGGGCCTTAGCACCAAGCCTTGTGGGACCCCTGTGTTGAGACAGAAGAGATGCTGATTTTTGTGAAATTTGATATTTCAAATAAAGGTGATGAGCTTTCATCCATGTTGAAATGTCAGAGAGACAGTCTAAGACTTGTCCTGTTAGCCCTCACAATATCAGGAGGAGTAGTCAACAACTGCATTATCATTGTCTGAAATGGTTTGCAACCACTCCAACATTTCACAAAATTAATCCAGTTCCTCTTCATCTCATTATCCGTCTCTTTTTTTACATGTTTTAAGCATCTATTATCGAATATGTATAACATGTTTCCAAGCAAATTTTTACATTTGCCCTGATTGGAATTCAAACCGACTGGAATTATTATTCAAATAATTGCAGTCCTAATTAGTCCCTTAATTCTTTTTTCAAAGAAGTTAAATCTTGGGTCAGATTTATCATATCTAAAAATGTATTGCTTGTTGTGGACCGTTGCTTGTCCTAGTTCATGTTTCTAGAGTGGGTGCTTAGACTGAACAACATCTCTCTCTGATATCGTAAAGCATCATATACATGGCACATGATGTTGATGATTTGAGGGTTAAACCTGGTACACAAAAATGGTCAAAAACACGTGAACATTATTTAAATGATAAATATTAATACGTTGCTATAACATCCTCAACTATTCTGGGTAGATTTTCCACAAAATTTCCTGTATGTTGTGTTTAAGATTACAATTTCCCCTTACAGGAGCAGAGGCCTGGCCCATACTTTACAAAGCATCTCTGGATAAAAGCAAACCACTGTATGTGGTACAAATTCTTTAAACTGTCTTCTGTACATCTGTATGTATAACTAAGCAGGCACTGTTTGAATTAGTCAGTCATGATGCTTTCCACAACCAGAAAGCAATTCCGTCACAATTGTCTGTCAGCAACAGATAACGACCGGAATTTATTTCCATCATTTTTACAAGTTCACAAGGTTGCTATAACCATCCTGCATTTAAAAACATACGAAAGATCATTCTCATGCTGTGTTTCTGAGGAGAATATTTGTGTCTTGAATGAATTGCCAGTAGAGATAATGAGTTCAGGGGCAAAAAAAAACATTTAGGTAATAATTGAAATGTAGCATAAAATTGCCCCTTCAAATAACCGTGAGCCATTATGCGAATACATTCACTAAGAAACCAGCCCGCAGACCCACAAAATCAGTATGCATGCATGAACACTCACTCACACACACAAATCCAGATGCACGTCAGTAGGTGGGAGAGATCTTTGAAGGTTTTCCATAGCACATTTATCCGCAAAATTAAAAATGGTGATTGATCCGTGGAATATTAACGGTCAACAATGTTTTTCATTAAGTTGTAAAGGGGAGCGCGGGGAGGCATTCTGGCAGAAGAATGGGAGCAGGAAGGAAAAAGAGCAAAAGCTTTATTTAATGCTGATCTTGTACTGTAAAAAAGGCCTGGAGAGAAATGTAAATACTAGAGTCCAATAACACAACAGCACACTAATCATATTTACAAACTATATTAAATCTGTCCATTGTGTTTGCTTTGCAGAGGATTGGCTACCATGTAATTGTCATTGTAACCAGTGTTGGCTTATGGGAAAATTTAACTGAAGTGATATAAGGTGACTGGTAGGCTTATTATTACTTTATTATGACCCAGTATATGTTTATTAAAACAATTTGTCATGCAGAACAGGAGTGGGGAATAGAAACATTAAATCTTGTTCCACTCTGGCCGCAGAAATGAGTTATAATAAAATTAATGGTGAGGAGGCCTGAGCTGACACCAGAGTGGTACGTAATAACCCGCTGCTTCGTTTCATTTGCTGATCATTTCCTGTTGGGCCCTCACCATTAAACATACATGCTGGGGATTATTGAAATGGCCCTGTGACAGCCATCGTAGTGCAGTGTGTGCGTGCCTGCACAGCTGAGTGTACTTTCCCATTCATGTGTATATGGGTGTGTGCTTTGGCTGCAAATGCAGCATTTATGTGGCTGGGCATTTGATCTTAAAAACACAGGCGTTGTGCCAATATGCCACATTGTGTTTGTGTTCCTGGTCTTGCTGTAACTGTATGAAAGGAGAAATATTAGGACAGAGAGGCACTGAGGCTGGGATCTGAAGTCTTAGGAGGAGGCATCATTTCACTGAGTGCCTGGGAGGGGCAAGATTAGTCTGTCAGTTCTGTCTAAAATGACTTTGAGGCTATAACTACAGGGATGCAGCAGAGGTTTGGCCAAGGAATTAAGTACATTTACACTGACCTTCACTCCTCCTGTGGTCTGATATTGGTGAGGACTGCCATGGTAAGATGTAGATGACTTGGGAGCATGTCTCTATCCTGCACACTGCTTTGGCAAATCCACCTAAACAAGCACAAGAAAAACGACTCACACGTTAAATACTGTACACCGTTATCTCAGGTCCTTTCTCCATTCAGTGTAATTAAGAATCAATGTTAATCTGTCACACCCATGGATGCACGTTTTTAGTTTCATGTTTTAGGTTATATTTTGTGTTCAGTCCATTTTTAGTTTAGTCATGTCTTAGTTTCCCTGCACTCTGTTTATTAGTTCACTCACTTCACCTGTGTTTTTTCCCTCAGCTGCACTCACTCTCCAATCACTCTCACTCCCTATTTAGTTTCCTGCCTCCCCTGTCAGTTTGCCGGTTCTTTGTTGCATGTTGTTTGCCTTCTATGCCAAGATTCTTGATCCATGTTCCACGTCGATATTGCCAAAGTTAAGTATTTATTTATTTATGCCATGTTGAGTCCTTTGTTTATTTTGCCACGTTTTGTTGTTTGAATCCGGCTTTGCCGCGCCTTTTGTTTGCACTTTGTTTCTTTGTTAATAAACCAAGCCTTATTTTTTGAAAAGTCCGCATCCGTGTCCTCCCTCCTCACCCACACCTGACATAATCAGAAAGGATGTGTCGGGCTATCCTCTTTTGTAAATCAGATTTCACGGTATCATGTAAAGGTAAAACCTTTCCACTTATCAGATGAGCTTGTAAAGAAAAAAGCACCTGAACAGGTGCTGAGCTTCCTGAAAGGTCACTGACCCCTCCTGTTACACTACTGCACACTAACTCCATACAGCAAGTCGTTTACCAGCTTTCATTCTCTTTTGTGTTGTAAAGTGTTTTTTGTATTTTTTTTGTCTTTTCTTTCCAAAATGATCTGTTCTGTCATTTAGGTTGTGTAATGATGTGCATTTATGTTGTTTTGTTATTATGTAGTTGAAACTGCATGTGTTAAGTGTCTTGTTGAAGTGTTTCTGATTTGGGAAATGTTGTGTGTTTCTGGTGTTGTTTTTTTGTGTTTCGCAACTCCTGCTCAAAGGAACTAATACAGTGATGTTATACATGCATTGCTGCGCATCAATCAGAAGAAGAAGTGTTGTTTTTTTTCTTTTCTTTTTTTTTTTGTTTCCTGATTTTGTTTTACAATCTTCACCAAAAATTGCACAGTCATGTGTCTATACAGATTTTGTAGCAGATTAGGTTTAAACATCAACAGATTTTCTGTAAATCTGCAAAGAGAGCATGTTTTTTTCCTGCTATTGTTATGCATTCATAGAGAGTTGAGGGCCTCGAGATAAACAGCTGGTGGCACTAATTTTCCAGTGAGGTGCCATAAATCAGAGTAATGGAAGGCAGTGGAATGAAATGATGCCATTAAAACAACCCAGTCAAATCTTAAACAAGCAAAAACAATGTGCAAATGTGGCATTTATGTTTTATGTATGAATTTGGGGAATGTCTCCTGATCAACAACGAAAGTTTGATGTTTCAGAGTGGTTCTTTGGTATTAGGCTTCATGTGTTACATTACAAATTGTTGCATTTTGTTTTTATTAATACAGCTCCATTCCTAACTTAGACAAGTGCTTCAAATTTAGGCCATTTCCGCCCTTAAAGCATATTGTAGCAACAGACTGCGGATAATTTTAGCTGGAACAGCTACATGTCCAGCTAAAGACACTTAACTGGATGTGCTCAAAGTGGCGCAAGTTGTTTGTTTGTTTTCCTGACAGTGCTGTGCTTTAGTGAACAGAGGTCCGTTTCACGTAGCAGGTTTAGTGAAAACTCTGAGTTGGTTAACCCTGAAATGAGGGAAACCCTGAGTTTTCCGTTTCACAAAGGGAGGTAACTCAACCCCGAGAAAGAGGGGTAACTCTAGCCTGTTTCACAAAGAGAGGTAACTTAACCTCACGGTCAGTTACCGGAGTAACAGACTCTTTGAACCTAACCTGGTCGGGACCAGGTTTTATTCAAGAAACCTCGAGTTTCTTTCTGTCTCCGCCCTCTTTCAGCCACACACGCCATTTGATTTCCTCATTCATTCAGTCAGCAGAGCGAGTTCTTCTACTTCTAGAAGTCCATTAGGCACAGTAGGAGGCAACTTTTTTCACGAACACGAAAAGTTGACAATGATCCCGTGGATGAAGGTGCAGCATTATTGCGCAGAGAAATAAATATTCGTCAGAGATGGTTATCAGACCGCGCACAGATTTTTGCATTTACAGACAATCATCTTTTTGAGCGGCACCATCAGAATGTGTTAGGACAAGAGAAAAAAAAGACATAAAAGACAAATAAATATTTGTATGAATAGGCTTAAAAAAGACATATATAGGCCTATTATATTTTATAAAGGCACTCGTGTGTGGGGGGTGGATTCCCTCCGGGGATTCCCTCAGCCACTGCCCTCCCATTAGAGGTGGTGGCCACCACCCGTTTTACGGGCATCTGCCTTCTTTCTGTTGGCTCAGTAGAAGTCTGTGTTAGTTTAAATAGGCTTAATTATTTAACAGAACATGATATAGATGATGACTCTAAATTGTCCTTCTGAGTGACTGTGAGTGTGTATGGTTGTTTGTCTCGTTTGTCTCTATGTGGCCCTGTGATGGACTGGCGGCCTGTCCAGAGTGTACCTCGCCTCTTGCCCATTGACCGCTGGGATAGGCTCCAGCCCCCCCGCGACCCGACTGACGGATTCAGCGGTGTATAGATAATGGATGGATGGATGGTATAGATGAGAAGACATAGTTTATGTGTGTGAAAACAGCATTAGGCCTATGTTGGGAATAAAATAACTGCACAGTCAAATAGCCACTTAATATTTACTTTATAGTATAAAACATGATCAAAATGAGGTACCTCCATGCCGAGGTCTCACCTGTTTGAACAATGTTTTTATATTTCATCTTAAACTGCTGCCAAGTGCGCTTCTCCCCTGCGGGATTGCACCTAAATGAAATAAATGAATGGGCTACTATTCAAGCAGTTTCCCTGTAATATTATTGTGATTGCAAAGGACTACATTTAAACTTACACTTTTGCAGCAGCAGCGGTGTTGCACTTATTTCTAAAAACGTATTGAAACTCGCCGTATGAGCGCATTAAGATTTCCAATTCGAGGTTGGTGAAAAACGTAGCCCCTCCTCTTCCCCGTTGCCAAGGTGACTCGTCGAATCGGGGCTCCATTGATGCTGGCTTTTTAAAGTTGTGGTGCACGCGCTAAACTCAAGGTGAACTTACTCAGAGTTGATTAACCTCACTCAAATCAGCGTTTCTGGAATCTCAGAGTAGATCAACTCAGAGATCAGGAATAGACTCAGAGTTGGTTGAACCTGCTACGTGAAACGGACCCCAGGTGAGTACAGGAGGCTATTTGTTTTTCAAACTTGGCCTGAAACTAAATATCTGTGCATCTTTTTGCCAGCCACATTCAGTAAATCAAACCACTCACTACATGAAAATGTCCAGTGAGCACAAGTGCACTATGTGTCTATGATCTGAAGTGAGCCTAACTTTGTGTGTGCTCAGCATTCCCCTGGGTATTTTAGCGATGTTGCCATTGCCATGTTTATTGTTACAGTAGCGGGGCCCTTTCTATGCTCTCAGGAATTCTATAGTTATAAGAAGGAAAGAATTGGTCACAGTAATAAGATAGGGTCCATCCAATGCCATTCAAAATAGCCCGATCGAATCTCTGAGTATTGTGTGGTGTTTTTAAATTTACTGAAAGGCAGTTATGCCAACAAAGCCTCATTTCTAAGAAATGTTTCTTTATTACACAGGATACACAAATAAACCAGTGCTACCCTCTAATTCCTCAATAATTAAAAAATAAGCCTGTTCTCACTATTACATGACTCAGTGTTCTGCAGTGAGATCCAGAACCTCGACCAGCTCACACAGAGGAGGAAAATGAAAACCTTTGAGGTGCCAAATCCCATAGTCATAAAGTATGTCATAGAAACATGCAAGTATGAAGACCACTCATGACACCTTTATCTCAAATTCTAAGTTATTGATTTCACATATTTAAACTCCTTCACAAACAAATTGCAGAAACAAATATCTGTACACTCGAACTGCACATTCCTGCTAATTTACAGATATAAGTTTGACTACGTGTAGAAGAAAAAAAATAGGGGGGGGGGGCACAGGTGTGTGCAGACATAATGCCAAGGAGGAAAGACATCATTAATGATCTTAGAGAAAGTAAGAAGAGTTGTAGGCCATTTCTAAACTATTTGGAGTCCATCATTCCAGAGTAAGAAATATAACATTTGCCAATCTTCCTGTGACAAGGCAGCCTCTGAGTTGCTGGATTACAGTGAAGACACCCAAGGCGGAGAACTGTGTAAGCATTTTGGCTGATTTATTCATCCAAAATGAACATGAAGACCAGTAAGTAACAGAGGTGTTGTGGAGCATAGTAAGCCTTCACCAACAGCAGCACCCTCCCCAGCATCCTTTTCTAATGAACAAGCAAGCAGCTTTTTTATATCCTTTGCTGCTCAAAGGGCTAAACCACTTCCATCTAACAGGGGTGTTTCCATTTTACAACATAGTCATGCTATACAATTTCTAGTAATTCCTGCAAGTAGAAATGTCCACAACATTCCCAAGTATAAAAGGCCTCTTTACAAAACCATTCTATAATCCTAAAGAAACATTTTCTTACATCTAAAACCAGACTAGTCCATCTCCCCTACCCAACACATTCCTATTCCATGGCCTCTCTTGGAACCTTTAATTGATGTTCAGACCCCGGGGAAGCACTTGCCCGAACATCCTGGAGAAGACACATGAAAAGACCGGTGAGTAAAACAGACCATTTACACATATAGTCACATTTTGGACCCCTACAGTTGTTGCTCAGACACATTTACTCTGTCTCACCAAACTATGGCAAAATTACTTCCTGCCATTAACACCTGTTTCCTTCACAGGCAGCTGCCACTCAATCAGCCCAACAGCTGTGTGGTGTCTGGAGTACAGAACTTCATACAGATTGTTAAAATGTTCAATAAATATTCCAATAAATAATTATTGGGGGAAAAAAAAGACATCTTGAGTGTGAATGTTCACCTTTGTGCCAATCACTGCAAACTTAAGGTGCAACGTGTTAGTTAAGCGCAAATGTGACTGAGTGAATTGCCTAAAGTGCTACATGTTATATTTTCAAACTAATGAAGTGCTCCTTTGTTACACTTCCTCAGACTGGATGTCCTGGCAAGCTCACCCCAAGGTCAGACTGTTCAATGCTCAGAGAAACTGCAAAAAATAGGAGCTTCAACTCAGACTCTACAGTCCTTAGTTAGCATGTTTAATGACCAAAGTGGAGATGTCTTGTCATAATCCACATTGCTATGCTTGGTGAAAAGCAAATGTCAGCACAAACACCTCATACTAACTGTCAAGCATTGTTGTGGTGCTGATGATTTGAGCTTGTTTTGCAGCAACAGGACCAGGACACTTTGTAGAAATTGAATTGATCATGAACTCCACCATATAGCAAAGCATTGTAGAGTCAAATGAGGCCATTGGGCCAACAGCTAAAGTTTGGCTTAAACTGGATCACGCAACACGACAATGACCTCAAGTACACCAAACCTCAATAAAACTGAATCTAATTAAATAAAAAACAGTTTATATAGCACCAAATTACAACAAATGTCATCTCAAGGCACTTCAATGATACAGCCCAATTCAAGCCAGTAAAAGTCAAATTCATTGTAATCATTAATCCAATCAAATCAAATCAAATCAAATCAAATCAATCAAGTTAAAAATTAGTCCAATTCATACATCCATCCATCCATTTTCTATACCCGCTGAATCCGTCGGTCGGGTCGCGGGGGGGCTGGAGCCTATCCCAGCGGTCAATGGGCGAGAGGTGGGGTACACCCTGGACAGACCGCCAGTCCATCACAGGGCCACACAGAGTAATATGTCACATGTTGTTCCTCTGAGGTTTTATTTATCCAGGCCTGGTAAGGACAAAATGATTATGATGAGTGGTAACTCCAACAATGCAGTCTACTTGTAAATATTTACAAGCAACTATATCAGTAACTTTATAGCATTCTATTAAATAGCAATATGGTCATTTGAAAGGACACTTTCATATAAATGTACAGAATACTATCAAATCTGCCACTTTTTTGGTCAGAATCCAGTCTAAAATAAAATTTCAAGGTTTACCTTGAAATGTAATTATTTCTATAAGATATTATTTAGAATGTCTCTGGATCACATGGACACAGTGAAATACTCAACCATTAGATTTCATGACAGAGGTCATGACAAATCGGTTTTGTTTTGCTGTTTTTTCTTAGATGTAATATTTAAATATAATAAGCCTTAAATTGCAAAACTGCAGAACTCAGAACAGATTGGCACATAATTTGTCCCAGGTTTGTATTATCAAATTCTGATGACATATTAGAAATAAAGCATTCAAACAAGCCCTTTTTTATAAAATTCTCCCTCATATGAAAATAAAACTGCTAAGTTTGGTGTCTGTAGGTTTGCTATGTTGACATCTCTTGTGCAAAGTATTACAAAAAATGTATTCTGAGAAAATGGGCTTTAAAATACAGATTATAAATTACCTTGTGTTTTTATTGGAAACCTGTGTTTATGGATTTTAAAAAAAGAAGAAAAATGAACAAACAGATGTCACCCTGTAGTGTTATGTTTTGATACGCAAAAGAGACTTCATCCAATATCCAATTCTGACTGATTGCATACATGTTAAACACACTAACACCTTAATGTGCATATTGGATGCATGCTTTTCTACATAACTTGCAGGTTATAAGGGCAAAAAAGGCCCTAAACTGAGAAACAGAAGTTGTCTTTTGTGACATGCCTATTATGAGGGCTTCCTAAATTATCAAATAGCTAGTATATAGTAGTTGTTCAAGTGAGATTTTTGCCTCGTACAGTGCAGCCAAAGTACGATTTTTTTCATGTATGTGTACTAAATATTTTATTGGCCCAAACATCAAACTGCTTGCTCAAAGTACATGATCCCAACATTATATGCATTAGCAATGGCATAACTGCAGAGAAATTATAAGATGTCATAACGAAAAAAACTACTTTGATGCACTTTGTATTTATCATAAAAGATCCGCATGATTAGGAATTTCTTTCTGAAAGCTAAAATTGCACTTTGCTACTGTGGTGATGCCATTTTTGACAAAATTACTGTCAAAAAAGGCAGTGGTAATCAAATGGACAATTACTTTTTAAGTGAGGTTGCAGTGCTCATTCCCCATTTTCTAACGTCGGTTCAAACCTCCTCTCCCCTCCCTTCCCAACATACAGTACAAAGCCTCTTATGACCACATTAATGCAACTAATTACCATGTCAATCACAAGTAATGCTTATTAATTGCCCCTCAGAAAGAGGCTATATCAAACAGTCAGAAGTGCCTTTAAAAGCCCACTGAAAGGCTGACTGTGGGGTAGGTTATAAGAGCGAGCGAGCCATGTTTCAGGCCCACTGCTGGCATTAGTCAATCTGCTGTCCAGATGTCTTCCACAGGTGACAGCTGCAATAGCCTAACAAGCAAATTAATCACGGAGCTTTTGTGACGCTTCATTTTAGAGAAACTCATTTCGTTTCATAAAAGGCTTCATCTCGTGTGAAAAATGACAAATTGCGGGCATGGAGTGATGTGGAGGACCAGGCAGCCGGCTTTCATTTCTGTAGCATGCCTGCAAGGTACTGAAGAATAGAGAGGCAGAGAGATAGAGTGAGGGGAGAACTGGGCCAGAACCAGCGACACAGTAATGAAGCCCAGCTCTGCCCCTGTGGGCTCAAGTTCTGACGGGCCTCACAGGTGGCATAGTCAGATTAAAACTCTGCTTGGTTGCAGGGACTGGGCCTTGAATGAGGTGGTGCACTCTGTGGTCTGTCAGTCATTGTCCTCAAATTACAACATTGAAGACCTTTTTCAAAAACTGGCCCTCGCAAATATTTGATGGCGGAGAGTTTTATTTGATTAAAACCCAGATGGATTGTACCTTAATGCTTTTTGTGGTTCACATAATGCATGATGTTTTATTCCACAGCTGAGTAGTGATTTTGGAAACAAAATGTAGTGTTTTTTATCATAGAACAGACAGCCCTGCCTGTGTGTTTGTATCTGTAACAAACGTGTACTTCCTGACGATCCTTCCAGGTGTAACAGCAACATCATTTGTTTCTGAGCTTAACACAGACATAACAGAATCTGCTAGTGGCCATGTTCTGGGAAGGAATGCAACATTGTTGACACAAAATGAAGGACTATTTCCTTTCCTCTCTTCAGTGAGAGCTTCTTTCTGTGTTTTACCAACCTACTCAAATCTTAACATTAATGGTGTCAGAGGAGAGTTGCTTTGGAGGGCATTGACGTACGATGTTATTATGTTGATAGAAGGGCCATTCAGAAAGCACTTTTATGTTTTTTTTAGAAAGCAATTACAAACTCTGTATTTTCGAAGTGTTAAGTGTGAATGGGTTTTGAATTGAACCCATTTAACTGCACAAACAGAGCGATCCAAGGGCAAACCCAAAGGGTACTCCACATTTTGGATGGAAATTTTTATATTGTGCCCATATATTTCCAGGACTAACTGAGCCGTGGAAATATTTCACAGCAGAACATCAGATGAATGCCACATCACAACTTAAAGGTATTTCAAACAAAAGTATGGAAAATTGAAAAAGTCACAATGGCCACACAGAAGCAACGAATTAAACTTTTTGGATTTAAAAGCTTCAGAAAGCCATTAATAGCAGGAGGAGATAAATCCTTGAAAGCCGTCCAACAAAAACTATAATTATCATTGTCAGTAGAAAAGAAAAGAGCACAGGGAGGCAAGAGGATTACATTCCTTCAGAACAGAAGAATGTTCTGTGTTTATTTCTCTTCACTTGTTGAAAGAAATTCTGAGGTGACAGATGTCAGCAACACTTTATAATTTAGCATAATTATCATGTTCACTCTATTCTACCGGTGTATATTATGTATTCCACTTTCTGTTCTACAAATTCTCACTTCGACGGGCTCTGACCGTAGAGAGAAATTCATTGCCAACCTCTTGAATGTTTGACCATGGCACACAGAGGGAGTGCTTTACTTAATGGATTAACAAAAGCAAATTCCTTGACAATACATTGAATGTCTAGTATAAGTGAAAAGTTTTCATTTATTTAGTTTATTCTTGCTAAATTCAGATTTTTGCAAATCAGAAACTCTGGGCAACATTTCTTGATGAATTGTCAGTGGGAGGACTTAATCTCTTCATAAAAATCTTTCAGTGTTCTGTTAAAAGGACCACAATAATCCTACTGACTTTTGACCTCATTGTAACAATTGCGTTATTTTTGTCAGGGTTTGGCAATGGAGACGAAGGAGGACCCAGATGCAGACACTGGACAGGAGCCAGGATGAAACTTAAAGGGTTCATTATAATATAAATGAAAATCACAGCCAATGCTGGAGAACCGCAAAACTAAACTAGAAAAACAACAAACACGTAAAGAAGAAATAACAAAATCTTAACAAGGAAGTTGAATCTGCGAGACGGGGAAAATCATGGGTAAATTGAAGTGGGATCTGACAATGACTGAAAAGAACTGGGAGACTAAATACTGTGGGGAGAGTGATTAGTGAGTGGGTACAGCTGAGGATAATTATTACAGGTGAAGGGAGTGGAGCTGACGACTGGCAGGAGGGAACTGAGGAAAGGTGAGGAAATGGCAAGGCTAAACTAATAGGAGAAACAGACTAACCAGAAAAACAAAAAATACAAAAAATACATGGATTGTAACAGAGCCCCCACCCTCTCAAGGGATGGCTTCCAGACATCCCAAAACCTGGGTCGGGAGGAGCGGGCCCGGAAGGAGGGATCAAACAAAAGAAACTGAAAGTCAAAAACTCAAGAAAGAATAGCTAGAGGGAAGAAGCAGGATTCTGCTCTGATGGCGGACGACCAGCGATGAGGAAGCAGAAGCCGGAGACGGTCTGGCAGTCTGGCTGGTTGGGCAGTACTGGTTTAGATCCTTCCGTTAATAACAGGGTTCAGAGACTTGGGCACTGGAGACGGCCTGGGCACGGGAGGCTGAGACACTGGAGACTGGGATGCTGGCGGGCGGTTGAATTCAGCTTCCTTCTCAGGGACAAACGCACCAAAAAGCTTCTCCCCCTAGCTTGCGCTGACTTAATCTCATTAGCCGCATTCGCACTGTAGGAAACTTTGGCAGTTCTGTCAGGTCCCAACTCATGTGCGAATGCAAACTGAAACAGTTCCGCTGGGGAAGGACAGTTATTAGGACGAAATTCAAGGAGGACATTTCTTAATACTAATCTGTCCAAATGCGGCAATAGTTGATGCTAGCTTCTGATTTAAAGGTTCCTTACAGTACAGGCAAATTAGCAGTAAAGCCCCATCCAGCAAATAGTCAGGATCCTCCATAGTTTTGACAATGTAGGTGGTGCTCTGCAGATTCAAAGCAAAAAAACGTAAGCCATAGTCTTAATTTTGCTTGTCTTATAACACATAATCATACACTTGTTAACAAGGTTTAAGATTTGATTTTCAGCAATAGGAGACTTTAATAATGTAAAAATGTTCTGCACCAGTTAAAAAAAAAAAAGACACTTGACAACCAATTGATCTTGTTTAAATATTGTCTCTAAAGAAGTTTAAAGAAGCCAGTAAGTGATGGTCTGATCTCGCCTCAGAGACTATGCATTGCCCCTGGGACCCCAGACCCTGATGCCCAGATGCAATTCTTGCCAAGAGACTGAGATAGAACCAACCCTTGACTCCTCAGTGTAGTCCCACTGGCAGATATGCTCTTATCAGGACAGCCTGTAGCATATATCTTCAAACAGTCAAACAGAAATATAGACAAGAAGCCTTATGATTGTGCTTGAAGCCTTGTGATAGGTGAAACGCTCAACAAACGAGACTGAAATGCAGTCTGAATCAATGCTGTGAAACAACAGTTGAAGGCATTTTCCAGGTTAAATCAGCTTTGTGATTAAATGATTGATTAAAATTTGCATATGATCATATTCGATAATCTGTTTCTGTCAATACTATTTTTAGATCTTTGTGTTAATTAAAGCTTAATATGTTAGCTAAGAGGCAAGAAACATGACAATATAACCACACAAAACCACAATGCTGTCAAAGAAAGGCTATATTGTGTTTTATGTGCAAGACTGGGTAGATTTTCCTGCCTTTTGACAGAACCAGGCTAGGTTTATTTCTTTGTTTCAAGACTTTATGCTAATCAGTTGCTGGCAGCAACTTTATATTCATAGACAGATGACTAGTATGAATCCTCTTACCTAACGTCAAACAAGAAAGTTGTTTTCCAAAATTTTAGTACTGTTAAAGTTAAAGAAAAGTTAAAAAGGCCATAGGTCCTTACCAAAATAAGAATTTTTCCTCAATAGAAACCCCATGAATTAGCCGAACTGCTGCATTGCCAGTTCAGACTTCTGTTTCCTATCTTTGCCATCATGTAGCACATTTGAAGCCAAGCAGTTACAGTGACACACCCTAAAACAAAAATTGAGGAGCTGTTTCCAGGATAATTTTCAGCCATCTCCAACTTCAAAAAATCTCAGCCATGAGCAAAGCAAGGGAAATGTAGGAATGCAAAAGAAAGCAAGAAGAATTGAGCAACCACACAAATTTAGTGTTAGCACAATGCCCAACTAATGTTGGCAATGGTACCATCACAGCTTTGGTCACATGCCCACATGGTTAAGGTTAACCAAATTCAAAGTCCTGAGGGATAAAAAAAAAAAAATTGTATCTTAAAAACTATTAAACGAAGAGTGAGTGTGGGCTATTTTTGTTGCTGGTTGTTAGCTGTTAGTATTCATTAACAATACATCTGAAAAATAACTTACAATGCAAGTACTTAACAGAAATGACAGCCACTGGCTATGTGTACACAGCAATATTCCAACAGTAAACCTTAACGTGTATGGGTTGCAAATAGAATATTTCATTCATATTCCCATCAACATATAACCAGGTACAGTACAACTCATGTACACATTATGTCCCATTATGCAACTGTTTACATCCATCCATATTCTCAGTAAGCCTCCTCAGGTATCTCTCTTGCCTCAAAAGTGTGTCTTCTTTTTACCACGGTCTTTCTGCATTCATGTAAAACAGCAGTGTGTGTTGCATGATAATGGGAAAACTCTGGGAGGATGAAATACTGCAACTAAGGGTTGTAAGGGTGTAACTATGTTACACAATATAACCAAGATCAGCATACTCTGGTACTCAGAATATGACCTTACTCCGGTAATCAGAAAATGCTCTTTACAAGGCAGTATCTTATTCAAAGAAAGGTTTCAATCGGGTTAATAAACAGTGGGAATCCAGTAATTGGTTATTTTAGTAAGCAACTATCAAATGCTTTATTGACCGATTACTAAAATATTCAGATAAAATAAATTTGTCCATATTTTAAGAGCAATTATAACTATTCAAAAGAGAGAAAAAGGTCTCTCAAAATGAACCTCTCATTGGGTTCCTTATCATAAAAAGCCAGAAATTGTTCAACTAAGTATATCTGTCGAAAGAACTAAGCCCATTATAGCACTTAAGCACCCAGTATGTGGTTAAAATCGGTTTGCTTTTCTTCCATCTCTGCTCTCATATATAGCATATTTTAATGCGACTGAATTTCCAATAAAACCATTGTTTTTTTTAAGATTTTGGGCTCTAGTGGCCTTATTTACAGTGGAGAGAGGACATGTAAGTGGGTAGAAAGGGGGAAGGCATGCACCACAGGCCTCAGCACCATACCTACAGTGACAAGGGATTTGAACCTCTTTACATGAAGTGTCTCCTCAACTAGTTGAGCTATCTGGTGCTTCAGGCAGCTCCTAGCTACATTTAGTCCATTCCTCTTATCAGACACCACAATGAGTAAGCAAATAAATAAGGGCTGTTGATACTTTACCTTAACCAACAGACAGTGATTTGTTATCTGATAAAATCTTCAACGACAAAGTCTGTTGGATTTTGGTGGTACTTCCATGTAGAATTAGAAGCTGCTCCTCTGCTGGGCAGAGGGAGGTGAATGAAGTGTTTGCGCTCACAGGGTACTTCCTGTGCAACCTCAAAGGAAATGAGCCTAAGTTGGTCCAACACATTAAACACTACTTGCTTTAAAAAAAAAAAAACAGTTTGGTGCAATGAACGAAGCAAAAAGCAACTCAGCTTGTTGCTGACAAAAAGAGGCAAAGGCTTGTTGGGACTGCGTTGCGAATGAGAAGAAATATACACATAGGCACGACTTTCAGGGGAAACACAGAGCATCAGATCATATTAATATGAATGGTACTGACTGATTTTGTGTTGTTTCTTGAAATATCTATTTAAGTAAAAGAATTGCTATACTAACCTAGCCTGGCGACGCCATCCTACGTACTTCCGCCCAAAGATTTTGGCTCCGCACATAGTCTGGCCAAATCCCCCTACCTCGGTTCGCTCAGTGTTTTGCCAATCAGCAAACAGTTGCGAGTGGTGACGCAGAACTCACGCGCGGAGTCCATTGTAGTCCATATAATTGTAGTTCAACCGCAGCGGAAATAAACATGGCGACGGAAGAACGCTAGAAGCTATCCATGAAGTTGTCTCAACTCTGGAGATCATTACACAATTAAAACGAGAGCAAGAGGAGAATGCCTCGTCAATTTTGTTAGCGGCAAGGATGTCGTAGCTCTCCTTCCAACTGGCTTTGGGAAAAGTTTGATTTATCAAATGGTACCGGTATAATGAAAGCGGATGTGGGAAGCGTGATTCGCGAGCTAGAGCCTCGCGAGAGTAAGCATGAACCTCGGCGCATAACCAACGTCATTTCTAAACATTATGATTGGTTAAGGGAACTCCGTTACTCCAATGAATTTAAGTTGCTGGGTAAGGTCCCGCCCTCCATGGAAACGGATTCCTCTTGGGTTTTCCCAGACTGTTTGACAGAGTCAACAGTCGGCTTTCGCCCAGGCTAATACTAACCAACCCTAGCCACCAAAAAAAAGTGCATTATTTACTAATCTTTACCAGATAGCAATAATACTTTTTACATTAAAGCTGCGGTCGGCAACTTTTTTTTAGTCATATTAGCTTGAACTGTCATGGGATTCTGGAAGTAGAATATTAAATAGGCTGTTTAGAAAAAGTAACGAAATCTGTAGCTCCCTCTGAAGCCTGTAATCATGCTTGCAAAAACCAAGCGCTCCCGGCTGTTTTTAACCAATCAAGTTAGGGTGGAGGAATCCTACCTGTCAATCACAGCTTGTGCACACGCTGCTGAGCGTGAGTCTGCCCCAGCTTGTGTGCGCTCACACTGGTGTGAACTCACGTGCACAACCTCGTCCACAGAGGGGGAGGGGTTTGGGGGGGCGATTCGGAGCTTGTTAGAGGTTGGGGGAGGGACCTGAAAGTTGTATCAGTTCGAATTTTCCGACTTAGACTCGCAATTTTGAAAACCTGCCGACTGCAGCTTTAATATGCTAACATGAAATGTTACTTAGAGTAGGGCGGGTACTTTCTACTGAGATGCTTAATCATTCATTTTCTATTGTTCAATCTATCTTGTGGTAAGCTAATTTACCTTTACAATGGACCAACTGTACAGTATTTTCACTTTTCTTTTGTTTGAAATTACCCAAAACTGAAGACATTTTTTTGTCTTGGTCCTGCTGTATTCTGTGTTTCATTAATTCATTATGTCATTAAATCAAGTCAGCTATACATATACTGTAGCATAAGCAGATTGCGTGACATTAATAACTGTCTGTGTAAAACATGGTGACGACAGTAGCTTTGTAGCTATACGGATTTGATGATTCAGTGAAATAAATAATTGGCATCATTGTAATCGAGTTACTGAGTTACTGTTCCAATTAACTTGAATCGTTTCAGCTATAATGTATATAGCTGGAGGTGTAAACATTGGCACTTTTGTGAAAAAATTGCAAAGTGTCTAACATGGCAACTTATGTGGCCACATATGGTTTGGACTCCAGGTTTGGACTAATTAGACAGCTCTGAGGACTACCCCTTCACTCACATGGTTTAAGGATCATGACCAACACTGTCTCTCTCTTTTTTTGGGGCCAACTGACCAATCGGAAAAGACTTAGCAGGTGGCCTTAAAGAGACAGGAGCTGAAACAGAGCATTTGAAAAAAACACTGTGAGAGGTATTGTATGACAAAAAAAAAATAAGTTTTTGAACTTGAAAAGGAAAAATAACAAATAGCACATGAAAATGAGCATAATATGGAGTCTTTAACTTGGAATGAGAAGCTAAATTTCTCTGTGAGAGAATCAGCGCTGAGCATTATCTTTCAAATTAAGTTTCACTCATAGAAGAGATTATCTTCTTTGTATTTAGTTAAGTTTAATTTGAGCTTGTTTAGTAGCTCCATGGGCACTGCTTTATCCATGGGAATTGTTTGAAGAAAGTGTGTGAGTGAGGGGGTGGAATAAGAAAGAACAGGAAGTGGACTAGTGTCGACTTGAAGATATGGCAATATACAGAAACACACACATATACTCACACACACTCGGACACTCAACACCCCCCTCCCCTGAGGGCCTATGAGCTAATTAGCTGCTGAAGAATTTATTTATCACAGATAAACTGTCAAACAATCTCACTGGCACATCCCCAGCGGAAATAAGCACTACTCATTAGTTTGTTCAATTAAGCTTTCTTTTCCCAGTGCTGTGCACCCTCCCCACATCACCACAGCAATGAAAGTACACGTTTTGGTCCTGCATAAGTTGCGCTCCTTATGTTGATTTCCCATATATGCATCATTGTAAAGGTGGAAACCTTCAACATCTCCTTTCCATCAATTCCTCTTTAATCAAAATTAGCTAGTGCCAAATCATAATAAATCTCTGTCAGCGGTGGGAAGGTTCTCATTTTACATTATTCTGTAAAACACTATGAAGCAGCCATCTGCTTTTGCTGTTGAATAAACTCATGAGATGAACTCGAGTCACATTTCAAACTTTTCCACACCAAGGCCTATTCAGGATTATTTTAAGCTGAATGAACTGAATTCATAGTGTTGACTCCATTGCATTTCATTTATGCAGCATGACAACAAGCTGGGACTGAGCAGCTCCAACTTGGTGTCGTGACAACTTGGTGTCAATAGCCAATTATTCAGTGGGCTGAAATGGTACTTTTGAGCTTCCATCTGTTATGTGTTTGCAAAAGCATGTTCTTCTTTCAGGTTGGATGGATTGTGTTTAATCTAGAGACTGTGATATGCAGCCTGCACTTGCATTCAATGTATAATATCATATCTGATGTGCTGCAGAGTAGATTTCAATATGTAAAAAAGATCTGTTATCTTTTTTATGCCATCGAGTTGAATGATGTTTTTTTCAAAACATTATTAGTTTATGTAAGCTATCGTTTTGGTCGGTTTCGTAATTTCCTTGAATTTTTAAACGCAAACTATATTTAAATAATCCTTGGTGTTTTACCCGTCAGATACTCAATAGATTTCTTAGAGTAACATTGAAGTTGTTCCAGTCCTTTCATCACAGTTAAAGACTCCCAATTTTTCCTGTTTCATGAAGGTACTCTGTGCTTCAACAGTGTGAAGCATCTGCATGCAGGCAAACTTCTCTGGCCTGCTGATGAATGCACTAAACTTCGAGAAGGTTTTTACTTTCCTCCAGCCTGAGTATATATCCCCACAAGACAGTATTGCACAGACACTACGAAGGCAATATTTGGCCGTTCCATCACTCTAATTCACTCCCTGCACATCCATATTTCATTCAGCCTCGGTTTTAATGAAAGCCATGGCAACTTCACCACCACTGGAGTGCACACACACTGAGCAGAAAAAAAATCATAAATAAGGACATTGGCCTTCATACGAAACAATATGACAAGCAATGAAGCTCTCGTGTTGGGTGGAGAAAGTGGAGGAGGGTTGGAGGACAGCTACACAAAAACCGGAGACCATCCGTCTAGAAGAATTTGGCTATCTCCAATCCCCAGTCCCCAGTTTTCCTCCATCCGACACTTCCTTCCCTCAACTGCATAGACAGTGTCTGTTTATCCATATTCCTCACAGAAAAACATTAGTGCAGGTCTCATATGCTGTGCTGTTTTCTTCCATCGGCCTGAATATGCTCAGATTTTACGTAAGGCTTGTTAGGTTGACTTGTGTGTCTGTGTCTCCAGGAAGTAAACATGACATACCCACTAAAAGGATGTTGGGACACTGTGCTGGATGGCATGGCTGGTACCTGCATGCATTGCATTTACTGTACACAGCCCCCTCCTGCTGGATACAACACAGCATTAGCCAGAAGAGCACAGCTCCGTTTCAAAGTTAGACATTTTTTGAAAGTTGCTCTTGTATCATAAAAACATGGAAAGTCCGATTCAACCATTTGGTTGAATCCTCCTTTAACAAGCCACCTAATGAATAAATTACATCAAAATAATTAAAAAAGAATAAAAAAGAAAATGTGCCATTTAAAAAATTAATTATTTAAACCCTCTGGCATTACTCTGTAATACTGCTGACAAAAAAGATGAAGACAGAGCGACTACTTTCAATTAATTTCTATAGAACTTTTCCTCTTGCAAAAGATACCAAAGTTGTTGTTTTTTTTTGCATTTTGTGATGCTTATTGTTTGTTTATTCATTTGGCTGACAATTTTCTCTAAAGTGACTAACACTCATTTCCCAGGTAGGCAGGTAGCATAAGAGGGTCTTGCCTAAGGACCCCTACTGGAGGTAGTACCTTTCATGTGGGTTAGGGTCAGGATTCGAACCACGAACCAATCTTACCACTACACTGTTGCAAGACGACCCACTGTGGCATCTTTTGGTACACCTAGTAGAAGGTTTATAGAGTTCCTGTTCTGCAGCAGTGGGAGCTAAATCTTACGTGCCGAGCTAGCCAGGAGTTGAACCTAAAATATTCTGATCCGTTGTCAGACGCGTTATCCATTGTGCCACTAGCCCTCTGTATGAACAAAAAAAAAAGATAAATAAATGAAATTAATGTGATTTTTGTCTACTGCAAAAGGACTACACTCACGTTTTAGTCACATGTGCTCTTCCTGCAGTCATAGGAGTGACCAAAAATATCTTACTTTAAAACAGTTTGAATTAAGAGAAGGTACCTGACCCAAACAACTGTGATTACCAGGCTCATATCTGATTATTTTCAGGGTTGTGTGGACACAGAAATATGGTCATCCGTTCAGATTTCTAAATCTAATCTGTGTCATGTGGTCTAAGATTGGCTAAATATTTTATACGTGGTTACACAGCATGAGTGAGGGTGCTCATATCAGATCCCATGTAACGTTTTGCTTATATGCATGTGCTGAGCGTCAAACAATGTGTCTAGTAATGTGAATGTAGCCAAACTGAATTTGACAGACTAAGCACGAGAAAGAACTTATTTTAAATACACGTAAATTTGTTAGTCTGACCAAAATCAAAGCTCTCAAAGACAGATTGACGCACCTAGACAATGCAGTTTTGGATTTAATAACTCCTGCATCTATACACTCAGCTAGACTCATATGGGCGTAGAAGCTCTACACATGCTCCAAAACTACATATTTTTGTAAACACAGAAAACTGTAGCTGTATCTTAAAATGGATAAGCTACCAATGAAAGCCCGTCTCATTCACAAACTTTTATTGTTCCTTTTTTCAGGCAGCTAATCCTTCAGAAATTGTGCCTGGAATTCAGCCCATTAAGTCTACATGCTAACTTGCTGTCTTATCACTCTCAATCAATCAGAATCAGAATCAGAATCAGAATCAGCTTCATTGGCCAGGTTTGACTAAACAAACAAGGAATTTGACTTCGGTAACTTCACTCACAAAGTACAACACTCAACAGAACAGTAAAGGCTGATTCATACTCGGCGCAAACGCGCAACTGTTCTGGCTCGAGAACCATTAATGACGTCATCGAAAGCGCCAGCCCCTTCACAGTTCCTTCAGCTCATAAGCGCAGTTTGCGCCGAGTATGCGTCACATTTGCAGTTCTCTCCAGACCAGCGAGCGTCACTGTTGAGGAAACAAGCTGAAAAGCATACGAAGAAAGCATACACAATGCCACCTGTGGTGTCACGTCAGCAGAGGCTGGCACATCTGATGCGGAATGAATTTACTCTGGGTGTAGAACTGTATATGTATCTCAGAGCTAAGCGATGTTCGTCCTTTGCAACAAGACGAACTTTGTCAAACGTTGTCCCAGTGTAACTTCATAGACGTGTCGTACAGATGTTTGTAGAGGCGCATCCTCTCGGTCACCGCGGTCTCTGCAGTGTTCATTTTTTCTTTTTCTTGGTCAGCTGTTTCCGGTTGAGCACGCGCAAAGTCAGAAAAAAAGTTGTGTGCGCGCCCTTGCGCCGCGCGAGGATTTTCTAGCTTGCGAAGGGGGGCGTGGCGGAATTTTGGGACACGTGACCGTTTGCGCCATTTGCGACCAGCTAGTATGAGCGAGGTTGCGCCGAGTATGAATCAGCCTTTAGAGTTGAATTGATTATAAATATAAATAAATAGAAACTATGGGTGGAAATGCTATTCCTGGGTGTTCAACAGAGTGACTGCTTGGGGGAAGAAGCTGTCTTTGTGTCGTCTGGTTTTGGCAAGCAGTGCCCTGTATCGTCTGCCAGAGGGGAGGAGATTGAACAGTTTGTGACCAGGATGTGAGGGGTCTGCAGAGATTTTTACTGCCCTTTTCCTGGCCCTGGACCGGTACAGGTCCTGTATGGAAGGGAGGTCAGTTCCAATAATCCTCTCTGCAGCCCTAATTGTCCGTTGCAGTTTGGCCCTGTCTCGTTCAATCAATCAATCAATCAATCAGTAGATCAGAGTTAGCCTACTGGCATAAAGAAAAATAATATTGTGTACTTTAACCTGCCATTCTGACTGCCTAAATGTATTTCGATGTAACATATTAATCTTGGCAAACTGAAACACTATACTTACACTTACAATAAATAATTATTGCATTACAGGTGAGCCACTTCCTGTATTCTAACAGTACGTCTCTTGCATGATCCAGCAGGTACCAGTACAGGATCTGCTAACTGAGATTACCTGAATAACACTGCCAGTTTACAGATTAAATAACATATTGCTCTTTTCATTAGTTTCAAATGATTACACCAATCAATCGATCGATAGATGGATCGATATTCTTCTTTTTGAAAAATCTGTGTTTGCCACGGAGCAACAAAAAACAAACTTTACCTGCATTAGTTGAAATGCATGTATCAACAAGGTTTCAAGTCAATGGTTTCAAACCAAATACAGATGAGTCTATTATCCTATTACAGCCACTCAGAACGATATGATGCACAGGGAGATAAAGAACAGGCTGAGCCCATCAGAGGACATTAAATGGGGCTAGCTTTCAGTGTCCACTCTCTGCTTTCACAGAAAACCAGCAGAGCCGAGGAGGCAGGGCTGCTACAGTGCATCAGGCCTGGATTATACAAGACCTGCAGAACTACACAAATAAATTGCTACAAAACTCATATGCTGCTGTGTACATAATATAATTGCACTCAAATCAAAAATAAACAAAGGCTTAGTGAGGAGGAATTATTTGATGGAAATTAAAACAAAAACAATTCACACAGAAAACTTGGCATTTAAAATTTCATGCATAACATATTATTTAAAGTGGTATTTTCCTTTTCAAGAAATCAGTCATGCGCTCGTTTTTCTACAGAAAGTGAAGACTGTTGTTACCAGCCGCGGCTATTCAGAGACAACACGGGAAGCCGGACAGCCTCTCCCATTCTCTGGCGAAATTGCTACATCTTAAATGTTAAATTGGCGATAAAACAGTTATTCACAAAACACAAGATATGCCCAATACTGCATTTACTTTCATAACTACAACATGTTGTCCTGTAGCTTAATGAAGTGATTTGTTCTGAAATCGCCGCCGTTCGCTGAGGAAATCATGTTATGAAGCCGCCACTAACAGCCAGGCTTCCGAGCCGAGTGCTGCCCGGCTTCAGGAGGGGGCGGGAGAGTCAAGTTTTTTTCTACAATTCTAGTTCATCATTGGCTAAATCGACAAAAACTCATCACTTCCGAGGCTGCCCGGCGTCTCTGGGGGTAGATTAGACGTGGGCGTGTCAATATGAGGGGCTGTGTCGTGATGATTGGAGTCAGTGTTTGTCCATCATGAGAGATGTTGTGGCAGCCGAACTTTTAAGCGGGGAGAAGCACGCTGGAACTTCAGTCCCAAAGCGGATACGAAAGAGACTGGTTGTCTGTGAAAGTGCTGTCGGAGTTTCACTCATACTTTTAGTTGTTTCTTTCCAGAATTCATGCTGCCCATTCACAAATGTTACCTTTTTTAAGAAAACTTACCACCACCATCAAACTCTAAGTAGTCATTATGACAGGGAAAAATGCTCCGCAGATTCTGATCCAGCCACAGATCCAGCCATTTACAGGCCTTAGATTCGATCATACTTGATTTTGGCCTTGCTGTGTGAATTTTCAAAGTCTATACCTTCTTTCTGTGTATTTGCTGGGCATACTTGTCATACTAGACACAGCTATGTTATAACTAATTCTTTTTAACTTTGCTATCTTCTGCTTTGGGATGGCACGAGCCACTACAACCCTGAACGCGTAATATGGGCTTCCCCTGTTTTAAAAGTCAGCAGCCGCCACTGGTTGTTACCTGCCGGTGAAGACTGCCATGTGATGACAGAATGTTTTCATTGGAATTGTGTATGTGAAGAGTAGAGTTGCAACTGAAATGAGGAAAAGGCGCGCCACAAATATGCCCTGGAGCTGCGTCTTTAAAGACGCAGGCTCAGCATAAGGTATTCACTTTGCAGATAAAAGCGTTCTCTCCTCACATAATCAAAATATACAGTAATGCATCATTTTCAAGCAGATAGCAAGAGAAGAATTAGCTCAAATTATTTTAAGTTTTTGTTAATTACTTTTGGAGCCTGAAGCAGCTTGTGCCTCTGAATTGAGGGGAACTTCAGAATCGCTCGGTCAAATTAGCTGACTTATAATTCATGCACTTATCACCCAACTCTAAAGCAGTGCTTTATGGAGCATTCCGCTCTTTATCTGTATGTACACCTCCAATGTGATCACAAGCTCAAATGATATTTCTGCTAACCCTCAACCCTTAAATTAAAAAAAGCAGTGGGCGTGCATTTCTGTGGGCATAATCTAATACTCTTGATCTCAATGGAACATTTATGGAGGGTTTTATAACTCTAATTATCTTAGCCCATTACAGTATATCAGCTTTAGCAGTCCATTGTATTCCCAATATGCATCGGCAGGACAGATGCCTCTGTGGCATAGTATATTCATCTCAACTTTGAAGGCTTTGAGGCTAAATTCTCACTGCTTGCAGTGCTGGATGTCTGCATAACTGTGAACATAGCATACTAATTTCTAAGTTCCGCAGTTCTGATCTTTCTCTTTCTTTTAATGAAGTCACTTAACAGGTGGACCAGGGCAGCAAGAGGATGGCCTCAATGTCAAAAACTGACACCCAGGTTTTGTTCTCCATCTGTGGCCACATTTGCATTTCAACACGAACCAAAGCAGATTGATGGCACTAATAAAACTAGCATGATAATATAACCGACATGTAAAGACAGAGCATGACTTAAAAACAGGGCATCAGCCACTCTGAATTTAACATTAATCAGCAGTAAAGAAAACATCCATCCATTATCTATACCGCTGAATCCGTCGATCGGGTCACGGGCGGGCTGGAGCCTATCCCAGCAGTCAATGGGCGAGAGGCGGGGTACACCCTGGACAGGCCGCCAGTCCATCGCAGGGCCACATAGAGACAAACGAGACAAACAACCATGCACGCTCACACTCACTCCTAAGGACAATTTAGAGATGCCAATCAACCTAACATGCATGATTTTTTGGACAGTGGGAGGAAGCCGGAGTACCCGGAGAGAACCCACGCATACACGGGGAGAACATGCAAACTCCACACAGAAAGGCCCCAGGTGGGTGTTGAACCTGGAACCTTCTTGCTGTGAGGCGACAGTGCTAACCACCACACCACCGTGCTGCCCCGTAAAGAAAACATTTACCGGTAATTACAGGTTTATGATACACTTTAAAGTAATTAAAAGCAAATACAACTAACCCAATGAAGCATTTATAATGGTGGATAAAAGGCACAGGAAACATTGATAACAAAATGTGAGAGCATACCGTATAATTACGTGTTGAAGGTTTTTAAACTTGCCTGTGAAAAATAAATTGCACGTGTGTCAATAATCACAGCGCCTGTTATCCCACCTTGAAGTTTAAAGGTTCAGTATCAGGGATGTAGTTACAGCTAGTAGCACAAACAATCTGCAACCAACCATATACCCTCCCTATATCCCCAAGCTATGATGGCTGCAAGAAATACAAATTACACACCCTAGAGGCAGTGTTAAGTTTGTCCTTTTTGGGCCACAGATAAAAAAAACATATTTTTTTGGATATAAACAACTCATTCCTCAGTTATGAAAACAACAATTCTTGTTCATGAAGTTTTACTCTTGTAAAAACATTGGTAGGAATATTATACTTCACTACCTAATTTCTGTGAATAGATTCCATTAAATGTCACACACTGGAACTTTAAAGGTTATGTAGACATATCTGTGTAATGTCGTTCTTTTTTTGCATGTGTAAAAGCATACAAAGTTCCCTCGAATTAATTATGCTTTTCGGCCAAAACACTTTGTTAGAGAGAGGGATAAGACAAGAGTCCACATTGCTCTGGTTTGGCCAAAAGACAGAGTCACCTACAGGCTGCTTGAAGGGCTCCAAGTTAGGTGTCATTTTCAGTTTTAGCTCTGTTGATTTTGCAGAATACTACACGTTAAAATCAGCAATTGTTGGTGTGTATAATCATGGGGCTATCTTTAAAAGTGTTAACAGCTGCTCATGCATATTGTTGTGTTGAAAAACTCTTAACAAATTCTTCAGTGTGTATTGAACTGGATGTCCAGGGTACATATCAGATAGGAAGTAATAAGCCCTTACTGTTTTGTGACAATGTTTTGTTGAATATCCTTTGAAAGTGGGGCCCCGTGCCACATCAGTCTGTAGCTCAGCCGCTGACAGAGCTGTTAATGTTCTGCAAAGAATGTGCAAATGGCAGAAACAAGTCCAAGTGTGGGCAGAAAACACTTCTGGTACTTAGAACCAGTGATGGAACAAATTTGGTCAAATTGGTAAAGTGCCCAAAGGGAGGAGGGAGATGTTCCACGGAAAACCAATTCCAAGCTTGGGTGAGCTCAGGATTGTTTGGAAACTCTCCAATCTAGGGGCCTGCATTGAATGGCGTGTCAGGCAGAGACTGTTAAATAAGATTAGAATAAGGACCAAGAGAGCAGCACAGGTACCTCAAAGGATGGCTGTATAATGTTAAATCACAGTTACTCTCTAACAGCCATACATCAGCAGTAGCAGCATTGGTTAAATGTTACATGAGGTATGATGTTAACTCACTGGACAGTTGCAGAAAACAAGAGGTTTTTAGTGCATTGTGAGCTCTGTTTAGAACAAGTTCTGTTTCCTGCTTTGATTTCTTCCTCATCGCACCAATTAGGCTATGCCCACTCCTGGAGGAGTTGAGAAGCTGACGATGGATATGTCATGGGATGGTATGATCAAAGCAGTAAAGGGAACAGAGAGAGAAAGGAATCTCATTCAGTTTCATATTTATTAGGCTTTCAAGAGACTTGTTTTACAGCTTGTAAACGCAGCCACTTCCAAAAAATGCAGCTTAAAGCTCAAAAAAGGAGAATGAAGGCCCTAGAATGAAACGAACAGACACACATTAACATCTTTTGATGAGCACTACAGTGAGCCAAAGTGACAGAGAGATCTTGAGGCCTTCGAACACTGACTGATCCCTCGCTGCCTTCTCTTTGGTTCAGTTAATCAAGGGCAGTGAATCATTATGAAAGAAGCATTTGATGGAGGTTACACTTACTTCTATTTTCTATGTTTTACAATGAATGGCTTTGGACATGATAATTACTGGCATGATGGAAGAGCAGAGTGGATTTGCTCCATTCATATCTTGTCATTTAACTGAACAAGATGCCATGAGTTGATACTGGAAAATGTAATGGCACACATTCATTGTAATATTTTAAGAGCAAGTCAGGAAATGAAAAACTGTAAGACATATAAGCTAATTAAAAACAGATATATTTAAAGTCCCCAATGTTTCAGCTGTCACGAGTGAGAACAGTACTCTTAAAAGTTTCTGGTCCATCTCATGAATAAAGTCAACTGTTCAGACAGCCAAACCCTCATTTAGAAAGCCTTCCCAGTCTGCATGTGTTGGTGAAACGCAAACTTTAAGTGAGGAGAAATCATCATTTCAACAAATGACACCATCCTTTATAGCTCAAAGCATTCTGAGGCCACGCAGTTTCTATTTTGGGCATCACTTTTTACAGCAAGGCAAAAGAATTAAACAAAAAGCCCGGTTAAAACAGCACTTAAATCCACATTGTGTCATGAGTGAAAAATAAAATGTTCCACGAGGCCATGACTGCATAATCCTATATTCATTCATGTTGCATACCATTTTTGACCATTTAACAGTTTTGACTCATATTCAACTGCTGCTGAACAATGTTATATTTTCTCACTATAATGTGGGGGCAAATACACCAACTACAATTGAGTTTGAAATCTCAGCTTTTATATTATATTTTCTTTTTTGGATACCAAAAGCAGTTAGCTCATGTGACAGCTGGTAACTTGTGAGATATGATACCAACGAATGCCATGAAAAGGATGAACGAAGCCTCCAATTCGAAAATAATAAGCCAAAGCCTTGAACCCGTATGTTTTCTAATAGCCAGCAGGGAGCGACTCCTTTGGTTGCAAGTAGAAGTTTGTTTATACACAGGCGTAAAGGAAGTGACTCAACTTCTGCCTTGATTTGTAACCTCAGTAAACGTGTAAAAAAAAAAGTAGCTTCATTGCCGTAATTGCTAGTTTCACATATTATTTAATGGACGATGAAGTCCATTTATTGTCCAATGTAGAGTACAATAAACAATAAGGGGAGGTATGTATTTCAGCGGCGCAAGTCTGTGATTGACAAACTACTATCCACTTAATGGTATACAAGAGTAGATGTCTATAGAATCAGTATTTATTCAACGACATGAGGAATGAGTATAGCTTTTGTTCAACTGAAAAGATATGACATTTGCTTCAGCGAGACTTGCATTGATCTGCTGGCTCAGCTGGTAGTGCTACACAGATCTGATTGGTTGAAGCTACCCCATTTGCAGTGACTGACAGATGGTTCATCCAATCATCTACCAAGACATTTCTTTTTTTTTAAAGATCCTTCCTTTTTTAGAATTTCCAAGGATGACCTGATTTTGTTAAACAAACTATCTGATAGGTCACAGCAGGGCAGTAGATACAAATCCCAAAGACAACCCTGACATATTACTTTTTGCTTTTGGTGCTGATACAGAAAAGTCTACAACAAATTGCTGCATATTTACACATCCAGGGAATGTAAGTCTGCTCCTCATCTGTTAAATGCTTCATTTTTTTTTTTTTTTTTTTTGACTGACGCTAAGTCCATCAGTATGCTGCTTGGTGCTGGGCTGAAACCACAGCTTTAGAGCTTTGGTTCAAAAACAGTTGATAACAAATGAAAGGGAAACAAATCATAAAACAATGAGCTGTAAGATACTATCATGCTCTTCAACTGAGGTGACTCAAAGGGTCAGATGACAACTGTCTTTGTTCTCTGTTGCAGCAAGTGACCCCCTTCACAATACTAAATTGTTCATTTATAAATATGATTGCTTTACATATCAAAAACATCTCACGTTAGCAGCTAATACTGATAAAATATTGCAAATCTAAAATGAAATCTACAGGTTTTCCACAGCTTAAGGTTTTCCTCGAAATATGTGCTAACAGACTTTGCTTTTCTTGTATATTTTATCAGGAAAGATTCCTCTCAAACAGAAGCAGGGCAAAGCTGGAAACTACGTAAACTTTTTCCCATGGAATGTAAATGAAATGAGAATTCAAAGCAGAAACAGTATTGGTTCATGTGAAGTGCGTTTATTGCTAAATTCAAGGATGTGGAATTAACAGGCCACCTTTCTTCCAATCGTTCTTGACTTAGTGCTGTTTGACTGAGACAGATGGGGAAGGTAAATCAAGGCAGCTGAGTGGAGAGCACTGCTGACAGCACATTAGAGCCTCTCTCAATGAACTGTCACAAGTGCACAGTGAAAGTAAAGTTTGATCATACGTGGCTGCTGTCCTGTCAGACATCCTTAAAAGCAAATGGGGCCTAAGTGCTGCGGAGCTCGGAATGAGATGACAGTTGGAACTGGTGCAAAGGGAGGGTTTTTGCACTCAAGCCTCCATCCTGCAAAAGGACAATGAGAAGAGAAGGTCTCTGGCTGCATCTTTCACCCTGCACTCTCGCGGTAAAAATGACACTCTGCAACATCACCATTGTCGCATTTAAAGGTTTAGACTGGAAGTCTATGCCGCTTAAGGAAAAAGGTCATGTATCTGTGCACACCTTCACATCTACAGTCAACATGAACATTACCATATCATCATGGGCCGTTATATGGGAATGCCAACCTTTAATGCGTGAGTCTCCAATACTACTCACATCTTAGCTGGGTCTTACTGTAGTGTCAGTGGTCACAGAGATACAATATATAAAGTATGCAAATATGAGGTGTAGTGTGTTTAAAATACTGACTGTTCTCAATTGAGAGCGTGCTGAACCTTTGACGTGACTTTTAGATGTTATATTTTCCATCTGTGTTAAAGCAGCTTGACCAGATGTCACTGCCAATCTGCCCCACCAAGTGACCTGTCAGTTCAACCCAGTGTGTATGAGAAACACCGCTCATGTAGTTGGACGTTGTCTTTAATGCTTTTTATATGCCTCGTTAGTGTGTGTTTGTGCTTTTGTATCGCTAATGTGCTAATGTCTTTCTGTGCATTCAACCAGCCGGGGACTGCAAATTAAAATTGGCCTGCCTGGCTAAATCCTGTACATTTACACGGTGGACCTAAGTGCTCATGTTAATTAATGTGCATTGTCACTTCTTTAATATAAACTAACATAAACATTATGACTTGATTAGTAATATGTCATTATTTTTGAAGAAGTCCCTCCATTGTATTTATTTTGCCATTGTGGCACTTTATAATCTCCTTGAGTTTAAATTGTATTGATATTGGCAGTCGTTCTGACACTGAGCTTTACAAACACAAATTACATTAAATCACAGTAAGTAGTGCATTACGAGATGATTGTAATAAAAACGATGAACTGCTTCTTGCGCACTATGTCCTATGCTATTTTCATTTCTTAGGCTGCCTTTCTTTCATTTCTATGGCAAATAACGTCAAAGTAATAAGTATTCATGTCTATTACTGCCAGATAACGTCTGCAGGAACCTAGAAACAGCTATCTTTGAAACTCGATACAAAGATATCACTGTTCCAACACCAAAGCTGTCGCTTCCTCGTGTTCTGATGATGACTTTTGTCCATTTTTCTGATGCTTCAGACTAAAAAAAAACGTACATATGTCACCTATAATTGATTTGCAGGTTAGAGGGTGGTGAAAATTGTTATACACATTTTTTAAATGTTCTGTGGGTATAAAACATATACCCCAGTGACAGGTACAAATTGTTTTCGCTTTGACAAAGCGACAAACAGTAAAGGATAATGAAAAGTAGTGAAAAGAGTATTGAGGAAGCCAATAGGGCTTCAAACTTTACAGAGTAATAAGTAATCACTGACAGATTACTATATTTGAGTATATCGTCCAAGACTCCAATTATACAAGACATTTAAGAAGTTCTGACCTGAATTTAAAAGAAACCTATAATAATCAGAGACTTGTCAATGCACGTGGAGACTTACAGTAAATTGGATTCCTTTTACCTCCATTACAAAGCCTGAGTCTGGCCTACTTTATGTAAAACATGTTGTTCCACTTTAGTGGGTGTGAAAGAGTGTGCCACGTTAAAACAAATACCCTCAAAATTCAAATATCACAATGTTTAATTCACTTTTAATGCATACAGGACTATTTTGCACTTTAATTTTGCATTGACCTTCATCATTTTTGCACTCAAAACTTTGAGTGCAAAAACATTTCTCGTGATATTTGTTGAACTGCACTGAGTGTTTGTGCCATCAAAAGTAGTGCGGACCATTTCCAAACAGATAGAAACAAGAGACTGAATTAAATCTCTAAAAGCCACTTATTTGTATCAAGTACCAAAACAGTAATTGGTTTGTTCGCAAGATTTGACCCTTAATTTGACCATTTTTTGTGGAAGCTGCTTTTCACTCATTGGTCCAAGAATGAATTGCAAATTGCAGATAAAATGCTGATTAAGCACATCAGATAAGATAATAGTGAAAATCTGTAATAAACAAGCAGAGCACTTTAAACTACTGAAAACACAACAGGACTGACAAAAAAAAAAGAAAAGAAAAAGGAATTGGTACAGAAAGCTGAAGTATCTTTGATGAATAACTTACAGGCCCAGGGACCAGCGGTGGGTAGAGCCTTGTTTACCTCAGCCCAAACCTGCACTCCTACATCGTATGCTACTTCACTCTTCCATTAGTGTGTGTGTTGAGGCCTGTGCCCACTGTTTAGCCTGGCGCAGAGGTACTTCTAGCTGTAGGAATTTGGTCTCCCACATATTTTAAAACCCACTTTCACTGACTTCCCAGTGGGCCAGCATACCTTATCTCTGATGCAAAAGAACACTTTCATAAGTGCCCTGCTGGAGAGGGAAAACACACAAACAAAGAAATACTCAGACATAGATTGAACTTTGTTGTTTTCAACCTGTTTGTTCGGTAGATGGTAGCGGGCAAATGGGCTAGTTTGTTACAAATGTAATGTTTTATACACCTAAAAAATGGAATAGACGGGCGAGTAAAACATGGACATTCAATGTGGTATCATCATTATGACATTAAAAATGTAAACATTTCTAAAGGTCTTTTAGAATCCCAGTGTGAGAGCATTTCTTCTACACTGGTGCTTTCAATGTTGGCCATTTAACACTGAAGCCCTCAAGGGAGTTTTTCCTAAACAAAGATGGTAAACTATCACACACATTGGACAAAGGAAAAAAAACAGAGCCAAAAAAAAAAGAAAAGGAGGCCACAAGATGGTCCATCATTTTCTAGCTGAATGCTTTTAGCGTCACTGTTCCTCAGACAGACATCACACCATGTCTAAAGTGGGTCTGAACCAGGAAACATAGCCATTAAGAGCAATTCAGCTGCCTAAAAGTAGTGTCTGACAGGTTCACTCTTACTGACAGATGCCATTATAACCTGTAAAACGTGATACTGGCACTTTAAGGTTATATCATTTTACCCTTCAACTCTGGCTGCCCATCTGCTGGATACGTGCACACTTCTCTGTTTTAGGTCTCACAGCCATTTCTTTACCAATGTTTATTAGAACTAGGCCTAATACATGTCGAGGTCAAATGTAATGAATTTATTTGATGTTATTGAGTTTGTTGGGCAGTATACGTTTGTCAGTGTGTGACGCTCGTTCTTCATATACCGTGTAATGATACTGTCCTTTCACAACAAAATGAAATCTTTATGTCCCTGATTCTGAAAGCCTGTAACCCTGTGTAGTTTCTTGAGCTTTGAAAAAAAAAAAAAGAATCATTGCCACAGTTCAGATGACAATTATGACAGCCCAGGTTTAATCATAGAATCAGGAGTTCATTTTCTCAATGTCAACATGAAACCTTGTCAAAAAATGAATTCTGTCTTTCTCTTGAGAGATAAGCAGGCTCCAGTGCACCAGGCTCATTCAGAGGAAAAGAAACTTGCAGGTCACAAGGCAGCGACTTGCATGTTTTCTTATTTTTTCCACCCTCTCTCTCTATCCTCCCCCTCTCCTTTTTTTCCGAAAACCACCCAAGAAGAGATTAATCATGAAGGGAAAACTCAACTTCACCCTCTAGCTGCAGGTCACAGTTCTTATTTCGTGTGGAATTGGCTTTCGGAAAGCAGAAGGCCTGCCCGGGGGGCAGGGACCTGATATGAGAGGAATTTGAGAATGAAGCAGAGGGGATTGATTAGCCCACTTCATATCCCACACTCCGTAAGCACAGTCCAGCTGCAATCTAACACACCGCTGAGCTGAATAGACAAGAGAAATTGGATTCCTTCCTAATATTTAACCTTCAAGTCAGCTCTAACAGCTGTTGATGGGTTGCTCTCCCAGGTAGTTACAAGAGGACTTTTTACATGTTACATACAGAGGGAATAGCAAAGTGGGAATGTGATGACTTTTCTGTAGGTTATTCAATTACAATGGTGCAAAGAGGACCTAGGCCATTGAAGCACATCATCTGCATGCCGCAGCACTGAGGGATTTAATTTTACACCTCTACTTGTCTGAACATGCTGTTTGAGTGTGTGTGGGCTCACACATATGCACCACTCACATCGGCACGTGTGCACATAAACACATGCACAAAAAAGGTGCATACACATGTATGCCCAGAAAGAGCAATTAATGCCATAGAAGTTGAGAGTGCAGCTAATGGACGGATCATATACCGCCATAATGACTTACTTTGATGTTGGTTGTCAGAGTAGACCTATTTTAGACTGAGCAAAAGGCGCTTGAAAATATCCTGTAATGCTTTCATTCTTTTTTATCCCTTTTCACGAGCAGATGTTCAAACAAAGCAATGGCATCACTTCCATTCACTCAGACCTGAATAGTGACTTCAATTTAGATTGTCAGTTTCCTGAGTCTAAACTCAAATGCAGATCAATGTGTAAGAAAATAAAGAGCTGACAGATAAATGGTGTATCTCAGTTACTCAGTAGCCATCTTAGACACCAATGAATATTAAATGGCTTAATTTATGGGCCAGTTTGATCATATCCACCCACAATCTCTTGTGCCAGTCTTGGGGAAGTGTTGATAAGAGAGCAGGATGTCATCAGGCTCTTTTTCTCAAGTCATTAAGCCATACAGTTTATTCCAAGCAAAGCGTTGCCCATTTGAATGAGCACATTAGCAAATGTCTTATGATAATTGAGTGCTTGAGTTGCAGAATTGCAGAATTGGATTCATTAGTAGAGTCACACATTTTTTATTAGCACCTTATTCTGTTCCAGGGCTGCAGGCTGCATTGCCCGATGACATGCAGCTTCTCCCTTCTACACAATGAAGAGAAATTCAAGTGCTGAACTTCCATCATTAGAGAAATTGTAAAACTTCACATCATGGACTTGAAAGTAAATTTAGCTGATTTTTATGTTCCCAATAAGAATTGAGGTAAATTTAATAAAGCATACTTCAGGCACAGGAAAGCAATCCAATAAAGTAGTCTGGTAGAAATCTATAGATAAATGATGCTTCACATTCAATTATTCTGAAGACTTTATCTTTACTTTTCAATGATTTTGTCAATTAGACAAAACAGTATTTCTTAATTCATCAAGGACTCTGGCCTTTGTGTAAGCATTTATAAGATTAGCAAAGGCAGAGGAAAGAAGAGAAATGCAAAACATGTTTGTGGTTAAAATGAACCAGTAAATGAGTGATCCACATTCTACTGTTGCTCTTTATGTGAGAATTATCTCTGCTTCTTGATGTGTGCTTGTTGCAGCAAACATAAAAAAAAAAAAAAACGAGAAACAATCACATATTCCGTGAATTTTGACACATTGGTTATTGTGCAAATAATAGCACACCAAACCAATCCACCGGGGAGCCCAAACAGGCACCATGAAACGGTACTTGCAACACAAATTAATTGGGGGAAAATAACTAATTCTGACATTCCCCGAAGAGGGTCTTTCATCTTATAAATACTGGCTGCAAACTTGAGTATTTTTGCTAAAGTAACACAACACTGCAGATGATAGGATCCGTATTGCTCAGCCCCAAGGGCCCAGCATGACAAAGAACACTTGTTTAGCAACTGCATAACCAGGTCCCAACATGGGCCTGTGACTGTGCCCAACCTCACCTAGGAACCTGCCCCATTTGCATTCTGCCTCTCTAGACACCAGGCGACGGGAATACAGCATCCCAGAGATACCATTGGGAGCTCACACATAAATTAGTCTTTTATTCCCCCATCTCTCCTCCCCCTTCTCTCCCTCTCTCACTCCTGCTCCTCCCCTCTCCTCCTTATTTGTCCCATGGCTTCATCACATCACAGTTCATGCAAAGGAGAAAGTGAAATCCAGCTTTAAAGTTTTTCCGCCTCATTACGATCTACATTTACTTTCCTGAGGCTGCTTTGTGACCCAAAGTATCGGCTTTTAAAGTTTTGAAACCAAATGTGGAATGTGTTCATTGGAATGATAAAACAGTGTAAGACAAAGTTCACTCTAAATCAGAACCAGTGTTGTGCATGTTTCAAATGGATGGACCCAAGAATGGCATTCAAACTTTTTGTGAATCATGAACCAAACGGGCTGTTTTTAATTGATGAATGTGAAAACTGCCGCTTACCCTTGTAACACTAAACAACGTTCTTTTTGAGAGTGAACAATGTCTGGTTTATTTGGTTCACCTGGATGGCAGTAGTAGAGCCACCTGTCTTTTTGTTGAGTAAGATTCATTTGTTTATTTGTTTCTATACAACACAGAAAGACTTTCACAGTGACACAGCGGTATCGTCTGTAAGACCCTCTTTTTGCTGCTTATGTACAACAAGCAAATGTAGTGCCAAGGAAACATGGCATTGTTTTGTCGATGTTTAGTAATGTTGGAAAAAATACCAGTACCTAAAAAAGCCTGAGCCTGTCTGGAGTTATTCCAGAGCTCAGGTGAACTAGCTTCAAGTTTTTAACTATTCACCAGTACCAACCCTACCTTTTTTCTTGTACGCTGAGATCTGCAAGCGATGATTTCTGCATCACAATAGGGTTTTAACGAGACATTGTTTTATCTTATGTATGATAAAGGATGAATACTGAAAAATTTGATTTGAACTCTGTGCTTCTTTATTACAGTATTTGGAGCCATTAATATTTAATGTAATTTAGCAGAAGCAGAATTTAGTTATTTGAATGGAACAATTCCATCAAATAAAGTACTAAAATTTTGAAATTTTTTCCAACAGTAATTTACAGTGAATTTGAGTATCTCGGTGGTTAGTAATAAATAAGATAAATGCAGAGATGTGCATGCATCTGTTCAGATTGCAGTATTCAACAGCACTCCATAGTATTATGTACCATATAGGGAGTATAATTCAGACTATTAATCAAAAAGTGAGAAACGAACGATAAGTAGTTCATTCTAGTCTGTATGAACCGTAGTATAACTAGTTCTTGTGAAGTGCACAAAACTGATTGAAAAAAACAAACAGCCAATAGCTAAAACATTTAAATAGAATAAAATGTATTGTATATTTTAAGTAGGCTACTATGAACAGGGCTAAGCTAAGAACAGAAAACAACATCTAAGAAATGACTGTGGTTTTCATTTGTCATTCAGTTGCATTTGCGTGACCATGTGTGTATTTGAAATGCTAATCAAATAGCTAGCGCTGTTAGCTAGTACTGGTTAGATCTGCAGCTGGTGCTACTTGCTAAAGAACTAGTCAATTAATAACAGTTAAAGCACAAAAACCCTTTCTGTTCATTTAATTTGAAAAAAAAAGACAGAAGACCATTGTGATGTTGAGTGACCAATCCTTAGCTTCCCAGACAGCCACACTCTTGGATAGCACATCTTTGTTTTAAGCCCCAAATGCCATCATTAATTTACCCTTCCTACTGAAACTTCATATACCCATGGCACTTTTTTTCTTGTCTAATTAAATATAATTTTGAAGCTCTTTAAATCCAACTTCATCCAAATGCACAATCTAATTTTTCATTTGCTTTTGTACATGATATAAGACATCAAGTCAATAATTTATTAAATTACTTTTCTCATTCATTTTGTTTTATCTATAATTGATCTCTTCAGTTGAAATTCTGTTGTTCCTCTTACTCAGCCAGTCTGTGGAGAGTCTGCGTGACATCACTGTGAACAGAGCTTGCACCTCAACATGCTCCCACTGGGAAACGCACACACACACACACACACACACACACACACACACACACACACACAAAGCTGTTTGAAACACCCTTAAATAGTCTACATGAAGGGTACTTACCAAACTCTATTTCATCCATTAAATTCTCCCTCTTTGAATCAAAGTACGTTATTCTATTTGTTTAATGTTGGTCTGAGCCATGCCTTTTAACCTGTTCTTGTTTTTTTGTATTTCCGAACCAACATGTCCGTTTTTCTAATGGCCTCCAAAAGACCTCCCTATCAACCTGAAAGCAAGTAACAGCCAGTCAGGGTGAAACCAGTGCACCACGGCTCCAAAGAGTGGGCTGGGACCAGGGATTCTTACAGAAATGCAGTCATTTGTCAGATAATGACTGGGAGGGTGGTGTGCAAGGGTAACCATTTTACTCCAGCTGGCCGCAGGAAAAGGAATAAGGTGGCGGATGTATAAAGCTACAATAGAGTTTACAAAAACAATTGTATGCATCTAGCTCAAGGAGATTGGAAAAATTTGTATCTGACACAGCTCTGCCAATATTTGAAGTGAAATCGGTTCTGACACTTAGTCAGTTCCAACAAAAGCCCTGTACACACTGTATGATTCTCAGGCGGCCAAGATAAAAGATGATCAACAGCAAAAAATTGTTGGGATATCTTCAACTTTTGGTTAAAAAAAAGACCAAAGATAGTCTGAGACAAATCTCTGACAGTATCAGAAATTTAGGATGATGATCCTTGTTTTCTACTAACCAACCATCAGGAACGTAGCACGGCTTGAAGTTTCCATCAATGCAATGCTAGCTGTGTTCTACACAAACCAAAAAGAACCTGAACAGTGTAGATGGGAGCAAAGTGACCGAAGAAGCCTTGTATAAATAATGTGTCCTCAAGCTCAGACCAAGAACAGTTCAGCATGAAAAGAAACAACAGAGGGATTACAACTTCTAAGCGAGTAGCAAACCAGGAAATGTATGCTATAAATACACACCAGAGCAAACAGGGAAGTCATTTTTTAGTCGGTCAGCTGGTAAAACTTACTTTGTGTTAACTCGACACCTAGAATCCATTTTGATTTTCACAGTCGCAGGTTTACAAATAATCTGAGAAGCAGTGTTTTTATAAGTATTGTGGATTTTACACCATGTATGGTAAAGTAATGACAAAAGTAAAGGTAATTTGTTGACTTTGTACAAAGCAGCCGTCTTGCTCTAAAACAACACCAGATCTGTGGGCTCACCTGATAGCTTGGACCCATGTGAGGCAGCAGAGGTACCCGGTGGCGGTCCAACACTGATTTACGCCCCAGGCGAAACCCGGTGCTGGCGCCCCCAACCCCCCTACTGCTCACAGAGAGGTGTTGCACTTCACTGTGCGTTGTGGTGGGAGCATCAGTGTAGTGTAGTGTTAGGTTAGCAGACTGAGGCCGATTTCAGACCAGAGCGTGGCGTGGCGGCAGCGAAACGACGGCAGTCTTACGCCGGTTATCAGGCGGTGTGTTCAACTTGGCTTTTCACACCGGACAGTCCGCGGCCGCGGTAGTTCCGCTCCAGCCCTGTCTGCAAATCCCACAGACTATGTATTTAACTGCGCATATAGATGCAATAACAATAATAATAATAACATAATAATAATAATAGTAGCTTTAGGCCTACAAGTTGCTCGTTGTTGTTTTCTAAGAGGGGGTTGGGGGAGGTGTCTCTGAGACAGAAGCTATATGGCCACTGTTGAAAACGCCGACAGTTATCACCAGAGACTTGTTCAGCGAAATGGGTAAGTTTTGTCTTTGCCTGTCAATATTTCCTTCTCCATTTTCACCCGTTTGGTCCATCACCACCTGCAATACTGTGCTGGCTAATTCTGTCTTCTTCACTTTCCCATTACTACTATTATTGATCATCCAAATATTGAATCATCCCCCCTCCCCCCTGCACAAACTCTGCACTGTGCTGCGTTGCTCACCTAACGAGAGGTGAGACTGACTGTCACTGAGCCATTTGAACTTGTCTTGACCAATTGACCACCACCACTACCTACCACCATATCTTGGGAATTTGCTCGGTTCATCATACACAACACAGAATCAAACAAACCTAATGGAAATGTAGAGAATTTGGAAACCTTTATTAGAAATATACAATAAGCAGAGCGTGATGAAGACAGATAGAGGACAGTGGATTGTACAGGCGTCCAGATGCGCGCTTTCCCACCATGGGACAAGCCAAGGGGAGGGGGAAGATGGGGGCGCCACTCTGCCGAAAAACAACTATGGCCGAAACGTTAATTGATGATGTGTGATCTGAGTCCGTCCAAGGAGAGGATGGGAAGATGGGGGTACCGCTCTGCCGAAAAACCTCTGTGGCCGAAACGTAACCACGAATACCACCCCCCCACCCTCGTTTTTTTTTTTTTTTTGGATTGTTTTTTTTTTTTTTTTTTAACCCCCTCGCGATGCCGCCCCGGGCGCCTGCCCGGTCGGCCCGCCTCTAGGACCGCCCCTGCAGGTACCACATATTAGTAAGTCAACATTGGGTGTTCAATGTCATGTGACCGGC
Source organism: Odontesthes bonariensis (assembly GCF_027942865.1). NCBI lineage: Eukaryota > Metazoa > Chordata > Actinopteri > Atheriniformes > Atherinopsidae > Odontesthes > Odontesthes bonariensis. The sequence continues at coordinate 21,821,633 of NC_134506.1, read as the reverse complement.
TGCTATTTGGTTACAGCTGGCTCCTTGCCTGAGGGTTTGTAAAAATGGCAATTTTACAAAAGCAAAGATTAGTGTTCCATCTGTATTGTATTGTTTCAGTAACTTGTAGTGGAACCTATGAGTGAAAGCACAATATAAAATTCCAAGCCGCACTACAATTTTATCACATATAGTACAGCTGTACTTACAACACGGACAACATTAAATGGCACTATGCAACTTTTTCATGGTCATAAAATTGCTTGGCAATCATCAGATAGCTTGGCTGACCCGTTCTGATGAAAACGGTGACATTTCCATCTCCATCTGGTGGCCCTAGCCCGAAACAGCGCTTGCAACTTTGCCTGTGGCGCCGCGTGCTTTGTTTACCTCTGGAAGTCTCGCGACACACGAGAGCCGAGAACTACTGCTTCACGGCAGGTCTAAAGGGCTCTGAGCCGAGCCAGGGAGCCTGATAAGACACACCTCTCTCCATTAGCTGTCGACGGCTAAATTGAATGTGATTAGCTTCTAGAGTAGTAATATATAATATGGCTAGACTGTCGCCTTATTTTCTACGGAGCTCCCCCTACAGCTTTGGGGTGTGTATTGCATGGTAAACAAACCCCGTATTACTGAAAGTTGCATAGTGCCGCTTTAAGGGTGGCTATACCAGATAACATTAGAAGAATAGCGTATTTATTACAATTTTGATTGAACTTTGTTTTTGGAAAGATTACAGCCCTGGTACTGCCTTTCGTTTCAGATTATCTGGTAATGTGAGGGGTTAACAGAGCCAGTCTTAAACCTCCCAATCCTCACGCAAACTTATAAGGGCATTCACGATAATATTAAAGCTTGACGGTTAGGAGCCTAAATCTGAATGATTGTGATCCAAGAGCCGCTGAATTCTTATAAAACAAAACCAACTATTCCAATTAAGCTTGTGTGCCAGTAAATTGCCATTTGTTTTCTCACTTTCAAAACAGCTAAGCACCAGGTAAAATGCTTTTCTGTGACTGCACATCAGGTCATCAGGTGATACATTCAATATTGTCACCCTGAACCCCTCCGTAGCTTTGGTGAAAAGTAAAAAGAAAAAAAAGAATCAGACAGAAAAATGTCTATAATGAAATGTTTACCTAATCCAGTGGTTTATTTTGTTGAATTGTAAACTCAAGTGCTTAACTACACCAATTTCCTGTCCTTAATTACAATTTCCATCCAGACTGGCATTCGCAATGCAACCTTTAGATCTCTGCAAATGTGTTTTTGATTTATTATTTCCTCATTAGAGTAGTTTGTGACAAGAAATGAATTTATGAAATAAGCGCTAAAATGTGTCGGGGCCTTTGGCCTGCAGAGCTGACTCATTACTGTTTGTCAAAGGAAAGCTGAACATTTTTGACAACCATGTACAGCAGAGGAAGATCAGAGGGAGAAATAGGTTGTTTCAATTTTCTCAAAATGCCTCTCTGCTATTGAAATGAACTGAAGGGACATCAAACACTCTTGGCTGTGTAGCTCTCAGGGGGAAGACAGGGAAAATTATTTGATGCCATCTGAGGCTTACCACTGCCGAGGATCACAATACAGCTAGCTGACACACTGGTGATTATTCATGGCACTCACGCTTATTATTGTGGAGAGACTGAACAATGGTTTTCTGTTGTGCGAAGTGAACAGTTATAAGTTCTAACCTGTGCCAAAACAATGATTCCGTGCGTTTCTCTCGGCAGTGAAACAATAGAAGCAGCAGGAACGCAGACCTCTCTGTCTCCTTGGGTGTAATCGGAATCGAATAAATATTGGCTCTGCAGCCTAAACATCACACAAAACCATGGCGACGCACTCGTGATGCTTGCTGTGATGGCTTTAGTCCAATGCAGAGATGGATTTTAGCCTTCAAGTGACTTTCAACCAGTTGTGTTATGCAACTGAAAGTGGAGTGAAAAACCAAATTAAACATTGAAGTTTGAAGAAAATTGAAGAAAATTAAAGACCGAGGTAATGTTACATATATCACAAACGTATGCAAAATTGGAAAATATTCAAATAAATGTAAGGAAGATTTTTACTTCGTGTAATATCCTTTTGAAAACAAAGCAACAAACAGGTGGGCTGAAGGTTGGCACTGACACAAATGACATCACTTTACTCTAAAGAGCATTGCTAAAGCTTTTCTCTGAATTTCTGCTTACTGGCCTATGTAGTTTGTGTTTTGCCATTACACACATCCATCACAGTGTCTAAAATCATATCAATACTTGCCCATTTCCCCATTTGGGGTGAGCTGAGTAGATCAATTCATTTAAAAGGAACCACAGCCAGACATCCGTTGTAGAGATTAGTGCATATATTGGCTCGTCATCTGATGGAGGATTGAAGGTTCATTAAGTCAATGGAATCCTTAATCAATAGGCTAACTTTAAGTCCAGGCTTTTATGGCAGACTTTCTGCCACATATGTAGTTACACTGGGAAGACATGAGGCACGAAGCAGGCTTGGTCTCATTTTCATGATGTTTATATTGCATTTTTCCTTTGTTTATCTTGTCCTTGGTAATCAGCTCATCTCACAAAATGCTGAAATATTTGTTAGAAAATGGTGAAATGCATTCTCAGAAAAAATGTTTTACAAATATGTCTTATAATCTGCTATTTTGAGATTTTGATCTACTGTAAGTATTGCTGAAGACTGCTTTCTTATTCCATTCTCAAACAGCTGGCCATCTTGGATATTTAAATATAGTCGTTACATCATTATCCATATCATCTTACAAGTAAACAAATGACTGGGGAATCTGGAGTTAATTGTATTGTTCAAAGACACTTCAACATTCTCAGGAAGTTAGGGATCGAACCCGCTGACTTTCCATTGAAAGATGACCACTGCACTTCCTGAACTACAGTCACCCTGATAAACAAATCCATGTCACATCCCAGCATTATTGTCCACATGAAAACAAGTGAAAAGTCACTTAAGTCGGAGGGTTTACGTTCATCCAGGAGCTTAAGTTTCCGTACTGTCCAGCATATCCCTCTCAAGCTAAATCACAGGGCATGCTCTGGCTGTGATTCTTAAGTGTCACTTGTGTCCACCTGAATTATTGTTTGTGTGTAATGCAGGGGAAGAACCAGGATGCAATGAGAAGTGGTTGTGTCCTCTGATTGATTGTTAAGTGTTGTCCAGGAGCCCATTGCCAGACTCCACTTAACGGCCTGCACAGCAGAAAGCAATCAGTGGTTGTTACTAAGGGTCTCGTGGGGACGGCCCCAGTCATGATTGATCTTCGGTGGATCTCTAAAGATGTCTAAGAGAGCTGGGTTTTGCCGGAGTGGTGTTCAGGTCAGAGGGAATGCCCTCCAACTTGAGTGTATCACATCACAACTGAAAACTTTGTTCAGGTCGACACAGATAAAACTCTTCTCACTGATTTAACTTTCCTTGTGTGGAGAAAATGAGACATGTCATGAGTGTGTCTGCCGCATGAGGCTTTAATAGGCATGACAAATTAAGGGCATTTGCATACATCACTCATGAGGTATGTTAACTACAAATTACTGCATGAAGCAGTGGATTATAGTCAAATAGTAAACCCCAGTGGAGATATTGAATGTCTCCAGGCACCACCTGAAAACACACACATACATGCGTAGACACAGCCACAGACACCTCGAGTACCAGGCAGTAGAGCTGTGGGCTCTCCAGTGGCGTGTCAATGTGTTCAGTGACCACAACGCCTGGTGTTAGTCTCATTACAGAGGGATCAAAGGGACATGAGCTTTAAGCAGCAGGGACCCTCTTCAGCCCCCTTGGAAGCAACTCCTCCTCTAATCTAAAAGGTCACATTTTGTCATTCAAAAATAAAACAGCATCACATCACTAGCGCCTACGTGACCTGATCAAGTCCTCTTTAGAGCCGAGACTCTGAGGAAATAGACAAAAATAAAATGTAAAACTCTATACATGTACCCGTAAACAGATTCATTTCAACAATCCTCACTGATTACAGGTTGCCCTTCCAAGGAGTTTTAATCGAAACTGAATACATAGTGGTAACTTTGAATTCTGTAAAATCAGTGTGACAACAAGTTGGAGGTGTTCATCTCAGTATAACGCTTTTATGTTCTCTTACTCTTTCTCTTATTTTATGTATGCTTCCCTGTAAGAGGATGCATTTATATATTAAAGTCTTGCACATGTACTCTTACACTGTTTTTATACCAAAACTAGCGTGCTTAAACACAGGTGCACCCGCTAAACTCAGCCTATAAAAGCCTTTTCTGTTGTGTACAGTGGTGGCTTTATCGTTGGTGCTCTGAGGGCTAAAACTTACTGGTCAACTATAACTAAAACCTCCCAGACAACAAGCATATCACTACGAGAATCGATCAGCCTTGTCTCTTTTTGTCTGCATGTTTTTGCTGTTAGTTTCAGAGTCTCCCTGGGGAAAGCTAGGCTCGGTAAACATGTGTTTCTTTCAAGAAAATGTGACCTGTGCCCATAGTTGTTGCCTTGACCATGGCCCCCTCAGTGAAAATCAGCGTGTACACCCAGGTGTTGTGTCTCCATTGATGCTGTGCCAAACTGGAGCAGATTAAAACCTGAATCTACTTCAGAGTTATTTGATGTAGGACTGTATGTCAATTAAACACTTTCACATTGCACTCAAGAGCCAGATGTTTGTGGGGTTTTTTTAAAGTGCAAAAGGGCTTGAGTGCACTACTGCAGAGACACTGACAAAATCATGGTAGACAACGCAACTCTTGCAATTAAAATAGCACCAATGATTTTTGTCATGACTCTTAGCTTTCCTCCGTTACCTGACACAATGAATGGACATGATGATGGCAGTTAATAACACTGCAGTGCCAACAGCACTTCCTTGGGATCTGAGCAGCTGTTCTGCAGTCTATATTGGCCTGTTCTCCAAGTGGAGAAAAAAAAAAGAGCAACCTAGATGAGAATTTTGTGCTTCAGTGGCCATTGAAAGATGAGGCAATAAACTGCTAAACTTGAGTAATCACACAGTCCCTCAGGAATTCCTCAAATGGGGATGGTCAAAAACCTTGAAATTTGAGCCCCATGCACATCTAACATTTGATGAGATTCATTATTGCAGAGAGCTGAATACAAGTGTCTTCTGATTACAGGACCTACCATTATAGGCTCCAATACCAGCATGCATTTCCATGCTAGAACGTCAATGGGATTAAAATCTCAATTCATTCCAGTCAATTCTCCAGTAACAAGATTTCATTAAAAGCAGGAAGGCAGGAAAATGGACTCGAAAGCACTGAAACAGCTGGACTATAAATTATAAAGATGTGCTTTCTGCTAACTGAACACACCTTCAGCTTGCAGATGCATTATTATTTAATGTTCAGAGGAGTTGGTTTTATGTAAATTGGAGTCTTCTATTCTCTTCAGTCCCCTTCTCAATGCCAGGTACTTCCAAACCAAGCAAAAGGGAGAGATTATGCAAAGCAATTAACATATGAAAATAACATATTAATATACTGTCTCTGAACTGTATCCAATCAGTTCCTTTTCACTGGCGTGTGTACAAAACAATTAAAATTAAATTTATACTGCTCTTCCTTAACATATTCTGCAGAAAATGGAATCAGTGAGCAAATGCTGACAAAAGTTTTACAGGCCTGTGTTCTTCCTTAAAGGCACACTGACTTGAAGAATATTTATAAGAAGCCATGCTAATAAATTCCAGTCTTTGTTTCTCCCTAATGATGTGTGCATCTGAGACAAAGCACTGAAATCCATAGCGGTAGCCAGGTGCTAATGAATGGCTTACATTATGCTGTCCACTAATTACTACTGCACCATAAATAAAACACAAGACAATCAATTAGAGGTAGGCGTGTTTGTTAGTCACGGGCAGCAAGATCCTCCAGGCCAAGGCTTTGCAACAAACCAGCCTCTTCAAGGTGTATTTCTGAAACAGATAGGATGAGTTTGGATAAATCACATCTTGAATGTTGCTGAGCATACTTTAGGCAATCTGCTCGTACAGATTACAAGTAAATTAATATCAGCTGAGAAAATGTTAGAAGGCATATGGAGCAGGAAGTCCTTTCCACTGAATTAGACAAAAGAAATCCAAAGGGCAGCTGTCCTCTCTCTGCCATTTTAATGGGGTTTTGCAAAAAGGCTTTCTTCTCCACTTCATACAAAGCACCTCCAGTTTCCCAGACACTAATCGGCTGACGTATCACCGTTGATTTGAACCAGAGCAGGAGAAATCAGAGTGCATTAACACTGCATGTAAAAGGCACTAACTGGATGATCCTTGCATTATGTGGCCTCTGGTCTGGCCTATCTGCGTAGTTGGATGCATAATTTGAGCATTAATATAATTTGCATTTTAGCACAGTCTCTAAAGTAAACTGATTAGTTGATAGTTATCTAACCAATGTGCCAAGAGAACCTGCATGTCACTTGCATCCAGGCAGCGGGACAGGATTACACATGACAGGGCTGGCCTTGCAGGAAAACAGACAAAGAGACGATCCCTGCCAGAAAGACAGACAACAGGGAAAAGAACCATGGGAGAATCTAGCTTGTCGTTCAGGTTTGCTAGTGTAGCAGTTCGGCCAAACAGAATCCATTTCTCTTCTTTATTTTCAAGGACCCTTAAAAAGATCATACCAATAAGAAGTGAGAGAAACGTAACACTAAATCTGGAGGATACAACAATAGGTGCTCAGTTTTATTTGCAGTCTCTTGACCATTTGGAAACACCAACAAATACGTGTTTGTGTAACGTTTCAAAGGCAGCTGACTTTCTATGCAATGTATTAATCAATCTATAATTCCAATTAAAAACCTTAAAGTGTCCCTGGTATATTAAATGTCTTTCATCTTTGTCAGAGTGGAGTTTCATCTTTTTCATGGGACAAATTAATGTCCCCGGAGATGATAGAACTGCTTTAGAAAAAAAACAAAAAACAGTGTGACAGAGTTGCAGTCCCATGATGCAACGCTCCCAGTGGTTACATCTGCTCCGTTCTTTCATCTTTCGCCATTGTTAGGTGGGAGCTGTCACATTAGGAGGAGAATCGTGGCTTCTTCCCACCCCCAAGTACCTCTTTTTTCCCATTCCAGCAGTTGGCAGGGTGGCAGGCCTATACAAAGGAGCATGCACCAAGAGCGCAGAGGGGAGCACCGTTAGAGGAAAAACAGTTTGGGAATTAAGGTCATTAATTTTCCACTTTCAAGGGCTGCCACACAGACGGAGATAAAGTCAGCATAAATATTCTGCCGAAGTTTCTCCTGTTTTTCTCCTCTCCCCATTTTCATCGGCAGCCCATTTATCTCCATGCTGTCAATTAGAGGCAAAAGCAAAGAACTAATTAGGAACTGTGCAATTTTAATTAGCTGTTTTGATAATTAAACTAATTGGTTCCCTTGTGTTTCTGCAATGTGTGCTGAGAACTTTTTGATATCTGGGCAGCAGATTTCCTATCCGCTAGTTAATTAGTCACTTTTGCATTAAAAAGGAGCCTTCCTTAATAGCCTTAATTTGCAGTTGAAAAGAGAATCTACCATCAATAATTTGTGTAATTGGTAACCGTTTGATTGTAATTTAGAGGCACGGCCGGACAGCTCGGCATGTCTAATTCCTAATGACTAGGATTAAAGTTGGATTAACTGTTTGGGAAAGGGATTCACTCTCCCCTCTTCCCTACCCACCAAATGACACCTTGTCTACATTTGATTGGTCATGAAATTCAAATTGACTAGGTGAACAGCAGGGCTTATACCAGTTTTATTACTTTCTATATGGAGAGCCTGTCAGGTTACATCAAAAAGATTCCCATTTTCCGCCCACCATCTGAGGAGCTCCACAAGGAAGAAAGGGAAAAGTGGTTACAATTTTATATGCAATGTGTTAAACCTGTGCTATCAGAGTCATTTGTGTACAACTCTGAGGGGGAACATCCTAGATCAGCCACTAGGAGGAGCAGAATCTCAAGTCTCGGTGTAACAAAGTACAGCAGCTCTCAACCTTACATGAAACTGATTTTTTCTCTCTGAGCACACGATGTAAAATCACAAACAGCAACTAAATATCTTCCTTTAATTCACATATTTTAAACTCCAGGCAGATCATGACTACACTATATGTCTTTGTACAAAACATCCTACAGTTTCAGAAACATAAGGAGGGAATCAAAGTGATGTTTACAGGTGGCTGCACGATGCCAGAATGCATTCAAATATTGATGGAAGCCGGGAGGCCTGGACTAAAAGCATATCATTCAGCATCTTAACTATCAGGCACCGTCTCTATATTTTTACAACACACAGCCCCGTCAGTAGTCTGATTAAAAAGCACCATTCATCCCACTTAGCCAGAATACAATTAAGGGACATGGCTTTAAAAGCCCAGCCCGAAGCCTCTCCCCATCCCACATAAAGGGAGCACTCTCCACTGAGCCTTGCCTGTAAATATCATGTTTGATATGAGGTTTTAATCTGCTTAGCCATTCCGAACTATAGAATGGGCTCATCCTCTCTCTGAAACCCCTGTCCAATGGCTGTGTGCCTGAGGACGAACAGGAACACAACACAAGTGCGCTATCTGATTAGGTGGGGTTAATTACAGAGCACTGTTTTGTAGTGGCTGCATTTGAGAGCCGCCCATAAATAGATGGGCATGGCTAATGCATGCTCAGAAATGAATTCTAATTAACTGTGTATCAGAGAAGCCCACTCAGGGGTTTGTTTCTAGTATTCACTGACCCAGGTGTTGGATGTGGAGTGGTAAGGGGTACGCACCCAGGGCACTACGAGAGACTAAGAGGTACACCATGACCCACAGATAAACACCATGGTGTGACTTAACACATGAGTAATTTGTAGTGCCTTGATTAGGAGACACTGTGAAATCTGTCTTTGTCTTCATTTGATCATTGTTGATACAGGAGCTTGTACTTGGACTCCCTGAGTCCAACTGAGTATTGAACACTGATAACAATTAAATACACACAAAACTTCCTCTGCAACACATAGACTCTAAAACCTGTTTTACTAGTGATGCAGCTGTGGTAAGTTCACAACACCCTCCATTATAACTCACCCCTCACACACACAATTTTGGCGCCCTCACTGAATGGTCTCCACATTCAAATGTCAAATGGCTATTTGAAGTCGAGCCCTGATGATACTGAACCATTTTTCCCTTTTCTTTTGCAATTTTCTGTGTGATTGGATTAATTATGTGTCACTCACTCAATGCTAGAGGTCAGCAAACATACATTCTCGGTCATAAGTCATCAATCTATGTGACCGTGGAGATGAAAAGTCAAGCATGTCAGCCAGAAAGCTGTACAGAGAGGGATCAGCCCATTGATTTCAGGGCCAACCCAATCTTACCACAGCCCTCTGCCTCGAGAACTGAAATTATCCCTACGGGCTGAGTACGGCCAGCTTTATACGTTAGATTTGAAGTGCATGATCACATTATAGGGACCTTTAAAATGTTTATTTCAAATTCAAGAGTTGGATGATTATCAATTGGGAATGTATGTGGAGTCCATACAGGGAAAGTTCCTGTTGAAACAGAATCTATAAAAACACCAAAGTGTAGTTTAACTCAAAGTGAACGCACTTGAGTGGGGATATTTACCAAGTTTAGTAAACAAATCTTTAAGCTTTTATCACTTCTGTACACGATACAGATATAATACCAGCCCACGGATTAGGTTCCGTCACACAAACAAGGTCGAATGCAGGTCGTAATAGAAATTCTTTCGGCATAAAAAGCACTTTTGTTAATTTTCTAAGTCTTTTTCACAATGATGTGAGTATAAAGACATAGTAATGTGCTTTGAGTATATAATATCTGTTGCAAAATGGAACAGAAGGTAAGGACAGACTGAGCAAGCTCACACCACAGACAGCCTGCTGGCCGCTGACAAACCAGCATTATTGTTGCTATACTCCACTCCACTCTCCTAAATGGCTAATCTTTGTTGGATCTCACCCTTAATTGGTTAACAGTCTCCGCAGGGCAAGTGAAAGTGGTGCTATTTAAGGCTCCACCATGAAACAGCAACACTTTCATCTTGGCAATAACAGGCAACAATTATATTACCAGATTTGAAACTGAACCTTCTATCTACCCACTAATCAAAAACGAGGCCCATCTGTTGTGCTGTCTCTTTTGAAACGACTGTTTATCTGCAGCCTGTATGATAACTGCGTCTGGACACTAATTAACTGCTAAATAGACTGCATTAGATGGTTTCAATTCTGCGGGAAAAAGTAAGGAGGAAAAAAAACAACACCAATAAGCGCATTTTATGTTTACTCAAACTCTATCGACCAGGCACCGAAGTAGCAGAATCGCTCTCCATTCAATGTCTCTCCCTGACACATGCACCCGCGTGCATGCGCACGCGTATCAACACAACCTTACGTGCGCGCGCTCTGCGCTCTCTCTCTCTCTCTCTCTCTCTCTCTCTCTCGCTCTCTCTCTCTCTATCCATCACGCACACTCAGACTGGCATACGGACTCGCGCGCGCACACACACTCACTTTCCCTTAGCTGTGCTTTTGTGTTTTGTCAGAATTAATGAGAAAAGTTCCCTTGCCCTAGGGGTAATTAGTGTCCTTGGAGTTAAATAAGCTAATACTTAGACACCTCTGGCACAAGCAATTATGTTTGTGTATTGAATAATTGATTCAAAGAGGGGGGAAGGGCTGCTAATCAGATCTGAGCATAATGAATTGATTTAATTAACAGGGGAATCCGAGGGTCTCTGGAAACTGCGCGCATTTATTCAGTGGCAGCAGAGGCGAGCGCGGCACATAAACTGGAAGAGAGGCGGCGCGAGTTTGCTTTTAGCAGTTGTCAGATTTGCAATTGGATTTGTTTGAATATAGTTGCTGTTTCGGAGCAAATGAGAGGCAGAAAGGGAGAGCATTAACAGCGAGGAGAGCTCAGCCGTTCAGTCTGAGCGTCTGATCCCACCGTGTGTGCACTCTTACACAGATACTCTAGATTTATATCGCTTTTCATTGTTTTTGCCTAATTTCTTCGCATGGAATTTATCAAGAGCAAGCAGTGCCGTGTGATCGCTATTTATTTGCATTACAGTTCAGCCCGGACAGAGGGTTCTCGTCGTGTTTATCGCCCCATTCCGCGTATGAATTATTATTGATAGGGGGGGAGAAAACGTGCAGGAGGCAATTCATCTTTCTAGGGTTTTTCTTTTTTTTTTTTTTTTTTCTTCCCCGTTTATCAAGGCGTAGTCTAGTCAACCGCGCGTTTTAAAGCCATTTCCAGGAGAAGCTCCGAACAGACCAAGCGGTGCAGCCTGCTGGAGCCGAGGACGGATCGCCCGGGGAAGGACTCCTCGTTCCTCAGGACGATGGTGTTGGACAAGGAAGAGGGTGAGTAACATCTACTACAGTAGGATGCATTAACCCGGGGAAACTACTGACATTTTTCTTCTTTTTTCCCCTCCGTCGCCCCGGACCCTGCGCTCCCGCAGCCTCCGCTACACATTGGCTTTTCCAAACCCCATTCAGTCACGACAGGGTCCGTGTTTTCGCGAGGAAACGAGAATAATGTGTGGCTGCTTTCCGTACCTTGAAGTTCCACCAACGCAGTTTAGTTTGGAGGAGTTTATTTCAGACCACATGTGTGTGTTGCGTTTTGATGTGTAAGCCAGAGTTGGAGGATAGTCCACAGGCTGCGGTGCGTGTGGCTCCTCTGTCCTTTCCTCCTCTGAGTGCTTTTTGCGTCTGTGAAGTTGGCGAGGCAGCCTTTGACATCACCACGGGATGGGAGATGACAGCAGAGTGCTTTTAACTTGATTGCAAATTATGGATAGCGCCGTGAAACGTTCACTCACTTTCCATCAAAATAGGCCTACTTGCATTACTTATCTATTTCAATGTATTTAGGTTAATGGGTAAGGCAATCTAATTAATTTTAATTTAAATCAAACTCGCTTCTAATGACGTCCCATTTTGGATTAAACTGATGTTCAGATGTGCAGTGAATTCATCACTTTCATGTCTGCGTGGCTCTTAGTAGCCTATATGCGCTGACAACATTTAAGGGACATGATGGGGATATTCATATATTTACAACAGACCTACTAAAGGATTTATGTGGTTATAAAAGAAGTGATTCTGACGTTGTTTCTGTATTCGGTGCCTCTTTAAGAGTCTTTTGAAGATACATAAAGACTACCTGCTGGCATTCACAGTGACAGCCTTCACGGACCATAAAACAAATGTTTTGTTTTTATTTCTAGATAGATTTCTGTGATGCACTGAAGTTCACCCGGGGCTCCTCCTCATCCAAAAGTAATGAATGCATTTGCAACCCATTATTTATGATTGAAAATGGATATTTCATTTGTCTTAGCGGAGCATCCTTTCACTTACACATCTAAGAACCAATAAAAGGATTGTGGCAGAGACATAAATTGGTCTGTCTGGCTGAAGCCAGGTTGTGCTAATGTACTCAAATTAACTCAACTGTAAATTGCCTCCTCTGGATGTCTGTCTTGCTAAAAGTTCCCTATATGATTCATGATTCAGATTGCTTTTAACAGTTATTGGCTAAGCAATATGGTAAATGTACAAGGTGATGCAAATGGCATTAGTGGGAAAGGATGCACAGGAGCATGTAATGCAGTCAATACTACATTAACTACTGATGCCCAATTACAGAACCAGGGAGAGAGGCTTTTAGGAGCATTAGGACTTGCAGAAGAGCTGAGATCACCTGCTGCTCATTGCCTAAAAGCTTCACCCTTTATTTGCTGGGTCCAACCCACAGTTCCAGCATTTTGGCCAGGTTGTCAACAGAGCAGCTTGGCTCTGGTCTCTTTCACTTTGGTGCCCTCTTAGCGTTTATTGGCTCTAAAGTTATAGGCTTGTCAATTCAACCTTCTTGTCTAATGTATCCTCTAAGTGCCTGCACAAATAAATGTGTGCGCATGTGGCGAGGGAGGTGTGGGTTAGTGTTTTTGGTGACCACGAGTGTACAATCACTTTGTTTTTCTTAACTGATTTATCGTTATGCTTGCCTGTGTTTGGACAAGCAGCTTAAGTGTTCATATCTTGTTCATATCGTCTTTCCGTGGCCTATAAAACAGATCATCAGTGTGTCTGGTGTTGTGTTTAAAGTCTCCGATCCAAGTTGGCAACAGAGTAATGATGCTGCTTTTTTGGCGGACTGCTTTTGAACTCTGACTTCTCAAAGAAAAGTCAGCAACCATTTGCGCAATTACCAGAACAGAATCTCTGAACACATACTGCTGTCAGTTGTCATTTTCCTAATTACTTCTGATCAAACATGAAATATTCCACATATGTTTTTTTAATTTGGATAGATCTGCACATCTTATATGTAATGTATATGACAATTTACACGTACACCTTAAACTAATCACCTCTTTCTCAGACGATTAAGTCACTAACTTCTAATACAAACTACCTTGTAAAGCAGTGACAGTATGGCGGTGCACTGTGGAAGGAATACAAGCACTGCTCTGTGGAGGGACCTAATGTGCAGGTTATAGTTGGTAATGAACAGCAACACATGTACCAAAATATTCTGCGTCAACATTTTACTTCAACGTGTGATATGAGGCTCCAATTTGCGTCTAATTTGAGAGGAGGGGGGAAAAAAAGCAACTCAGCCAATTTCTCACTTAACTGCAGGAGAAGAAAGTGGGTCTATGCTTAAGGCATATTTCTGCTGAATATTAACAAAACTACAGTTTAGTCACTTATAGAACAGAGCAAAAGGAAAATCTTCCAACCCCGGAAAAAATTTCTGGTGACCTTTGATGGTTAATTTAGAATCTAGTCGTCATCCTCTCCAGGTGGAATTTGTACAATCATAACGCATGTGATTGGAAAGCAATGCTTCAGATGAATACAGACTGGCAATCTGTCGGCTGCTTTAATAAAACTTAGGCTTCAGGCTCCGATTTTTATTTTGAAATAATAAGAATTGCTTCATTCTTTACCAGTGTTACCATGGTAATACTGTCTTGTAGCGATGTTATATTGATTTAGAAAGTGGACAGTAATATTTCTTCTCTGTTATTTGGTTTCTGAGGGTTGATTTCTAATTTCCAGCTGGAGATTACTTTTATATGTTCCTTAAGTCTTTTCACTTTTACAAAGGAATGCAATTTGCTCCCTTGTATTTGCCATTTTCTCAGCTTATTGGTTTGCTCGTACTTCAAAATTAAACTTGCCCATTTCAGATATTGAAATTACATCTGGTTTTTGTGCTCTAGGCCTTGAACAATATTACAAACACATTGCTTTGTGTGATATTTTCTCAAGTCAGAATGTATTTTTCTTTTCTTTTTTGTGAGCTTTATTAGAGGCACCTGCAGCACCTCTGTTGTACTGTAAACATGGCTTGACAGGATACAGTGTGTGTTTCAAACAAAGTGGAACCTGCACAAATCTTGTTTTCTTATAAAATACACGTGAAAATAAATGGTACCAAGACATGCATGTGTGATGATAACATTATGTATCTTGAACTGACAGGCAACATGTGCGTCATCAGATTTTTGTTCACACTACGCCAATATTCACATTTAGCTAAGCTGAAAACAAAACCACATTAAGACCATTTTCAGCTACGAGTGTTTAATTCTATCTTATCTGAGTCTGATCTTACAAATGCAGAATTCTCACTAGAGACAATTTCGTCTGTCGCCACTAAACCTTGAGATCCCTATCAGCCCCGATCGTTTCACATTTACGAGTGCGGTAGATGCGTATCATTTCCATGATCTAAGTGGAATTCAAAGGGACCGGATTGAGACTTAAGAGACACGTGTTGGCGAGCGCGCCCACCTGCCTTCGATGTAAATGGCTGCACTCATCAGTGTGGCGCACAAACTCAATTATGCACTCCTGAGCTGCAAGAGCATCCCTTTTATTACTGCCAGAGGCCACATGCTCGCCATGTTATCATAAAGATTCCCGCAACAAGATGTGTGGCTACAGCATACATCACAGGGGGCAGGCGATCCCTGTTGTGTCATACCTAAACCTGACCCGCTGTTTTTACACACGTGTTATTTTCAATGTCAAGATGAACTTCTGGCGTGAAATCAGGTTGTGTGTACAAAAAGAGAGATTCAAACTGCCCAAAAATACATGAGCACAAAAGAAAATGTTGCAGTGAAACCCTCGTTTCCACGAATAGCAGGTCGAGATGAATCATTACTTAAAAATACATTAAAGGAGCACTGGTGTCTTATCTAAAGTTCAGAAGTTCTGTACAAAACTAAAATAAACAAAGAATATTAGTTGAATCACATGCTGACAGGAACAAATAAATATGTATAAATAGTTAGTTACTCATCTGTTTGAACCTGTCGGAAGCTGGTCTTACAGCCACCTGTCTCTGCAAAGCTGACTCATAAGGCGCTGCTGACAACACTCATCTCAAAGTGGGAAGAAATATACCGAGTGATGCTAATGATGCTTTTTACCTAATGCTAAATTCATTATTTAAATGCTCTCTGTTCTGATTTGGGTGTTAAGATGTAACTTTGTAAAGTTTAGTCTTTTCTCTCTGGAAAAATAATATTTCCTTCAGTCTGTCATCACAGGGTTAGAAAAGAAGGACACGAAACGTGAGGAATGACATGCAGCAAAGTCACTGATACAAGCTGCTGTCTACACTCCAGCGTCGTCAACTACGGTTCTTAAGGAGCTCATTATTTTGTTTTTAACAATGAAACAGTGGATTAAATTACACAGATTATCATTTCAGTGCATTTCTCATGCACAAAACCAAATCTCAAATGATGTTTGCACTGATGTGTATGAAAGGAACCGATCTATAATAACTCGTTCAATGCGAAGCCGGTCTGGTGTAATCCCTCCAAAATATAATCCCTTGATGCGTATTTCTCCAAAGTATTGACCTGACTGTATGCTGGATTTCTAAAGTCGATGCCAACTGTAAATCTGGGAGCTTATAAAATCTGATAAGTTAAATTGGCAGTTATTAGTAACTACTGGCACATCACGATTTCCAGTGTGTATATATTTGTTTTATGAGTGGAAAGTCCCAGGAAAATGGTGTAAAGGCAAATAAAGGGTAGGAGTTGTGGCGTCTAATGAGGTGTTTAGAGGAATTTCTATTTTGAAAGAAATGTACGAACACATATTTCTCTTCAAAGTGGAAATGCATCTGTGAAGAAGGAGTGGAAAATTTGAACAAATTTCGGCATGGCATGTTTATTATGTCATCGATTTATGACAGCATAATTACTGTAATGGTGTCACAAAGATTTTAGCCAACATAACTCCTAAATAAGATTAGTTTTTTTTTTTTCTTTTCTTTTCTTCACAGCACTTACGCTGAATGGGAAAAAAAAACAACCTTTAACTGTCCTTCCTGGTTCTGCTGTTTCCGACAGCTCTCTATGTTGGGGAACCACTATAGGCGGGGTTAGGGCAGCTCCCCCACACGTAGTGGCAGTGAAACAGGTACTGTTAAGGCAACCTGTTAGTCGAGGCTAACAGGTTTTTGTCCAAAAACACCTCCGGTGTAGGAATATTTTGGGTTTAAGCCGAAAGAGAGAGGAGAGCCAGTGAACACCAGATCAAGAAATTACTTTTTTCATCCACGTGCAAAATATCA
Source organism: Odontesthes bonariensis (assembly GCF_027942865.1). Lineage (NCBI taxonomy): Eukaryota > Metazoa > Chordata > Actinopteri > Atheriniformes > Atherinopsidae > Odontesthes > Odontesthes bonariensis. The sequence continues at coordinate 21,804,979 of NC_134506.1, read as the reverse complement.
AATATTTAGATGTCATTTTTGTTTTGAAAAAAAGAAGAAAAAGCCACTGAATATTTTTTTCCCAATATTTTCTTTTCATATTTCAATGCTAATTTATGAATATTGTCAAAAAAAACTTTATTGCTGTTGGAACTCGAATGATGATTATCATCAGAAACGGTGTTGGTCCAGCCAGTTTAAGTCATCATGACAAGCTTTACAAATGGGACTGTAGCTGCAAATTGTAAAGTAAATTGTCACCGGTTTGATCAACACTGGCTCTTTGTGAGCTGAAGAAGGGACACCTGTGGAAATACTACGTAAATCATTTAACTTCATTTGGGGAGTCATAAACACAGGTCTGTTGTGCTCTCTCTGGGTCAACAGAAATTCTTGCCAGTGAAACTTTCCCATTTGGAAAACTCCTGATCCATGCAGAGTTTTATTTCATTTGTTTCTAGCCCTGCATGTGTGAGTGTGCGGCTCACAGAGGGGCAGTGCTGGTTGTTCAGTAACACTTGTGGGTGTAGGGAGCATAACAGCCTCAAGGGGCTGCTAGTGAGGCTTCAAGAGCGTCAGTTTAACTTCATAACATTCTATTGAAGTCCCATCACTGTGCTGAGTTTTCTGCAGGTCCAGCGTCAGAAAAGTAGTTTCAGCCTTCAGTAAGAGGTTGCAGTTTTTTGTTTAATCCCTGAAATGGTATTATTTCTTGACTCCTTTTTTCCCATTACCTGCACAGTTAGATAAGGATGCCGCTAAATGCATTCATATTTACCCTGAAACAACCTAAACTTAACTTTTTTTTTTAATTTCCAATCCAACTTAAAATGACCTTTACCAGAGCATTTAAAAAAAAAAAAGAAAAGAAAATGTCACTTGAATATCTTTTTGCCACAAACAGGTAAATTAAAAGCCACCTTTAATGAACTGTTTTTGTGCCAGAATAATCCCAAAACCAGGAGGATGGAGCTGTCACACTTTCTTTAGATCTTACGGTTATCTTGTTGGTAAATAGAAAAGCTCGGGGTGTCTTCTCATCAATAAGAGCAAATTGCTGAGAACTAACCCCTTATTGGATGACCTTCAGTAAATAAAATCTTAAGTAGCTAATTAAAACCTGTGATTAAAGAGGGTTGTTATTTGCCCTGAAAGGCCAAATAGATTAAGTTTTGGTTATTGAAGTTAATGATTTAATCTGTGCTTAAGTATGATATTTGTAGCTACAGATTCAGAGGCAAATGGCAGCTGCCATCCACACACATACCGGTGAACTTAACATGAACTTGAGCTTGTTTCACAGACCTTTAACTCCCCCTACTCCCATTCTCCTCACACTACTTTTCATTTTATTCCATTTCATTTGACTATTTCTCTATGGCCGACTTGCCATTTGATTTTAGCCAATAACAAGAATCACTCCTTGAGGAAATAAAAGCAGGGTCATTCTTCATATTATGAGGTAATATAACGTGTTAAAAGGAATTCATTAAAGCCATATTCATAATGACATATTAAATGCCATCGATAGTATTTCTCCACGGAGAGCTTCTGGACAACCTGACCATATGAGACGGCTGAGTTTACCATCCCACATCTTCATAAAGGCTTCCTCTCTAATTGTGCACCCACCCAATCACCCTCATTATTTACCCCATCAGGTGTGGGAGTGGGTACTTGAATGACATTAGAGGCCCAAGCTGCCAAAAAACTGCCCCCCTGTTGGGAATTTGCATTATTCAAGATTAAAGAACCTCACACAGTGCAACACAGTATGGTGTTCCTTCTTCCCCTCCATTTTCAACACACTGAGGAGCCTGAATGGCACACCTGTCTCCTGGCATATTCTTTAAAATAGTAAGTGTTCAGTAATTGCAAGGAAGCGGGAAGGATTTTGTACATCACTTCCTGACCTCCTGAGTGACACAAACTTTAGAAGGCTACATTTATTCCTCTCCAAATGCATTTTTAATGCAGTCTAAAAAGTGTTGATGCAATTTGTTCAGGGTGGCAGAAAAGTGGCTGCGTCAGGTCTAATAGTTTTTTTTCTTTTTTGATTTTTTTATGGGTATCAAAGTGTGGCTGATAAGTTAGCCTCTTAGAAAGTTTATAAGTATATAGTTTAGGAATAAATGTTTTTTCTTTTAATTGGTCTCAAATTCAGACTAGAGGACATGTCAGTTGATCTTGCGTATGTACTTTACTAGGATTGACAATGAAGACGCATTCACTGTCTTGGTTACTAGCCACTTGCACTGGAATGAGAAAGAGAGAAGTTAAAATGGCAAGTTTATAAATGTAAACTCTTTAGGTCAACAGAAGTCAAAGCCTAACAGTACCCCCGTGTTTGATTGGCTGGAGCAAACCTTGGTGTTCTGCCAGCATTCTGACAATCGTCCTTCTTCACTGTAAGAGCTCTCGTGGGTTTATTCAGGTAAACCTGCATGAACAAATCATGAATGTTTGGTGTCATGTCTCCTCATTAATCTTAGTACCTCATTTTAATTTTCTTCCCCCATCTCACTCTTTCTAACTCCATTTGTACTGTTGACAGATTACCTTGCAGAGTTCCAATCTCAACCTACTACTGAGCAATGAAGTGTTGGAACAAGTCGCCTTCTGTAATAATTTGGAAACTCTGCCAGTTTCATGTCTTTAAAAAAAACAGGAGCAATGAATTTAATTAGAAAGCTGTTGCATATCTCTGTGATACATTTCTTTTAATTAACCCCATGTGAATAAATTAAAAATAATAGGGGGCTGAAAAGTGTGGAAAAAACACCCTAATGAAGTTTTCCGTTAATTGGGATGGAGTCTGCAGCCAAACCACAGTGAGCAGTAAGCACCAGCAGCTAACAATGCCTTCTGTAAGCTTCAGAAAAGGGCCCAGGGCCTTCGTGCTGACTTCAAGAATAAGAAATGCACCTCTGACGTGATGGAAATGACCGTGGGCCGGGAGAAAAGGCAGTCCTGTTCCAGGCTGCTCTGCTGAGACTCCCCATGCCGCGCTTGAAGCTGGGCCAGTGTTATTGCAGCCCTAATGCGGCTGACTCATTTGGAGCGGATCAGGAGTAATTATGGTAGGGAAAGTGGCTGCCGACCGTAGGGGTCAGGACACTTGTAACATGTGAAAAGAGCAATTATTCCAGGAGACAAAACCCTCCCTTATCCTGGCCAGTGCCAGGGTCAATGCAAGGGACGGCTGGGCTCCGTTTCAGCGGGGCTTATTAGCCACAGCAAGCTGCAAAGTTTGAGAGAGTGCATCTTGTTAATGAACAGTCCCCTGCACCAGCCCTGTCTCCTCTCTCTCCCACTTACTGTGGGTGTTAATTATGTCATAATCATAGCAGGCATACAGTCCCAGAATTCACCTCACAGACCCCAGCATTCATACACAACCATCTGGAAAAGCAGCATGCTGTACAGTAATATAGATGGCTCTTAGAGCAAATTATAAGAGAAAAACACAGCCAGTTTGAAATGTAATATTGACTCGGGCCTTGTAAGAAACTGCCCAATTTGGGATGAAGAGTGTATGCACGTGTCTCCAAGTGTGAGTGTGTGTGCTCATGCATATCTTTTCCTTTGCTCCCTCCATATGCTCCAACTAACGACAGGAACATGAATCAGAGGTCTTTGTTTATCATTCCAAAAACGCTCATCAGACTGCTTTCAACTGACATGTGTATTCCAGCTGATATTATTACCAGATGTCTCGTATTTTGTCTTGGCGACAGAAAAACATGTATTTGGGCCCAACTGCAGAAATGATGGAAGCTGCATGGAAGGGGCTGATTCCTTCACACAATAGCAGGACATCTGCATCAGATCTCTATTAGCCTTAGTGGCAGACACCCTTGGCCAAGGAACAGATTTAATTTGGGATTGCCATGGCCACAGCATTTACAGGGGTGGCTGAAACACAAAAGACTTGGGCAAAATGGTACCAGAAGGCAGACAACTCATGGAAGACCACGAGAGTCCATGTTATAGAGAAGCAACATAGTCGTTTTCTCCTTTTTTTTAATACTGTTACCCCTGTTTTTCTGTAATATAATATAATGATTAAATCACTTTTATAGGGTTATATGCAGTAGTGTGGCAACCAAATGCAGTAGTTTTTAGATTCACAGCAGTCCATTAATACCTGGTTGATGGCTTGTACAGCAATGTTCTGAATTAATAGATGGTATTGGTGATGATGATAAGTGCACATGTTCCAGATAAATGCAATCACTTTGGCGATTGTGGTATATGATTTCCTTGTGCATCGCAGCATGTGTCTCTAGCATGCTGGTGGCTAACACTTTCTTATTTAGTGCAGCTGGGAGCTGGAATTATAGGGGCCCCAAGAGAAAGGCCCACCCAGGGCAGGCTTGCACTTCCTTGAAAGCCCACCTCCCTCTCTATGTGTCAGGAAGGCTGAGTGATTCTCATCAAGATCCTTTACCTCATGAACCAGTGAAGTCTGCATCCCACCATGGCGTCAGTGCTTTTAATTGATCAAAAGGCATTTAACAAAACACAGAAGCAGATGTAACTGTTCCTCCTGCCATTACAGGCTGAGTGCCCATGAGAGCAGCTGTTCCACTGGGAGCATGTGTGTAGTTGTGAACTGATGGATACCCTGAATGAGGGAATTCAGTTACAATCTTCAAAAACCAGCTCATAGTTGATCATTAAAATGATTTGACAGCTATTTTAATAGTTGCCTCCCACATTCTTCTCTAACTTTTGTCACAGTAAACTGTATTTGAAATATAACTAGGAACCGTTCTTTCCAGAGTGATGTGATGATTAGGATTAACACAGCCACAGCAGTCGATGCTAAATCAATAACCAGTCCTCCTTTAGGTTGCATGAATGACATATGATAGCCTTACAGAAAACTGCAAGATTATATGACTGAATGTGACATGCATTTCAAACACTGACTTGCTTTAAAAATACCAACTTGCCATGAGTATTTGGTAACTGTATTATTCTGCTTTTTAACACTCCCTCAGGTGCTCCATGCAGTACATTTTCTTTCAAAATCTTAAATATACCAAAAAAAGGTTAGTGGACTGATGTGATTTTTTCTTTTGATAGCTGAAAAGATGGAAGTGTAAATGTGGGAACAGAAATCGGATGCTATCTATAATGAAAATGCATGCTCTGACAGACGGTTTGGGCTAAGTAAAACCAACTCTACAAATTCTTCAAAGATACTATCTTGAAGAAACAGAGAGATGACAAGGCTTTACACACAGAACTAATGGCAAATTAAATTCCCCCTCAATAAGCATATTTGTCAGGGCAAGTGCTGTCTCTCCACTTTGAGGGGTAAAATGCACCCCTTGCTGGAGGAATGAATTGTGATGTGGAGAGGCATGCTTTTGGTGACATGAAATGACACTGGAAGGTCAGTGGCACTTGTATCTGTTAAATGGAATGGATTAAGTGGAGGCTCCCTCCTAGTCTGCAGCTTTCTTTCATAATGCAGCTTTGTGGGAGGTGGCAAGAAGTGGAGGTTCAGTTCTACATTGCTGTTTCGCAGAGCGCCCGGAGTGGTGACAGGTGCAAGAAAATGTCTCATGGCATTAAAGGAATTGAAAAGACATTTACTTTACACAATCCCTTCCTTTCTATCACTGCTCTTTGTTTAGAAAGTTTTTGCTACGGCATGCTACACTACTTATTAAAGCCGATTTCCAGAGGCTTCGTTGGTCAAAGACATCCAACTAATGTTCGTTCACTGCAATGGCTTTAAGACAGAGGCATCAGTTGAATATAAAAACTGCTTTTCTGGCAGACATTAGGTGTTCCACCACTGAGATATGTCTCCTACGCTTACAGCAGGACTAAAGGATCAGCACATACGCACATGGAAAGGAATGTCAACTAACTACAAACATAGAACCTGGGTCATAACAGACACAAACTATGGTGTCACTTTAATGATGCTACCCAGAGTTTAAAGCGTCCAGTTGTTGTTGCATTGAGCAGCATACAGTTACTCAAGGATAGGTTAAGCTTTGTCCTTTTCAAATGTGATGTAAAACACACATGATATGTTTTAAGGAGTGTGTGGCAGATGGTGGTCTCAACCAATTAGGAGTAGTTCTCAGAAGGTGGAGGAACGACCTTTTTGTATAATTAGTTCTCTTATTTAAAGCAAAGATTTTGAGTAGAATAACTAATTAGGTGTCATAAAAGGCAAATTAAAGATTTTTGTGATCCTTGAGGGAATTAAAGCAACTCCTTTCTCTTGCTTTTCACAAGCTCTGAAGCACACACACACACACACACACACACACACACACACACAGAAACACAGAGCCTCTCTGCTCATTAAGACTGTTTTTAGTTCTGTAGAAGCCTGTCAGGCGAACGCTGCTGGCATACCTGCAGAGAGCTCCCCTAACAAGCCATGAAATACAGGTAGAGAGTCCGCCCTTATCCAGTGTGGCTTGAATTTGAAGCTTTTTAGCTTCATTTACACTGTACATTGGTATTTATAGCAGGTTTTGTGATCCTAATGCGGCAGCTTCAAGGGGTCTGTTTTAGGGAGGGAGGGAGGTGAGGGAGCTGGAGGGCATGCGGCACACTAATTGATGGCTCCCATCACCAGCACTGGACCAATTAGCTTCTTTTTTCTACTTCTTATAAAGAAATAAGACAGCTCAACACCACTGGAACACTTACTGACATATAAACCAGAGCTCTAAATTTGACTAACAAGTGCTCCTATTTCTTTCACCTCTTTTTTAAAAGTGAAAATGCTAATCATATTACATTTGTAGCATTATTGATGTGGGGATGGCCAAAAATTGCAGAGCAAATCTGGATCCAATGAGGCACTTTGTGAGTCCATTTAAGTGTGTATGTGCTTATGAAAGAAACTGAGAGGAAGAGAAGAAATGATTTTATGTTCCAAGTAAGGTGTGCTAAAAAGTGCTGTAAGATTTTTGTGAAAGGGAGCAAACTCGATAGACTCAGCCGAGAAAAACAGCACAGAGTGAAGCAATTCCTTCTTGCCAGCCGAGGTTGTGTTTATCACTGAGCAAAGCAAAGCCAAACAGCAGGTCCAACTGCACAATACACTGTCACTGTCGTACATACCTTCCTGCCAAAGAGATGCAAATTAAAAAAAACATTTATCTTGTCCAGCGAAAATAACAAATAAGCAACATTTTGTATGAAACTCCATCTAGCATGTTTAAAATCGGCCTTTACAGCTACTCACACAAATAAAATGCTGGCCTTACCCCCCGTGACGCAGAATGTCCAGCCCTTTTTTCTTTTTTTTTCCAGACAGAGAGAGACAAATGTGTTTTGAAAGCATACTGGCAATGGGCGTCCACTGTGTGTTCTTTTAGACGGATCAATAGCTCAGTGTGTGAGAGAGTGTCTTAAGAGCTGTTGTCTTGTGCTTTCAGCTGTGGCAGACCTGTTAGTGCTACAGAGGGGAGCTACGTGTCCCTGCCTCCGGTACGGAGGCAGTGGCCCCCCTCAGGCCACTGCTGTACCAGTGGCCTGAGGGGGGCTTTTAGTCTAAACACAAATGTCAACCACACATAGACTATTAGTGTTTAGTGCAGTTATTAAATGGACTTTATTTGTCCTTTAGGAGGCTAAAAGGCGCACTTTAAAGGGACCTGCATGACAGCAGGGCAATTTGCCAGTTTGGTAACTTAGGCTCGCTCATTGCGGACATGAGTAGAGATAAGTGTAAAAGGAGGAAAGGCTGTAATGCTCTGAGTATGGAGCACCATGTGTGTGTTCTGAGGTTAGTGTGTGCTCTACTGTGAGTGTGTGTCACTGTATGAAACACTCACAGGGTGCGTGTATGCTAAAAGGCACTTAGGCCATAACATATCTCACTGGGGTCTGGTAGCAACGTTTTTGTGGTCAGAGGCTTTTTAAAAGGTTAATGTTAATCTATACCAAACAAAGCCCATGAGGAGCTTTTACAGCTGTGGACAGTTGAGTGAAATGGGCTTTGATGAAATGGTAGGTAAGTAACATACTACACAGCTTGTTGTAAATACCACAAAAAGCTAAATGCACATTGTGTTTTTCTATTCTCAGAAATCCATGAGACATGCCCCCTCGTCTGAATCCCACTGCCAGTGATCATGTAACTTTTGTATTACAGCATGTTCTTAGTGGAACAAGTGAGTCAAGGCTTTGTAGCCCAATGTGACCTGTGTGCCTATCTACATGGAAGAATGTTTTCTTTAATGCATATGAAGCAGGTAGGCAGTGTGCTGTGGCCGTGTGCGAGGCCAGGCTTAGACGCCTCGAGAAGCAGCCAGCTTATCAAAATGAGAACATGAAAAGTCACTCGTGTTCCCGGGCCGTAAATCACGCATGGCTGTTTGTCTCCTTATCACTACAGGTGTGCCGATGCTCTCCGTCCAGCCCAAAGGGAAACAGAAGGGGTGTGCTGGCTGCAATCGCAAGATTAAAGACCGCTACCTGCTCAAGGCCCTGGACAAATACTGGCATGAGGACTGTCTCAAATGTGCCTGCTGCGACTGCCGCCTGGGGGAGGTGGGCTCCACCCTCTATACGAAAGCCAACCTCATCCTCTGTCGCAGGGACTACCTGAGGCAAGAAAAACACCCAATCACCTTTCTCCACTCACAACAAACACAAAAGCCATGGCATTCCAAGAGCTGTGTGACTTGAAAAGAGCCATTTTTTAACCTTCTGGTCTGGTTTGCTTTGGTTTCTTAGTGTGTTCCCTGTGATTTTCACATAGTTAAAAAATCAATGTAACTTATGTAGGAAAATATTTCTCTTCAGTATTTCTTCAATATTTCTCCAATTCTTAGAATTCTAACAATCATAACTTCAATGGATATTACTAAAGAAGTATGGGACTTGAGAGGGCCCATCATATCTATTAATGGTGGATTTTAAATGGCGGATTATTTAGAGAGAATGGTGGGGCATACATGTCAAAATTAAATCATTTCATTTTCTTAACTGATAGAAATACAGCAATTTAACTGTGATAATGACAAAATTGCTGAGCATTTATTTTACATGTCTTTAGTGTCTATGCTTGCTTAACCCATTCGTACCTACGGCAATGATTAAAAACAGCCTCCTAAAACCTTAAAACTGCTAACTAAAACCTTTTTATTTCCCAGGCTTTGAAGAAACTAGAACCATGAAATAAAAACTATTTGAGAGTTGAAACCTTCAGCTTTTATTGTAAATTACTGACTCTGCCCTTGTGTTTCTCAATATATTTTAAAAATAATATTAGCGTGTCTCGAAAATGTTGATGCAATGTGTGCATCATTCTAGGCTCGAAAGGTAAAACAACACAACCCAGTCGTTGCTCCAGGTCAGAATGGTGAAACAGATGTATTCTGCACTCTGTCTGTAGTCGACTTATATGAATAGAAACATTTATCAAATAGGCAAATGTCTAAATATCACAATGGCAAATTACTGTTCAATTATTCGGTCTATCACTAATAGCAATGTGATACTTTAAAAAAAAAGGGAATATCACTCTACTGGTGATTAATTTTTTCCATACTTGTCTCTGTGTTTACACAACATGAAGAACCTCTGTCAAGAAAGGTCCCAGTCAGTTGTAGCTGAGCTGTAGGCTGTGAGAATCCTCCAGGCAGGCTTGTTGCTTCCCCACTGCCCCGCCTCCTACTTCAGATGCCCCGGCCATCTGCTTGTTAAATTAAACATGACCATTTCTTGGGCGTTAGGTCACATTCCCTACCATTTATCTGAGAGGGAATCCCCCAGGGGCCGACTTAGGGATGCCGGTGCCCTATGCCCCCCTCCTGTCCAAAACACCCTGTCCTCCTGCATTGCCCTCCCCCTTTCCCTGTCACCATTTTCCCGCAATGTATCAGCTTCCAGCTCTCTGTCACCCCTGAGTTGCTGCTGCCCCTTGTTAGCTTTGGATCAGTTTGCTGTTCTAATTTTAGAGGCTGCATTTTAAAGGAGCAGTTTCATTTCAAACGATTTCTAAAATCCAACATAAAGAGAACCCTAATTAGCTTGGTTTTCTTCCTACCCCTCCCATGACTTTGGGTGACATTTAACTATCATCTCAGCTCTTCCTGTGACCTGGAATAAGCTTGTAGCCCACTGGAGAAGCGCTCTGAGACGTTGTGATGAGATAGGCCATAACTATCCATCAGTCCCCACCCACAGTTAATGCTTTTAAGATGCAGTGAGAGGTACCCTTCGACCTGATGTTGCTCCCAAAAGGGGCAGATGGTACAGATGAGGTAATAATAAATGGGGAAATGAGCAAGAAAAGGCAAAAATAATGAAGCTCAGGGTTTCACGTGGTAAAATACATCAGCTGCAAGGACAGCAACTCCAACCCCAAAGCTGCAGTGGAGGGTACAGGAAAAGCTTTCTTAAACATTAGACCACTAAGATGTAGAAGTCAGACAGGGGACGAAAAAAGGAGAGTGGCATGTGAAATCAAGAGTTACAAACACTAAAATAAGGTAAAAAAATAGAAAGAGGGGAGGAAAAGAGCTTCCTGTGCCCCTCTGCTGGCCCAGATTGTTTAATGAAATCCATCCCACTCGCCTGCTCTTCAGGCTGCGATAAATGCAGAACACTTAATGGCTGAGATGCTTGAGATGAATTCTATTATGGAACAAATTAAAAAACCTTGCCTTGCGCACAAAGAAGAGGCAGCAAGAGAGACCAGAGCATTCAATAGTTAGTGATACAGTGTCCACCCAGCACCAGTTTCTTTTTTATTTCCCTCTTTTTTAAGTATGTGACAAAGACTACTCTCACCTGGAGTAGTTATCTTAAATTAGTACAAGAAATTAAGCTCCTGCACTTTATCAAACACAAGCAGTGGATCAAACCCACTAGTTATTTCTCAGGATTTGGAACCCTGCCATACTCACATTAATTATTATAGGAGCTCCATCTGTGATTTTCCTTCAGTGGCTTTAGCAACGTGAATACACACAAACTTTCCGAAAGCTTTCTTTTTTAGAACACATACACACAAAAGAAGTGTCTGTACACAACGCAGCCGGTGTCCTCTCATGCCCTTCATAAGCGTACAGCATCTACAAGCATACGGACCTACATGACACTCATGCCACTGTTCATAGAATAAAATGAAAAAATACATCTTTTTAAGCAGCTACGGCACATTCTTTCATCCATTCTTTCATCAAACTAATTAAGCCTTTATGTCTTGGGCCGATATAGTTATTGTGTGATCATCAGGACGTCAAGACTGATATCATATAATCTTTCATTTCATAAAGGACATAACAGTCTTCCACTTATCAAAATGGGGTATAATTAACTGTAAGAGGGGAGCGTGTTCAAGAAAATGAACATTATAAGCTACTCACAAACCAAAGGAAAAGCACGGGGAAGATGATAGCTCGATATGTGGGTGTGACTGCTTTTTAAATCAGTCCTCTCTCCTTTAGGAGGTAACAGAGTTGCTTTTCCTTTTTTGGGCACGATAGATCAGAACAAAGGGTTTACACTTAAAAAGACACAGTTGTTGGGGAAGGTCAGAACACGCAATGCATGCATTAACAGCTTTTCCGCTTATGAAATCTGACAAACCCCACACAGGCTGGGAAGTCTCAACGAGTTCAGAAAACAGGTAGAAATCTTAAAGAACCAATCTGAGAGAAGCAATACAGAGAGGCAATTGATGCACTACAGGAGCTTTGACAGTTTGAAGTTAGCAAAGCAGCGAGTTGAAAGAACTTAAAGAAGGCCTTCTTTTCTCTGAGGACCCATTGTAATGACTCAATAGCAGAGGAAAGAGAGCTTCTTTATGGTGCTGCCGTCCAACTCTGCTCTCAACATCCCACACCAGCACACGCGGTTACATTTTTAGCTCCTAAACAAGAAATCTTTTAATGAGTACAGTCATTCTCCTGGGTTGAAAAAGGATATGAAGCAGGGATTAGGCAGAGATACGAGTTGTCATACACTGCCATGCCTTAAAAAAAAGTCACCACCTGGATTTAACCAAGTAAATAGGAAAAGTACCATCGTGACTATTACATTTCAGCTGGCAACAAGTTATTTAACCCTAACTGATGCAGTGAGTTGCTTCTCATTACCAAAACAACTATACTGAAAGAAACCTCCTGTGGTTGTGGAAAAGATGTTACTCAGTTTCAGATGAGTCAAATCCCTGGTCTGCACCAAGCAAACAAAACAACTAAGGAGGTTGCTTGGTGCAAAAATTTAGTTAAGAACTGTCTAGCTCATTTTAAAACTTGGAAGCACAGTGGTGGACTATCATCATCAAAGAAGAAATTAGGTCAGTAGAAAAAAATCTTGAATAATCGCAAACTGAGATCACTTAATTATTTAAAAGAAAATCAACCGGCGAGGTCACCACAACACAGTTTAATTGTGAAAGTAAGAGTATTTCTACATGCACAATGTGAAAAGAACTCAAGGTATCGGGACTAAACAGATGTGTAATTATAAGAAAACCACAAATTTGTTATTTGAGTTGCTCGGGAGCATAAAGACCGGCAGATGAAGTCCTGCACCCATCATGTCTCGTACCAACTATACAAGCCCGTTCAGTCAGTGTTATGATCTGGGGCTGAATCAGTTGGTCAGGTGTAGGTTCAGCAACGTTATGTGCCCATAAAAATGGTAATCCGACAAGCAGAATGTAGTGAATGACCGGGTTAGGTTTCTTCTGATTCAAACTGTGAACGAATGGTTCATGGAGCATGAGACATTAGTTTTACACATGGATTGGCCACCACAGAGTCCAGATCTTAACCCAGTTGAGGATCTTTGGGATGTGCCAGGAAAGACTTTTAACAGCGGTCCAACTCAGTGAATAATACAAGATCTTGGGGAAAAAACTAGTGCACCTCCATATTTAAATTAACGTTGCTTAATCCGAGTGTGAGATTGGTTTTTTTTTGTATGAACCACCTTAGAATAACAAAATTTAATCTGAGCAACAATATGGATGACTTCTGATTCAAACGTTATTATGGGAAGCACTTCTAACCCTCTAATTCATTTAAATCAACCACAGAAAGCATTTATAAAAAATATTTTTTCGAGAACAAAAGTCATCATAAGTACGTACCATTTTTAAATTATTGATTAGAAAAACATACAGGGTTCACGTTATTACGCAGTGCTCTGAACCATATTAATTTTGAGTAATTCCCATACCATTTAACCATCAATGCTGAGGAAAAACTATGATGTTAATGTTTTACCTTTCTTTGGAGAATATTGATTTATTTAATCCAAATGACCAGGGAAATTGAAGTGCATGAGCCACTGCACTCCTACAATACGGGACGTGTGTCGGAACAATACGGGAGAATTCTTCCAAAAAATAGACTATTCAGACCGAAAAAATCTTTTTATAAATTAAACTGTTTCTGAAAAGCAATTTACAGCTTATGTTCTTTTAAAGGCACTGTTTCAGAGCTTCGGACCATATCAAGATTATTTTTTTCTTTTATGACTTAGGTAACAGCATGAACAGTTCGATGGTCTATGTAGTTATACAAGTCAGCCACAACATTAAAACCTCTGACAGAAACCATTAAAATAACCCCTGTTGCATCTCATCATTATATGTTTCTGTATCATCAAATTTTGACAGGATAAATGATTGTTTATGATTTCAATGTACATCTGGACAACCTGGGTCAAATGATGGATTTAGATTTCTTGAAGAAATCACATAAACTCTTAAATGATGTCACATACAGCATATTGTATTCAAGCCTTTCCTCACTGAAAAAAAAATACTGACAGGTAAATAATATTGATTATCTCTTTACAATGGCACCTGTCAAGGGAAGGGATGTGTAAGGCAGCAAGTGAACTGTCAGTTCTTGAAGTTGATGTGTTGAAAGCTGGAAAATGGGCAAGATTGAGGATCTGAGCAACTTTAAAACACCAAATTATGATGGCTATGGTACTGTATTGTGTTGTGAGGTGAAAATCATTTCTTACTATATGCAGCGCCCCCTCAGCCGTTACTCATGAGACTACTGCAGTGATGGATCTCTTTGGTTGCTTATAGTTTCACACTGCAGGAGCAGGAATAGAGAAGGTAATGTGTTTGAACAGTTCTCTCAGGCTGTAATCTCCTCTTAGCACAAGGAGCTCAATTAAGCCATATGTTGACACCACATTAAAACCCAGACACATCAACTGTTGGCTGAAGAACTATATGAGAGGGACACAGGCACATCCAGGTCACTTTAATCCCTTCCAACTCCTCTGAGCCAAATTTCTGCCCGTGACTGTAAATCACAAAGCAGATAAGGCCACCTGGTTAGCATGAAAGAAGTGGACTGCGTCATGATTTGAAGGTGATTAAGAAGGATCAGTCTCACTTAAGAGAACATGGTCTGGGTACTGTAGCTCTATTCAGCTTACCGTGCTATGTGCTGGAAGCTTTTTTTCTTCAGACTTGAGCTGTGTAGTTTGAAAGACGTGGGCGTTTACCAGCTTCTGCAGGCTTTAGTTTGTAAATTTAGTCTCCAGTACCAAGCTCCAGTAATCCTCATAATGAAGCAAAAACAAGGATACTCCCGCAGTATTTCAGTAACAGATATAGCACAAAGGTGACAATTGGCCAAAGATGAGACACATTGCTGTGAAAGTAGAACTTAATGTCAGCAGCAAGTCGACAAGGGATTCCCCAGCAAGCATTTTCACGAGTTGGATGCATCAGGTGGGCACCATGTCTGCAGACCAGCAGGGTGTGATAGAGATGAGTTACGATAATCCTACTAGCTGTTATAGGCATGTGAATATCAGTCTGTGTAGGCAACTAATGCCCTCTAGGTTTCCCCCAGAGGGAGAGAAAATTACATCACAATGTGTAACCCACCCCTGCTGTAGTGAAACATGGAGAAGTACATAATTATTATAAAATAGTCTAGTCACCAGTGTCAAATATTATCAACATATGTGTATAAAAACCCAAGATACATGCGATCTCAGCATTCTTCATCGATAGATATGTACAATCTCTGCATCTCTCAATCCGAAGAGCCCAGCAACTGTCACACTAAGTTACATTGTGACGTTTTATGAGAAAGAAACAGGTTTGCAAAGATCTATTTGTATCCCAAACTTTCATTTACTTCTGCTTACCAATTACTTTTGCTTCCTAAATCGAACCAAATGAAACACAAAAAAATGTATAATAGAATAACAATGTCCAAGGCACCGGAGCCATGGTCTCAGAGGTAAAACAGTCAACACTACAGTCAAACTTGGGGTCTCCTGGAAGATGGTCTGTTGAGTCCATATTATTAAAGATAGACATAGCCACCATACCCGAGACGTGAGGCCATCGGTGGCTTCGAGTGCATTACAGAGCACCCGGTGGGTGGCAGATGCCTACTGTATGAGAACATTGAGTTTTTTTTTGTTTTTTTTTCAATGAAGCAGTAACCAGTCGTAACAGTGTCTCAGTTTAACACCCCGTGAATCCTTCTCATGGAACATAACAACCTTTCTCTCTCTGTTTCGGTCTCTTCTGCTCTTCTGGGGCAGTGGCCCCTAATTAGAAGCAGAGCTGGATGTACATTTTCTTTAACAAGGTGAAAGCAACTGAATGGGACAAGCATAAACGAGGCAGGATATCAACACTCCAACTCCTCTGTCTGAGCCCCTACAAGTTTGGGGAAAAGTGTTAAACATACTGCTGGAATGACAATCTGCTGTTGCCTTATCCCCTCTTACAAAGCTGTGAAGCGGCCCTTCTCCTGCTGCAGAATATATGAATCTCCAGTATCTGTGCTCCAGAATCTCCAAATTAAACATAGGGCCATGCGTGTGGAAAATGAAAATGTAAATCAGACTTGAGAAAAAGCATTTGAGGCTCCTTCACTTTAAGAAAGAAATGTTCTCCACTGGTGCCTTCTACTATGATCTTTATCATCTGCCTCCTACCTATTGAGTCTAAACAAGCTACTGTGAGATCCGAGTGGGTTCGATGTAAAACATTCAGATAACTCCACGGTTACATCCACATCTCAAACTCAAGTTCTTCTCCGAATTAAATGGGGATGATGGAGACGGAGAGAGAAGGAATTGAACCCACAAGCTTGTAGAAGAGATCTTTTTCGACTCATGATCGCATTATAACGTCCTGTAAAACTGGCTTTAGTTGTAAACAAACTCATTATCATTTTATGTATTTTGAGGACTTTAAGGAGCTGAAATGGTTCGCCTCAGACTTATTTGTGTTGGTTTGCATTGTGCAAACTGGAAATTCTTTGAAGATGGAGATTAAAACCATGTGATATTTTTAATTAGATCATTAGTCAAGTATTAAGATCTAGGTTTGGAACTCTCATTAACAAAAATACCAACAGAATGCCAAGAAAGATTTGTGCTTTACATTCAGGGTATTTTTATCATGTCCCGTTTCCTGCTTTTACTCTTTTTTCTGTCTCTCCTGTTTTGGTTAAGCTACATTTTTGTTTGTTCTTTCTGTGCATGAAAGCAAAGGCAAGGCGAGTTAATCTTTCTTTTCTCTCCGTCTTTCAGGCTCTTTGGTACAACAGGGAACTGTGCAGCCTGCAGTAAACTGATCCCAGCCTTTGAAATGGTGATGAGAGCCAGAGATAATGTTTACCATTTGGACTGTTTTGCCTGTCAGCTTTGTAACCAGAGGTAAGAATGGGTATCGTAAATGCACAACAACACTGCCTTAAAAAAAATATGAATGGAGTGTTAAAATGGCCAGTAGCTTAAATATTAGAAGCTCTTGGAAAAAAAAGGAACAAAAAAAAAAACCCTCTGGTCCAAATAAAATATTCAGTTTAATTGCATTAAAACACACCGCAGCTGGTAAGTCTGGAAAAAAAAAAATTTGGTTGTCTTGTTGTGTTGTTCTGCATTTGTAATACCCTGCTAATTATTTTCTATTATGACACACTGCCAGCAGTTTGTTCTTGTTCGTGGCGAGATCTTTAAATCTTTTAAGCCAGCGAGATGTAAAATTAGCTCTTGTTCTTATGTGTGCAAATACGAACAGGAGCTGCAAAAACTAAGCTCACCAAAAGCATAAACGAGAAAAGACCCACACAGGTGTAAAATGATTTCTTAGGGATAAGGGATAGGGCCCATTATGAAATTGGAACAAGCACAAAGCCTATGGTATGACGAACATAGAATATGACATACCCAAATATTGCTTTTTCCCATTAATATACTGTCAGTAATGGCACCAGTTTGAGAGCAGAGCGTCCTTTGCATGCTTGTCAGGGGTGCTGTGACCCTGTTCCTCCACACAGCACAAGCCCATTAACCTTCTGCAGGCCAGATTCAGTTACCATAGTGAACACCTGCTGTAAGGGAATTATGACTGCAGTTTCTCCTCTCAGCTGGCAGACACGAAGCCAAGTCTCATCTGGCACAGTATTGCCACGACTGTGACTGTTACCAGCTTTATTTACTGTGTTACCAGCCTGGCATATTACTGAAGCCAAGCTATTTTCAGCTATATTCTTATCTTCACACCCCTTCAGTCACATTATGGAGCTGTGTCCACTGTGTCACACAAACAAACAGTAGCATAAAGAGGAACATCAGTAGGGCAGGCTGCTATGTGTTATTTTCCCTCTTCAATTGACTCTGAGACTTTAGAGGAAATATGATTGCTAACTCTGGAACCAAACTGGTGTTTGAAAAGCTTACCCCGTGGCAGAGATTCCTTCGAGACTTGTGTGGCACCACAGCCGTTTTACCAGGCAAAAGAGAGTTGACCTACCTTTTACTGGGTGCCAGAGCTCGTGTCTGTTTGCTTTCCAATAGGACAGGGTTTTAATCTGGTTTTATTTGAAGCCACGCATTATGATGACCATCAAAACAGGCTTTGAATCTGATGGGCTGTACTCCTGGCCAAATGTGCACAATCAAACAGAAACATCTTTACCTACTGATCCGAAATGCAACATTTTCAAAGGCAAACACACACCACTGTGTCACAGTGCCAGCAGAAAGCGCCTTTGTATTCAGAACAACAACCTTGATTCTGTTTTTGTCTGCCAACAGGTTCTGCGTGGGGGACAAGTTTTTCCTAAAAAACAACATGATTTTGTGTCAAATGGACTATGAGGAGGGCCAGCTGAATGGGAGCTTTGAGACACAGGTTCAATAGTCGGAACCTCATGGCAGCAACAATCGGCTCCACACTTTACACACAAGATGGATGTTCTGTTGCACTTGGAAAGAGACAAGCGTCCGTCTGCTTGCCTGCAATACTTTTTAAAAACCCCTTTATCAGTCCCTAAGGACTCTATTGTAAATGTTCAACTTTTTGCCCCTCCCACACCCCAACACTGAGCAGTTACAAATTTTGATGTACAGTTGTGCCTGCTTAGCTGAGCACTGTATTGCTTGTATGTTTTGTGAAATTTGTTTGAGGTTTGTTTTCTTTTTCTTTTAGAAATGGTTCACTGGAGGGTATGTACAGTCTGTTTTTTCTGTATATATAAACTGGAACATTTATTTTATGAAATGTAATGCAATTTTATTACTAGTGTGAATTAAAGATTCTTAAATGTTTGTTGTGAGGTTCTTCCCCCCCCCCTCTTGCTAAAACCAAAGGTGTTATCCCATGTGTTGATATGTTATCATGTCTCCAAGAACTGCGACTCCATAAAAAGCCTTGCAAGAGAAAAATCTATTTGAAATCCTCTTTAAATTATGACAGAACAAATCAAGTTTTATCCCATTTTGCAGGGTCCGGATGGAATTAGAAAAGCTGTTTAAAAATTAACTTAATAAGATGTTATTTGGAATAAAACAATGGCTTCTCCAAACTGTGTTGTTGTGAACATGCAGGTGTCATGGAAGTGAGATAAGCTGAGCCGCTGCTCTGTGATTCATGCATCACTAATTGCCATTTGATTATGAGGGTGAATTGGCCTGGAAATTAAATGCAACGGCAAATAAATTAGAGAGAAAATAAATGCTCATTGAGTTCAAGCTCATTCAAACTCATCAGCAACGGAAGCACAGAGCTATATTAAAAAATACTTTCCCCAGAAGACTCTGTTAATGGAGATGCGTTACAGTGTCTGTTTATCTTATGAGGTTATCTCTGATACACCAAGCAGGAACCAATACACAAAGTGTGGTGGAGCTGTCAAATATTAATCTGATCCATCAAGTGATAATCCACTTCACTGAGTTTGCTCATTACATCTAGTTGTATGAATTAACCCCATATCTGAAAAAGCATAATAGTTGGTGATACACTGTTGCCATGATACCAGTAGCAACACTAGTGCAGTGACAGTTAAGGGGGAGTTTAACCTCGTTTATTTCCTGAGGCTAAAATTTACAGATGTCACCTAAACGGCCCATACACAGGCAGAGGTAAAGACGGCACTAAACGGCGTGAGTGAAGTGTGTTTCGCCACTGATAAACAACCATACACAAGAGGAGAAGAGCTTATGCTAACCCATGTAGGTGCCAAATGATTAAAATTAAAACTCACCTCGTATTAGTTTCCTGCTTTTTTGACTGCAGGACATGGGCATGTGAACTGATAGCTGTTCTTTGATAAGTGTGCGCACAGTTTGTTACAATGTTACTCACAGGTTGAGAATATGCTGGTGAGTTATGTGACTACGAGGTTCTCTTAACATCTCACATTCAGGCAATCAGTGGCTGTAAAAAAGTGGGGATCCGAGTTGGCAAGCGAGAGGAGTCACAGAAAATTGTAAAGAATACAGTTTTTTTCCCCAAAAAATTCCATCAACATTTCTTTCTGTTTAGATCAGACCTGTGCTAAAAACACTTTGTTTTTTGGCTTCACGGTTAGGGTTAGTATAGGTTTAATGAAAATGTCCCTAAATATTTCTACACAGTCACAAGGAAAGAGACAAAGAGGAGGCCAGCCAAAGCTCCTCACAATAATAGCCAAGTTCGCTTCATTCAGCCCTTTTGTTGTTTTATTCTCCACATCGAGTGTTTATTCCTTACTTACACACACACACTCACAGCCTGTCGACGTTTCAAATCCTCTGTGTGGCTTAACTTAATGTATGAATTAATGTGCTGTCAGGGGTATGGAAAAGGCCTTTAATATGTTTAATGTCTAAGACTTATCATCTCTTTATTATCCAACACAGTCTCCTTTTGCCTTTTTTGGACAAAGCCGGCAAACTTCCTATTTCAACCCAGGTGTGATATTCTGGAGGCACTTTCCTACCAGCGGGACACAGAAGAGCAATATAATTCTCTAACATGTGAATTAGGTGTGCAAAGAGTATTAATTAAAAATTCATTAAAAATTCAGACTCACTGGCAGGTGTGCAAATAAAGGATTAGGTAGACATCAATTATACCACATAAGAGAACATTTTAATTGCAATTCCTGGGCTGATTTACAGAGGGAAACAATCAGGCTCTGTGCAATATGCCTTATTGCTCATTTCCCTGAAAAATAAAGAGGGAAAAACCTCACCAGCTAACACTACTGTCCCCAGCTTTGAGGTGATTCACTCATGTATGCACATTTGCAGATACCAGCAGCTATATATCTATATACCTTTATTTTATTTATCCACTCATGTGTCCATACATACGCTCACAATGAATGTACACTTGATTTGCACACGGGTATCACTAGGAGTCGTGCACATAGTGGCTTACAAAACACGATAATATACTCACGTGCGCTTCCACACGCACAGATACACATGCACCGCAGCTTTGCATTCCCATCTGCTTGTGTTGGTGGAGATGTTCTTAAGCACCAAATGTTGCGCTGTTATGACTCAAGTTTGTGAATTCTCCAACCTCTTCTGTGTTCCTGATTACTGCATTATGGCATCTGCTTAATTAGCTTGGCTGGTGTCATATGTTGCACACGAGGGGGTGTTAAAAAGTGCTCTTCCCTCCTGCTCATTATCTGCTACGATTCATGTGATGTATAATCTCTCCTGACAGGCATTCATATTGACATAGGGACAGCTGTCAGCAGAGAGTGGTCATAAAGTGTGCACATAGAACAGAAACCGCAAGGAGAGCAGATAAGTGGAGAAGCTGCCAAAAAATCTGAGTGAAACTAGTGGTCCTGTGTTTCATTCCAGATTCATCAACACTGTCGCAGTTGTAATTATACAGAATTTAATTTTATGGTTGAGAGTTTTTTGGGAGAAGAAACAGATAGTAGGCTATGCATTTTGATTATTACAGGTAATATTGGAAGTAACCTCCTGCCGGTTTATTTTCTAAATTGGCAAAGTATTCAACTCTTGGCAAGGAATCAACCTCATTACTGCCATATGGGAAATGCTGATAATTATCTGCATAACAAGTCTGGACACTTTTTTCCATCTATTTCCAACAATTTACGACTTTTTTGGTGAGATGGAATGTTTGCAGTTGGAAATGTCTCTTCTTCACAAGTCAAGTAATGTAAAAAAAAAAACAGTGGCATAATTTTGCAGCACGGTGGTGTGGTGTTCAGGTGATCCACCTAAAAGTCCTCGACGTGGTTGCTGAGATACATTTAAATTACAGAATTGGAAAATTACGAATACCTTTGGACAAACTTTAAAAGTGTGGCCCAAGGGTGGGATGTTCAGGAAAGTTCCAGAGAAATAAAGCTTATGGATTGTAGCTCAGTGTGTTTAGTGTATTTGTTTTGTTTTCTTTATTTTATTGTACCAAAGGATTATCTACAGCGAAGCTGCTCAGTTCAACACCTCTCTCTATGTCACACACAAAGTTACATTACAGTGGTTCCTCCCCTTGTATTGCACAGACAAACCAAACTGATACGTGATCATACAGAGAAAATTACACTTTTGCCTTTGGAGCATTTTTGTTGTATTCGTTTGTTGACATTTATCGCTTTTCAGACTCTTAACAAACTTTTTAAAAACAAAATTACCTAGCAAAGATTCTAGCAGGTTCACATAACTAGTTCCCGCTGCAGCCAAAAAAGGGAAGAGTTCGCACTGATTCATTGTCATAATGACAAGAATGGCACTCAATGGGGTTACATGGCACTGTAAAAATCGGATTAAGGGCTAAAATACAATAAGTCTGAGTTATTAAATTCATGTAGACACCTTATCTGACAAGAAATTGGATCGGATCAGATTACTCACGATCAGATTAAGACCCCTAGATAATTTGGTTGAAAGTCACACTAAACGTGCTTGTAGACAGTGGCTCTATTGGCAATAGTTGAAATGGGTACAGCGCCACCTATCGTATCGGAGTGTGACATGCTTTGTGCCTATGATTCGATTCATTCACCGACATATGTCCAAGGATAATTACCCTTGCTCAAATAAGGAGCATAACCCAACTATAGCTATAATCGAATTAATCTCACCATGTAGACCCACTGACTGATTCAGATTTGTAGGTGCAGCCAAGGCCCAGAGGGTCTCCAGTTTGGTTGGCTTAAGACCGTATCTTTGTTTTTATCAGACAATGTGGTTCTGTTACTTAATCAGACAGAGAGGCAATGGGGTGGTTTGCTGCCAAGTGTGAAGCAGCTGGGTTGAGAATTAGCACTTCCAAGTCTGAGGCCAAAGTCCTCAGTCAGAAATGGGTGGATTGCAGACTCTGGGGTGAGAGTGAGCCTCTGCCTTAAATGGAGGAGTTTACTATCTGTTCACGAGAGGAGAAGGAGGGAGGGGGTGGGGCTTCTCTCCTACTAAGAAGAGGCAGAGGATCAGACCCAGGATTCACAGGAGAGAATATATCTCTTAGCTGGCTTGGGAATGTCTTGATGTGCCCACATAAGAGCCAGACAAGGTGGCGATGGAGGTCTGGTTGACGGCTCCCCCCTCCGCAGAATAAGCTGAGAAAAATGGATGGTTGGAACAGTACATTGTTATAGTTAACTAGTTACACAGCTCATTGCCGCCAGAAGTAGTGGAATTTTATTAATGCATTACTTCTAATATGATCAAACTCAGAAGAGCTACTGCTTGAAATTGACCAAAAAGGAACAAGCCCCTTTTCCTGCTCTGGTACTGAACTTAGTATGAAACTTGAACGCCGTCGTGCATGAGTAAAAATAGGAGCGCAGGGAAAATATGCATTCCAAGGTGGAAGAGATTTTGTCATATGCATGCTTTCACAAAGGTTAATGGGGTTACATTCTAACATAGGAATGTCTTCTAGGATTCTTGCTTTATTTTTGATCAACAGTTTGTGATTTCAGCTCTCTTTTAGTTAGGTTTCTGTGGTGACATTGGGCAAAAGAGGGTAGCTTTAATGTCCCAGCGAGGCTAAATGTGACGCTGACATGGTGCCTTGTAGTGGAATGGTATGTATGTTAAATTTTGTCTTAATCTTGGGCTGACCCAAGAGTCTGGCCATTATGAAAGTACAATTATTCCTAGGATACTAGACTGCGTGCAACAAGGAAGACCAGCTTCCTTTCACCCAAATTAGAACGCAAACAATGTTTTACCCTGTACTGAATCACATAGGTCACAAAACACAATGGCAGTCTGATGCTTTGTCAAATAACCTGTTTCCTCTTTACTATTTCAAACCTAGCTACTTTGTTAGTTTTTTCATAAAAGCATCAAACATTGAATGTAGTCACTTATTGGAAAAAAAGTTGCTGCTTTATTACTGAACTACCAGACCGGCCCCATGAGCACAAGTACTCTTCTTTCCTCGTATATCTATGCGTCTACTGTGCTGAGTAGCTGCGGCACAGTCAGCTGATCATTCATGACATTCATTTTCCTACAGTGATCGTTTCACGTGTTAATACAGCAAAAATCAAAGCAAAGCTGATAATATTTTTTAAACTGCTGAAGTTAATATGTTGTCATAACGGGTAACATTTCTGACACCATTTCAGACTCACTTATGTTTGTTAGCAGAAGCAGCAAAATATTTGAAAAAGAACGTGTTTATTAGTAATAGGGCCCTGTCCACCACTGACACAGATCTTTTTCTTCTGTGTTTTGCACCTCTCGTCCACATGCAAATGGCATTCATTTTTTTGTCCTTTGTAAAAACCTTTCTAAAAAAGGTTTTAGGCCTCTCAGACTACTTTGCACATGCCCACTTTTGCTTTGTGTAATGAGCATGCACTGAAAGATGTAACAACAATGGCAGTCGTGACGTCACATGAAGCAAAAACTCTACTTCATCGTCTGTCCACACAAACATATTGAATTTGTCTATTGCTTTCACCATCGCAAAAACTACCGTTTTGGTTCTGAAGTTTTTCACCAAAGAGTCAACTCATGAGGCATGCTCAGAATGATCTTTTCCTCAATTTTGGTGCGTGATCAATGTAGAGGTTATCGCCACCTACTGGCTCGGCATGATTATTTCAGCATTTATGGCAAGTCCTGTCTGGACGGAGGTATTTTTTCAGACAGATGGGAAAATATCCATTAAAAAAATCTGGAGTAGTGTAGTTGAGGCCTAAGCTGTGTTAAAATATAGCATATCAGAGCATAAAGTGTACGAGAAATGCAGACACTCGCTAACAGTAGGCTCAAGGAAAATGCCAAGAATTCCATAGCATTCTTGTCATTATTTTAATAGTTTTTAATTGTTTGCAGAACATTTATCGTGCATTGCTATACTGACTAAAACTTCAGAGGTTGATTTTTCTGGCCATATTGCAGTGCCATAATGGAAGTATAATGACAAAAAGGACAGTTTGAGTGGATCATTTTTAGCCTGTGCTCAAGAACCATTATGCCAATTCAGTGGCATAGCTATAGCATTTGTTTTAGAAATGTGACGAACGCAGTTACCCAACATAAATGAAAACATGTGCAGAGATCCTCACAGTGGTCAAGTGACTATTATTCCCCTTAAAACTAAGCAGATTTTCATAGCCACTCAAATGCTCCAACATATGTTCGATTGAAGCCTAATGGACCTGCATGTGCTATGAGCAAGAGACTGGAGAGGGCAATTAGTTACATGTGGCTTTGATTAGCACTGATTCCCTAACAGAGCTGGAGGGAATAAAAAAAATAAATTCTAAATTAATGTTGAAGCTCTTTGTGACAGAAAACAATAAAATAGAGGAAACTATTTAAATACGTGTTAATAACAGGTAAATGTGAACATGCTATCTATAGTATGGTGCCCATGGCTAAGATTATGCATATTCTACCTACAAGCAGCTTGCGCCAAGCAGTGCATATAAAACTGAAATAAATGGCTACAGATGCATGAACTTGCCCTGAAAGAGGTTTGCTTACTCTGTGATCTTATTCTTAAATGAAACCAATTTGCCTAGAAATTGGTTCTAAGGCCTAATGTTGAACTCTGCACATCAGCTCCACCACACACACACACACACACACACACACACACAAACACACAGTCAGCTTTTACAAACACACTTTCGCAGTCACACTGCTTCCACCCCTTCCCTCGCTGCAAATCATGTTTGACTTTGAAGTGCTAATTTTGGAAGTTTAGCCAATTTTTATTTGCTGCTTTGAAATGTATCCCCTAAGCTGCTGCACCAGCAATGAAATATACAGACCTTTACAATGAGGGATAAGTGACCAAAATGAGAAGCGCCTGGTTTTCTTCCTAACATTATATAACTGTGAATAATCCCCACATAGCATTTTTTACTGTGCCATCACAGCCTCAATTTATATTCCAAAATGTTATGCAGAGTTTTAACTTTTTGCTCATTCCTTCTCAAGTTGGAGCTCATTTATGATCTCTATGACACAACTCTGCAGACAAAAACTTAAAACATTATTCACATAATTATGACCTTATTCAGTGTATGGGAGCAAGAAGCATAACAAAAATGAAGAGAATAAAAGTAATCTGAGAAATCTATCTTAACAAGATCCTGAAACGTTTGTGTGTGTCATAGCAGAAACCCTGAAACGCTCTCATTAGTGTATTTCTTTGCAGGTGATGAAAGAATGCTGTTGTCGTAGTGTGCTAACTCACTTTAATGGTGCATGGGCCCCGTCAAGAACAAACACTTTTAGATACATTTGCTATTTGGAAGCATTAGAATTACATCACAGTTATGACTATTGAGCTATGTGCCTTTGTTGTGCAAATACTAACCCTTACACTGAAAATGGCCTTGGTGCAATAATAGCTGTAGCAGTGTTTACCACCCTGATGGCTGCAAGGATGACCTCAATCACAAGCCTTTTCTTTTCTTTTCTTTTCCAGCTTTCAGTGGAAGCTGGGACACCGAATAGTAAAATAAGTTGATCAGATTGGCTCCTCACCAAGCAACCCAGCTATTAACATGGCAAGCAAATAGCTTGAGGGAGAGAAGATTTGGAATGTGGGGCCCTTCACTTTCCAGCACCGCTCTGCTTTAACACAGTCCTGGACTTGGCAATAAATTGCTTTGGTAATCAGCTTTCTGAAAGGCTTATTTACTGCTTGTTTTGTGTTTATTGTAGTTCTCAGAATAAAATATAAAATTGGATTTTATTACACGCGCCGTTTTCTTCTCTCATAAATAACTGCTGGAGCGTGCATCACCTTGTTGAGTATGGCTGATCCAGAGAAGGCATTTATAGTATTTTTATTATTATCTTGGTTTTGATGCTGCCTCCCTGTGCTCATAAGGACAGACATGATGGGATTAGATCGAAGCATTTCATGGATAGAATGTCAAAAAATGATCAGAATGTCTACCAGCTGCCCTGGGATGTGTATTTGTACACATGAGTGACAGAGAGTGAGTCAAGAAGGACAGCGGGGAGTAGTTTGTACTGTGTGTAGGCACCAAATGTAACGGCTCTATATTCTGTTATTAAGTGAACAAAGTAGCTGCACTGCAGCCAGAATAAAAGACATAACTCTTCTTCCCAAATGCCCAGTATCCCAGTAGCTCTGTGGGCCAGTGTACAGTTCGGCAAGTGCGCTAAGGAATTCTGTGGACTGAAGAGATCCTTGTTGAATTGACATAATTGGGTGTTTATGGCAGTTTCCCATCAGTTAAAGTGCTAAAGCCTTAGAGCAGACTCATCAATACTTAAAATCACCCTGGTGCCTAAATACAATCATTTCCACAAAGAAAAAAACTTAAACAAGTGTATCAATTAAGGACCAAGGTTAAGTTACTGTAAAAATAGCACATGCCTGCTCTCATTTCAGTGTTTTTTCAGTCTTATTATCAGCACTCATAATCTGTTCCCCTTTCATTTTATGTAACATAAAGAGGACATATTATTTTTTCCAGGCTTTTATCTTCCCCTTTAATGAGTTGTGTAGCTTTGTGTATATGTTAAATGATTGCAGTGTTACAAAGCCTGCAGTTCCTGCTTTTCTTCCTTACCTGGTGACATCATCATGAAACATATTTGCTTTATGACTTCCTGGCGGCTACTTTGGTATACGCACAAACAAAAAAATGAGCAGCAGTCTTGCACATTGCTTTTCTTGACAAGTTAATTGACAAATCAGAGCAGAGAGGGCTTTTCGGGGGGAGTAAACAAGAGCAAAAACAAAGCCTTTCAAAGGTGATGATATGTGCCACAGAAGTGCACAGAAAAATAATATGACTATCTATCTATGGTATTTTAACTATTCAGGTAGACTCCCATAATCAATTTATAAGCCTGTAAATGTGCATCATATGTGCGCTTAAAGCTTTGTGAATGTACTTAACTACAAGCTATGACAGAATATGACCAATACATATGCCTACATTTTTTTTTTTTTTTCGTCCGGCAGACCTTCTATCCAGAAGATAAAATACTCCATATCAGGACCAAAAAAACAACGGAAAAAAAAAAACACCCCATAACAGCTTATTCAATGTTTCTATATAGATACACACATTCTAATTTTTTTATGTCACCACTATTATCATAATTCATTCCTCTACATTGGCAATGGCTTGCATTTAACTCACACTAGGTAAATGCAAAAGGCAAATTCTTGTTCTGCAAGTGCATTTTCATCAGTTTTATAGGTGTAATTACATTGACTACAGCAGGAGACTGCATCCTTTGTATGTGATGGCTCGTCAGACATCAAGCCATCGATGATAAAGTGAAGTATCTAAGTGTTAATGGCTGCCAGGGCTAGGGGCAGGCCAATATATCTATTGCTCTAATAAAATTATATTAAAAAAAAAGAGCATCTATCCATCTATCTAAACGTACATACCTATCTCAGTCATATGTTTTATTCTTCGCATGGTAGATTTGTTTTATCAAGAAAAATCTGTCAACCTACAATAATTTTAGAAGGGTTCCTGATCCCATGCAGTGATCTTTATTACAGAACCTTTCAACTGTTGTTGAGATTTCTCTGGATTTTCTTAAGTTTATTGAAACTATGAATGGTAAAATCCACATATTAAGTTGATAAACTTTATGCATTAAAACCTTAAATCACAAGTATGTACATGATCAAGTGGCGGATCCATAAATGGTGTGTACACATAAAAAACATGCATGAATGAGAATGTACCCAACTTATTCTTCAGACCCTGCGTAAACATTATTTTAGAGCAATTAAGTCTCATGTGATGAGGTGGAAACATAAAAAGAGGCAACATAATTCACCGTAAAACAGACAATTTCAAGGAGGCTCTTCTGTATGATATCTTCTGATGTAGTTTCTTATATTTAGTTTTTATTATATTGACTTATTTAACTGTAAGTGCTATAAATATCTGCAGCAGTGCACAATGATAATGCATCAGGTAGGCTGTTCTTGCATTACTGAAAGACCTGATTTGCCCCTGGAACTGAACGGGGTATGTTGAATAAGTGCGGCCTGATCTGCCATTTAAGGAGGACAGTATTCTCATTTTTGGCTTTACAAATCTGGTAAAAAGAATGCAAATGCACATTTTGGCCTTTGTGCGCACACAGTTTTAGTCATGAAAGTACAGTTTTATGCATTTGGCCCCTGGTGTGTCTCTGTGTTTCTTTGCAGACGGTATCCTTTTCACAAAAGCAGAAAGGTTGATAGATATGCAAACATTACCCACATGGCTGTGTTTCTCCATTCTTTGACATACAATATAGCAAATAAAAACAGCATGAAAGGTAACTAAGACTAAGACAGCAGTAAAGCACACAAAGGGAGGACAACGGTTCAGTTGCTAGTCATAATCATATTTAGCGATTATTGTGGTGGCACATAGTTACAATGAAATCCAAATGAGATCTCTGTAGCACTGACATACTTTCTGGTAGCAAGTACAGGATGCCTCATACAGTATATGGTTAATTAATTGCGGCAGCCTGCCATCTGTGTTTTAACTGATTAAATAGCTCACAAAGTGGGATGCTCCTTTTGATGTGAACCTTTGGGGGACTGGCTCTGTCTTTGTGTTTCTACCTTGATTAAGCACAATACTCCAGCACCTCTACCAGCCCCCTTTTTCAAAGTCTCTTTAATTTGTGAGGAAAGGACACGGAAGCATTTGGAGTGATTTAAAATGTTGCCCATTTCCAGTAGTCAAGGGCCTGTCTCTTGCTTTTCCACTATTTTTAAAACAGTTTTATGAAGTGAATGTTTCACACAGGGTTGTGCTGGTGAGCAAGCATCGGGCTTTCAGATAAAAATTGATTCCAGTAAATTCTCACCTGAGATCCATCACAGTGAAAGGCTTTAAAAGGTCACACGTGTAATAAGTTCCTATGGTTTCAGTCCCTCCAATAATAGGCCTTTAGTCTGCCATGGAAGGCTGGTATATAGAAATAATTGAGTAATCTGTGGACCATTCAATTCAATCGTAGGACTCAGTGACAGTGCAAGGCCGACTGGGCTGTGAAGAGGTTGTTCTGGATAGTCTTTCTGATGGCAGGGAAAATGGCTTGTCCCCTAAAACCATGCAACTCCATCCCTGCAACAGCAGAGTGGATCACCAACATTGTACAGGCTCTTCTAGGCCTGAATTCATGTCAGCATTTCAACCACAGGAAGAGTACACGAGATGACAGAAAATGCCCGTGAGCACTAATTAAATTAAAAGCTCTGTAAGTGTTAAATTAAATTAACATGTATCCCCAATATACAGTGAGGAATATATTTGAGGTAAAGAGCAGAATCAATTAATGTTTTTGTATCTGAAAACATTCTAGGTAACAGAGTAAAAACTATTTCAATTAATAACTTTAAAAATGCCTTCATGGCAGCTACTGCTGATACATAGCCCAAGAGCCACTCATGCCCGAAAACCCTCGACTGTTGCTACGCCAACTCATTCTTGCATAGCAGAAAAGTTATGCACAATAATAGTGGCTTACTTATAAAAGTTTGAAGTACATTTCTGTACCCTGCACAAAAGCAGGCTTTATCTGATGAACTGAACTGTAGCCATTAACCTGCAACTAGCTAATTATGAAGTCATTAACCCAATAAAGCCATTTAAAACAGTCTTCAGCTGACTTAGATTTTGTCATTTAAAACAATCTTAGAAAAAGGTGGGATGTCTGCATTTTTGTCACAAGAATAAAAGACAGACTCAGTATTTTTAGTTATTCAAGTCAAAGTGAAGCAGATTCAGAAATATGGATGGAAACATGTCATATGTGTCAGACAGTAATTGCTTAAAACACGTTAAATGGCAGAAAACTGTGTCTTACTGAACTGTAGAGAGGCAGTAATAAACAGCTTTTCACCATTTTTCTGTTTCTGATTTTTAGGGCAGGTCTAAAAATCACATTTCCATGACACAGTAAGACTGAGTATTCGAGGAGTGAAAAAGCGACCCCACCCTGGACACTCGAACATTATAAATGGGAACTACAGCAATGCATTAGCATTAGATTAGCAACTAGCTGATCGTTCTGCCGTCGTCACTGAAGGCCTCATACAGTAAGGTGGAAATACATAAAGCAAAAGAGAAAATCTTACTGAGCTTGTATGACAGTGTTTTCTTTTCTGATTGTTTATCATTATCGTTATTATCATCTTTTTGTCTAAGATAATTTGTTTTTTCAATTTCCTGGCATACACTGCTGCCTCACAATTCTCAAAGAAAATGTTTTCAATTTTTAAAATAAATCTAAAATTGTGAACCAAAAAAAACTGAACTGGAAGTTAGTTTGTGTGCATTTCTTCCTTTAAAAATATCTTATTCTTAAAGGAAGAAATGCACAGCCAGCTGATACCCAGACGTACACAGTACTGTGAGGAAATGAGCCATTACTCATTTTTACTCTACCTAACATAAGATTATTAATAGCTTTGTCTTTCACCTATATTCCATAGTTATTTTCGGACATTCTACACCTTGTGAAGGCTATACTTTTTCTTCCAAACTCCTCAACCTTGCATGAAGATCTTTTCTGCTGTGAGGAATTTGCTGACAGAGCCTGCTGAAGACCTGTGCTGAAAGCCCACCACTGGATTCCCTAAAAATCTCCCCAGTGTGAGGAAATGGATGCAGAAAGAACAGGCGGCCAGGAAGTGTGTCAAAGTTCTTCCTGTAAACATATTACTCCGTCAGAATCATATTTGTTTAAGTTTATTTGTTTAGTTATTTCATTTTATTTTTTTATACATTCAAACTGCACTCTAAACTTGCACAGGTTGGGAATGCAACTCCTCAAAAAGAGTTAATTTCAACGAGTATGAGTAGTGAAGTAATCTCAGATCTCTGCTCACTCTAATACTTTGTGGCATTTTATTGATCTTTATACTCTGCTAATTAATATGAAGCTTCTTACACTGCAGCCTTTGAGCGAACATCACTTCATCTCTTTATCTGCCTTACCACAGTGCAGTCTCTTTCTCTCCCTTTGTACATGATGTATCTGAGAAGGAAATGGGACAAACCTTATGTGTTGTGCCATACTGCAAATTTGACAGCTGCACTGTGGGAAATATACTCGTGAAGGATCATTTATAAATGACACACACAGTTGTCAGTAACCTTGCATCTAATGGCAGGCCATGTTTGATGATGCTATATCTTTAAAAAAAAATCTGCAAACTGCAACAGCATTTCACACAGGTCCAAACAATCTCATCATCATTTCATTTTCTCCAAAAAAATGTTGCCACCCATCAAAGAATCATTCCAAACACATACACAGAAACACACACGCAACATGACAGATTTAGAAATATGAATTAAACCAGAACAGATGGCCCTTAAAAGTAAAACACAGTAATTCAATCTGGCTAATGGGAGGAAAGCCACAAACTGCTCGGTTCTCGATTCCTTGACGAAGAAACTCAACCGAGTTGCTTTTCCAGCTTTAATGCTCAACCCCTCTGTCATAGTGTGCTTCTGTGTACCCCATGCATATTATAAGACATTTAAAAGGAAAACACTGTATATTTACAAGACGTGCCCATCCATGTGCACAGACAGGAGCTATTAGTGCCTAGACAAAGGGGGAAATGTATCGTAATTGATTGTTACAAAAGATTGCCCTCTTCATGAAAAAACATTGAGCAATTTCAGAACTGCATTAGATGCCTTAAAGTGCTGTGCAAAGGAGGCTCTTTCAGCACCACACATTCATGCTGACATGCAGTTTGCAAAACAATTACCATGTGCTCTTGTTTGATCTTTGTCCCCACTTTGGTTTTTTTACAAGTGTGAGTACAATTGACTTGCCAGCCATGCGGGCAATCATGGCTTCCATCAAGGGATGTCAGCTGTCGGCAAATGGAATGCATATTGCCAACACAAGTTCAAAAACTGCAATAACGACTGGGTTTGACCACTAAAATGATGGAGATAAATTGATAATGAATTGCTATTGGAAAGTTGTGGCTGCATGTGCTCTTGTGGGTGTTGAAGTCTTCACAAAGGTGTCCATGATGCTTGCGGGTTGAAACATAAACCCTTAAATGTAGGTTACAAAGCCTTCATTATGTTAGGTTATGTTAAGCATTCACAAAAGGGCCCCTTAATATACTGATATATTGCATAGTATAGTATAGTTTAGTATACTATAGTATAGTATAGTAAGTATTGTCTGGTGCCACTGCCTTCAAGAGCTGTTCTTACCAAGAACATAAGCAAGAAAGTTGAAAACACTGTTTCAGTTCAAAAGGATGACAGAAACCACACCAAGCATGATGGCAAACAATATCGTGCCATTACAGCGGTTACAAAACAAAGCTGGGATGATGTCTACCCTCCACAGTGCTTCAAGATGGGCAGATCCAAGGCTGTGAGCCATATGATAGTGGATTAAACACCATTTCCTCTGAAATCATCCAGTTTTGACTATACAGTAGGCTATCACTTATCAAATGGTTTAATAAATTGATATAAGGTGACATAAAGCATGAAATTATCTGCAATACACTTCCAAGCGATCTTTGGCGCTGATGGGATCTCTGAAGTTTGCCCCTCACTGGTAAAGTCTTTTTTTTTTTTTTTTTTTTTTTCAAGAGTTATTGGAGACTAGAGGTTCTTAATTTTTAAACTGCAAGATAAAAAAGTGGGCAAAGTGATCGGGAAGTGACAAACAGCAAAGGGCCACAGGCAGGGATAGGAACCACTTGAAGTGACCAGCCAGTCGGTAGGCTTATACCAGTAATCAAATATAAGCTAATCAGACTCTTGTAGCATCCATCCAGGGTACAATACCAAAGCTTTCCTTGGGAATCTCTGAGGATGAAAAAGCCATAAAGCTGGCTTTATCAAGACAAAGCATATCCGAGTCTGGACTTGACTTTTACTTCACTCATTTTCTCTATATTTAAGGAGAAGTCTCAACGTACAGAGCGCATCAAGAGGTTTACCGAAATGTCCAGGGAAAAACTGAATATAATTTTACCCTACAAAAACAAACTCTACAATCAAATATTTGACTGCCTTGCGATATGCTGAACAAAAAATTATACCAGATCTCATAGAACATGTGATGGGAGACATTTATGGATAAGTAATGTGAGTTAAGAGGGGTTTGATACTGAATCTGGAATTTTTAAGTAGCAGAAAATTGCTTTAAGTGAAGCAGCAATATAGGTTGGACACTTCTAGCCAGTCTTTGGAGGAAATAAATTAACCTGCTGGGCTGAACACAAACTTTCCAACCCTATTGTTGACAGTTTTTATGAGCCTAATGCACTTTGTGATGTATAGCATAATAACCCTGTCTATGACTGTAGGGCCTTACTCTTAATATTGGCTTCCGAGTGGATCAGGCAAAATTATTGTAATGAGAGAAAATTTCCATACAACAGTAAAATGAGTTCATTACTCTAAGTTATATTGGTGAAGTAACCAAAAGATATTGATGGTTTTATTAAGCAAGAATTGAGTTTAAGCTATAAACAGAGTTAGGCAAACATGCGGACTGCAAAATGTAATAATAATTACATTACAGTCATCGAAAAGGTTATCAGAATGGGTGCTGCTGCCGCTGCTCCTTATTCATTACTTTGAAACAGAGGTGCAGTTTCAGTTCTAGGACAGCTCTAATTTCTTGGCTTTAGCACACTGCCTTAAAATTGTGCAGACACAGCTGCTAAACTGCAGGTGGAAATCTAATTATTTCAACTCATCAATTCCAATCTTCTGTTCTAAGTTTCACAAGAGGGGCATGACCAAACAGCGCATGAATGTGGGTAGCTGGAACCAGAGAATTTCACTTGTCCTCCTGCTGTACTCTTGCTCCACTTGGACCTCTCTGGGCAGACCCATTATAAATGGGAGAAGTAGTGGCTGCAGCACATTAAGGTCTGAATGTGGGGCTCTTCAAAGGAAGAGCTTATGGGAACTCACTCAAGATGTAGAATTATTTTGTAATAATCAGGAATTTCAGGTAAATTTGTGCGGAAATTGTGTGGTTTAAATTCTTCAATAAGAGTGGACCTGGATAGAATTATCAAAGTGTTATAAATAATGAACATGCTGGATCATACAATAAAAAGGACATTTTACTTTTGGTGGATTCGGAGGACGCAGTACATGTATCCATTAAACAAATTATCCTTAATCATTCCCCAAAAGGTTACCATCTCTCTCAGTAGCTGGCTTTACTCTTAAGCTGTCCACGGAGGGCTGCCTCAGTACATCCTCTACATCAACTGATTATGCTATCTATCAAGCCCAGCTGTCACTGCCCATTTAAACCTTTGTCAGGTCCTGCATGCAATGCAGCCTGCAGTAAACCACGTAATTGCACTTTTGTATTCCAACACCTGAACATCATACCTTGTATATTTTTAAAAGACAGGAGAAGAATTGCACACAAGGAGCATTTTGGGGAGTTGTGCCGCATTGATGGGGTGTAGTCCTGAAGATGAACACACTGGTGTCAAAAAAGGACATTATTTGGTTTTTGTCATGGTTACAGCCAGCTAAAGGAAAGGAGAAACAGATGCCAGACGCTTTTTTTCTTGTTGCCAAGGCACAAACAGGATGCTGGCAGCTACAAAGATTCAATTATAAAAAGTACAGAAAATAATTAGAAAAATAATAGCACTTGAAAAAAATTGCCCCTCCAGAAATTGCGCATAACAATAAATCCGTTAATTAGCTCATTAATATTCAATTGGGGTCAGTGGACTTAATGGAACCTTTTTCATGGGCCAAGGAAATGTTTAACACTCAGTTTTTCCTGTGCCTGTTCTCATTATCAACTATGCACAGGCAGGCCTTATCAGTCCTCCAGATGGCAAGGAACAATGCAGCACTATTATCGTCTTACAGCAGCGTGTGTGCCTTGTAACCGGTGTGTGCCTGGGACAGTGAAGTATAGATACTGAGGCATTTAGTGTAATTGATATGTGGTATATATCGTATTGTTTAGGCCTGTTTGTTTGCTCTGCTGGTATTCAAGGCGAGAGGAGAGGCGAAGATTGATTTTCACCGCAGCCACTCCTGCTCTCACCACAGGTCACAGATAACTTGTCAACGCAGGTTTTTTGGGCCGGTGTAAAATGCATCAAGGCTAAACTCTCCCGGGCATTGTGGAGGATAGGGAGTTTCATCTCTGCAAACACAAGCACTCTCGTTGTCGTTACCTTGCGCATGAGACAGATGTTTTATTCAACAAGTACAAGGGATGGGGAGATGTCCAAGCAAAAGCCTTTTTGCATCTCTGCTCCGTACGGTTGATTTGAAAGATATTTTTGGTTTTGCTAACACTACAAACTCACTGTATCACTGGATATGTTTACCTTTCATCTGTGAAGAGCTAGCTCATTATTTTGGTTTCAGTTTAAGAAAAAACTACTTCCAGGGGTCCTGCTCGTTTTTGTCTTTAAAAGGGAATGCAAGGTCAACCATTGGTGTAATGTTTTTTTTAAACAGATATTCATTTCCACCTTTAAAAACCCTTTCATGGTTAATTTAAATGGTTCTCATAGCTAGTCGATATGATTCTCCTTACTTAATTAAGACACCTTGTCAGGTGGCAAAGAAGATCCTTCGAACTTGGTAAGGCCCTGCGTCTGCTCTCTCTAAATATAAGCTTCTCAAAGCCTCTGATTACTTGAAGCTATTTCTGCCAACATACGGCATCAGCCTATCATCAGAAAGCAGACCGAGACAGAACCACCCATGCATAAACAAATTAATGTGTCAAAGTCTACAGTAAAGCCAAGTTTAATTAATGTAGGCATGATGAGGACTAAGTTGTCACTACAGGGTATTTCAAACCTATGACATGTACATTGCCCTTGTTGGGATCTCTCTAAGAAATCATCAAGAAATATGCTAGCAAGGATTTAACAGCTCTGTGATTTTCTGAGGAAAGTAAATAATGCTATCTGCTGTAAAATCTATATTCACTGACAACCAAAAGGGAAATTGATGCCACTTGTTAGAAATATTCGGTGCGTTTATTTTTTTATCAGCATTTTCCATAACACTGTTAGATTAATGTGTCTGAATTCAGAAGATGAACCGTGACATCGTCATTTTCCATTTATGTGCTCCATCTCCCGAATCCATCATAATACCTACAACAGTTAAATGTCAGTCTTTTGAAAGCCAACATTTTCAGTCTCATCCAGGGTTCCCCCTTAAGAAAAAAAAAAAAGGCAAAAACATGAAAGCTGAGAGTTTCTTTCTGTCTCTGTTTGAGGCCAAGGCTGAGGATTTTTACTGAGATAAAGACATTTGTTCTGAACGTGTCCGTTTATTGACAACATTCTAACAGCAAAACAAGATTATGGGAGATGATTCAACTGTGCAGAGAAATACAGGGACGAACTGGGTGACTTGATGAAAGAGTGTCCCTGCATCTTCTTGATAACAACGTGAAACTAAAGTAGGGACAACAATTTAAAAAAATTAGGCTGGCTACAACAACGTAAACAGGAGATTTTAAGAAAGACAGCAAGCAATTCTAAACAAATAACCGACGATGGATTTCAAATGTGAGGACAAAGGCTCAAACTAAATCAGCTGAATGTGCTAGAGTTACCCCACAAATAGAGGCGATCTTAAATCATTGGCTTAAAGGTTGCAACTTGAGAGCCCAGGTGTCATGGATAATTCCCACTCGGATATCCAGATCTTTCACTATCCCCACCTACTTCTTCTCTCAAGCTTTACTTCGCCTCTGTTTAAGGGACAAACTGCCATCCTATTGATGCCCCACCACAGAAATACCAAACACAAACCCCCTCCTCAAGCCCAGATAAAGGCAGTCACTAAACCTGTGGGCAAAGGGAAAGAGGACGCTCCCCACTGAGCGCAATTGGGATTTGAGAAAGTTAACCACTTCTCAAGCACAAAATTCCAGCATGGGCAGCAGAGAAGGGATTCTGTCCTCAGGCCTCCTCACACCCACCTGATCAGAAGGTCAGTCCCATCATCATCATACTTCTCGCCCATCTTGCACTCTTGCTGCCTCTCAGTAACTCTGGAAGGGCTCAGCTCTCTCATTTACCACAAACAGTGTTGTCAACAGTATTTTCACTGCTGTCCTTGGCTCTGAAATGATAGAGGGTTCATATTTTGAGAATTACACACCGCAGGGGTGAAGGGCACAAGTGCAACAGGGATAAAGACAAACGGCAGATGCAGTGTAAAAGTTAAATAGTAAAGTTGTTTTGTTGGGTAACATAAAACCATAAATACAAAGAAGACAGATCTTGCAGCCCTGATTAAAAAAAAATAAATCGATAGATTAATTAAATTAAGCTCAAATTAAGCTATAATACTGTGCTTAGCTAGGTAATTCCTATGCCGTTTAAAACATATCACATAACCAGAAAGCTTCTGTAATCGAATAATTTGCATCTACATAGCAGATTCTGTATTTATTTCCATATATCTGTTCATTTCATAGTCATTCATGTCTCTTTTTATTTATGTATGTATTTATTCCGGGGGGGGGGTCAAGAAAATGCGAGCAGACAGATGGGGATGACAGTGCAGTAAGGGTCAGGGGTCAGGACTCATAATGACAAAAAAAAAAGAATCAAACATTGTATGTGGGTGTCAATGATATTATAACTGAAAGTCTTTGGTTTTCTTTGGTGACCTAAAAACACATTTTTACGTGGACAAAAGGCCAAAATGCAATAGAAAATAAATCCACGCTTTATGTGAGTACATGTGCACAAGGCCCACACAGCTTTGTTTACAACCAGGACAAAAGTTAAAAATACTAGAGTTTAGATTTGCATTGCTTTTTCCAATGTCCACGTGAACATCTTATGATGAAAAAACTATCAGTAAACCAAATCTGAAAACTGCATGGACCTATATTTTACTGTTACTTTCACCTGTTTTTTTCTTTTTCAGGAAATAAAGGGGATTCTGATTATAACACAGATCTGTTAAGGGATGAACTCAAATAATCACATTTGTTTCCCGACAATTTGTTAGTTAACATTAATACAGTTATAATTGTAACAAGCAAAACACTGACCAGAACACAAGACAAAGGACAGTAGTCAGAAATTCCAGCTGATAAATGCAGTTCAAATAAGTAACATTTCACCATCATGTTTCTGGTCAGTTGATGCCAATAGCCTAGAATAAATAAGAGCTCAATAAAACACCTACACTTTATGAATTAGTGAGTGGGTGGTTCTAAGATCAATGGAATTAGCATCTTTGTCACTTTACTTTTTTATTTGGCTTAGAAATTCAATTGCGCCCATAGCAATGCTATGAGTGCAGCCTGTGCAACCAAATTATGATGTTATGTTAATAAATGCGCGTTGAAAGCACATAAAAAAAGAAGAAAAAAAACAACATATAGTGCTAATACTCTGTGCCATAAAACCAAAGTGAAGGCACAAGACACAATGAGATGATGTCATTGTAAAAGCAAAAAATAAAAATAAATCCAATCTCAAACCTTTGACAACAACATCTTAATGGTGATAGAAACATGACATTTCTGACATCATGATTATTGCTTTCAGCTCAAATAATTTTGTAATTATCCAATAACTGTGAAAGCACAACACAGGAAATTATTCAAATTGCTAGAAAACATCATCCAAGGCAGGGGAAAGATGATCCAGATGACTCTCCTTCCTGGTGTTGGACACAGCAGTTGTTCTTAGCACAAGTGTTAAACAGATGAGACTGGGAAGGTCAACAGCAGGCTCCATGGATACACTGACCACAAGTGGTTCAACGCTCCCCACAAATACTCCTGACCCTTCAATTAAAAGGTCTCTATCTTTTGTAGACACTTGTGCTACCCTGTGCCTTTTATTTATTCAGACCTATGGGTCTCCAGTAAGACAACCTGCAAGGGTGAAGGAGGGGCATTTAAGCATATCAGCACTACAAAAACAGCCACATGTTTACAAGGACAAGACAAGCACATTACGTTCAAACAATGCAGCGCTGCCTCCAATCCTGTGCTCTCTTTCACTCAAAACATCTCGCCCCCTCAGGGTTAGCAGACCTTCCTTCATGTTCAAAGATTATCTGTTAATCCAAAATGTGCAGGAGCATGAGACGACAGGAAAGGGACCAATACTCTGGGGGGGAGGGAGGAATGCATGGCTTTATTTGTTTGCTGGCTTTCATATTAATCCATTGGAACACAGTGCATTTCCCCCTATTTTCTGGGCACGTGTAAATGTTTTAGAGCCATTAAATGGAAGATGAAATTTTCAATGGATAGCATGTAAAAGTATTAATTGTAAAGACCATTATTTGGTGTCCATGAGGCTGAATCAGCTTAGCCACTCCATTCCCCCATTTGCATACAAAATGCTTTATTTTGGCAATCAATGAAAGTGCTCCACTGTATGTGTGGCTTATCACATGCTTGCAGGAAATGGATTCCTTAGCCATCTCGTTAAATTCTGTTGATGCAGAACAATTTGAAACATGGCACAGGCAGCAATGACATTTAAAGATGCCTCAGCTTAATTATATTTTGCAAACATTTGGGCTGTTTGTCCTCGGGGATAAAGCGACGCCACTACAAAGTTAACTTGTTAATAATTCAAAATGAATCTCTCTTTTTGTTGAGGACCAATCATTATCTGCTATTAGAGCTGGTTAAGGGCATTCAAGGTGCCTCAAACACACAGGGGAGACATGCTGCTATTCAATACTTAAATGAAATGCACACATGCTCCGCAACAAACTTTGTAAATTTCAGCTGAAAAATAAAGCCCCTCCAATTCCTTGAAATCTTTTTAACCTCTGGTGCGGAGTTCAAAACAATACTTCTGGAAAGAAATACATATATAAAGATGTCACACTGCTGCAGTTTAGCAGCAGTCTGGTCTGTGCTCAAACTGACAAAGAAGCGTAAATATGAAGTCGCACATTAAGTCAGTTACTGGTTTTTAATGGTATTCCACTGCATCTTCAGGACTAAGATCGGAAAATTAAAATTCTAGCGACTGACAGCTGACACTTTTAATAACTCACTGTAAGCCTTAATACTACAAATATGCTTCAAATCGACTGCGTGTCATGAAAACTAACAAACAGCATAAAGTAAGAGAATGAGGCAAGTTGTGGAGAATCATTTTTGTGAAAAAAAGCACACTAATGAAGAATGCCAGTTTCAAATTGTTTTGACTGACGATCGTAAGATTGCCGAACTCATCTACATATACAGTAGACTACGCTTTTTTTTGCCACAGTAACTATAGAAACTTTTCAAATTGTGTCAGTTATGTACATAATTTACATAGATCACTTAGGATTCGAAATGTTACTGGTTTTACCAGGTAGAGGGATGAGTCTGGCATGAAATAACAGTTTCTCAGTTTAGAGAAACCTGATCCAATCAAAGCCACAGGAGGGCTAAGAGTTAGCCAATCGTGCCAGGGATGGGACTAATACCAATGTCAAACTGTTGTCAGATGAAAAGAAGGACAAGGAGGATTAAAGGGATAGTTTGCCTCTTTTGACATGAAGCTGTATGACATCCCACACTAGCAATATCGTTTATGAACATTGACTTACCCCCTGCTGCGTACTGTGAGCCGAGTTCCAGCCTCGTTTTGGCGTTGACGAAAGTAGTCTGGCTAGTTGGCTGGGGTTTAAAAATAAAGCGCTTTGCTTCTCAAAACAATATGCGTTCAAAAGAGTATTACATTTGCATCTCAAAATCGTTCTCCAGGAAAAAGTCAGACCTCACAATCGCTTGGCGCCATTTTCTCTCCCTTTGTATCACTGCGTGCTGTGCTTGTTTTCGGCTCCCCTAAGTCATGGCAAATTAATGTAAATGGCCTGCATTTATGTAGTGCATCTCAACTGACCACTCAAAAAGCTTTTACATAAGGAGTCACACATATTTGGCTGCATGATGACCCTCCAGCTGAGCCCATCATGAGCTACTGTATATCAGACGTCTTGGCTACTTAGTGCTAGACATTTGAAGAGATTTAAAAGTGTTGTTGCTTTTATAGGCTTTTCACCAATTGTAACTGTCTCTTGGTTAGTATTTTAGGATTAGAACAACAGAATTGCGGGTGAAAGCTGTTCGGTAGGTAGGATATGTTGGGCAGCCAAGAGCAATGATACGAGCGACACAGAAATTCTTCAGGTGAGAGAATAAAGACAAATTAAACAGTTATCAGAATCAAAATTGGCTTGGTGTGAAGCTATATATTACATTTTATATATACCACCATGACATTGGTGAGGTTTAAGTTGTTCTAGTTGGCAAAAATGAGCTCTTCTGTCCCCTCAACTCTGAGTAGCTGTTGGCTTGGCTCGCCTATCGTCATTTCCTTCCAGATTCATTCTCCAAGCCCTTTGGTCACTGGGAGGTTTTAATAAGATACTTATATGAGCTGAACTACAATCAAATTTATTTAATTTCTGTTTTTCTTGCTTTGACAAGTTACAAGGTCTGCAATGAAATGGTTTATTTGTCAATTAACCAATAGAGCACCATATACAACTGCTGTAAACCAGAAACCTCTTACATTTATAGGTTAGTATTACTAAAGAACAAGTATTTTCAACTAAAACCACATAGATAACAGGAAAGAAAAAACTGAAAAACTGGAATATATTTGAGAATAAATGTTCTAAACTGAATATCATAACAATACCACATAGACTGCAGGAAATCATGCATGCTGTGTGCAGCATGTGAATTCATAAGGCAGGGCTCACAATGAAATTCTCCACAGAAAGAGGTGAGCACGTTTTGTTCATGACAACACAGGCAACACAAATTTAAATTGCATCCCTTGGTGATAGTCTGTCCTTCTCATATAAATAAATTAAAGTGTGCAGACTGGCAACCATACAACTAAAAGACAGTCAAGGTCTGGCCCATATTGTAAAACATGTTTTGACTCCATTAATCCACTTCATTCACTTCTCACAGCTGTCTCTCTTCTATGAATATACAAGACTCAAATTTGTGACAGTGTGTCCTTCGTGACACTCAAAACCAGGTGCATCCCCATCAATATCAGCAAAAAGAGGGAAAAAACTAAAGCTTCTCAAAATACATACTGTAGGAGTGCAATGATTTAATATACTGCCATAAGCCCTTGCTCCTACACTCGACATGCAATTTGGAAATAAATTGACTGATTTAGATAGAGGCACAGGGAGGAGAGGAAAAAAAACTGATGTAAACCTGGTTCGCTACTATTGAATAAGGTGACATTGTGCAACAAATCACTTGCATGAATAGAGAAAGAAAACGATTTCTATTTCTAAAAAGTAATTTTGTTTGGAGAAGGTGCGTTGATTGCCATGTATGTGAATCTATTCCTTATTCGGCTCGAGGAGCCTGAACATTTTATAGAAGTCAATGTTATATTTTGCTGTTAGCATAATAATCAGAAAGGCCAGACTTTCATCCAAAGAATAACAGAATCTCATTTAGTCCAAGTACATAATAGAAGGCCAACTGCAATAGCCTATCTCTCCCATTCTTTGCATATCTTGCTGTGCGAGAGCAGAAATAGTTGACTTTTACAACTGTCGACTCCATTGTGTTTTAATTGAGCCCAATGAAGAATAATTAAGTAATTAAAAGCTTGATAAGAGAGAGGCACAGTAAACAGATAAAAGACAAGTGCTGGGACACTTAGGTGTGAATTGGACATACCTCCACTATTAGAAGACAAAGCATCAAAGGCACCATCCAAAATGAGCCACCGGTCTATGCGTCACTTCTTTAAAGAGCTTGTGGTTGAATATGGTGAATATAGACATGGTCAGGCTCAAAATTTAATACTTCCCAGCTGGATTTTGGGAATGGGAGTGCGCTCTGATATTTTCACCACTCTGACATTAGTGGGTTTTATTTTTTGAGTAATTGCACAGCTTGAT
This sequence comes from Odontesthes bonariensis, assembly GCF_027942865.1. NCBI lineage: Eukaryota > Metazoa > Chordata > Actinopteri > Atheriniformes > Atherinopsidae > Odontesthes > Odontesthes bonariensis. The sequence goes on along the minus strand of NC_134506.1, from coordinate 21,761,366 downwards.
GTGTACTCAGAGGTTTCCATGAGAACGATGAAAGTCTTACTTCAACAATGCTGCAATTATGGGGGGGAAAATATGGAAATACATTTCGAGCCAGTTCACTGTCGAGTTGCCTGGAATAATAGAGATAGAAAACAGAAACGTGAAAATGGCAATTTGAAACTCAACTGCTGTTAAAATAGCAGCCCGTAATGAAAAAGAATCCTATAGCCGCAATCCCTAATACCCTCTACGTGTCAAATACTGCAGCTCGTCCATGTTACCTTCAAGTAGTTCATGGCACCGCGATTTCCAAAACAGTGGTATCTGCTTTATTGAACATACAGCAGCCATAATCTCTGCTGGCATCATATGCTGGTTGGCGGTGATAATCTATAATCCATTCAACCAGAGAGGGTACACAAATGCATATTTGTTTCCTGGGATTAAAAGCTTATTGAGGGTGTATGGCATGGCCAATAATGTTCATCCATGCCAGCAATGAAAGCATTTTAATCTGTATTGTGGATACAGGATTATCTTTAAAGTCACTAGGCAGTATTCAAAGTATTTTAACACAAAATGTATATTTAGGATGTGAAGATCAAGTTCAAAGTGTCGGTCAAGACAACATCTCTTAATGATTTTAAGGTTGTGAGGATTTGAAATGGTCACTTGATCCCTTTGCCTGCCAGAGAGCCTTATGGTCAGCAAATAAAGCTGTCACGGGGTCAAAGCCAAAGACTGAGAGGTCTACACCACTATTAGAGAGAAATTAAACCTTACATTGCTGCCGAAATAAGATGCCAGTCAGAGAACTGAAAAAACACAAAAACATTTTCTAACCAAAACAACAACGGTGTCAACACTAACCTTCATATAAACTCACTGTACCAAGTGTTCTAACTGAATGTTTCAATATAGTGTTGTTTTTGCATCACCTACTAAAGTTAAGAGTCATTGGGGAAGAAAAATAAAGCAGGCTTGAGATTTTGATTGGAAGACATATATTGAACGGTCTGTTTTGTAATATTAATTTCACTTCGAATATCCACCCTAATAAAACCCAAATATTTTTATGCTTTAAGACTTTTATGCTGTAATGTTGCAGCCTGGAAGCTGTTCATTTCCTGGTCTGCTCCTTGCTCTGACACTAATTGCCTTCATGATATTCACCTGTGCCTGATTAACGTTTGCTCTCTCCCACTCTGCACTCCGCCTATATCAACTCCTTCCTGCCAGAGTTCCCTGCCAGATTATCGCAAGCCTCACAGCCAGCAGATGTCCAGCCTCACCTCTTTACTTTATCTTCCTGATTTCCTGTTCCGACCGTTGCCTGAATCACCTTTGTGGATTATAACCCTCTACCTCCAGAAGACCTCCCTGGATCCTCAGGATCATACCCAATCTTGGATTACCCCTGACTGTCTTCTCTGGACCTGTTCTCCGTACCCTGGAGCGGACTCTGACCACCACGGATCCACATCTCCATTGGAGGATTATCCGGACTCCAGCTACATTCAACTCCTGTCCAGCACCTGTGATCCAATAAACCTTTTACCACTAAGCTTGTGTCTGGTTGAATTATCGGGTTTTCTGATCTGGTCATTACATATGCTTCACTTTGCTCAAACTGTCTTGCAGAAAAAAGTACTTGTGATTGCTGACAAAGGTGAAAGGGTGCAATGTGATGCTCTACAGGCCTCCACGGAGCCTTTGTGGTCTCCAGTTGTTTACCTCATGAGTTCTTGCACTTCAATCAGCTGGAAGGCTTCCCACTCTTCTCAGCACTTCTGATTCTAAGGCTGCGTGCAGTCAGTAATGATAATGTTCTGTTTGAGTACATCAAGATATAATTATTGGATTTTTCACCTGAATTGACAAAAAAATATATGTTTTATTGCATTTTGCTGTGTACATTTTAAGTCATCTACCTCCGACAAGAATTGTTTTGATGACAATCAATCCCGGTGGGTTTCTAGAGTTGGACAATGGGTGGAGCTGCGTATCATAGTCTGCATGATAAAGAACATGCCTGCAATGGCCTAAAGTTGGCATGAACAGACAAAGTAACTGAGGAAGCCCCTCACACCCTCTACACCCTGCACCGCCCAGTACTTGTGATGGATGTATAATTGATAATACACAAAACACGATTGAAGTCAACAAATCTGACCAAACACTGCATCGCAGCTACATTCTTTCAGCCCTGAATTTACAAAGAAGATATCTTTCATTGAAAGAAGTGCCGAAAAATTGATTCTCGTACATGATATCAACCCCAAGCTACAATCAGAGCTTGGAAACTTGACCAAGATTGGTATCACAATATTCTTTTACTCATATTGCTCGATAATCAGAATGTGCATATACTATTAATAAGAAAGCCCACGCCTGTTCGACCTCAAGGCAGCTCATATTTTCCGAGTAACTCAATATAAACTGGACTTGTTTGTTTATGAAAAAACTTCAAAGGAATTTTTTAAGTTGGGGCTCAATAGGCTCATGTCCAGTTACAGTTTAAGACTGAATCCTTTGAGATTCAATGACATTTGTGATGATTCTGAGCTATCCTTTATTCTTGAATCATTAACTTGATTCTCTCTGCTGCCAGCATTTACCACATGAAGCCTGTCAGCCAGCTTGGCTGCTGATGCTCCCTCAGTTTGGGAAAGCAGCTTTGGCTTTCTGTTTACTCAGTGGTATGGTGACGATTCAGCATCATGGAGTCAATCTGGGATTACCTGACGAGATGGAAGCAACTGAGTCAACCTAAATCCCATCACAAACTGTGTTGTTCTCCTAGATCCAGCAAAGTATCAATGTGATGTATTTTCTATATTTACTTCAAGATGTAGGAAGTTATTGAAAAAAAAAACAAGACAGACGTATTATTTCCAAAAGCATATTTTGCTTTTTAGGGCTGAGACTTTTCAATTTCATTGTATCCCCTCACAAACCTTTATCAGTATTTATGTAGTGGGAAAGAAAGGGCATAAAAAGATCAATTCTTGAAGTAAATAACATTTTGCCAACAATAATTCTTCTATAACTAACTAGAATAGCACATAAGAAGTGATTACATTAAGAAAACCAACAAACAGTACAACATCCAATGCAAATGGAAAATCTGTACACCTCACTTATTGGTGCTGGAAAGATGTTGATTTGTGGTTAAAATTGATTTACGTGAAACATACATATAGCTATGTGGGTCAAAGCCCTTGGGAGATGTCAACAAAGCAACAGCACTTATAGATCCATGATTGAGTTTTTAAAAAAGCATCTACCTTTAGCTCTAATGTAATAACCAGGTCTCCATAGTGCAGTCATAAAGGAAAACATGCCTGTATTCCTTACAAGTCTGTTTCTACAAAAGGTTGTGTGTCGACACTTCATCAGCAGCTTTTAGCAGTGTTTTCAGTGGTTTTCTCACTTTATGAATACACGTCAGCAATTCTGTTCCACTGTGAATTCATAAGGGGAAGAAGAACACGTTGGCTGCCTCTTGCGAGCCAACACATGTGAAGAGAGATACTGTACACACAAACGTATAGGATCATGCTCATCTATTAAAAGGCTAGGGCAAGGACAACATTTAATTATATGCATACCATCAATTATATCCCCATTCCTGGCAGGGATTAACACATTGATCTGGGTTTCAAAATACCTTTAGACTCTTGATTGATCTTTACTAATAAGCCCCCTAGGTTCCTCCCTCAATACCTGATGTCTGGGCATGTCCATTCAGTATACAGTCTTGTATTCTTTGTACAATACATCCTTTTGCTATTGCATTCTCTTTTTTTTTTTTTTAGATTCTACTAAAAGGTAGACATTTGTCTAGATATTATTTGTTGTTCACATGCCATATATTCTTTTGATCAAGTAGTCCAAAGCAGCTCACAGAGTTGTCTGGGGAAAAAAAGTAACACTGATTAAGGATAGTCCCCTGATTCTTTACACTGAGTTTCATATCTATGCCTCAAGCACTTTAACACTACCAAAGGGTTGACTTGGAGCTGAGTTCATACTTGTGGCTTTTGGATTTTAAGACCAATTAAATTCTTTAGAAAAAGTCAAGTTCCAACCACCCTTTTACACAAATTTCCACCATATTCCTCACTACAGCAGGCAAACAAGAGGTGCAGTCTAAGATTACATTAAATTACATGAAATTATTCCAAATAGATTTAATAGTGAGGAAAACATTGTGGGCAGTTTGGGGGAGGTTGGGGATCAAATCTGCAATCTTCTGATAGAAGCAAAACCACTCACCTGAACTACAGCTGCCCCATCTCTGATCTCAGAACATCACAAACCTAAATTAAACCAATGATTTGGGATCCAGGTTTGAGAAATCACACAAAAGAACTTGACATTGATACTCTGGGAAGTGAAGCCAAAAAATATATATAAAAATATTGTGCTTAGCATCGTTTGTGTTTTTCTTAAATAAATATGACATGCAACACTAGAGAAGTTTTGAACCTCAAAACTATGTTTCTGACTTGTTCTGAAGGACAGTAACCTTTGTTATGCACATTTAGGGCCTGAAACTGCCCAGGACAACCCGGTGGCTAGATACTACACTTCTGAACTTTGCTTTACTGCCTGACTTAGATAACAACACACATTCGTCATGATAAATAAGGTTTTTTTAAAAAAAAGACAAAGAAAAAAGGAAATTTCACCATTACAAATAAAATCTATAATAGGGAAAGAGGGATGGTGAGGGAGAAGAGACACTGCTGTCACTGCTGTCAATCCAAAAAAAACAACCTAAAGAGAGGAAGAGATAAAAGGAAACAAGCAAGACACCGGACAAGAATAAACATCAGATTGGATTTTACTGCTGGAGAGAATTCAGAGAAAAAACAGGATGGATGCAACGTTAGCTCCATAGTTGCTTTCGGTAAGGAATAACTGATTAGCTCTCTTGTTCTATTGCAATTGATTTGCTTGGCTCTGCTGGCAAAGTTGTCGCTGTGGGGAGGTAAATTCATGAAAAGAATATGATCCTTTCTCCCTTCTGATGTGTTGGCTGTAAATCTGAGGAAGATCAGGTTGTGGTCGATTCCTGTATCAAAACTGATAAAACATGTTCATTTTACTCCAGACATTTACTTCAGTGTCCTGTATCATGACTAACAGGAAATACACAACATTACACAGACAGCGTGTTCATCCGTGCCAGGTTATTTATCAGAGGTCGAAACGTAACTTAGAACCTTATCTTTATCATCTTGGGCAGCTTTTTGCAAATTTCACAACAAAGTCTTGAAAGTTTGCATCTTTCAAAATGTTCTCTGCTAACTTGCAGCACCATTGCACTGTAATATATACAATGCATATTACATTGCACATGCATTGATTTCACATATACGCCACGCTCACATTCTTCAAAATGTAAATCTGAAAAACAAACAACTGTGACAGACAACATAGAACATTTACATTTTTCACATATATCATTATGTACAAAAAATAATGCCATCTTTTTCTTTTTAGGTCCTGTAAGAGCTTCTAAAGCCTGACAACAGATTCTCATGTAGAGCTGTACATGTACAGGGTTTAGATGGAGGTTTGTTTATTACGACAGCGGCATTACATCCCACAACTGTAGGGGGAGCCAAATTCTTTTGTGAGGTTTTAACCCGTCATCTCAATCTCAACAATGCAACCATCCTACATTCACAAACCAATACCATATATATTTTCTTACTGTTTCAGGCCTTCGTTTTCAGTGCAGGATTGTGGGCACTGCACACTATTTCACAGAAAAAAGAAGTTGATGTAACAGAAAGCGGAGATCAGGGTACGCTGTGGGTGTGTTTAAATAAATGGTTAAGTGTAGCCTGGCTGACGCGTCCACAATCTCGATGAGATGGTGGTCTGGGAACTAGGTGTGCATTTTCTCGTATTTGAGGCGTGGTTTACGAATGCCTAGAGCCGTTTATTGGGCGCTACGAATGTCTATCAAATGGCGTCAACAAAGTATATGCTATATTCTACATGAATTTTTATGTTGTAGAGTTGTGAATTTATTTTAATAATGGAGAAATTGAGCAGCCTTGCTTTGTTGTCTACAGAAGTAGATCAACCCTCATCTTACTTTGAAGCTCCCAGATCAAGGAAGTGACGTTGACGCAGCTTTAGCAGCAGAGAAGCTATTAGGCTTGTGCTGATAATAATAAACTCCTGGACTATGTACAAACTTCCAAATGCATCGTTTTGTGAGTACAGACCATATTTGTACTACTGTAGAAGTTTGGTGTCATGGCATGTGATTTTAGTGTGGTAATTTTGGAGATACTGCCAGGGTCTCTTAGCGCTTGTACTAAGCTATTCGGGATAACTCAGTAACTCAGCTGATGTTCAACCAATGTCGGAAAAACTTCGGGTGGGCTACTTGGCTGGATATCACGGTTCAAATGACCCTAGGGTGAATCTACTCTGAAACACTTTCTAAGGCTGAATCGAACGGTAATGTTGTGTCCACTGCCATGTTGGATTAACACTCTACAAGCTTCGGTGTAGCGCATAGACGTCGTCATGCGTCGTCTTTCGAAATGATAGCAAATAGATTTTAGATTTTTGTATCAATCTATCTGATAAAGCTAATCAAAGCTGGCGGCAAAGGTGACAAACAGGGTGTGAGATCAAATCCCAACTCTTTAATGAAAACATGGTGTGTGGACTTCTGATCTTGGCACTCTTTCCTACGGTAGTTCAAAAAAAGTTGATAAAATCATCACTGAGAGGCGCTGCGATAAATAACCATGTTTGTCCTACCACTGCTTGCAGCCTTGCTCAAGTTGCCATGGTGACTGTACCCTGTTGAACCTTCTTGGCTTCCTCACGTGTGCCGTTAACAGCTATATTTGCTGCTTGATTTTTATTTCTTTGTTCAATCATGTTACCAAGTGTTTTTGTTTTTTTTCTTAAAATATAGGAGACCTTACTTTCGTTACATAATAATTAAAAGTTTATATTCACAGATGGTGATTTAGACTTTTTTTTTTTTACTTGTTTTGAGCTTTGTGAGTTAAAATCCTCAGAAAAAGAGATTTAATACATGGTGCCCAAAAATTGGGTTCAAAAGTAGATGAAGTCAAACAATAACCATTATTGATATTTTTGGATAAAAACCATCAATCAGTTAATGCTTTGTTCTTGTTGGCTGGTAAAGGATTCTTGAGCAGCAGTGTGTCATTTCATACATAAATAAAGCAGCACATGGCTCACAATTGATTTTGTGAGTTATCTCTTGCGATAACTCACAAAATAAGCAACTGAATTGTGAAGGAGAACCTTTTCATGGATCTCGTCAAGAATGTCCTCCAGGATGTAGGCGTGTATGTTCCCTCATCAGCAATGAATAGAAGATTTCGGGGCCACATAACCGAGGATGAACAACACGATGTCAAATCTCAAAAACAGAAAGGTCAGTTGGGAATTTGCAAAAATATCTCAAAAGAAACCAGAGCATTTGGAACAAGTTTCAATGGACTGATGGAACAAAAATCAACTTCTATCAAAATGTCAGAGGGTGGTGGGGAGGAAATGTAATCTTTTAATGACCCAAAGTGTAGCATTCCTGTCAAACGCGGCGGAGGCTCTGTTCAGGTTTGGGCATGGCAGCCAATAAAACAGGCACATTGGCCGTAATAGATTAATTCCCCCATGATGAAACAAACAGGATGGATACAGCTGTATACAGGAGCATTACAGGCACTTATATTAAGCCAAATGTATCAGAGCTCGTTGGATGACATTTCATTCAGCTGGACAACAGTACTTAGCATATGGCCAAAAAAACACCAACAAGCTTTTTAGGTTGAAATGGGGAATAATCCTCGACTGGCTAACCTGATTTCTATCGGCTTCCACATGCTGTAAGACTAGACTGAACGCAGGGAGAGCCCAAAAAAGGCCACCGCTGAACGTTGCAGTCGAGGCCCAGGAGGAGGTCACTACAAAGGATGCCAAGTGATTGGTGAGGTCTGTGGAAAGTCTGCAATCACAAAGTGATGGTCTGAGGTTTCCTATAAAATCCTAAATATCATGATTTTGTTAAATCATTCCAACTGATTCGAAACCCTTAACTTTTTGGGTGCCTTTTATATTTAAAAGGCTGTACATCCCATTCACAAGAAAACATTTCAAATTAAATCTGAGATCATGTTCATTTAAAGTGATTGAGCAGAAATGCTCAGAAAATGAAAAACAAAACTGGCAAAATACTTAAGCACTGGCCAGTAAAGTCGATTCTGATTCTGGAGGGATGAACCTTTGAATACACCCATACATAAGATGTCTGATTCCTGAGATAATTGGAAATTTCCACCTATTTAAAATGCATTAAAGCTAATAAGGACAAAAAGCCTTCAACTTGGCACTGAAACAGTGTGTCACAACTTTCTTAATAGTTTTCCTAAATTCAGTCTGAGTTTCATGTTTATTTGTCAGTTATTGTTTCCTTAGTGTTTGATTTTGAAGGCAAAAAGTTTAACACAGACTAAACTGTCTATTATCTTCACAATAATTCTAACACTGCGGCACACACAGGCCTCCCAGTGGAGATGCTGAAGTGACGCATTGTTAGAGGTTGGCTAAACGGTAACTCGTTACGTAGCTGCACATGAGCTGCACCGTTTCTAGTGAGCTCCAAATATGGTGAGAAGCTACATGATTTTATTGAGAGGAAAAACCAAACAAAAATCTGTCTTAGTCACTGTATTCCAAAGACAATTCTGTTTACATACCATAATTGCACCATAAATTACTTCACTGCTGAGATGGCGATCTCCTGTCATCCTGCGTTTGTACCTGAACCTGCAGTGCCATCTGCTGCTCTTTGGTATAAAATACAGTCCACAAGGACCACAGAGTGAATGAGTTGACAGGTCATGCGCTGCGTTCAGGGGCTCATCGTAAACGTCTAATCTGTAAATGTAAGCCGTGCGTTCAAAACTTTCACCGGGAAACGATCGTGAGTCGAGTAAAATTCCCATTGGTGGTTGGTAGGTCATGTGTGTTTATGCTTCCTGGCTCCATCACACCTGGTACAAATAAAAGGGTCATTATTACGCTTCTGGTGAAGTTTGATGATGAGCTGACCCATTCATATCTGCCCAACCAGGGAAACATCTAAAACATGGAGGCTGGTCTGCTGGTTTTAGACTTCAGTTCTGAGTGAAAGTGATTGGGAGGCGGCTCTGAAAACCGTGCTGCTCTGTCAAGTCAACACATGCCATGTCAGTCCCCTCTTTAACACTGTGACTTCACCAGCTGTGAATTAGTTGTTGTTGTTTTTTTACTGTGTGAGAAATGGCATGTGAGGCATGAGAGAATGAAAAAACTGTCATGTTGCATTGGTTTCAAGCTCAATGCACGACAATTGAGAACCCTGATTTAGGGCAGCTGTGCCCAGACGGACAAGGGTCCTCATTCATAAAAATGTTCTTAAATTTTGTGTGAACTTAGTGTACATGGGCAGATTTTCAGAATCTTTTTAAATTAAGATCAATAAATCTTTCCATAAAGCTCATGCAAAGGCTTGGACACAAATTTAGGGATTATGAATAATACCATCTACTTAAGACATATTTGGCCTTCTCAGTCTTACTTCGGGTGCATTTTATAAATGAAACCCCAAGATTGAGGAACAATGCCTACGTGATCAGGTCAAACAGCTTTGAGGGATTTCTCATCCCGTGGCACCTCCTAAAGGGGCTTTGATTTCAAATATTTTCATAAGATGCAACAATTTCATCAACAGGTACACACACAACTAAATAGTGTGCTGAATTATTCAAGTTCAAACTGTGACATTTGAATCAAAATTGAAGATTCATCATTTAAAAAAAAAAAAAGGTATAGTTGGGGATTTGTAGTCAATATTTCAAATAGCGCTTGAATGCAGCTGGCCTAATCCGTTCTAATCTGGGCAGGAATGTCACCACTTCAGAGATGACATCTGTGGATAGCAGCTTTACTATTCAACTGAAACTAACGCATGGCCGTCATTTTTCCGAGACAAAATGACCATCACAACATGCCAGAAGGTTACTCTTATATCATGCTCTGTTCTCTGCATTTCTCTCTTCCTGCCCAGGATGCTTTTACCCAGAGGGAAAAAGGAGAAGGGGCAGCCTGAAGGTAAGGCAATTTATCTGGTCATCATCCATCCATCTCCAGTGTTGATTTTTAGCACTTGTTGTTGTTGTTGTTGCTACCAAAGAGCACCGGGCCTTTAACCCACTGTCCTGCAGACATTTCTTTATAATGCTACACAATCCGGTTTTGCGTGTTAATAAAAATCGTGCATTTTCCGCATGCTCTTGTATATATGTTTAAACACTGTTTAAATTGCTGTTGTTGAATTAGGTGGTCATGTTCAATTCAACAGCTCATTTCAAACATAACGCAAACGAAGGTGCTGTGTTTTTTTTAATGCCATCTGTACATGAAGGTGGTCACTAAAAACAAGCAAAGTCTCCTCAGTGCAATCAGCAGATTTGGAGATTTAGAACCCTCTTATTTGAACGTTTAAAGTAATAAACGAATAGGCTACACCATATCTGGCCTATTCATACTTATTTGGGAGTTACTTAGTTCACCTGGTAGCAAGCACACGTGTGGAGGCTTCAAACTGAATTTGTCATCCATCTTGAGCGTGAGTGACCAATGGGAATCGAAACCTGATTATATGTGATTACATCGGTACGTGGATCCCTGATCAAGTCAAATGTACTATAAGCTGTTGATGGACGGACTCTACATTTAAAATCCGGTAGGCTCAAGTTTTGCTGAAGAGTCAATGTAAAAAATTCCCCGAGTCAACGTAAAACCTCTGTTTGTCTGCATCATCACTACAGTATCGCACGCCAGTGGCCTACAGAGTGAGCAAAGTGTGGACGCCGTTTATAAGAAAGCACATTAGCCGGGCCATTTGCCGTATGCTCCTCTCAGATCCAGCAGTGAAAATACACCACACAGTTGTTGCTTGCCAAGTAAAAAAATGTACAACACGTCGGACGACCAAATAGTGACAGAGTTTATGCTGCTCCTTTGGACAAAAGTCTGTAGAGCACTTACACTCACCTGAATAGATGTCATGTGAACCCCTAGATTCTTACACAGCCAGCACAATCATGAGAAATAACAACAACATCCCAGATGAAGAGAAGAACTACCAAATGTACCCCCCCCCCCCCCCCCCCTGTGGTATCTAAATATTTGTTAATACTTCCCTGGTCTTTTACCAAGGACATACATGTCTCCAACCATTTGGTCTTCCACTTCCACGGTTCTACCGGCCAAACCATGAGGATACTTTGTGGTATCTGTTTGATGATGTCCTCAGAATCATCCCACAACCAACCCAAGTGACAGGGCGCCATGTTGAAATAGACAAAGAAATATGGGCTGAAATCGCCACTGATTAATTTTTCGAGGGAGCAAGGGAGGTGGCAGTTGTTATTTTGTTGTGTTGTTATTGCTCAAATTGATGAATTTATAGATTTTCAGATGTACAAGTTGCTATGAAATATTTTTACATTTAAAAAAGATGGTTTTAAAAGTTTCAATGTTACTGTTTTTGGTCTTTTACGCGTGGTTTGTCAACTCAAAAAATTATAATTAAATATGTTTTATTGTGGACAAATTAACCAGAAGCTGTGTCATAACTAACATTCTCAGTACATGGAATTTCAAAGCATTTCATTCATTTTTGGAGCTATATTTAGAGAAAATGCAAACTGTATTGGCAACTTTCCAACTATTTGTAAAAAAAGTCTTTATTTTAGAAAACATAAAGTTGAATTAGTGGATGTAAAGTCAAAAGTTCTCTTTGGGAAGACATAGTTTTAAAATGTATTACACTTGAGTACTATTATCATTTGTCTGCAACAGAGTTGACTGATTTTACTGTTAGTACGATGATATTCAGATTAAATATTTTAAATCTTACATGTTTAAGCTTTGCAAATGCTGGAAGTGTTAAATTGAAAGTATTCTCTATGAGAATAAAAAAGGTTTAACGAAAAAATCTTATTTTTGTCTAAACTTGAAATGTACCCGCAATTCTGAAATGCCCTATATATACAATTTTGAAGTAGGCTAAGCGCCTTTGTGCGAATTGAAAAGTGAAAACCGGGCTGACAGACACAGGCCCAGTTGTTTGGAAAGTGTTAGCAGGGCCGCCGATAGGGGGGACAAACGGGTATTTTGTCCCGGGCCCAGGAATGGGCCATTATTTCCATATTCTTCTCGATGACACGAATAGAAAGGAAGTGTGTAACTGAAGTGAAGCACGCCTGTTTGTTTTTAGTTTCCCAGCACTCAAGTCACATGACCAACAATACCAGCCTAGCGAATCAGGGAGGAGTACGTCCGCAGTAGCTAGAGCTCAGCACTGCGGATCCTCGTTTCTCCCCGTTTACAACTGCTAAAATCAGCATCTTATGCGAATGCTTACGTGGGCTCCGGCGTCTTTGAATCCTTCCACCTATGAAGTCGTATTCCAGTATTTTAATGTAAATGGACAGTGCATCCGCGATAGAAACGATATAGAAACAGATTAGTATAAATGGCACCTAACTGTTTGGAGACTTTACAGACAAAATGATTTGTTGAATTGGAGAGCAGTCTTGTTGACTGTATCTGTCACAGCTGCAAGAACTTGAACTAGCTGAGAAGGAACTCGGCGAACTGTTTGCTGTAATGAATGACTTGACCGAGGGATTTCTGTCCTCTCCAGTTGGACCGGGTTTCTACTCTTCTGTGATGTATCGGTTGTCAGTGCCGGAAGATCCAGACCAGTGGGATGTGGACCCTTCTCCTTCGCTCACACACGCTGTTGAAGCGATGGCAAAAGTGAAGAGCCTTGGACAAGGCAAAAAATACAATCTGATTGCTCAAGCCATACCCATCTATGGCTTTGGGATCCTGCTTTACATCTTTTATATTATCTATAAGGTAACCACTTTGACTGGCCCGTCTGATAGGCTGATTGTGTGAAAATGACATGCTGCTACACTTGTAATCAGGGTTGTACATGCCCGTAAAGTGTTTTCAGCTTTATGCTGCATTGGAACGATTGTGCATTTACATACCAATTAAGAAATGTAATACACAGTAGGTTTATTTTAATTATCAGCACTGCTCTGCCACTACAACCATGTTCATGTTCACAGCTGACATGTAAGGGGAAGGCGAATAAATCAGGAAACTATACGACAGTGACAAACGCTAACGTGAGGAATACAAATTGTAAGTACCTCCAGTATTTTGAAGTATTTGTCACATGGTGCAATTTCAGATTCTTTGGGGGGGGGTTCAGGATTAAATGAGAATTATTTTATGGGAGAGAATTGTTTTCCTGAGCAAATAATAGTGGGTAATTCTTGGAAAGGTCTCCCCCACTAGAACAACCAAAGCTAAAGTAGTAAAGCATCTCATTGGTGAATGAATGGCAATCCCACTACAGCACAGCAGAATAACCAGGCTCCCTTTAGCATCTCGGGGTACTTGTTTTAGCCACTGACATATTCAGTCATTTGAATGTATAGTATTTTCATAAATGCTCATTATATTTGTATATTAAAACAGTGTATGTTGCAAATTGTGTAGTGACCGATTCTGAGTTTGCGAGGCTCCAGGAAAGACTCCAGCAAGCAGAAATGAAGATGGAGAGGATTATCTCAGGGAGAAGTGCTTGTTCTTCGAGGTGAGAGTTGTTTTTCCTTCTGACATCCAATGTGTTACTTCCCATAGTGCCAAGTAGCACAGAAATTACTTCAGATTGGGACAAGTTGTGTTAGACGTGGCATGAAAGGCAAGGCAAGGCATCTTTATTTATATAGCGCATTTCATACCACAGGCAACTCAATGTGCTTTACATAAAGACAAGGCATTTAAAAGAACAGCATAAAGCAGCAATTTAAAGAGAAAAAAAATAGAATAAAAATTAAAAACACAGTTTAAAGCAATCAAAGAAGAGGGGTTAAAGAAAGATATAAACTCAACCATAAGCACACCGAAAGAGAAATGTTTTTAACCTGGATTTAAAAGTGCTTACAGTTGGGGCTGATTTCAGTTCTGCTGGTAGTTTGTTCCAGTTGTGTGCAGCATAACAGCTAAAAGCTGCTTCACCGTGTCTAGTTTGAACTATGGCCTCCACTATCTGACCTGAGTCAGTAGATCTCAGAGCTCTACTGGGTTTATACTCTGCTAGCATGTCATTCATGTATTCTGGACCTAAACCATTCCGTGATTTGTAGACGAGTAGCAGAACTTTAAAATCTATTCTGTTTCTGACCCTGAAAGAGAAAGAGAAATTGTTCAAAGATGTAAAAGCCACTGATATATTTCACTGACGTGGATGTGCTTTTACTTTAGTTAAACAGCCCGTAGGTCATATTTTATAATGGCATGAATTGTTCTGAATGTAAATGGATGATTAAGGAATACTCAGAGCACTCAGTGGACTAAATTAGTCTTTTGACGAGGTAAGTAATGTGATTTTTTTCCGAAGCAACTGACAGAAAAGTTTAGGAAATCAAGAAGATTCAGGAACTGGAGAACAAAGAGAAAGCACACATTGATATATATATATATATATAGAGAGAGAGAGAAGAGAGAGAGAGAGAGAGAGAGAGAGAGAGAGAGAGAGAGAGAGAGAGAGAGAGAGAGAGAGAGAGAGAGAGAGCAAATTCGATGCAAGCAGTTTACTAACCTGGTTTGAAGTGATCTGGTGGAGAATTGTTACCTCACTCCTGACTTTGTTGCCATGTTTGTGCTGCTCTCTAGTGGCAGAAGGCGGAAGAGTAAATCCTCAACATCGAAGAAGGAGGAGAAGCTGCTCAGGCAGCTTCGACAGATCACACTGCTGATGCAGGAGGGTCGGTTGGAGGGAGCCTCCCCAGAGATGGAGGCTGAGCAGGTCCCCTATGGTGCAGAGTGGGAAGGTACATGCCTGAAAATACATCTCCAAGCTCCTCACGTGATTTCATATCATTTGTTATAGGAGCAGATTTAGTCTCCTGTGAAATCTTACATGTATATTGACACAGGCTACCCAGAGGAGACCTACCCAGAGTATGATGTTCCCTCTGGCAGATGTGGGTTTGAGACCATCAGGCCAGAGCAACCTCCCATTCAGCCCACTGCTGAGGCCCTAGCGGAGAGGATGGAGCAAGAGGAGGAAGAGCTTATGGCAAGGAAACTCTCCATAGTTCAAGAGGAAGAAGAAGACGAAGACAAAAGAGAGGATGCAGATGAGGATGAAGAGGAAGAAGTAGAGGAGACTGAAGAGGAAGTAGAGGAAGGCGTGGTGGAGGAGGAGGAGGAGGAGGAGGAAGAGGACTTAGCGGAGAAAAAGCAGTTGCTTAGTCCCCCTCTGCAGGCTGATGAGAGGAGGCAGGAAAGACTTGGTTTGGAGGTGAGCAGAGAGCTGCAGCGTCAAAGTGGAGGAAAGAAACAAATAAGCTTTAGTGAGAAGAAACATGTTTTCCGCTACCCCCGAGAGGACACTTTTGAGGATGAGCAAGCAGATGAGGTGGAGGAAGAGGATGAGGATGAGGGAACAGAGGTGGAGGAGGAGGATGAGGGGACAGAAGTGGAGGAGGAGGAGGAAGCTGAGGACGATGATGAAGATCCGCTGATGGAGGCAGAGAGTCTACTGTTTAGTTGTGAAGGCTCTTCAAACCCAGAAGAAGAGGCAGAGGAGGACAAAGAAGAGTTGTTGTTGATGTCAGTGCCGGTGGAGGGCGACGGTCATGTCCCTGTAGACGTGCCCAAAGAAGTGGGGGTGAGCGGGCTGAGGATGCGGAACAGGAGGGAGACATAAAGTACTGTTCTTGTGTCTAAAATACATTTTTACACATACAGTGAGCTTAGTCTTCCTACTGTGTTTATCCTTTTCCCTTATATGTTTAAACTATTGAACCCAAGCAAACAAAGACATAACACCATTGTACAAAAGAATCACCTTTAATGTAGCAAAAGCCTCTATCGACTTCCCTTTATTTGCAGGCATTTGACACAAACAAGCAGCTGAAAAGAATATTCAGAAGTTCAGGCTCCTATTCATTTATAATATGTGTATGTTTGCTATGGTTTTTAAAGGCCCTCCACATAGGTGTTTTCAGTTGTTTGCCTAATAAGTTTGCCCTCTTTTTAATGTGAGTGGGTGTGAGTACAGTTTGCTTAGCCATGACAACATCTGAGTGTGTGAAGTGCCTTTAATTTAACGAAATTATACGAAGATCATTATAAATCAAGATAAACAACCCAATAGTAACACATTTTCAGATAAGAGAGAACATTTTGGACCCACAGAGCAATTGCACGGCCCATAATTACTGTCATTACCTCAGATATGTCATCATTGTTCCACACGTCTTGTTCTGTATGTGACACTTTTGTTGACACTTTATAATCTGGAAATATTTCACAGGTTTCACATGCTCAGAGCGGCGTCAGAGAGCAGAGGCTTATTGGTGTGTCACATTGTCAGTATCCGGCAGTTTCAGGCTCCTCTCTTGTGGCTCAGTATGGTTCCTCTCTGTGGGGATGCTCATTTTGCTATTGTGGGAACAGCTTTGAGTGTGCAGTGAATAATAATATGAATAATATCCAGGAGGCATCACAGTTTATCTCTACCAGAAAGAATTCAACAAAGAAAAAAGATCCCTCCAGAGAGCGTAGCGAAGAAGTTGTGAAGGGGGAGGCTGTGAAGAGAAAATCTTTGCAAGTCTGTAGTAACTGTAAATGTAATCATGTTATGCAAAAATAGATACGAATAAAGATCCATGTACACAAACCATTGTAGTAAATGTATGTTGTAACAAAACACATCATCAGGACAATACAAGCCATTCTAAAATCGCCATTTCTCGATTCATGTGACTGAGTTACACCTAATTAAAACATTGTGAAGAAATCTGTCTTTTGCACTTGTTGTATTTTAACTGTTCAAGAGCAGTGTGTGGCCACGATTCAGTTTCCAGGGACGGAGGTCAAAAGCAATAAGGTTCCCAGCGACTGAAAAACAGAAGGTGATGGAAAGTTGTTATGATGAAATCAAGTTCATTGTGCTGTGTATGTAAATGCCTTTGCATCAATAAAAGAAAGCCACTACAGCAGGTGCAGAGAGTCTGTGTCAACTTGTGGAAATGTATAAAAGGCACTATTAGGCCATTATATGTTGAAGCAATACAATGTAACTTCTCAAAAAGCCCACTCTGGAGCTCCCCCTACAGGCTTGGAGGTAATGTACGGTTACACTGTCGTAAATACAACACCCTTTCGCTTTCACGTTTCACGTTTGTTGACGAACCGGCGAGGAGTCAGAAGGTGCAAGCTATGTCGACCGAGAAGGTAAGAGTAATCAAATGTACCTGGGAGCGTGAGAGGGGTCTATTTGTTTTTGCGGTAGGTGTGCCAGAAAGCAAGTCGAAGTACTTCCGCTCAGCTCGCGGGCCGCTCCCGGGCCGGTCCAGCAAAGTTACATAGCGCAGTTTTTCCAACTCAGACCCCCGAAGGGCATAGGAGACAGGCCAATCGTAATATTAAAACTCATTCTAGCCGCACAATTTTTTTCAAGCTGTTATTTTAAGGTAGAAATGTTACATAGTACTGCTTTAACTAATACATATGATGATGAACAGGATGCCTGCAAGTAAAGGAAAAGAAGTCAATTAAAGGGTTGTTCAGCGTTATTCAATGAGGAAGTCAGCTGATACACAAGCCAGGAACAGTAATGATAATAATGATTCCTTTACAACCCTACATAGCCGGCAGGTTGGTCTTTGTCTAACGTCCGACACTTGAATGAAGCTCCATTCAAAGCTTCCACTGTGTTTCCTCGTATCCTGTGAAGAGAGAATATAATCCCAACAGTACAATTGTATCAGCATACAGTAATTTCTTTTCAGCCGATCTTCACTGGAGAGGTCTGTGTTGTTCTCTTTCATATCGTTTCACGTCTTGTCTGCCAATTTTGAGGTTCACTGACATTCGCTGTGTCATCCATGACGGTCTTCTCCCCTGTTGCCTTACTGCAGCCCATATCATCACTCTCTCGCCAGCGTGCTTCACTGTTGAGACTTTTCATTCATTGTTGAATGTTTTTTTTGTTTTGTTTTTTCCACATGGAGCAACGATGTAGATAATGAAAACCTAAGAAGGTTAGGGTATTTTCAATATAGACTCTCTACAGTATTTGTCTTTGATTACTCATAAAATAAATTCTCTGCTACAAAAAAGGTGATGACCAGGGCTCTCAAGTCTCACGCAATGAGCGTGAGACACACGCATTTCAACAAGTTCACACGCTCACACGCCACACATGCCATTTCTCACGCTGAGAAATGACCAACTTCGTCGCACAGAAATTCTAATGGCCGATACTATAAACGAGTCAGTGGCAGGTTACTGTGCGCTCGTACAGCTCAGAACTATAGCTCTGGTACAGCTGTCTTGATTTAACAAGCCATCGGCAAATCACAAAATAGAATTTCTCAGCCAATCAGAAAACATAATTTCTTGTTGCCGGGTGTGAAATAGCTTTCAGCTGCAAGCACGCGTCCCATGAATGCACAGCGGACATAGCCTATTATGCTCTGAATGCGTGCAGAAGTTGTAGACGAGCTGGAGGTGGAAGAGAACCGTCAGGATAATCAGCAGGTCATATCTTCATTTATTTGAATCTTTTATTAGTTAGTATAGTTTTCCTACTCCTTGTAAAAGACCAATACCTGCCGATTAAAGTGTTCGTTGGAGTAGTAGACCTAAATATTCAGCACACACCCTTTGACATGAGCAACTTAATGAAAAATGAAAAATATGTAGGAGTGTAATTAGGCTTCCGTGGTTATATTTTTTCAAAGGTGACTGGTATAAACAGATTCCCAATAAGGCTACAATTGCCAAACTGATATTAGTTCTGCCACACTGAAATGCTGATGCAGAGAGGGTTTTTTCCATGGTGGGGCTCAATAAAACCAAGACCAGGAACACGTTGGCTCTGAATGGAACTCTGTCATCCATCATGACTGTGAAAATGGCTGACATTGAGCCACAGTGCTTTAAATGGGAGCCCCCAATATCAGTCATCAAGCATCAAAATCTGCCACAAACACTTACAACAACACTCATAAACAAACACACACAGAGAGGGACTGCTCAAGGGGCCCATTTGGGGTTATGTTTGTTTTTCTTAATTTAATTTGTCTGTTTTTTTGTTTGTTAAGACTTTGCATACCTAAAACAATTTATTTTAAAATATAGCAGAATTTAGTGTAAAAGTGAAGATTTGTGATTTTGGTATAAATAAAACATTTTTTTTGTTCTTTAAGTAGCTAGTTTATGGCGATGGGATACTGCAAGGGACCCCCCCCAAAAAAAACCTGAAAGAAACCCCCCCACGCACACGGCCCGGCCCCTGCCCCACCCGAATCTCACTCCAAGCAAACTTGAAAACTTGAGAGCCCTGGTGATGACATATTAGAAAATCTGGCATTTTAGTGATATTGAACAGTGGTGCACAAACTTAATTATTCCAATAATTTCCCGACATTTGAAATAGTTTCTGCTTGTACGTGTATCAAATTGCAACAGTGTATAGCTTTTTGAAGTTTAAGGCCCCTGCTGCAACAGCAAAACTTTTCTCTTTAAGCTTTTCTGTCCCTTTTTTTCTTTGAACATGAGCAACGTTTCAATGAATTTGCATTAATCTTTTCTGGTTGTAACTGATAAAGCAAGTTTAAATAATTAAAAAAAAAAAAAAAGCTTGCTTTTTAGTGCACGATCAAAAACAGACAAATAAAATGCATTCATCCTGGTCTTAGAAGAAGAACGCATTGATGCTTCAAGGGTAAGATCAATCAGCAGCCCGCAGTGTGCGGAGCTCTTTCTCTGATAACACAAAGATGCAAGGCAGAAAACAATACCATCAAAAGAAAAGCAGGCAAGAGAGACAGAGCCACAACAAATCCTGCAAAATGCAGCTTCAACCACAGGATTTAACATGTCTGTTTCCAATCCATCTTTGTCATCCAGACATCGGTGTAATGCTGGAAATGTTTCATGCTGAGAGTGCCAGCATGCTGCTCAACAATGGATCATCTTTCCATTGCACTTTCCACTGCTATTACTTAAGACTCAACTAGTTGGCCATAAATAGGCATGCAGCTTAGTTTGTTGACGCTCCTGTAAAAATACCAGGTCGAGTACGCTTTTACTGCAATAAGCAGAGCTTACTTCTCAGCTTCATATAACATCTCTCTTCTCCTTCCTGTATTCATCATGTGGGCCTTAGCTCCTCCCTATCAATCAACCAGTGCATCAAAATTGACAGGACCGAGCCCGGATGGGAACAACAAGAGAACGTGATTGCTGGGAAGAAATACCTCGTCGTAAAAGAGAAGAAATGTATTAATTTGTACACACCCGATCCAAGAGAGTACATCAATTTGTGCCTCTTCTTCTTCTCCTGAAGAAAACTGGACACAGTTTGACTTACGGTAGGTTTTAATTTTTCCATTAACAAAGAACTGTGTCTATATCACCACAGTAAATTGTACACCGTTTACTGTACATCACAACGACAGCACTAAAAACAGAAAGTGAAAGAACCTTTGGTTCCTGGACACATGTATGAAAAGCAGTCTTTACAGCAAGAGTATCAACAGTTTGGAAATAGAAGTTTAAAATAGAACACAATTGAGTACAAGAATAGCACATTTGATAAAGATTTCCTCATAACCCACAGTAACAATAGCGGTATCAGAGATTGTTCTTTGCCATCATTTAGCTTCTTTCTTTTTTTCTTGTCTAAATGGTCATAAAATACAAAATCTACTATTATATCATATATCTGTGAAAGAAAACTGTCCCATAAGAAGCAAGAGGAATAGCATTTTTGAGTAAAAATGTGAACAGCACAGCATGTGATATAGAGACTTACCGCCAGTCAGATGAGGAATGTATCAAACTCCGCCTCAGTGGAGCACAAAGTTAATCAAAGATGTAAAGCAATGGATGAAATGTGTGTTTAAGCTGTGGTGGATTCACACTCTTGTGTGTTTGTTGGCAGTAAGTGAATCTGTGTTCAGTACATTTAGTTCCAAGTAGACATCGGAGGGTATGAGCACAAACTTCAGCCTGAGTGCCTTGGATAGCTGGTGTCTCTGCTGCCTGTAGTACAGTACGGCATTCATGAATACTCATCTCATTAGTGTAATGTTGTGTAGAACCTACATGTAGTTCAAATATATTGCACATAGACAATGACGGAAATGTTGTCCATAGTGTGCACTTTGGAATACTACCTCCCAGAAGTTTTGCAAACCAAGGTAATTTACTACTCTAAATCAACTCTGCATTAGACAACTGAATTTGGAGAAACACTATCTCTGGTGCAAAGGAGAACAGCAAGAAAGCGCAAAGACCAATTCAAGCTCATTTCGTTTTACGGCCAAAGTTTAACAATGAATTAGTCTTCAAAGGCACAATAAAGTATGTACAGCTGTATCTCTTCCATCACAGACTTCAAAGTAAAGTGCACCATCATCCTATACATTCACATATATGACACTGTGGCCCAATATTGTATATGGTACACAACACCGTGTAACACGCCTCTGCCCTTTTCATGTTTGAGTCTCTAATTGATTCATGTGGAGACGAGGGATTTTCTTGCGATGATAATTAATGCCTGGAGCTCCATGGAGCCAATAATGATGAAACTGTTACAAACTATAGCAGAAAAAGAAAATAAAAA
The DNA here is from genome assembly GCF_027942865.1 of Odontesthes bonariensis. Classification (NCBI taxonomy): domain Eukaryota; kingdom Metazoa; phylum Chordata; class Actinopteri; order Atheriniformes; family Atherinopsidae; genus Odontesthes; species Odontesthes bonariensis. The sequence goes on along the minus strand of NC_134506.1, from coordinate 21,739,594 downwards.
CTATGTATAAAACACGTATATAACAAAAAAATAAATATACTGGGATGTGCATATCATTTTTAACTCACTAACTATATAAGCAGTATTCATGCATGATGAAGTGTGTGACTTAGTGTTTTTATGTGGTAGACTCCGTAAAGTCCAGTCAGCTCTTAAAACTTACTAATGTGTAACTGTTAGTTATAACTTACACATAAGGAAATGTTAAATTTCTAAAACTACTACATAAAAGAACAGTGTTGGTTTTTATAATGCCATTACAGTACAAAATGACAATAGTTATCACAACAAATTAAGTAGATTTTGAAAGTGGATTACTCTTTGTGCTTGTTTTCCAAGACCATCTTGAGATTCCACCGACACCCCCCCCCCCCCCCCCCCCCCCCGACCCCCGGACACACACACACACGCATACATAAAACTTGAGGCCCACAAAGTATTTTGGAATATGCAGTACTTCCAAGCTACTGGGTGATTTGGAGATCTCAAACCAGTCCCCAGGGATTCATTAACCGCCCTTGAAGACGGATGAACCCCCTCCTCTCCTCTGCTCTTTAGGCTGGGGTCTATTCACAGGCTAATTTGCTGTCAAAGCTGGAGAGGGCAATGGCAAAGGCTTGCAGGGCACACATTGGATAGTTATAGTCCATTGTGAAGACATCTTCTGCCACACGGCCAAACTGCATCACTATGTAGTCAGCTGCAGAGAAAACAAACAGGGTAACATAAGCTACTTTAAAATGTTTAACGCTCTCTTTTATGTGTACTGTTAATGGTGGGCACCCTATATATTTTGTATCAAATTAAAGAAGCTTATGATAAAAAATGAACACAAGCAATGTATAATCGCAGATTTTACAGTAACAGTAGAGAATTTGGAAAAACATGTTGCTCTTTGGCTCCCCTTACAGTTGTGGGATGTAACACCACTGTGTGTGGAAAAAAAAGACACAATCTGTGAGCTGTGCACACGTACAACCTTGCGCATCTATTTGTTGTCACACTGAAGATGCAACAAAGACGCCCTCCAACGCCTACAAAAATGTCAAGCGACCGTAATGCAAGCGGTGTGGTGAGGGTCGTAAACTGCAGTATCTCAGTTCCCAGGTGCTCCGGGGCGATTTCAGGCCAGGGCATGTGCATAAAAAAAGATCAGTGTACTTCAAAATTAGTAATACATATAGTTATATATATAGTTAAAAAATACCTAGTTCTAAGGTTTACAAACTTCTCAACTGTGCCTTTAATTCAGTCAAGATAACACTGACGGGGCATTTTGATAGAAGTATTTTCACTTGCTTATTGAGGGAAGATACATAGAAATTGAATGGTTATTTTTACTCTCAGCAGAAAACCATCAGGATTTTGTTCCAAGTCGAGCAGTTGTCACTCATCAAGTGAGATGACAAACACTCCTAAAAAAATTAGATCACAATAGGTGGGTTCAATCACATCCTGCCCATAGGTGTTTCAAGGGAGCACTTTAGAATAGAGGGCACTGGTGGAGGTGCGTCAGGCAGCAATGCCTAGCAGGCATACCAACAGCCTGTATCTTCAAATAGGTGTGTCAGTCCAGCCACGAGAAGCTCGATTTAGTAATAATTTGGTCAGAGTAACATTTTTACATGCGTTGTGTGAGTGCACTTTCAGTCTGACTAACACAAATAAATGATTTCTATCCTTTGTCATTTGTCATGTAAACACGTTCAGTGTTGCTTTTTGCTTTATGCCTTTTTGTTTTCATTTCTCCGAACTCTCTGTGACCTGCTGGTCCCACTTTTCTAAAGGATGTTAAGTGCAATCTGTCTATTTTTGCACTTCAAATGCCAAGTTTTATTGGAGCAAACCTAATGGAGAAAGCCCAAGTTAATAAAGAAAAATTGTAACCGCCATTGTGAAACAAATTATCTTCCAGTGAAGTTTTGGACTCCACCAAGCCTTCCTTTGAAGGCTTTCCGTCGACCTTGCTTTGAAGCACACCCCTCTGAAAAAGGCAATATTTAGGACTTCGGACTTCCCTTTTTCCTTAATCAAAATGTGCCACATAACTCCGTTTTACGCTGAGGATGGATGTGCAGCAAAATTCTTTGCAATGAGGATCACTGTAGTCTGCACTTTGATGTGAATTTCAGATCAAAGTGCAGACTACTGTGAATGCAGTTAAAGTATAAAACTCTCTGGCTCTATACTGACCATCAATCATCAGACAAAACAGCTATTCAGTAAAATAGTTTATAAAACAAGGGGCACACCATGTCTCCCCACCTCTTTAGTTTTATTCTCCAATATCAAACCTAAAGAAAAAAAAAAGAAAAAAAAAGTTCATAGATATGGAACTCACGGTCGTTGTCGTGAATAATTTGAAAATTCTTGACAGAAGCCTGCGTGACTCTGCCATGGAAGTTGAGCACATAGGATTGAGTGTCATCATTCCACACAGGTGTCTTGTTGTGAAGTTCAATCACGCTCTCTGTGTTCTTGTTCTGCCACCTGGCTAGCAGTGACTCATGGTCCTGTAATGAAGAAGAGTGGAACAGCTTTGGACACGGACATCACAGTTATCAGATCAATTATGCAAGTAATAGAGGAGGTTGTACTGGTTCAGCAGAGATGTGGATACTGAGAATTAGCCTAATACATACGTTCCGTGGGCGAATAGACACTCTCTCGTGGTCCATGTTCATTCCAGGAATGATGACACTCATCTTGCGGGGTCCTTTGAATCCTAATACATTGGTTTCCTGGATTGAGAAGATGATAAAATGATTATGAGTTACTGAAAGCATGATTAGCCAATAAAGGTGCAATATTTCCAATACACATTTAAAATCTAATGTTGACGTAGAAAATAAAATGAAGGAGAGAGACAGATTTACATTTACCAATATAAAGATTTATACTCCGTTCACAAGCAAGTGCTATGCTGTTATCGACCAGTTGAAGTTATTTCTCTATGCAGTATATCTCAGATTCTTGCATATATATTCGACTAAAGAAACTATAGATTTTGACTTTGATTCCAAAGGGAGTCTCAGTTTGCTGAATAAATCTCTGCACATTTCAGACACCACTTCATGTATTTCCCTGCGTGTTGCATGCTCAGCTGTGCATTTGAACTCACATAGCAAATGGCAGCGAGCTCCTGACGCAGACTGCTAGCCTCGAGGCTGGTGGTGCTCTTCATGGGGTTCTGACCGCTGTCATATACTGTGAACTTGGTTCCCATCAGGTTTGACCTGCAAGAAAAGCATCACGCAATAAAGAATCTGATTCATTCATACATGTAAGTCTGTGAAATAACATGAATGGAAGTTTACGGGGCATTGTCCAGTGCGTCTTTGTATAACTAATGTTTATCCATAAGGCTCAGTTTCACTCCAGAATGTGTGAAAGCTGCGTTTCTCCACAGTGCATAAAAGTAAGTGTCACAATAAAGATTGTAAAAAGAATCGTCAAATGGCAACATTTTGTTTTGCCCATTGTCTAATACAGGGCAACATTCATATGATATTACGGTACGCGTCAATAGTTTAGGATTTAATTTACCTGACTGTAATTATGTTTATTTTTCCTTTTTTAACTAAAACTAACTTGTTACAATTGACAGAAAGTTAGAAAAGAAGGTCTTTTGCATGATAGTCTGCTGAATAATGCTCCTGGTAATCCCCTTTTACCACCTCATAAGAGTTGCCGTGGATCTTAAAAGTGGCAAGCATGGATTCTCTCAAAGGTTCCTGTCATGCAAAATGAAGACACCGTGATTTTGGGGCCTTGGAATGGTCACTCTAAAATCTTTGATCTTATATTTGTGAAAGTGCCGCATTCTGAGCTATTTCACAGTCTGGATTGAGACTATGTTGATCCAGGTTGTTTAATTTAAGGAACCTTCAACATCGTGCTGCGGATAGAAATATGAAATGCTAAAACTAGAACCCAAGAAACACAAACTGCTATTCGACTGCATACATATTTTGATTCTGAAATGATTTTTTTTTTTAAAACACACTGAAGGTTCGACATTATAAACCTGAAACCTGAGCTGTTCAGCTGTAGAGGCAGCGCAGGGTCATTTCCACAGTCACAGAACCACTTTCGACTGAAAACCACCTCTGTCATCATGACTTGCCTAAAATATGTTGTTGTAGAGGTGGCTCAGTCTGGAGTGTGACCTCAGCAGCTGCATACTGATCGATCATACAAATATATCAGACAAATTCTGAGTTTAGCTAATACAATATAACATTTAGTGATTGTAGTAAATAGTTTAGAAAGATGTTACAGGGCCAAGCTGAAACCAGCATATGGGGGAGAAAATGTTGCAGTCCCAAACCCATCAGCTGGTTCAGCACCACTGACAGCACAGTTAAGACTACTGATAAATCTGAGCCATGGTTTTGCCTTAAATTGTTACTTGCACAAGCTTTAGTCAGAATTAATCATTCAGATGGATGACTCTGACAAATTCGAAACTAACATGACAAAACAACCTTCTGCCCATGCACTGTTTTTGCTACTGGGGGATGGTCACCACTCCACAGAGAAGGGCAAAAGGTTAATGGCTCAAGCTTTCCCTTTAAGTCACTTCTTACATGGGGCGACCTCTGGATGAATGGTACAGTTATTTATAGTGCACAGTAAAAGCACTGCATTAATGGCTTACCATGGCTTTACACTTCTTTTTTTACTTCTTATGTTTTGGTAAGTGTTGCAAAGTCATTGCTACATTGCACTGCAAACCCGCCATAGCATTTATAATCAAGGGTATTACATTATTTTCACATGACCTGTGATGGCAGTTGTATGTTTAAATCATACTAGTATGTCATCTAAGCATTATTGCAGCAGTCCAGTCCACAGAAAAAGAAAATCCTGATAATTCTACAACAGATATAGATACAGTCCGATGATTTCCGAGCCTAAATGAACTGATCTCAATCCCTACTCGTCTGGCGAGAACACAAGAGGTGGTCAAAGGTGTTCTATCAAGCCAAACCATGATCTCATTTCTCATTTTCGAACTAAGTCATTTTAGTGCCTAAATCAAGGCAAACAGAGTGATAATAACGCAAACAAACAAACAAACAAACAAACTTGAAATGCAGTCCAAAACTTTAAAATAGCATAGGAACAACCTCAAAGTACTGTCTTTGTTCCTGGATGATAATGTGCACCAGCCATGCATATCACAGAAACACTGGCTTTCTGTGTTAAAGGTTTTCACAGCCAGTCGAATCTCATGTACATCGAGTCTCGGCCAGCGTTGAGATTCCATGTACATGTGGGTTTCAGGAACCTTTTTATTTTCCAAACGTTTTATTCTGCAGAATGGAATAAAAGCTCAGATCTAACTAAATTCATATTAATACAACTGCATATGTTTCTTTTTACAAAACATTTTTCTTTTCTTATTTTGCTTTATTTTGAGTCCCACTGAAGCATTAAACTCAACCAGTGTAGTTGAAAAAGCTAACTGTGGTTCTTTTACCTGACACTGTGCAAGTGTCATTTTGCAATGGCGTTACGAATCCGCAGCGGTCAGTATAGCTCTTTTAGAGGCCATACTTCATTTAGAACAATCCCCTCAAGGACTCTCAGGAAGCACGAGATAAAAGGTCACTGTTCATTTAAATTTAGATCTCCATCATTCAGACGGGATTGTGACTGCAAAGGTTTGAGCAGCGCATCGACCAGTGGTCAGACCAGCTCTGAAGATTTATAGGCTATGCAGAGCCACGTTTGATTACACTGCAGAGGAGTTTCCATGGAGTTGAAACACCGCATTGAAGCTGTCTTTTATCTGACTACTCGCTCTCTAACAATATCAAGCACGATAAAATTATTTTAACGAGCATATCACAGAGCTTTTTCATTGATGAGTGAATAATGTGTGATGTATTACAGACGGTTCATACAGTAATATGACAAATACATTTGTCTAAATCATGCCGTTTCTTTGTTGAGGCTTAATGACAACAGGAAATTTGATTCTTCTACAAAAATTTGCCTTACATATGTAAACATCTTGATTAGTTTTTAAAGTGTTTAAGTCTTGAGCCACCCCTCATTTCTCTGAATATTTAGCTTCCAAGGAGCCAGACTTTCTTTACATTTAAACATTTAAAGAGGTCTTTGACAAAAGTTCAGTCCAGTCCTTGTACATGACCATCTTCAAAGGAACCTCTCTTTATTTTTTCATTTCTTGAGCCACTAAAAACTCATCTATGACTCATTCAACCATAAAAACAGCATCTAACTGAAGGGACAAAACAGTGTTGTTTCTGCATATAAGAGACAGCTCATCAGAGAACCCATTTTCAGTTGTATTTCTGGGCAATTTGTTAAAAGCTGTCTGTTTCATTTACAAAAAATACCAGAGATAACACAGTTTGACGGACTTGAACTATCATTTTTGAATAAGAAATGTGATTTCCAAAAGAGTTATTAGAAGAAAACCTGAAAGATCAGTTGATCTAACGACTGTTTACTGAAGAAGCCTCATCAAAAATGGTCTCCATGCAAGGGTGGCTGTCAAGAAGCCATTCTTAAAGAAGGGGAACAGGGAGCGAAGACTGGGGTATGCCAAGTGACACAAGAATTGGATAGAAAATCAGTAACAAGAGGTCTTATGGAGGGATGAATCCTCCCCAGAGCCTGGACCTCAAAACTATTGAAGCAGTGTGGGATCATCTTGACAGAGAACGGAACAAAAAGCAACCAACATCCAAAGAGGAGCTTTGGGATGTCCTTCAAGAAGCCTGGAGAACTATTCCTGAAGACTAAAGAAACGATAAGAAAGCTTGTCTAAGAGGGTTCAGGCTATGTTGAAGAATAAAAGTCTTCATACAAAATAATGACTTTGAAGGGGAACTGCGGTATTTTCAACATTAAGCCTCTTTTAAAAGTCGTCTGCAATGTTTTAGAACCCCCCTCACCGCTTGTTCGTTGATATTACTCCGCCATCAAGTGGTGTGGAGTATAGCAAGTCAGATTCAACTGCTGAGCGGAAGTTTATCCACGGCTGTGAGGTGGCTAAGAAAATAGTTCGAGCATGAACGAGCTGCCAAATAAAACACGACAGAAGCAACTTTTCGCAACGAAATTTGATATGGATAAACCAGTGCACACCAGTAACCACTCCGGTGAGTTGATGATTTTGAAAACGGACGTTTATGGTGCTTTTACGGACCTTTTTGGACATGCACATGACTTGCCGTTCTGAAGCAGGTTGAGAAGAATCAAAATTAGGCAAATACCGGAGACAGCAGTAAAATTCAAAAAAGCGGTGAGAGGGGTTCTAAAACATTGCAGACGAAAAGAGGCTTAATGTTGAAAATACCGCAGTTCCCCTTTAAGGCTCAATAAATTTGGACAAAACCTCTGTTTTTGACCCAAATACCATATTTACATTTATGTTTGCACATATTTCAATAAATCACAGCACCTATTTTCTGTTTTCTTTGCAGAAGTGAGGGCCGGCTTAAGACTTTTACACAGTTGTAAAAATCCACTAATGGCAACAATGGTCCTGATAAACAAACAACCAAATACAAGTTTTAGAAAAATAGTATGCCTTTAAACGCAAGTAAGTCCTAGTGCGGTCCCACAAATATCCAATGTAGCAAAAATATTGAGGATTTACCTCAGTTTACCAATGAAACTCTCTCCACCGCGAGACAGATCCGTGGGATCAATGGAGATGAGGTAATTTGAAGTTTTACTCTTTTTCCTCTTCCTGCCAGCTAACAGGAACACCTGTGACAAACCGAGCCAGACAACAAATCAATACAATTTGAGTAACAGCATTACACTTTAATCAAGTCATATAAACACACATAGTTTGGAGCTACAAAGACTGTATCTTTTGAATCTTTTATGTCTCATGCAGCATTCAGCTCTCCTTTCATGTAAACCGGTTGACACGTGTCTGTTAGCGATGTCGAGCTCTCTCACCTTCTTGCCGTCCTCCCTCTCCAGGTGAAGATAATAGGTTGGGTACATGCCTCGGTCCATGCCCTTCTTGTCCCTGGTGATTCTGCACTTCACTCTGACCCCCTGCGGTGCCGGTCGCAGCGAAAACTCCTCCAGGTCGTCAACATCAATGGCAGGTTCACTGACTGGTGGAGTGGTTGCGGAAGCCAGCTCCTGAGGGAGAGAACAACCCACTGGTGGTCTGTTGATTGATACTTTAAATCGGACTTTTGTTAAAACACTGAAGCGGCATAATGAGGCTGATGATCAACCTGTCCACTGGGAATACGAATGAGCACACTATGTCTAAAATAAGGACCTGGTGCAGAGAAAAAAAGATAGAGCAGACTGATTAAAGGAGGAGAGAGAAAGACCGATTATCATAACACAATGTAGAGACTGCATATCTTCAAATATTTTCAGATCTTCATCTACACTAAGATTATTCTTGGCCTGATTGAGTACATCATTCAAACCTTCACAGTGGAGCATCAGCAACAAATAGCAAACTGTCACTTCAACAAGATGTCTTAGAAAAATCATGCTCAGGAGTTGTTTATTGGTACAGTTCTAGGTTATAAAATAATCTCACAGAGTCTGAATATTAATCATCATTTAGACATAATGTCCAAGAAAAGACAATTTAGCAACTTTTAACGTGAGGTCAAAGAGTTTAAATATAAGGAATCACGTAAGCTTAAAAAAACTGTTGTCCAGAACAACATAACTATATGGCTGCAGTTTACTATGAAGGACTATAATAGCTCACAGTGCTACTGGGATATTGTATTGTGTACTGACGTTTATTGATCATTTAAAAGGAATGCACATCAGCAAATATGGAACAAAAATGGCTTATCCCAAAGCATGGCAGAGGCAGCGTTGTTTATCAAGGCTGACCACCGATTAGAAGCTGAGGGATTCAGCAGAACAATGGTCCTAATCAACTTTAAACAAAGACAATCGCTCTGTAACGGAAGCAGAGACAAATCCTTGATTTGAATTCAATAAAGACTATGTAAATTATCTCAAGGGAGTTGTTTACAGAAATCATCTTAACAATCTGGCTGAATCCTTTCCCCGAGAAAGAATGATCCAAAATTCCTCTTAAACGCTGAGCTTGTCTGATCCACGGGTGAGGTCATTCCTGCCAAAATATCTCCAATACTTAAATACGAGTTTTCATCGTGAGTGTTTAATGGGGGGTTTCAATGATAACACAAAAGGTTATGACTATTTGCTGTTATCACAGAACCATCTTTTTTAAATAAGTTCTGAAGAAAGGTCTCAAGAAAATTCTGCATTTCGTTCATAACATGATCCTAAACCACAGAACTTTTTCCCGCCTGTGTCCCTATAATGTTGTATCGCAGGTTACTGTAAACTGAATTCACATGCTAGTTGTCCCTGATTAACAAAGATGGTTCAGAAATCCCCAGAGAAGGGTATGAGAGAGCAAGGCCATGCGCTTACAGAGAAGTCACCTAATAATCATGCAGTCAAAGACAAACTTTAATCTAACTAACATACTTTAATCTGATCTCTTAATAAAGTGAGTTCTTGCTGATGCAGTGAGAAATGCAATTCCGGCAGCTTCTATTTTCGAGCTACTTTGTAAAATGTCAGAGCTGTGTGCACCTCCTGGGAGACCATAGGCTGTTTCTGGGTGTCCTAGATGAGTTGTACAATTATGGAGTGGTACTAAATCTGACTGAAATGTGGATCCAGATCTGGAGAGGGTGCCCTAATACGGAACCTAAGTGCATGCAGTCCATTATGCCAGAAAAGCAGTAGATTTATTATTGTGACAGTACAGTAGACTGACCTTGTGCCTGTAAATCGTGTGATTAATTACTGATTACTGGATTGCACAGTGCCTCAATAACATAATCAATGTGAATCTGAATGTACGATCTGGAAGAAATTTCTTTTTAAGCCTGATTAGTGAAGATTAGTGTCTTTTATTTATTTCTCTACTTGGGTTTAGAGAAAAGCACATTTTTATGACCAATAAAAATACCAGGAAACCTGGGAAGTCCAAAATACTCTTCCTCTTTTCAGTCATGCCAAGCATTAACACACCGCAGAGAAAAACGTTTTTGACTCCGTTTTTGATCTGTTAAACTTGTTAAATATTGAACAAAGGGGCTATAAAGTTTGCTGATTTCACTTTATCACTGAATGACAAATGCAAAACGTTTTTGAAGAATATTTAAGACTATATGTTTGCTTACATCAATTTCACAATATTGCTGGAAAAAGTCCCAAATGGGATTTCTACAAAGCTCTGCACATCAGATGCATACCCTGAATCTGAAGAACATAACACTGGAGTAACACGGGGTACGAGACTGTGCACCCTAGACTGTAATATACCCAGCTTCTGCTCTGAGATATCATCTGTGTGGCAAACAAGCATCCGGAGGAGGTCAAAGAATGGCAAAAGCACTTAATTATTATGACGTTAAACTGTAATTGTCCATTACTCTACATTCAGGCATGAAATTGTTTCAGTCAAGCTGAGCGAAATAATTTAAACTTCACTTTTGCTGCTTGTTATTCACGGGTAAAAGGCGCTGGTCCTGGTTGCCGGGCAGAAAGACACAGAGAGAGTGTGCTGTGAAATTCATTATACCTTGCATGACTTCTTGCTGGTGGCGGAGCCAGGTCTCGTGTTGCTGTTGAGCTGTGAGGAACTGGAGCTAATTTCATCATCATCATCTTCTTCTTCATCAAAATTCATACTGCTGGATATACCTTCAGAGATAATGTTGAACAAGACAGACATAATGATGGACAGAGTCTTCCCTGCTTTCAGTGAGCGAAGTGATTTATACGCCTTTGCTATTTTACGTTGAACAGTAGAAACAGCTGGAAACCGGTCACATTTGTGTCAAAGTAGTTGTAATCAGACAGTGTAAATGAGGTAAACTGTGACCAATGTTTGAGCCATGGAAGTCATTAACCACATGTGAGATTTGAGTGGAGAGCCACAGTGGTTTTTGATATGTTTGAGCTCCGTGGTAACATCTTATCTTTATCGCTGTTGTACTGTGCCGGGACTTTTTATTATCAAGTGTCTATCTCAGTGTCGAACAAAGTTGCCAGAAATCTTTTCTAACTGCCTAAAGTCTATAATTCTTCAGCATCTACATTTCACACTTGCTGATGTCAGAGAAAATGTAGGTGATCAACTCTAAATAAATTAGGTGAGCCGGTAATTTATTATAATAATAATTTAAAAAAAAGAGCTTTGCTTGCAAATACCTAATGTAGCAACATTAGGTTGCTTTCCTGTCCGTGACATTTCCGGTAAGTTGCCTGAAATATACTCGGTAGTTATTTGAGTTTTAGATTGAGCTGAAGATTTAAGATTGAGCTTCGCATACTTTTTTCCTCATTTTCACAATGAAGACCACGTAAAGGAGATGAGGTGATTCCGCAATTTATTTTGGTTTATTGTGATTGTTTGTTTCCTGGTTTTCATTTCATTGTAAAATAATATAAAACCGTAGGGATGTGCCAATTTGTAAAATTCTGGGCCGATACCAATGCCGCAGTATAATTGGGCTCTCAGCTGATACCAATTGTTTTTGTTACATATTTTCCCCTTAAAGCAAGGGAAGCAAAATATGTATTATATCATATTATTGTATTATCGTTTAAAAAAGAAAACAGAGCAAATGTTGTGCTCAGCTAAAGTAAACGCAAAACAATCTTCTCAGTGAAAATGCAAAGTCAATGCAACACAACCAGCACTCATCATATACATTTTTGAGTAGTTATCCTATTTGCCAAGAGGGCAGATAGAGGTCAACAAGCTGAATGTCAGGCCGATATATCTGCGCATCCCCAGAAAGCAGTGCAATTGTGTGATGAAAGTTAAAAAACTGAAAGGCTGTGCTGAGCTCCCAGTGCTTAACTGAGGACTCTCATGTTCTACTGGAAAAACATGAAAAAATGTCCAGTGAGCGACTAACTATTCTCAGCAATGTTTTTATCCTCATCGCTTTATTTTTGCTGCAGTCAAATTCATCTGTGGAAAACCACAGTCTTGTCCATGTGCTGAATGAATGATCAGTAGCTCTGTACTTAAATAACTACTAACCATAAAGCTCATCATGTTTACATCTGGTTATTCTGTCAAGAGCAGGAATCTTTATGGAACACTTCAGATTGGCCAGCAAAAAAAATAAATAAATAAATTGAGAATAGATTAAATTAGTCGCAGCAATGTCAGTGGATTTTCTTGAGCAACAGGGTTGTTATTTCTGGACAGACACAGTGAATAACATATTTCTGTATCATTACATGTGAAGCCAAATCTCCTCTTCCAATGTGGCTAATTTTAAACTAAATCAGTCAGTTTGTAGACATCACTGAAATTGCTCCTTGTTGGCAACATATGGTGAAGAAATTCCTTAATTGAACAAGAAAGCACAGACCTTTCAACAAGCAATGCATTACTTTTGATATAAGTATGTTTGAGTCAGTTACACTTTACCGGTAAATGAAGCCACATTTTGTTTTTAATTGTCTAAAAGCCAATTGGTCTTTTTTCTTTTTCTTTTTTTTACTAAATAAGGAACAATTAATGAGTGTGACAGTATTCAGTATTTTTCAGGGTGAATGACGATCTTAAAAAAAGGAATCTCTATTTGCAGTTGAAAGTTTTAACGTGAGTCACCGTGTTTCATCCTCCTACCAACACATCAGAGCAGCAGACCAGAATACCGTGGGTTTAAATGTGCACTTGTGCTGCTACAGATGCAGCCACAGATTGCAGTTTTCTTGAACTGCTGAAAGTACCTTTCTTGAGCATGGTGACACGCAGATCCTGTTTACTCTGCGACTGAGTGCAGCTCATGACGGGCTCCGTCTCGCACTCCTCTGTGGTGGGGTGAGCCACTGTCAGTATCTGGATCTGACTGTCCTGCTGGGCGGCAGGGCCGTCGATCGCTGCTGTACCACAATCCAACGAGAACAGACTCAGTCAGAATGTTGTTTTTCTTTTTCTTTTTTAAAAATGTCCAAAAGTTTCCCAGTTCAGTGAAACAAAGGCAGCTGTTGCCTGCAAACTGCAACAACAGCTCAGGCATTATTCACACAATCAACAAGCCTGAGTAACTGTGACAACATTTCCACATCTCTGCCTCTGGGTGTTTAGTTCTCTGTCTGATGTTTTATGCGGCTGTGTCTCTTTCTGTCTTTAGTATTCAGTTGACCTCTGTTGTCTTTCCTTTCCTTCAGAGTTGTACCTGGAGACATCAAGAAACTTTGGAAACAGTTTGCGTCACTTCTGTGTGTCACGGCTTCATTGTTTGAACCAAAGGTGTATAAAGAAATCCATTCATCTCGGTTTTCTCTTTAATGTAATGAAGGCACATCAGACAATAGCCCCTTTCACACTGAGGAAGAAGCCGCGTTTAATTCGCGAATTTAGGGCCTGGTTACATGGAAACGTTTTTCACTATAACCGATATTTTTGCTTATCGTTTGGCTGTCGCGGCCATATGGAGCCGGCGTTCTGGGTACCCCAAAACGATATTTTTGGAGAATGGGTTCCAGAGTGGGAAGATCTAGGAACGCCGCCGTTCGCGTTGCCATTGCTACAGCCAGAACGGATTTGTTTACATCTGCGTCACAGCCACATGACCAACGCCAGTGACGTATACACATACGTCAGTGACCAGAACAAAAAGCGGCTTCGCGCGCAAACATCCATTCAATGTAACTCCACCTCATTGTCGGTCCAGACGAGAGAGTCGTTTCTTCTTGCAGACGCGGACATCTTCCTTCTTGTTGTTGTTGTCGTTTGAGCTTCACGTGAGCTTCGCGCTGGTAGAAGTAGGAGCGTACATGCATGCGCATTGCTTCTTCTATTGTTCTGGTGTAACCGGTGGGGGTGGCTTACAGTGCACATAGAGATGTGGCGTGTGTACAGCATCGTTTTCAGCAAGCGTGGCGTTGCCATGAGGACCTGATATTTTTACAGAAGCTTTCCTGTGTGGTCGCAATAATTTTCGTACTCGGTTTAAAAAAAACCTTGTTTCATTTTCGTGTAGCTAGGGCCTTAGTGTGTCCGCTGTTCCTTTCACACTGATGATCCGGGCTGGGGTGTCAACTTGATTCGCCATTCGACCCGCGTCGGACCCTAGTCTTTTTGCCGAGCCGAGTTTGATGTGAAAGCAATTGACGCGGGTCGTACGTGGGCGTGGCGTGACGTGAGGAGTTTAAAAGACAGGATGGACATTTGATCAGAACAACAGCGACAGGTGAGGACAAGTTTCACTTCAAGTTCTTCTCTGCAAGTTCGAGACATTTTGCAAGATGGCCAACTGGGGAGACGAGGAGGTCCGCGAGCTCCTCAACCTCCGAGCAGAGGACGTTATTTACCGCCACATGTCGGGGATGGTGAAAGATGGACCTCTGCTGGAAGGTGCCTACGTCATTGTACACGCCCAGCATTTTATGTGTTTCGTGTGACGCTCTGCCACTAGGCAACGCCCCCGGAACTCGGCTTCAGGCAGCACGGATCACCTAATACGCCAAGCTTTCACATTGCTCGACGCAGGATGAAGTGGCAATTTGGACCCGCTAAGGTAGCGGGTCTCAGTGTGAAAACAGCTACTATCAACCTGTGAGTGCGTAAACAACACATGTCAGAGTCCTGATTGTATTATTTATTACTTTGTTTAAATTTTGACTTTGTTTTTCATTTACATCTACGTTTCATTTCAGAGGCAGATACTATTTATATCTCAGCTCTGAAGAAAAACTGAAGAACTGTTCATGTGCTGTGCAGCTGATTTCATAATGAGGCTGTGGTGTGTGAGAGAAGGCAAAATGAGTGACAAGATTCCATCAGTGGGGACTTTGACCTGCTAAATCTTCTAGCTCATTTGAATCCCATTAACTTTTTTTTTTCTTTTTAAAGTAATCACAAAGATGAACATTCACAGCACTGCAGTGCATCAGGTGGCACACATATCCAATGTAAGGCATAGGTGTGAAAAGATGAGTAATGGGGCCTTGTTATAGTTTCATGCCATTGATCTACCATCTACATTTAATCTTTTGGCTTTGGAATATCATACTGCATTGGGTTGAGTCTGCAACAATAAGCTACGAATGCTGCACAGAATCACTGGTAAACAATCACAGAAGTGTGTATTAGCTATAATTAGAGTGTGTATTTCCAGCATTCATTTTTCTCTCTCTTCTCAGCTGATGGTGTATCATCCTGTCATGCATCATAGCAGACTTCTGACACACATGGCAGCTTTGCGGGTCCTGCTTCATGCCTGGCGTGGTTCGAAAAATCACAACCCAAATCTTTATTTGTCTTTAAAATTGAACAATATGTTATACAGTCCATGACCCATTTGTTTTGTTAGGGACATGCTGACCTTTGTGTTTCCCCTTCCTCTCTTTCTTATCACTTCCTGTCTGTGGAGTGGAGTTGGCCGACGCTTTGCCCTTTTTGGCTGAGCGAGGCTGCTGCGTATCCGATATCACGGCTGCCTCCTCCCGTTCAGCCTCTTGCACTTTAATCATAGGGCAGACGAGCAGCACACATGGATGGAGAATGAACAGAAATGAAAATGAAGGGTTAGCGCAAGTAAGATCACTCTGAAGAAAAAGTGTTATATGAATTCAAATACAAAGTAACATTTTCATTTAAAATGCAAGTTTTTGTTGGTGTCTCTTCTATGGAATAATGATTTTAGAACAAAAGTGTTAAGCCTGAAATTGATTTCTCAACAGAAATATAGGCTAAAAGTGAAAAGAGGTCAGAAAATCTATTTCCCTTTTTTTTGGCAGCATTGATTTTTTTTTTTAATTTCCCATCTTTCCATCACAATATTAGATTATTCCATAATAATATTGTGTCAACATTTTCCTCTTTTTTTTGGCAAGAAATATGACAGTTCATGGACTTACGCCCAGAAAATCGCCCCCAGAACTGGGGATTAGAAGCTCTGCTCTGGTTTTTGGGCACACATAAGAGGACATCATCAACACCAGTCCTATCACCACTTCAGCTCATGACGCAGTAATGCGTAAGCGCCTGTAATAGAAACAGTGGCATGCAAAATCTGGCCACCACAGGTCAAAACTCTTGTTTCTGTGAATGGAAGTAAATGTCAGATAGTAAGATGATAAGATAGTAAGATTTCCAAAAAGCAGTTACAGTAGGCACTTTTCTGTGTGTGTTTTGAGTAAAATTAGTTTTTACTTTCCACATTCTGCAGTCTCAAAAATGCAAAAAGAGAAAATATGCTCAAAGTTTTGGACAACGCACATGTTCGCTGTTTGGTAACACTTTCAGGAGTAACACAGCTGATAAAGGAGTTCACGTTTGGAGGATTTTCACTAAAAAATTCCTGCAACAAGCTTGTAGATGCCATGCATTACTCCTCTGAGATGTATCCACAGATCATGTTTAGACTGTGAGGAGCTAAAAAAACAACCTGTACTTGCACCTCCAGAGGTACTTTGCTGTGGATTCTGAGTTGTGATTCAAATCATAATACAGTTTGATTTTCACCTTCAGCTTCTTCACAGGTCCTATGACTTTTGCTCCCATAATTTACTCATATGTTATTGAATCCATTTCTCCTTCTGAACTACTGGCTACAACACATGCCACAGCATGACCAATCCACCCCCGTGCCTCCCAGCTTGAAAAATGTTATTATTATTTTTTTTTTTTTTTTAAATCACGCTCCCCTTTCTCCAAAAACACATTTGCTGATTGCAAGCAAAAGTGTCAAATTTTGATTTTAATTAACCCACACAATAAAAAGCAGCTGGCTTATTCAGATGTACATTTGCAAACTTTTGATAGAAAACTTTGTGGTGAGGACCATATTTGTGTTGCTGCACAATAGAACAGTTCACCACCTCCAGTCTGTTCTGATATACATTTCTTAAGTTCTTTTGTTCATTCAGATCTCAACTTGACCTCCAGTGTTTGTTTCAAACTACATTTCTTCATCGTGTTATGAACTGAGGAAACAGCTACCTGACAACGATTTGCTATTTGAAATCTTCTGTGTACTACACAGTTGCTTCAAAGAGTCTATAGCTAAAACGTGATTCTAATAACCACTTAAACATTCAGTGTAACCTATGTTGCACACTGTGTTATGCTGGTTAAACATGTGCTCTAATTTAAAATGGTAGTAACAGCAACAGTTAATAAACATTATTCGTCATGATTTGGGAATCTGTAGATCTACTTGTAGCTCCATCTGAGAAACCAGAAAGAACAAACACGGCAGAGGAATGAAATCTCATCTGGTCGAAGAGCAAATGCTGTCTGTAAAAAAAAAAAAAAAAAAAACAGATTGATCAAACAAGCTGTCTCTCGTCTTTCTTTGTTCAATCGATGTGTTTCTTAACCTCTGTGTTTGAGCTCTCTGGATCGACAGAACACCGCAGGAGAATAAGTCGTACTTACCGTGATAAATGGTGCTGCTGTTGCTACTGAGGTAGGATTCGACCAGCGGTGCTTGTTCCTCGCTCTGCTTGGTGCGACGAGTGCGGGATCTCCCATCCACGTTAGACTGCACCATCAGAGGCTCCTGTCGCTTTTTCTTCTGCTTCTGTTCAAGGAGCGCCCGCTGAGGTTTTGAGCACACAAACATGCCAAGACAGTAAGACACATAATGAAGACGGAGTTTTAGCAAATGACAGATGTTACCCTCTATTGTAACGTCTGACAGAAAAGCCCATCAAAAAGGAACCTGTTTTTCATTTTGTGCTTATAAGTGTTTGGCACCGACAAAACCTGTCGTGTTTTTTCAACTTTTGTATTTATAATACAATGAAAATATGAATATATTCTGAGAATTCCTTATGACCTAGTTCAAGATTTATTTAAGAATTTAGTTGCTAGTTGTTGCTGTAAGATCATCTTATTAATTTCCAATTCACAAAATAACTCAAACATAACATTTAGACCTTTGCTCTTCTCTGCTTCTAAAACATCGTACAGAATTAGAAGTTTTACATTTTTAAATAAATTTCTTTGTGGAGATGCAACACAGGCAGTATTATACTTTGAGCAAAATTCTGCAGGGACAGCGACAGAAGGCGTTCATGTTGTTGAGTAGTTGTTTAACGGAGTTGAACAAACCAGAACAGCTTTGGAGGTAATTGAGGACCTCGTGGGCGGGCGGTTTTTACTGTTGTGGCAAATCTTAATCTGTGTTTTTGCCGTTGTAAGCTGCTGGCAGAGTGTCCGTTCGAATTTACAATAATGTAATACTTTGTTGAACCCTGAAGAAACTTTTTATTGTTGCAGTAAATATGTAATTGTAAGAATAGTCATTGTAGAGTTATTATCTAAGGCTATTGTGGTGGCCAGCAATGACACTCTGAAGAAGAGAGACGGCTAAAGAAGCATCTGACAGAAGCTGCTCTCTTGTTTAATTAATACATTGTGTAGAGACTGTGCAACTGGCAACCGTTCCAGAGTGTTCCCTGCCTCTCACCCAATGCCGCTGGGATAGGCTCCTGTTAAGCTTGCTTAACAATGCCTTATTTCTTTAAGATCAGCTGCTCAAACCATATGACCGTAGACATAATATACTCTGCAGGTTTCATCTATGACGAACTATACACTACATGCAAGTCGTAGCTCATCTATTATTAAAGGCTTCCACTTATTGAGAATTTCAGCTTCTGACGTATACAGAGCTTCTTCTCCCTGTAAAGACACTAATGGCCATTCGCAGGTACTTTCCCACAGGGCATGGATTTGATGTGGGTGCTATAAAAGATCTTAAAGACACAACTACAAGTAGGTTTTTTTCTCCTTTAAAGTAAAATGGAACCTATACACAATGATAACGATTACCACTAAATGATGCTTCAATCAAATGGTTTGTAACGCTTGTTCTTCCTGAAGTGTGTGGTAGAAGTGTAGAGAACCAGATATGCAGGATCACAGGTGGGAAACAGAAGTTAGGGGAATTAAAGCGCTTTATTTAGGAAACCAAAATAAAAAAAACACTGCAAAGGTAGGAGTTGCAGGAGCAAATATCCAAAAATACAGAGTGGGGAAGAAACTAAACTTGACTTGGCATGGCAATCTGACACCCAAACAAGCATCCAACAGTATCAGTTAAACCCTGGAAGTGTGTATAATGAGAGGGGTAATCACAAAATGAACAACAGGTGTTGTAATTGGCAACTGAGACCTGAGCTGTGTTCAGGTCATCCTCTCGTTCACGACATAGTGCACTATATATTGAGTATTGAGCCAATTTGTACTACTGTTCAAAATTTCAACATAAATATTTAATTCACTCCAAACTGCACTGCAAACTCATCACATGGTACAGCAAAAGAGGTGAACAGAGGTTGTACACTACATTGAAAGTAATAAACCGTTATGCACTGTGGCCTGGTGCCAGGAGCTGATGGAGCGTGCTACTGCCAGCTCTTGCTAGCTGGTGCTAAATTCTTTGCTTCATTATTGGGATTTTCCAAGCTGTTGAGAATGCCTGGCGAGCACAAAATACTCTTCAACCATGAAATTGTTGGTCTCTTTCCGCCTTAGACGTTGGACTTGAGAAATGTGTGTAACATATGTACAGGAACCAAATTTGTCTTAAGATGTTCAGTCTGAACAGTAAGCAGGGATAAGTTGTTATGCAGCTCGCTTTTTACATATTTAAATGTGAGCTACAATGATGGGTTCAATGTGGCTTTACAAACAGTTGTATAATAGCAGTTGTTATGTTTGACATATCTCATTGTATTTTGTGTGGAATATTAGTATATTGAATTATTATAATACAATTGCAGTCAAAGCTTACAGAGCAATAAAAACTTCTTTTTTTTTTAATTACAAATGCACCTATATTTGTGTGCTCAGGTTTTATGCCATCATTGTGGAGAGATGTCAAATACAACATGTCATAAACCAAAAATGTGCTGTAAATCACCTCAGATTTGGTGTGTACCTATTGTGCCAGCGTTTGTTTCTGTGACTTTTAGAGCATATAGGGCATAATTATCAATCACCACTAAATTTACGTAGCGTCCAGATCATTTCTTTTGGTCACGCTACAGTGTAGCTGACAACAAACAACGACAGCATTGGCATAAGTTTGTAGTGTCCAACATCAGTTTGACTGATGGACTCTGAACGCATCTGTTATAATACTGTATGTTGTCTTAACAGGATTCATATCACAACTGAAAATATTTGGTTTTAGAGTGATGTGTTCAGTTTTGTATGTCTTATTTTGTTGTTTCAGTCTCTTGATAAAAACTTCTTTGTTATAATTGATTATTCTTACTCTGTTATTAGAACTGCAGGAAGAACGGCAAAGACTTACCTGCCTGTCCAGTTTCTGCTGTCGGAGGGTGGTGCCTTCATCGTCTAAAGTGCTGCAAAGAGAAGAGCAAAAGAGGCAGAATGAGGTTCAAATACTTAGGTCCCTCCTTAGCCGTACGAGTGAAATCAGGTTTGTCCATTTAGTATAATGAAATGTAGTAAAATAAGAATAGGCTATATGCCGAAGTGGAACAAGGTTCACCACATTATTAGCCGTGTGCTAAAGTCATTAAGTCTTGTATCATCTGTGTGCAAACTGTCCAATCCAGGTAAGTGTGATAGTCTCTACTGCTGTTTTGCTTATCCTTTATTTTTCTTTCCGTTTTACTTCTACGTGTGTCTTATCTGCTTTGCCGTGTGGATTCGCTCTATATTGTGTTTGTTCTGGTTCCGCTCTGGCACACTGAGGACAGGCAAATGCAGCAGGCATAAGAAGAGGTGGGGAGAAGTGAGTAGAAACCATTGAAATAAAGACCAGATGACAACTCATACCCTGACTGTTAAAGTCATAAAAGCTTCCCAGGAACCTCTGACTGACAGATGAAGCACTGGTTGTCCCCTGACTTAATAAAAAAAACACAGTTCTACAAAGCTAAAGAGTGGGGGAGGCTGCTGACAAGCAGCACTAAAGGAGTCATTGCCTTTTACCATGAAATAGAAATTTACATATATGTAGCATTTATTGAAAATATAGAGCAATTATCTTTATGGAGAAAAATGCTTCATTTTAGTTTTAAGGTTTTAATGGACGCATAAGACAGACTGAGAGCCATTTTATACCTTCACAGAGGTATCCATCTGCAGCTCTCTTTGTCCCTGCAGACAGACAGGGCAAAAAAACTAAAAAGCTTAGGCTTCAGAGATGATGCTGCACACTGATTGAATGTTGATTGACTGAAAGTAACTTCAGGCCAGAGCCTGGAGGGGACGTGGGCAAAAACTATAAACAGCAAAGAAGCATAGGTGAAAAGCACAGACTGCATCTACACTGGACAATCCTAATTATCTTAACACTCCAGTTTTCCAGTTTGTGTCACTCCATCACAGAGCAGATCTTTGTCTTCTTTGATTTCTGTGTTTTCTAAAGCAGAGTAAAACTAAGGAATCAACAACAGCACCAACACGACCAAGAGAAGGCGACACCCATCAAAAAGCTAATACACAGAAACAGAGAACCATACACACTCACTCCTGGTCAAGTTGGAATCACCGGTTAACGCACAGTAATGTGCATGTTTGGACAGTGGCAGAAAACCAGAGCTCTTGGAGAAAACCCACACAAACAAAAGAAGGACGTACAAGCTTCACACAGAAAGACCAGAGGTACAATTCAAACCAGGACCCTTCTCAATGCACGCTGACAGCTCCAACTACAACACCACTCAGCTACAACATCAGAAAAAACACTTAAATCATCGGCCTGCATTCTATCTTATTGTCTAATATGCAGCATAAAGTATGAAGTTAGCTGACAAGAAAACAGTGCACAAGAAGGAATTTCAAAAGCTGGCTTTTATTACTCCTGCATATGAAATGATAAAAGTGGAAGTGATAAAATGTATGAACTAAAAAATGCAAATTAAATTAGTTTTTTTTAAGTGGAGCAGAGAAAATTAAAGTTAATTTAAAAAATGGAGTGATAAATTATCAAGCAACTCCATTATAGCCAATATAGAGCGAAAATAGAGCCATGTTCCATCATGCTCCATTACCGCTGCTGTATTCGTTGTACCACATATGATGTGGCCATTTATCAGTTTTACCAAAGTGGCCTCAAAGTCGGATGTAGCAAAAAAATAAGTACTGACATTGAGAAAAATGTTTACGTACAAATAATATGAGTGATGAATCTATGTGAAAAAAAAGTGGGGTCAAATTTCAGCAGCTGATAAACTTGATATGTCATCTTCTATTTGGAAAATGAAACCAACCATCCAACCAACAACCATATAGGGCTACATACAGAAAAGAAACTTCATTAAACCAACACCTCATTTCACCTGTGTGCTGCTCTTTATTCATTTCATTTGTTTAATGGTGCATTGTCTTTGAGCTTCTTTGCATTTCCAATAGCTTACAGGTTACAGCGAAGATTCTGCAAAGGTTACAAAAAAGCATTAGAGGACATGAGGGATCGTTACCAGAGGCACAAGTGCAGAGTTTTTCTTTGAATGCAAACTGAAGGATGCTTAAGATACGGTATCAGGGAGGGAACAGACAGCAGCATCCATCACAAGAAAAGCAGGGACAAAGGAATTAAGAATGGTGACGTATGCTGTTTGATGTGTAGACATGATTTCTAGCTGCATAAATGAAGCTAAAAATCATGGATTTAGTTTCTTCATTCAACGTAACACACAAGCACAAATGCTCACCTCAACAAAATCCCAAAGTTACAAAAGTGAAAACTGTATCAAAGGACAAGTAACCTCTCAAACCTTCCGAGACGATTCGCTGTCCACACGCTCAGTGTTCTCAGGTTTGATCTTAGCCTCTTAAAGCATCACTGAAAGTGTATGTCTCATTACAGATGACTTTGGATAGACTGTACTAGATGAAAGAGACTCACTGAGCCCCGTACCCCACAAACTAGATGAAGAAACTTGCTCTCAGTCCTCTCATCCTAAAAGCTTTTCACCAGGTTGCTGTTTAGCGCAGACGTGACCGATGCTGCTTTGCATGTGCTCTCTGAAATCTTTCATGTCTCTAAAAAGCATCCGTGGATCATCTGCACCGTATTTCATCCCAAGTAGAAAGTAAAGACAAAGGGAAAACGCGGAGTTGTTCCAGCAGCACAGCACACAACTACCTACGCAACATCACGCACATCTCTGATCTCAGCCCGTAAAAAAACATTCTCCTTGTATTCTTTTCTGAACTCTTTGTTGCCCTCAATACAACTGGGTTATGTCTTTATTGGCATGAACACTAACACTATTTGATCTGCTGGTACACTCTGACATAATGCCGAGGTCTCCACATGAATTCAGAAAGTTGGCCTCTGTTTCTTTTTACCCCGCAAAATGCCTGTGAATGTGCCAGTTAAAGGAGATATATAAAAAAAAAAAGATTTTTATCTTTCATTGTATTAAGAGCCGCTTTCTACATCTGACAATCAATAAAGACAAGCATCAAGGTAAAGGGCCAAACAATTGACTGCACAGAAATAGATTCAGAGACCAGTCTCCAGTATAATAAGCTGTTCCAGAACATGTAATCATTCCGCACTGTGCAAAATCAAAAGTCTATTGGCCACACACTTGTTTCCTTTAAGACCAGGGCTGCTGCTTTTTGTTTAGTATTTATTAGTATAGCTGTTCTGTTATATAAACAGTTAAGTATTTGCAATAAAAAAGCAGGAAATGAACATCACAATTTACCATGACTTAAGTAACGGCAAGCTAAAAATCACAAGCCCCACATTTACATTGAGCTGTAATAAAGTCATTGTTAACATTGTGCAGCTGCTGGAGGATTGATTAGAAATGCCAGAATCCACATTAATAGATATGTTTATATCAGTGGAATTGTCTTTTCATACCAATTGTCAGCCACTGTGCTGATGAAGATTATTTGTCATGTAGGGAGTTCTGTCTGTGGCACGCTTGAGTCAAAATGAAGGAAAATGGGACTATTAGCTGAATCAATCGTATAACATAATGAGGTTACTTACAACGCTCAATTAAATTAGCTTTATTAGAACAACTATTCAGATCAATTTATTCACAGGACCCTCAAATGATGTTTTAGAGTTTAGACCAATCTGGGTGAAATATTTCCCCACTTCACATCGTTCATTCATTCATTCATTGTGTCTCCAATTTAGGGTCACGGGGGGGTTTGAACCTATGCGGCCAGGCACAGCCTGGAGAGGTTACCAGTCTGTTAAAGGGCTACATGTCCTGGCTTGCATTGGGCACCACAACTACTTGATGAGGTATGTGAAAAGATTGCCGTATGAATACAAAATACCCTGCTGTGAAATGTCAACAAAGCTTCGTTCTGCATTGATCTGTTACTCAAAGAAGACCTGACGACAAAATGGATACATTCAAATTCATGTGATATTGACATAACCACACACACACAAAAAAAAGTATTTCGGATGTTTTCTTCAAGTCTATTTTAGTCAGTCCTGATTTGGCAGCTTTTCATTTAAATTGGCCTTCAACATACATGTGCTGTATTGGTTTGGGAGTTGTCCATATGTTTGTATTACTTGCATATGGACCCCTAAGTAAAACTCGTTCAGGGTAAACAGCCACAGCACAAAGACAACAAATCCGATTCTGATTGTATTTGTGTTAATGTGTGTTCCACAAACAAAGTTAGAATTTGACAGATGCCAGTCTCTCTCAGTAGCATCGTTAAACATTGTTAAACATCCTCCTCCCGGCTAGCAACAGCACTTTTCCTTTTCCTCGTTGTTCTAACCTTTCTCTTATAGACACCACACAGATTCTTAATAATAGGTTTTAACGCAACGTGAAATGCTTTTACTGCTTTTGTGGAAGAGCAAACCCTCCCAGAATCTTCTTGTGACCACTGTGCTCTCTCTTGCTCTGCTCTCCAACGTCTGTGTCAACAGCATTTACGAAAGGTGAACAGAATAATCACTTTCATTAACAAAACAACAGGATATTTATCCAACACTTGTTTTCTGCAACCTGCCTTCTCTTCAGAGCTTTCAATCTCTGGCGACAGACTCACTGATTGTTCCTCGAGCTCTCGTGGCCCAGCAGCTCAGAGACCTCTGAGAAACCTCTATGGCTCCTAATTAGTGAGAATTATGCAAAAGATTCCGGGAGAATGAGGCAAAGCAGAAGAGACAAGGATAAGAGACGGAGAGGGTGCAGGTGTCTGCTGGTTTGTGATGAATGGGAAAACGCTTTTCAATTGCACGTAATGGTTTTTAATTTGTGCAAGGACAAAAAGCTATCACGCACAATACCTGAAATCTATAAATGATGTGTATTTGCTGCTGTTTACATGACCCAAAATGCAGCAGCGGCCACATAACAAAACTATGGGATGGCGAGCCTCTCGAATTTAACCAGAACTCATTTCCACCAACATGTTGACATCGCTGGCAGAGAAAGAAACACCTTGGACATTCCTGGCAGCGACACAGCCCACCCACATCCTCATCAGACCACATTTCCACCGACTTTCAACTGATAAAAGGATGATGTTGTGTTTGAATGCTTTTGTTTTAGTGACTTGAAGGACAATGTCTGTAGTCTCAGCCTACGATCTTGCATTTTTGTGATGAATCTAAATTGAAATAATTGTAATCTGGAACTTGTTGATCACTCTTTGCTGACAGATTTGGGATAAATCAAAATTACATGCAAATGCAATTTCAATTGCATTTGAAGTTCCACTTGTAAATTGCTGATGCACTCAAAGATAGTCGGCTTATCAGTGTTCGAGCCTTTAATTCATAGAGGGAAATTGTGGGGGACAGGAGTACATGTCTCCCTATGAATTGCCCCCACCCAGCCAGCACATCACTGTAAAGATAGTTGTTAATTTACATAAATAGATAAATACCCATGATATTCACTAACATGAAATAAAGGTTAGAAAGTGAATGATGATCATGAAAAATAGCGTCCCCCTCAATATTTCTTTTGAAAACGTTTTTATGCCCCCCCACAAACACTGAAATGGAATATCCGCACCTGACTGCACCTTCCTCCATCAAAAGAGTGACGGTGACAGCGGAGTCCTGCAGGTACATCATCAGTCTGTAAATAATCAGTGCACTAACAGGTTTGATGACAAAGCCTACACACAGATGCAATAAAAATTGTATTTACCTCCCTCTCTCAATCACACATACAGACAAACAAAGCACTCCATGTCTGCAATCGGAGTAATTAAGTGTGTCAATGGGCATCAGACAGGAAGATAATGACACACACGGACCGGCACTAGAGCAGGTCAAACAGCTTGTGATTGTGTGGAAGGTGTCTGGTCACTCTTGTACTGCATCACATCAATGGGTTCACGGGTAGCTTTTTTTATCTGTTAAAGCAATGTGCTCATTGGATTTTATGCAAAATGGAAATGCAAATTGAGCTGTATGAGTTGTGACAAACCTCTCAACTGAGGGCTGCATGGGGAAGCCAGGGTAACACACTGAAAATGCTGAAAGATTGTTACATATACAAAACCATCTTTGCCACCATCTTGCACTCTATCCTTGTTTGCATGGAGTGAAAGCACATATAAATACTTGCACAGGGGTGTACTTGCAAAGCCTTTATTGTCACACCAGCTGGACCATTTTGTAGACACCGGATCTGACTGTATATGGACAAAACAAAAAAAATACTGATTTGCCCATAATTGTGTTAAAGTATATTTGTAAGCTACTGTTTCTAACTTAATAGTAGCAGAATAGAATCCATCAATACCAACTGCCCCCTGCTGAAGGTCAAATGCCTGTGAAATTCAGGAGTGATTTTGATATCTGTGCATTATGCAAAGCCTATCGCCCTATCGACGAACAGTAAAACAGGAACCAACAGCAGTGGTGTGTGTCCTGCTTGTGCTGTGTTGACTTTGACCTCAAGGTTTGTTCACATTTCATCTTGTTAGGCACAGAAAGAAAAAAGCTCTGAAAAGACATTGAGTTGGACAAGCTAAAAAGTCTTTTAGTTATTTATTCATCTATTGCAGAGATGATCTTTTTGTGTGAAAGGTTGTAATAAAGGATCTTTTTTATACATTTGTACGAAACGTAATGCTCTTTAAAATGTAGAGTGATGAACGGTATTACTATTAGACTTTTCAGCTACATTTTATAGGACATTTTTCATTTATACTCTGGCATTAAAGGGAAATAAATGACAAAAACTATCTGTATTGGCAGTGGGCCACTGGCTAGATCATTATTCTTAACATCTGTATCAGTATCAGCCAAGTAACATTTCACAACACCCAAATGTTGAAAACTTATAGTAGTGGCTAATTTTATCATACCATAAAGGAAAAAAGCAAATAGAATCAAGAGTCATTTTTGTACTGGATGGAAGTTTGACTGCAGGCCACTGATATCTTACTTGCATCGCCAGATGACACACAGTTCGTGTGTTACTGGCTGAGACATTAGCAAGCTGGATTTTTTCAATTTGCACAGTGCCATCCACGAAGGTGTAATTGGAAAATGATTCTGATATGCGCTGCGCAGATGCAAATTGACCTTGAAGGTGGGAATGTAAATGACACAGCTTAAACTTTCTCTCACTCTAGATTTCTGGATGTTAGAAAGAATAAAACACCACTGGAATGCATTTTCGACAGCAAAACAATTTCACCACTTCTGATCTACCCCGCCAGAGACCAAAAGAGCAAGAGAGTCCTCGGCGTCCTCACAAAAAGAGCTGCGAAAGTGCTAATCTGGCGAATTTGCTCCCCACAGAGATGAACCACTCTGCAACGACAACTTCTTCTTTGTGGCTCTGGGTGCTTGTGGGATAAGCTGCCCTAATTTCAGTGATTTCTGTCAATGCCTGTGCTGTACGTTTTTAAGGGATGACAAAGCAACAGAGCGCAACTTAAACGCTGCACAGAAGCACATACATCTTTAAGGGCAGCCTCATGTGATAAAACAGTAAAACCCTGTTCACCGGGAAGCCCACGAATCTCGAAACTAAAATAGCCTTCTTCAATACTTAACCTCTTTTTGCAGCACAACATTAATTTCCAACTTTTGGAACATTTTGTCGGGAATAAGCGTGGAGGCCAAAATGTAGAATTTACCAAATGAATACTGTTTAAAACACTGTTTTATTTTTGCTTCGCCATTCTCAGTGGTAGGTATATGAAGTCTCTAAAGTTAAAAATAAATTCCAGGCAGATGCTGTTGCCCCAATGCAAGTCTCATTCTGGAATTTGTAGAATGAAGCCGTATCTTATAGCAACCATGAGCCAATGGTATCAAAGCAAGCCGGGGGAAACCATGGCAATGGGGTTTCAATCAGAGGCAACGGCCAGCAGCGGTGGTGCTGCACTTGAAATGATTAGAGCGGATGTCAGTTTGACAACAGGGGGGCTCCCATTTCTTTGTTTTGATCCAAAAAATTATTTTGTCACCCGCTACAAATGTCGGGACTGCATCATCTACATTGGCACCAGTTAAACACATGCACGCAGATTTACCCATGAAGCACTTTCCAAACACGGGTAGAAACTTCCTTTGCGATCCAAAAGACAAATGATTGAAATGGTGTAGTTAAAAATGTAATCCTACACCTCACATCCATGCCATCCTGGTCAAACCACTTTAACCCAATTATTAATAATAATATTTCAAGGAAAGGTGATATTCACAATTATTTTTGGAGGTGAAACTCTATAATTCACTCTGGATTTTCTACAGTCTAAGCTATGAATATAAATGTGCAACACTTTTTGGTGTGAACACTAAGTAAAAGAAGAAATCCTATTTCCAACACTAGAAAGTTTGCTTTTATTCGCTCACTTCATTGCTCTCCTTATCAGTCTGATCTCCTTGTCAGACACTTGTACCGTTGAATGGTCACTCAAATACACACACATGCACACACTGCTTCAGAAGATGTATACTGTGCTCTTTCATGTGTTGTTAGGAATGTCGTACAGTACCTGTAGGGAATCCAGTCGGAAGAGTGCTTGGAGCTCATTCTGTATCAGCCGCTGCTGCCTTACTGCGAGGCTGAAGGCCTGCAACAGCACCAGCGCAAGTGGCTATGGGGTCTGAAGACGGCGATCACAACCACAGAGCCCACATTGCCTGTTCATCCTCTGCACACAGCCCTGTAATCCCAGCCCGCTTGTTTCTCTTTGTATGTCCTCTAACTGTGGAACAGCAGATGACTAACAATCCAGTCAGACAGCCAAACTCTTCTGCAGTTTTGCAAACTGGGCACATGCAAAAGCCGTATTCTTCTCTTCCATGTGTATGCTTCCAGTCAATGCCTCTCCTCTTCCCTTCTCCCATCCGCCGCCTCTTCTCCTTCTCTGCGCTGGCTCTCTTCCCTCGCTCTCACTCTGTAGGCTCTGTCTGAATCTCCCTCCGATTCGTTCCCTTTAAATCCCCCCTCCCCTTCCTCAGACTCCGTCCAAATCTCGCTCTCTGCCTCTTTGCCCAATCTATCTCCCGTTATCTCTCATGCAGCATCACCTGCAGCAGCAGTGAGAGCAAAGCCTTGAGGAAAGAAAGAAGGAAAGGTGATAGAGAATGCCCTCTGCCTTGCCTCTTTGTGGTTCCTTCAGTGCTATTTCTGCACAGTGCCACCCGCTCATTCTGCCGCTACCTTTCACAAACACACACCCTTTCTTTCTGCACTCCTCATCTTTCTTGCACACTGTGCATGCTGCATGGAGCATGTAAAGCAGGGACTCAGATGTGTTTTGTGCACCATAATTTATTTATTCTCTCAGAAGAAGCATTAGCATATGTGTGTGCAGAGAAGTGCTAACAGCCTTTAATTCAACACTTCTCTACAGACAGACAAAGGCACTCTGTGATAGTGCCACAGCTCTGAACCTCTCTCACACACATCTGCTTCCGCCCTCCTTCTGCCACCCCTCACTGTCACCGCACAAACACACATCACTCCCTGTGCTCTCCATCTATAGACAGATAAACCAAGTGACTTCCTTGTAACGAATCTGGTTTACAAGGAGTCAATTCATGTCATGGCTATCAACAAGCAAATATCTTTGTTTTAAGTATGTGATCTTCTACATATGTAGATGTGCACAATGACCTGCGGCAAGTCCTGAAAATGTATTTGTTAACGGTTACAGATGAAAGTCTCATGTTCATTTGCTACTGTAACAGATCCTCATGAAGCAAAATGTAACATGGATTGAGGACATCTGGAGAGCTACTCTATTCTGAGTTTCATGCATTCAAGTCTGGAAACACACACCCACACTCAAAAATAACAGCTGAGACATTTATAATGTATCGAAGCTGATTCTCCCAAGGTCATGTGCTTATCAGAATAGACACACATTCACACAGTAAAGCTGTAATGCAACACTAAGCAAGCGCATGGTGTTGTTTCAGCACAGTCAAACAGTGGACCCGCTATCGAGGGCAATCAAGCGTCTTCCCTCAATAATTTATTGCACACCGAAAAACAAACGTCACTGATGGAGTCACTAAGTAGCAGTAACTGTCAAATCAAAAGGCGTTAAAAGCCAAGTCAGACAAGTGTATTAGGTATGTATTTTATATTCAAGATAAATATGTTTAACCACCATATAATTTGCTGGCATCATGAGCTGAACTTTTTGGTAATCAACGAACTTTAGACTTTTTAAAAAAAATGTAAATGAAAACTGAATGCAATGATTTGCAAATCTCATAAACAAATATTTCATTCCTCCAAAATGTATAGATAGATAGATAGATAGATAGATAGATAGATAGATAGATAGATAGATAGATAGATAGATAGAGACTTTTTTGAGACGTATTGCTGCCTTCAAAGTCAAAGCAAGCTGATATAAATATCTACTGTTTCCCATTAAGAATAAGATATTGGTTTATGAGGTTTGAAAATCATTACATTCTGGTTTTTATTTATGTTTTACACAGCGTCCCGTCTTTTCTTTTTTGGGGGGGTGTACACCTTATGTGGCGTTTTATTGAAAGGAGAAAAAAAAAAGGTTTTCAAAGGCTTTTAGTAAATCAATTTTAAATGGCTTCGCCTAGATACTAATAGCCTTGTTAATTAAATTGACAATTAGACTGAAATGAAAATGGTCAAACAGTTGCCAATAATTACAACTGGTAAGCAGCTCTCCCCAGAAATACAGTCAGAGCTTGATTTCATTCTACCAAACCCAACTGCAAACTGCTTTAACACAAGCACAATAAAACATTGATTGCATTCTCTAATTCTATGGCCTTTCAAAATGTCATGCTATAAATGAGCAGCACTTCAACCGTAAATAAAGTGTTGAAAAGAAAAAAAATAAACTTAAAAACAAATCAGCAAAAACAGAAACAAATTGATTTCCTAGATTTTTGCTCCCACCAGGACAAAAGCAACCTGTGACTTTTAATTAAACTGGAGGACTGAGGTGCTCTAAGGAAGCTTGAGAAAAACTTATCTATTTACACTCAAGTGGAATTCTCATAAAGTGGTCGATTTTCAATCAATTTGCTTTCATATAAACGACATGCTTTTTAGCTGTGATGCAGGGAGCTTTACTGAAAGCTTGGTGTAGCCAAACCTGAGTGTTTTCCTCTTTTGTCTTTCCACAAATATGATATCCCTCTGGCATAATGTCCCAGTCAGCTTTTAAGCCTGTTCCATTTTCTCCCTACATATGAGGTTGCTGCCATTCTGTCATTCTGTTTATAAATCGTAAAATGAAGACCTCCATTAAAGATAATCAAAAAAGAATTTCTGGCTTGTTTCTCAATGTTCTGGACTCGTACACATTGACTGAAACAGCACAGAAATCTCTTGTATCAAGAAAATCAACGAAAAATCAAGAAAAAACGTCAAGTAAGTAAATTGTCAGACAAGACTGTTTGATAAACAAGGGAGGAGTAAAGTTTGAATAAAAAAATGTCTCAGAGAGGCAGGGAGAGTGCTGCAGGTACATTTGTTGGTGCTTTTATCAGTTTTTATTCAGTGTTCGGAAATAGTAAAGACAGCCGTCTTAGTGTTCTGCTCAATATTGTGGAAAGTACCAAGAGTCTGTTTTATGAGGCCTACTGTTCCGATTCAATGAGAAAGATGGACGAGTCAGAGTGAGGTAGAAATCCGGAAACTTCAAATGACAGAACAGTGTAAAGGTACGCATGCAATGAATGAGGGACACATCTATATAAGATCTACTCTTTAAACTTGTTTTTATGCATTGTTACCCCAACACTGAAATGGGATACCGGTTCATGTAATCCTACTCCAATCTGACTGCCTTATGTGGGGAGAAGAAAGAACATGATTTTTCATAAAGATCATTAAAGGTGGTAATCCTTTTTGGTTGTGGTGGTGACAAAAATGCCGATGACTATCAAAAGAAGTTGCTGTAATATCATAATTTGGTTGTGTATCAATGTTTGTGACAAAAGGAGCAGAAGGAACTAGCCCCTCTGCTGAAGAACAGGTGTAAGAACAGCACCCTTCTAAATATTTGATGCTGCAGTGAGGACTTTGAAGTTTGGTCGTGAGGGAGACAGAGAGCGAGAGTGGGTGGGAGGATGACTTTCTTCCCTTCTTTTATTCTTCCTTCCTTCCTTCTTTTTGTTCCTGTGGCCCTACAACCATTGCTGAATTAAACAACAAATGATAAGATCCTCTTGACAAATTCGATTTTTCCAATCCAGAATTTGGACAGAGTTTTCCCGCAGGCATTTTACTGTTGGTAACAGGAGGCCAGCAATATCAGTAATTATAATAATTGTCCTGGCACAGAAGGCATACTGATGTGAAAATGGATATCTGGATTGTGTCTGCCTGTCTCAGTCAGAGTGACTGAACCACAGCTGCAGAGCACACTGCCTTAATAATATAGCAGCCTGATCAGCAATGCAGGACAAGTGGCAACTGATGAGTGACTTTTCCCTTTGTGGGGGTTAGTGCTGAAGATGTGTATATTTTTCTTTCATTTTGGATCAACCAAAAACCATGATTCATAAGCACCAGATGCTGTAAGTAACTTGCATAACTGACTGAACTCACAGCAATTTTTCTGTCGTGGCACAGTTTGTACCTACAGTTGTAGCTCTCAGAGAAATAAAAGGTTATTCCATCCATGTTGTATACCTGCTTAATCAAATACAGGGTTGCAAGGGGGGGGGGGTGCTATCCCAGGTACCATTGGGCAATAGGTGCAACTATGCAGAGTAGAGTTACCACTTTACAGTCACACATCAATTTAACAGGCATGTTTTTGGACAGTGGGAGGAAAACGGATTGGCACACAGTTTCGCACCAAAATTGCAGTTGTAGCAACAGTTGTTTTATTTATCTATCTATCATGTATCTTAACAGAAGAGACATTTTTTTTTTTTTTTTTTTTTTTTTTTAAATCAGTGTTGGGGTAAACCTGTGCACCTTTCACAGTTGTAGTCACAATGAGAGTGATTCCTGCACACCATGTAGTTACAAACATCATGCCCAGCATACTAACAGGAATGAAGAGTTCATATCTGGCTTCCATTGTTTATACCTTATATGGCATCATTAAAAAAAAAATCTGAACTGCCTGAATGCACCAATAACAAAAAGCACTCTGCCCTCCAAATTCAGTCAGGAGAAAGAATTTTTGTGGCGCATTCAGCCCGAAAATAAGGAATTAGAAGGAGGCAATTAGGACACAGCTAAAGAGTGCGTCACTGACTGGATCCATATTATGTCACATCACTCACGGGAGCTGCAGCACCTCAGAGTGACTGGACCAGAGCCAAGGGATCGCGTTAGCAACGTGTTAGTGCAAGCTAAAAGAGTCATACCTGCATCAGGATTGAGAGGAAGGATGGTGTTTAATAATGCCCACCTGTTAAATTATTCATACACAACACACAGCTGAGCAACCCAGGAACGAAATGGCTGCAACGGATATCAGATGGTGCATCTTGTGTATAAGTGAAAGTTGAAGAGAATAAAAATGGTTTTGGAAACCAAAACCTGCTTTAATGCTTACTACGTTATCATTCTGCTTCCATAATACGCCTTTCTTCAATGTATAAAAATGTCCAAAATATACCTTTATATTCAGCTCAAACTGTGGACACAGTTTCTTCTGATACTCTCAGTGAGAGTGTATAGAGATATATAGTGACCTATATTCTGAATGGGCAAGCATTTTCTTGTTTATGGAAATCAGGAAAATGCACCTGCCTTTAATCAGAGTTCAGATTGCAGAAACATCTGCATAGTGCATATTTTGTTGGATAATAGCAAACCTGCACATCTGAAAAATAAAATATATGAAAACTTAAGAGTAAAAAAAAACAACAATCATGAACGTTCTCAGACGGGGAACTTCCAGTGCAAGACGCTGGTTCCCTTTAAAAGTTCGAAAATGATTAAAAAAAGCGGTTATCGCATCACCAAACATGGTGGTAGAGATGGAACAGTCAAATTTGACTTAGTTCAACATATTTTCCACTGAGGTATCGAAAATCAAATAACAGAGCAGGAAATGGTCAGTTTAAGGAAACTACTGCATCTACACCTGAAGGTCCAACTCAGCAGAAACCTACTGAGGAAACATTTTCAAATATTTGGAAAAAACACCAGAAAAGGCAGGCACGCTATTGTACCCGCTTATCACTATGGAAAGTAGCCAGAAACACAGGCATTTAAAAAGCTTGATAAGATGGCAAATTCAAGCCACCGCAGACAGTCTTCGTGAGGAAGCTTAGTCAACATCAGATAACATTCAAATAACAAATTTGCTGTTTAATGCAGTACAGGGCAGGCAGGAAAAGCCTATCGAGGCCTGCTATGAATCAGCATCATCAGACCGTCATCCACGGAGGTCCTTCAGAAGGTGATTTCACACATATAATCAAATGTATCAAATTGAGAGCAACAGTGTTTTGCTAAAACCAAAATCGCCATTCTGTGAAGGTTGCTGGAGGCATTTTGTAGAAACAGTGGCATCTTTATTTGACGCAGAGCTGTAAATCTTCCTGAGAGAGGCAACAAAAAAAAGAAACCAGAGTCTATTTGTGTTTGTGACTGTGAGTGAAAATTAAATCTAACAGCTTTAGAAACAGAGAGAGTGCGTGAACTTATACACGAAAAGAGAGGGGAATTAGTACAAGTGTGAGGCATCCCATTCCAATTCATAATTCAGATACATTTTCAGGGACCACTTACATTAAATAGACTGAATAAAGGCCAATATGCACCTGAGAAGTGCTCATGTAAATGTCTGTCATCTGTCATCAAATAACATAGCACAAAGCATATAACTATGCTGAGGAATCAGCAGTGGGTGACTCACGCCCACACACATGCACACATACATGAATACACAGTCACAGTTCTTGTGTCCACATACATCCCTGTATTTCACTGCTCAGTGGCCATCAGAGGGCATGCATAAAACATGATTTGGATTAGAAAATGTCACACTGGATGAAACAGCGTCCCAGTGTCCCAGTGAGGCAACCACATGAACTGCTTAGACTCACCAAAGTTCCTCTCCATCCACCATTCCACAAACCAGCTTTATCTCTGTGTGCGCTTCGCAGGGAAGCGTAAATACTACATAAATACACATATATTTGCACATTCTGGATTCACTTCTGCATATCTTACTATCTTTCTGCTGGTGACAAATGTAAATAAATGGATGCCATGCAGCAGGTCAATCTGAATCACTTCAAAGATGCATTAAATGTTTGAACACTGGTGGAAGATGGATGAAAGCTTTAGATTAATGTAAGCTTAGAGGCGCAGTGGTGCAGCGCTGCTTCTCCATTACAATAAAAAAAAAAAAAACAAGTGCATAACTGTGTTTTCCTGTCAAAAAAAACATCTGATGAAAAAAAGATCTGAAACTCACCAACGGAAGCAGACATTTATTTAAGAGCAGTCTGAGACTGCCTTCCTCTGCCAAGGCTGAATGAAAAAAAAAAAGAAAAGAAAAAACACTGGATACAGACCCAGATCAACAGAAAGTGTTAATTACTTCTAAGTTGAGCCACGCACCACCTCCTGCTTTCTTTTTTTTTTAAATTAAAATCCATCCTTTAAGTAATTCCTCTTCACAAACAGCCACATCAAGCCAACCATATAACCTTCTTAGTGGAGTTAAAAAGATATTTGCCAAACATTACATAACACTGCCTTAGGAACCCTCAGAGGCTGGAATCAATACCTCAGTGTGGCAGCCAAAACAACAACTATATGGCTGTTTATGGCAGGGTTCCCATTTGGAAACCCCTTGTATCCAAGGGCAACAGACAAAGATGACCATCTTCGTATAACAAGAGGCACAAACCCCAAAATGGACTGATGAGTCATCTCCAGCGTCTCCCGTGTGTATAAACAGATGTGTTTAGATTTTTAGGCCGGCAAGTTGTGGCTTAAGCTTCCAGTGTGATTTTCCTTCTCTCTTAAAAATGGCAGTGCTGGGGGTGCACGGGCAGATTTGTTTCCACAGCTAATGAATGCCCCGTTAGGATTTTGCCATGCCATATTAAGCAGATCCTTTCCTCTCAGAGGTTAATGCCTCATCCTTGGTTGAAACAAAGGATAGAACTACATCCCCCACAGATTGACGCACAAACACACCTCACACCCTGCTGACAGAAAGACAGCGGAGAGGCAGAGATGTTAAATGACAGTGCCGTCTCGTGCTGTACAGTGTGACACCTCTATCTATCTTTAGAGTTTTACTTTATATACATGTGACTCACTTTTTCTAAGCCGTCTGTGTTCGTACTTGTCGGTCCTCTTTCAAAATTAGTTCTGGCGGTGCTTCACGCTCACAGCCATCATTTCTAGTTTGGAAACCTCTGATAAAGGACACAAAACAATTCACTGCGGATAAAAACAGGAAGCAGTGAATGAAACTTGATTGTACTTTTGAATGGGACTGCTCTTTAGTCTCCCGGTCCTTAATCTATCTCTCACATTCAAGTGCATTACACCTCCATGCATAATTTTTTTATGAAAAATAAAACTCTCAGAGCTACAGCTACTGTTTCTAATTATGTGTACATAAGGAATGGAGAGAGCGGGAAAGCCAGACAATGCTGCACACGTCTCTTCCAAACTCAGCTTCCTCATGGGGAGGCAGTTGCTGATGTCTTTCCCTCTATGACACTCTGCCCGTTCACTCCCGTGACCATGGCAACAGCCGAGACTAATTATCATTTAAAAGCTCTCTGGTAGGCCATTTAACCATAATATCGACCTCAGGGAAAGGCACACATGCGCAACCTAAAATCCATTACCACCTTGCCAGTTGCCATAGCTATGATTAATTAATATGTTGCTGTGCCTGCAGTGTATCTCACATTGATGCAGCAGTAAGTGGCACAGAGGGTGTGTTTTTTTCTCCTCCCATTGACCAGGAGAGGGCGAGGTTGAGCAGTGAGAAAAATATGTAGTGATGGCTCATGGACACACGGAGGTGCTGCACAATAACACATCCTGCAACAGCCGCTTCACGTTATGAGCGAAGGTGGACGGTTTATAGTTTCTGCAGACACATATTCATTTAAGGCGGAATAATGTGTGAGCAATTAGTTACTGAAGACTGCTCTCTGGTCCCATTTAGTATTCATCAGTGCTGCAATTTCTGCTCCCATTTCCGAAGTTTTTAATTTAAGAGTGCCGCATCAGCGAACACATAAAACACACAAAGATTCGTGCCTTTCAGTCTTTTCAGCAGGAAACATCAACAGAGCATCTTAATGGTAATTACTATGGAAGGCAAAGCAGTCCTTCTCAATTAACCCACAATCACTTTCTCTGCTGTGTGGGGGATAAAAGCCATTTAAAGACTCTCGTCACGTTCTTTATTCGTTTTTCACCTCGTGATTCTGTGCGTGTCTGTGTGCGTCATCAGATCATAACGTGTCCTGGAGGCCTGCCCTGTAGTGGGAACTATCACAAATATGGTGTTGAACACGTTTTTTTTGTGTGTGTGTCTGTCTCTCTGTGACCAGACTGCATCCACCACACACAGTAGCATCACATTCGAGCAAGATACAGTCACAAAATCTCTAGAGGTGGGTAGTTGACATTAGAATGAAGGCTAAGATGGATGACAGCTGTTTTCCAAGCAACAAGCAGCCGACTATGTTGTTTCCATGTCCCTATGACTGAGAGACAGTCTGTTTTTTTTGTGGTCTTCATGTGTATTGGCTTTGGCCCACTCCTCCTTGTTTAAAGTGCAAACATGTAAAACCACAGTACTCATGAAACCATAAACATGGAGTAGTACCGAGTTTTGTTAGATTGCGTGTTTCTGGTGTTCCCTGTGACAAACTGTGACAAAAATAAGACCAGCTTTTGAAGGGATCACACCAGTAAGGATTTTAACATGTCGGTCCTTTTGATCCAGCCATACGTCTGTAAAGTTCTGTGATTGCATTTCACGTTGATGAGGTGCTGTTGGGTTGAAAAAAGTCTGTCCACAGGCAAACAGACAAACATGTTATGAAGTGCTCAAAACTACTTCTGTAATAGTTCCCACAACAGCGTGCGTCTTCACTTTTTGAGAACGCACACACAAACACACATGCCCCATCTATTCTCTAGCCCTGTTACCTTGACCTTAACCACCATAATTGAATGCCGAACCCTAACCTTTGCCCTAAACATCTCCTACTCTGATACTAAGGCCGGCAATATACTTGCTTTTTAATCACTTGTTAACAGAATTGTTCACATAATTGTAATGCAATAAACCTGTTATCGGAGAATTCCACAAGGGGGCACACCAGATGATCCAGGCCAGAAAAAACACCATCCCCTGCACCTTTTCTTCAACATTTTCCTCAGTGCACAGACCTCGTGCCAACTATTATGACAAGCATGTTTGTCACTGTACAGTGGCAAGGAGACATTGTAAAGATGTAGATAATTATGTGAATAATAACTATTTTTACTGCTGCCGACCCTATGCCCCCACATCCAGTTAAATTTGGCTCTAATCTGCCCCTACCAATCACCCACATATTACAGCTAGCGAACGCATAGCGATAATTTATGAGGACACGCACAGACAACGTTCCAAACAAACACAGGATACTCAAGGCAGCCATGATGCATCCATAAAAGCAAGCATATTCCTGGCCTAACTTGAACCTCTAAACCAAATCTTTCTTCTTAATCTTTTTCACAAGTGTCCTGTCCAAGACAAGTAGCAGTTCAGAGCCGTAATGATTACATGTACACATAACACAAAACAAAGGGGCAAAGGCATCAAAACATCACAAAATAAGAAAAAAAAGCATCAGACTTATCAGGTTTTTGCAACAGTGCTCATGAATAAAGGGAGCAATGATCAGTCGTAACACTTACAGCCAGATGTTCCTGCGTCTACAATTTTTAAACTGTCTTTGAATTGATTTATTGTAACCCTTAAAAATCCCTTTTGAACTCATATGGACCACATTTTGGTCCCCATGTTGACAGGAGTCCCTGTAGGTGGATGTCCTTTTAGGTTTCGGGGCCCTTAATAATAGAGGAACCAACATAAATACACACACAAACATAAACACTCCAAAAGACAAACAAGGTGAAAACACTACCCGCTTTGCTATCACAGCTGGTAATCTGTATTGTTGGGCCTTGGCTGTCAGTTTATACAGCGAGGAGGTCATTAAATGCTCAGATGTTAGAGGCAGCAAAGGACAAACTGCTTAAAGAAAAATGTGCCAGAATGCAAACACTCTGCAGAACACACTGTTTGAATGGATGTACATACACTATATTGCCAAAAGGATTCGCTCATCTGACTTTATACGCATTTTAACTGAAGTAACATTCCATTCTTAATCCATAGGGTTTAATATGACGCCGGCCCACCCTTTGCAGCTATAACAGCTTTATCTCTTCTGGGCAAGCTTTCCTCAAGGTTTAGGAGTGTGTTTATGAGAAGTTTTGACCATTCTTCCAGAAGCACATTTGTAAAGGTCAGACACTGATGTTGGACGAGAAGGCCTGGCTCACAGTCTCCGCTCTAATTCATCCCAAAGGTGTTCTATGGGGTTGAGGTCAGGACTCTGTGCAGGCCAGTCAAGTTCTTCCACACCAAACTCGCTCATCCATGTCTTTATGGACCTTGCCTTGATGCACAGCTGGTGCGCGGTCATGTTGGAACAGGAAGGGGCCATCCCCAAACTGTTTCCACAAAGATGGCAACATGAAATTGTCCAAAATCTCTTGGTATGCTGAAAAGCATTCAGAGCCCAGCTCCTGAAAAACAACCCCACATCATAATCCCCCCTCCACCAAACTTTACACTTGGCACAATGCAGTCAGACAAGTACCGTTCCCCTGGCAACCACCAAACCCAGAGTCGTCCATCAGATTGCCAGATGGAGAAGCGTGATTCGTCACTCCAGAGAACGCGTCTCCACTGCTGTAGAGTCCAGTGGCGGCATGCTTTACACCACTGCATCCGACGCATTGCATCGCACTTGGTGATGTATGGCTTGGATGCAGCTGCTCGGCCATGGAAACCCATTCCATGAAGCTCTCTACGCACTGTTTTTGAGCTAATCTGAAGGCCACGTGAAGTTTGGAGCTCTGTAGGGATTGACTCTGCAGAAAGTTGGCGACCTCTGCGCACTATGCGCCTCAGCATCTGCTGACCCTGCTCTGTCATTTTATGTGGCCTCCTACTTTGTCGCTGAGTTCTTGTCGTTCCCAATTGCTTCCACTTTGTTATAATACCACTGACAGTTGACTGTGGAATATTTAGTAGGGAGGAAATTTTACGACTGGACTTGTTGCACAGGTGGCATCTTATCATGGTACCACGCTGGAATTCACTGAGGTCCTGAGAGTGACCCATTCTTTCACA
This sequence comes from Odontesthes bonariensis, assembly GCF_027942865.1. Lineage (NCBI taxonomy): Eukaryota > Metazoa > Chordata > Actinopteri > Atheriniformes > Atherinopsidae > Odontesthes > Odontesthes bonariensis. The sequence goes on along the minus strand of NC_134506.1, from coordinate 21,698,751 downwards.
AATGTTTGTAGAAGCAGTCTGCATGCCTAGGTGCTTGAATTTATACACCTGTGGCCACAGAAGTGATCGGAACACCTGAATTTAATTATTTGGATGGGTGAGTGAATACTTTTGGCAATATAGTGTATGTGCTCTTGCTTTTACTCAAGCCCCTTTTTTAACTATTTAAGAGAAAAAAGGACCCACATACTGCACTTGAACTTTCAGGCATATTTGCCTCAAAAGGGGATATCAGGCAAACAATATAAAACATAATGGTCAAAGTGGACACAGCAGGTCTGTGAATATAATTGTCAACACACTGTCCCTGACAGCATCCACGAAACTCCAACAGTCGCTCTCACCACTTTTAACAAATCAAAAAGAAATCCTCCAGCTATCTACTAATCACACTGTGACATGGTTCTGCTCCTATTCAATACTCTAAATAAATAAACAAGACATTATAAATAATCAAGAGCAACAAGACAGAGCCAGTTATGTGATTGACCATTGCTTCAGTCTCACTCAGTGGCGAAGTTAATCTTATACCAGTCTGTTGTGACAGCAAGAGAAAAGTGCATTATAAATTACAGCTTTGTGAGGAAACAGTGCTTTTTTTTAAACCCAGAGCAAAAGCAGAAAGGAAGCAGGACTAAATAGTGTTAGTTCTCAAATACACTGGATCATTTTCTAATTTCAGGTTTTGACCTTGGGCCCGTTAGAATGATTGTATGTCGTGTGGTGTAGGTTTTGTTTTTCCTGTAACACTCAACAAGCTATTGCCAAGCTATTTTTTGTCCTTTTTTTTTGTCTTCACAAGTCGATCTTTCCCTGTTTTTCAAACCCAGTAAAAGAACACTGTGACACTCATTTTCCTCCATGTGATGAATAGGCAGACGGAGATCAGATCAGAACAGTCTGTGGTTACAGTTCGTTCAGTCCATGATTACAATTTATTTCAGTATAGGAGGACATATAAAGTCACACCACTCTTGTCGCTATATGTATAGGCCCAGGATGACCTCAGCTTACTGGAGGCTCAGGCCTAGAACAGTGCATTCAAGACACAGTTGAAATCTAGAGAGAGCAGATAACAGTCAATATTGAATATTGTCATTTTTAAAATAAGTACAAGTCAGTATCAGAATCTCCCAGTTATCTTTAAAAAGCCTCCAATCGATCGGGCTGTCACCTCGTTAACCACCAACTGGTATTGATGGCGCGATAGAAAGCAATGCTTTTAAACATTACTGCGTCCATCACATGACTTCAAGACCAGCATGGGAGAAGCATTGCTTCACTTCTAAGGTATGTTGACTTAATGACACAACAAGACTTTAGTGAAACACTTGAGTCACTCCTTGGTTGAACAGAAATAATAACGTTGGCATCGCTTGGTTCATATTAGGCAGAAACTGAATTTAATTAGGATTAGGACTCAAACATACTCGGTTAGGGTTAGAAGAACATTGTGGTAAGGGCTAAAATATGTTGGTTTTTTTCCAGAGTGCTTTTTACCTTAATGGATGCCTGTAACAAAGAGGACTTTGTTACTTGTCCTGACAGCAGCTTTTGCTCTTGTATATATTGCACAGGCTGTGGGCATGTACCTTACACTTTATTAGCGAGGTTTGCACAGAACAAAATCCATTGTACATTTGCACATACCAGCAATGAAATTTATTACTTTATCTATTGATTTTATTGAGTATTTTATGGCAGTTGTTTGTTGCAACAGAAACGTACGGTTACACCTGAAAGAGAGCGGCGTGTCAATCTGTGACGGTAACGGCAGTAAACTCAGAGGAGTAATTGATCATTAAAAAATATGCACTGTCAAACATCTACGTGCTATTGTGTAAAGGGTAATTGCTGTATTCTACTTATTGTGTGGAAAACTCACCTGTCCAATTCTGTGTCTACTCCCAGGTGCGCAGCCAAAAGGATTCTCCGGGGAAACAAACACGCTCATAAGCTTTCCGGAAGGGACCAAGTGGTTGGATTAGGAGAGGGGGATTTTTCAGTACTGGGGTGCATTTGTATATTAGTTTTAATGGTTTTGTGGGTTTCTTTGGAGGGTGTGAGTAGCATGCAGCATTTTAATGAGAATATAATATATATATATATATATATATATATATATATATATATTATGTGCCTCTACGAATGAAGTTTATTTTATTGAATAGCAAAAAGGACAACACCTGCTAATAGTACAGGCCCAGGTAGACTAGGTATACAAGGTACCAGTTTCAAATCTGTGGGCGTTGCTGATGGTGTGTCTGGGCATGCTGCTTCCATAGTTGTCAAATCAAAAATCTTCAATAAACCACTCATTGGCTGCTACATGATTCCTTGCCTATACATCTTCTGTTACTGCATCATCCAGCAGCTAAATGGTCATTCTAACTATGCCGTTTTTACCATTCATGCCTCTGACGTTATCACAAATTTAACTTTTTTCATGAAACTGACAAAACTGGACAAAACTGAGGTAATTACAGTGCAGAAAGTGCAGTGTTATGCTGAGTATATTCATGGTCCCAACTGAGTTGCCCGTTTCCTGTTCAAACCTGAGCAGAATTCATGCAGCTCTAGATTTCTCTTACCACGTAGCAATGGATGTGTTTGTGCAGATGTGGATAGTTGACTGCGGCAGTGAGCTCAGACACATCGAGTTTAACATAAAGCTACTGCTGTTGTGTTTGTGAATGGTTATGGCTGAATACCAGGTATCTGCCATGCCCTGTGCCAGGTAGCATGATTGGGTATTCCTGCACTGATGAATGATGGAGTAATGACAATTGAGTGTTTTGGAGGGTGCATTGTGTTATTATTTGTTTGATTATCTGTTTATCTTTGCCCTCCTATTATACGATTTCCGTCTACACCACTGTTCCACAAACACAACAAACTATTCCTCAAAACATAATGTCCCTTCACAATTTACACCATGGTGTCTCACCATAGCAACCAGCTCCAGGGGCATATCCCACACACTTCCACCAGTGGAAGTGCACAAAGCTGAGCAGCAGAGGCTAGAGATGAATAAAAGACTAGCAAGATGCAGCAGAATTGATATATTTCACATTGTACAGCCTTTTCAAAACAGAGTATAAAACTAAATATAAAACCCACAAATTAACTGGGGGTGAAATGTACAGTACAAAGGCATTTTATCTGAGCCCGTAAAACCAGATTATGAGAAATGATTTGAAAGATTAGTATGTAAATCCCTCAAAGAAAATATTTAAGCCAAGATTTTAAGGAATTTCACCTCACAAACAGGACTATTAAGTTCTCTTCTCGACATAATTATGGTCGTTCACAAGCAATGCTGGCGAAAAGACAAATGTCTTCTGTCTGTCACACAGTTTTAGGGAATAAACTGCAGACAATGAGATCAGAGAAGATCAGCTGAAGAAAAATTCAGATGAGTTTATTAAATTGTATATGAAATGAATGAGAAAAGAAGAAATGTTTGTCACCCATCTTGACGCTGTTCTCAGAAACTCTGGCATCAACCACTCTCTTGCTTCTGCTGCAGTTATTCAAATATGTATTAAAATGATTCAAAGTGCCAGCCCAGGATTGGTTATATACTATATAACTATATTGCAGTCAACAGTGCGGTGCAATATGGAAAACAAAAAGAATAATTTGGAGTCTTGTATCTGACAACCATATGAATACAAGCTCGAATTTTTGGTCTTCACCTACTTTTGTGGGACTATGTGCTACATTGCTGCTCAGTCCTCTGCTTTGTCCACAAACAGAGAAGCTACAGCAAGCTGTGACTTTGTCCTTTTTCTCTGAAAATTAGCTCCCGGATTCAGTTGGAAACAAAATGGATGAGAGCTTTTAGAGTAATCAAATACAGTACAACAAGGCCCTTAAACAATGAGGCTAAAATACTGAGTGGGAAATGCTCCGCTCGTGGAGTGAAGCAAAACCAAATCTGTAATTCTAATGGTACTTTTCCTGTTGACGTTCATATTGGTAATTACTCCGATGTTTAGTCAGTGGACAGATGGAGTATTTTTAAAACCGTGTTGAAAAAATTGTTTCTGGTGAGAGCAGATGGTACTAATGTGACGGCAATTTGATGCAAATGTAAAGATGGCTGCTGTCATTTCCTCGTAGCTTTCAGAAGTCACATTTTTCAAAGAAGAATGTGGTAAACTTTGAAAGTCATTGTTTTGAAGAAAAACCGGGGAGTCCACCAACACCAAACACACTTCAATCTCTCACAGAAATTCATGAAATCACCCCAATTTCTTAACAGCGCACTGGGGGAGGTGGTAATATTATGAGCCAATGGAAAATCGATGAGAAACTTTGAAGCTTTGTTGGGTTTGACACAGTTCCTGCCTTCAACTGAAGTATGAGGACAGAAGTCCTTCTCTGGAGGCAAACGGGAATGCTGGTCATGCTGCACAACTCCAAAATCAAGCCAGAAAATGAGGTTTGAGTTCCACACGGGCCTACTTTCAAAAGCTGCTGGGCTGTCACTTTCAGATGCTCATGAGAAAAACAGCAATAACACCAGATTTTTGTTTGTGTGTGTGTGTGTGTGTGTGTGTGTGAATTAAGTACATGTAAAGCATCCAACCTTTTCAAAGTGGTGGTGCCGTTATCACCACCACCTGCGTAGATATTTGTTACCCTTATAAAAGACAACCGAGGAGAATCACATAACTTTACCAAATGAAGTACCTCCGCTCAGTAATATGGTTTTAAACACAGTGATGTTTCACTAGAAATACTGTTGAATGACTGCAGCTGCGTTTGTGACCACACACATCTCATCACATGGTGACACTTGGTCAGGAGCTCTTTGTTTTCATGATGCAGGGAGCTGCTCTACGGCCGCATGTCTCCATTTGTTCTTCTGGCATCCATAAGTGCCACAAAGCTCGTTGCCATGACGATATTTATATTTTGACAGCTCCGTCAACAGGTGGAAAATACCCTGCAAGTTAAGAAAAAATAAAAAAATAAAGCTATGCAAGTTGAAAACCAAAGCAAGCAGCTCCTATTGATGACAAAGCATCAATAGGCTACGTCACAACCAGGCAGTGAGAACTGATTGGTCACTTCATGTATTTCTGTCAGACAATGTCATGAACCAAACTGCAAGTAGAAATAACTTGATTTAACATGGAGTGGTTCTCAAGGAAGAGATGTATACCTTTGCAGGTGTCCCCCAACTTTTCTTCAATTCAAAAACATTCCATTGTGATTGTAGGTGACGACAGTGCAGTGTCAGGGCTCTGCATTTGTGTTTGGAAGTGTAAGACACCTGTCTACACGGAATCTAAGTATTTACGTATGTATAAATGTGTCAGGCTGGGTGGAAGTGCGAGGAGTGGAAGGACACGGATGCGGATTTTCAAAAACAAGACTTGATTTATTTTTCAAACAAGGTTAACATAAATCCGATGACAAAAACTAAACTATGAAAACAAAACATGAGTAAGACCAAACAAAACAAAGACTATGACTTGGAAATACATGAACATACTTCGCTTGGCTGTGACCGTGGTGAAGGGCGTATGGTGAAAGGATTTCACAAAGACTGTGAGAAACCAGGAAACTAAATACTGAGGGAACTGATGAGTGAATGGATGCAGCTGAGAAAATCGACAGGTGAAGTGAATGAACTAATGACCTGAACATGGGGACTGAGGAAACAGAAACTGTGGGGAAAACAAAGGCAAAACTAAAACATGGCAAAACTTAAGAACTAAACATGAACTTAAAAACTAAGACATAACCTAAAACATGATAAAATACAAAATAACTAAAAACATGGGGAAAACCCCATGGACGTGACAAAATGAATCAGACATTCACACGCGGGCCTGTATAAATGCATCGCTTTTACTTTGACAGACATCACACGAGCCTAATAGCTTCTCTGCTGCTAAAGCTGCGTCGAGCTTCAAAGTAAGATGAGGGTTGATCTACTACTGTAGACAACAAAGTATATGCTATATTCTACATGAATTTTTATGTTGTAAAGTTGTGAATTTATTTTATCAATGGAGAAATTGAGCAGCCTTGCTTTGTTGTCTACAGTAGTAAATCAAGGAAGTGACGTCGACGCAGCTTTAGCAGCAGAGAAGCTATTAGGCTTGTGTTGATAATAATAAACTCCTGGACTATGTACAAACTTCCAAATGCATCGTTTTGTGAGTACAGACCATATTTGTACTACTGTAGAAGTTTGGTGTCATGGCATGTGATTTTAGTGTGGTAATTTTGGAGATACTGCCAGGTCCCATTAGCGCTTGTACTAAGCTATTCGGGATAACTCAGTAACTCAGCTGATGTTCAGCCAATATCGAAAAAACTTTGGGTGGGCTACTTGGCTGGATGTCACGGTTCAAATGACCCTAGGGTGAATCTACTCCGAACTATCACTTTAAACCACATCCCCATGATAAATGAGTGGCCTTTTGATTTTGTTTGGTTTAAGTTTAATTTGTTTTTTATGGACAAATGGCCAATACAACGAGGAAGAAAATTAAATGAACTAAACACTCCGGGTCAAATATATTGGGAATAATTTACAACACAAGAGTAAGAAATAAAGTTTAATACAACTGCTGGTGAAGCACTACTCTTACTCTCAGATAATGAATATCTAATATGTACACGTTACATTTTTACTCTGCAGTTAATTCGGACCAGCTCTGACAAACTGTGCCATTCTACATTATTTGCTGATGTTTTTCACATTTTTTTTTCCCTCTTGGAGTAACCACCTTACCGAGCACAGCTGGAGTGCCACGCTGCCCCAGATTCCTGCTCCAGCGGCACACCTGCTGCTCAAAGGGCATTTCAACATTAATCCACTTTGATGTGTAGGAGAGCCAACAACCCCTCCAGTTCTAATAAGACACCAAAGACATGATAGGGCCACAAACACTGTCATAACAGTTAATCGTGATTATAATCTATGAGGCGAGGCAATGCTATTCCTTTGATGACACTGTCTCTACAAGTCTAAATATGGAGGATTTGTTTTGGTCAAAAAGACTTTCGGTCAAACAAGATCACTCCTAGCAAGAACCTTGCTTTCACTTTCATTTCGGCAAACATATCTAAAGTTTTTTTTTTTTTAAATGCTCTTTTTCTTTGTGGCACAACATAAAAGCACTCGCAAGTGACAAGTATGAAACTAATGTGGGTAGATGTTCCTATTGTGTTTAATGAATGCTTGCCCGAGGAGTCAGAACCATTTTTACTAGGGATGCACCGATACCACTTTTTTTCAAACCGGTACGATACCGATACTTGGATCTGAGTACTTGCCGATACCGAGTACCGATGCTGATACTTCTACCACAAAAAAATGTAATAAATTGGAAGACAGGTTTTGGTCTCACTACCCCAGTGGTTCCCAAATGTTTTGTGCCCAAGCCACACCAAAGGACAAGTATAAATCTCAAGGTACACCTATTGTGCAAAATAGTCCTTATAACACGTGTTATCACTCATATCATGTAAAATATCTGTAAATGTGCATAACTATTTACTAATGCCAAATACAATGTGACAAGACAACTATTACTCATGAAATATATATTAACGAAATATTTCAAAAATTAATTTGAAACTTTATCAAATTAGGCTTAATCAAAGCAGCAACACACTCATTTAAAGTAGTGGGGAAGGAAGAAGGTGCTTAATCGCATGGTGGGAGATGCTTAGGTAGTCCGATGCAGAAGAATTAGCTAACTAGCAGTTCAGCTAACTTCTCCCGACAGGAAGCACTCAGGCTGAGGATTGCTGACACCCCCGGTCCAAGTGAAGCCATAAGACGGTAACTTTCATGATACTGTCAACAGTTTTTTTTCCTCTTTTCTATCGGTGGTGGGTTGTCAGCAGTCTCTGCACTGGTGGTTGGTGGTTTGCTTCACACCAGAAAGCGCTCCATTTTCCCTCTTTCTCTGTTTTCATGTTGTCCTTCAGCCTTTGATGTGTCACAGTCTCATAATTCCCACCTGCGCAACTGCGTTAACAGCGAAATATGGGTTCTCTGAGGATTTTATTTTTTTCTTTAATTCTTTTTAGGAATAGAGTTTTCCTCTGTATTATGAAACGAGTACATACAAAGTACTGATATAGTAAATAAAATATATATATATATATATTTTTGTGTAGTTGTATATTGCACACCAGGACTCAGACACCCTCTGATCGCGGTCTTCATGGAATCGGTTAACTTTAACGAGTACGAGTACGAGTACGAGTATGTTAGAATAGTATCGGCCCGATACCCGATACCAGTATCGGTATCGGTGCATCCCTAATTTTTACACTTAGAAATAAAGAATAAAATACTTGATATCCCTTTTTTTGTTTGTTTGTTTTTAATTGGACAGTACAGGTACAGGTTGTGAAGCCACAAGAAAGTGCAGCACACTAACACCGCCACATCTTTTAATTGGACCTTTTCAGCCCGCTCTCGCGCTGCAGAGATCATCTTCTTAAAGCCTTCACTGCAAAGAATCATTAACTGTCACTGGGGGTTGTTTCTGCATCTAAAACAGACATTACATTTATGCATAAGGAGGAGGCAGAACAATAGGAACTATTTAAACTATTTGTATGGCTCTTTCTTCAAAGACTTGCCACACAGTTGCCTTAACTTCTTTTTAATCTAATATCAACTGGGCTATGCTCTATAGCATGTAAACGGGAATATGAATAGAATATCATATCTGAAATTGATGTAACCCTGTAATTGGCATATTTAGAATAGGGTCATTCATTGGGATTTTACTGTGCATGTAACCTTTGCCATTGTGCATTCTTTTGTCTCAGGCTGTGTTTCTTTGCCCAACTGGCTTTTAGTTACTGACCATAAATCCTCTTAAAGATGTTAATTGGTGTAACATTACGGAACCCTCTTGCCAGGTACCCTCTCTTTTCTTTTTTAGCCACGGTTACTACAGAAACAGGTGGACAGCGACTAAGCTATGAACTGCAAAATAACAGCAGTGCCAGAGAGGGCCTGTTGAACTGGAGAGTCTGAAGAGTTAGAGATCTGACAAATGAGACATGAAAGGCCAACTCGCAAAGAAAAAAAGAAAAAAAACGAGAGTCAGGAAACTGAATTTTTCTGTCAGGTAATCCTGTTGCAGTGGTGAAATGTTCCATAAACAACAGTGCTATTAAAGTAAAATGGTCTTTCAGCATTGTTTCATGTCTGGCCCAAATGTACCATTTTGTTTGGGGTGCATTATCTTGTTAGGATGCAATTGTAATATGGTGGCAGTTGAGGGGAAAAGCCGGGATGAGAAACAGTCATGTAATCCATCAGTTCATTAGTACCATTTCATCAATGAATTGCATTTATATGTTTCTTTCTTTCTTTATTTTTACTCCCTCTTAGCTAACTATTGCCCTTTTTCTCCCTTTGTTTAAATGTCCGCTCCCTCTGTGTGACTCACTGATCGGGTAAAAGAGTAAGGCACAACGTGCACGTTCGCACACCCTAGGACAGAACGAACAGGATGATGAAAAAGAAGATGACTGATGTTTCTTGCCACTCTTATAAGGCAAACTTTTCTTAATTGTTTTGTCTCATTTAGTGTCCTCCCCTATATGGCGCCGTCAGTGCCACGCTTCGTGCTCTTTTGTTTGCTTATATCTGTGTTACAATTAGAAAGTGCGATTGTACATCCATGCACCAAAGCCAACCAATAAGATTTTTGGACAGACTCTTACAGAAGGCGGAGTGGACTCGATCCTGCCACAGCTGCCACTTCAGCTGCTCTCATGAGCAATACTGTTGCACTCACAGACAAGTGCCAGGCCACGAGAACAGGCTTAAAACTAAGGCTGGGCGACAGTAACAAAGTCTTTGCCGACTGCAAAGGCTACTACAACAACAACAACAAAAAACATGATATAAAATATTCATCCACATGAATTAAGACAATACACTGAATCTACATTGACAATGGTTCAAAGAACTATGGAGTCAGACAGAAAAGAGCAGAGGTTCTATTTACAAAGAGGTCTCAAAATTTAGGCCATAATCTTTTAAACACGAATTTTGTAGCACTGGCTTTGTTTGACTGATTGTTACTTTATTTTTCTACCTACATGTAGACTGACATAAAGCTCAAACCATTTGTTTACTTGGCTGACGTTTCCAACGGTAGTGCATGACTTTTTGTGGGAATAAATGTTTTTCTAAAAGAGCTACCGTGAAAGGCCTAAAGAAGCACTGAATCAGCTTTCCAGGAATGCTCCGATGATCCCGCATCGAAATCTGTATCGGATCCAAAACAAACTCAGGCTCTGCAAGAATGACAACATATCAAATATCTTAAAAAACCAAGATACATTCCTTGAAATGTACTTCCAAACCTGTTGTCATCTTTACTACTGTCAGGAGATCATTCAAGACTCGAGTTGGCTGCACAGATTTGAGAATAGCTGAAATTCAATGACAATAATACAGCTATGAAAGTATTACCCCCTGAGATAAAGACTATTTAAAGCCTGATGGCACAGGCTGAAGAAGTGCATGGGAGAATAATTATATTTCTCTGTTTGCTCCATGCACGGATAGCTGTGCTAGGCAGCACCGAGGCCAATCCAATAAATTCCCCGCCATCATGACAGGTGAGAGAGATGTCGATTGGGTCAAACTGACCTATCCCTTTCCTTTGCAAAAAAGAAAACAACAGAAGTCTGAGTCTGAATATCTTTACAGAGCTGAATGAAAAATAAATGTGAAAGATAACAAAAACTATGGTATGGTACCACAGATGACATTACATTGACGTTAGGGTTGGGAGTTTGGGCAGGATTGTTGTAACATGAGCCGCTTTCGGACAGAGTAGTTATAGGAACGTAGTTATCAGAACTGTCCTACTCGAATTTCGTTCTGATAACTGCCCTTCTGTTTTAATCTGCATTCGCACATGAGTCGGGACCTGATAGGGACTGATGCGGCGCGCGCAGCCGTTTGCGTCAGTGACGTGTTAGCCGTTAGCCGTTAGCCGTTAGCCGTTTAGCGCTATATTCAAAACCAAAACAAAACGGAAAGTAAGGAGAGAAGAAAAAACACCACAAAGAAGCTAATATGGAGAGTGGGGAGGCCACTGTGTTCATGGTCTGCATGATGGTGATATTAATCATGGACGATCACATCAGGCGTCTAATATCGAGGCTGGAAGAGCTCACAGAGAGTCAGGAGACGATACTTTTTCATTTCATGAAGGAAGAAAGGAGAGCAAATTGCTGCAGACAAAGGAGACAAAGTGTAAGTTTAACTTATTAAACACCCGCAGGTTGTGTCCGTGTCCTATGAGGAAACATTTCAGCCGTGATAGCATGACATGGGGCGTAGCTACCAACCACTAACACCTCCGTCAGATGCGTTCTATAGAACCATGAAAAGACCCGACCTCGGAGAAGGAGCTAAATAGTTATAGGAACTGAGGGAGATAGCCCCGAGTTCCTGTATGTCCGAACACGGGAGAAAACGGCCCCGCGGATTAAAAGGTTATTAGAACTGCCAAAGGTTCCTACAGTCCGAAAGCGGCTATGGTGTCTAACTCAGCAAGCTGGGTAGGCTTATGCCTGATAGCCAGAGACAGACCTGCTTCCTGCACTTCAACAATAAGTGTGCTGCTTAAGCCCGGAATTACAAGTGCTTGTATGATCTCTAAAATGGTTCGGTGGTCTCATAAGGTAAAGAGAATAGAAGCAAGATTACAGCGTCATCATTTCCCCCCTTGTCCTTGTGTCAAACATTGCAGTTTAGTGTATGTGGATGCCAGAGCAGAATTCAAATAGGGGGATTTACCATGAAAAAGAAAAGAAAAAGATCATGAAAAAATATAGAAGATGTAGATGATTGCAGGTAGCATGCATGTTGGGTTCCAGTAGCAAGAGAGGTGAATGCCCTGCGTGTCTAAAAGTTCCCATTTTCACAGGCCCGGCCAGTTAAGACAGTGAGGATAATTAAGCCCCCGTACCACCCAAAGATTCTGGGTGGGGATGCAGAGGGCAATAACAGTGAGAAAGTAGATTCGGTGAATTAAAATTGTACCCCTTCATCAGCTCCAACAAGTTTAAAAACAGTAAGTCCTTTGTTTCGGTGGACATGTGGAAGAAACTGACTAAACATGGGGCCAGTGGAGTGAGATGTCCCTCTCGTCTCTCATATAAACTGTATCTGAGCACTGACATTTCAAATCAAAAAGTTGTTAATTCACTTTTTACAGTTCTCATGCTTGTTACCTTGATAGGGGTTGGCTCACCTTCCAACCCATCAACGGGTCCCATACTGAAGGAAACGAAAATTGATGGAAAATACACCATGAGCTCCACCTTATCCCCTCTTTCTATACCTGATTAAACTGTGTTTGACAAGGGGAACACAATGTACACAAGGATATTAAAGCTAGCTTTTTTTCTTTGGTTAAAAAGGCTGAATTGTATCTTGTCAGACCACCTTGCTGCTCCATCCCTTGGATACAGTGTTTACTGAGTAGGTGCCAGGACACGGTGTGATTGTACATACTCTTGGTCCGAGAATGAACAGGCTCCACCATGAATAACAATGCCTGCAAAACCCCACTAACACAAAACGGTCAGACACCTGCATCCTGTGGGAGAGTCTTAAAGGGTGAACAAGCTTTATTTGTGGCGCACAATTATCTGCACAGCCTCCAGAAAATTTTGCCGCTTTAAAACATTCTGTATAAACAGAAAAATGTAATACCAGACATGCGTCAAAGCCACAATTGAGCATTAGCCCCAAAACACATTTGCTGGCAAAGACGATGAAGACAGCAACAGGTGACTGGGTATAAACAGAGGCTCCCGCATCTTTCGGATGTAAAGATAAGGGGAGGATCTTTGCAGAACGTGACAAAAATAATCAGTCATTTAAAAATAACAACTCTCAATGTAAAACTGCTAAGACTTTGGGGGATTTCATCATCTGCAGAAGACACTATAAGGAAAAGATTCAGAGAATCCAGATGTTTCTGCAAGAGACAAGCCTTAAAAAACAGTACTGAGTGGCCATGATCTGCCTGGGCCCTCAGGCAGCGCTGCAAGAACAGCTGTGGAAATAACTGCATGGGCTCAAGAAAACTTCTGAAAATCATTGTCAAGGAACAGAGTATATTGATTCATGCACAAATGCAAGTTAAAACTTCACCGTGCCAAAAAAAACAAAACAGGTAAACAACTAAACGTGATCAATAAGTTACACAAATACATGTTTAAAAAATGAAGGGATTCATCATAGAGCAGAAAGAAATAGTGGCCGTGGTAACGAGGAAAACTTTCACTTGGTCTAATGAATCAGAATCAAAATCGAAGGTCAGATAAGACTTCGCCTGAAAACATCTTGAAAGACAGACACAAGACAGCTGATTTACTAAAGGCCTCACACCGGATAACAAAGGAGGCCTACAGTTGTCATTCTGCAAAGGCTTCTCCTTCACGTGTCGAAAATGAACAATTCATTCATTAAATGCTTATTTGCCCTGAAAAATGTCTGCATTGAATAAACCCTCCTGCAATTTGAATGCAAATCCCCACAAATTAAAGCTGAATGCGTGAATCTTAAGCCCACAGTCACAATACAGCACGACTGTTATGGGAAATGGTTTTTTTTGTTTGTTTGTTTGTTTTTTTACACAAGCGGCCTCCCACAGTCCAAAAACACGTACGCTAGCTTGATTAATGTCTCTAAATTGATCCTAGGATTGAGTGCCAGTATGAGTGTGTATGCTTGTGAGTCTCATATGTCTCTGTGTTGGCCCCCGTGACGGATCGGTGACCTGTCCAGGGAGTACACCGCCTCTCGCCTGATAACATCTTGGATAGGATCAGCAAGGATAGAAAATGGATGGATTAATGAAGCAAGTGAAATAAAACATGTCTCAGTAATAGCTGAAGTAACAGAAGTGTCTCAATGAAGGCACAGGATCCATTTGTGTGACTGAGTTATTGTTCTTCTGGAAGGGAAGTTATGAGATGACATCTTTGAAAATGCAAGCCACCCTTCTGCTTTATTGCAGACTCAGGTACCTTTTACAGTCTAACAGATAGCACACTAAACAGTATTTCAATGTACTGTAACAAATCTAAGGAGGCTAAGTCTCTCGGGATGCCCATGCACAGATTCAGAATACCAATTACACAGTGGGAGCCAACATTTATTGTGCTGTCAGGGTAAAACCTAATCAGCTGTGCCTCTGGCAATCAATGATACAGCAACAGCACCTTTCGAGCATCCACTGGAATCCAAGTTAATGGCTTCGTATGACTGAGAAAGAATTGATTAGTTCATGAAATACTGTATGTCCTCGGTATGCCCAAAGAAAGATGTCAGAAGATTTTCAAAAATATTTGTAACAATTGCTCTTGTGGATGAACTGACCGCAGTCAATCGTTCTACTCGGACGTGCTTCCTCAACGGGTCACTTGTGACTGACACAATGAGGACAACATACACACAGGGAACATTTGGTGTTTTTCATTTTCGGTTTCTCGTTTTTGTCCCCCCCCCACTTCGTTTTATTCCCTTTCTTTCCAAGACTGACTCTTTAGGCTCCACAGGATGGCTTCCTCGTTCACTCTCGTTCTCATTCGCTTTGTTGTCATTTTGTAACAGAACGTGAAGTCTTGGTCACAGTCACCTCTTCTCAGATGCTTTGTCAACTTCCTGACTGATAAGTCAAGCTTTTGAATATAAGCACTGAATCTATGCCACCGAACAATAATTAGAAGTCAGTATAGTAAATGGACACTGACATCCCCAGCACATTTAGATAGATAGATAGATAGATAGATAGATAGATAGATAGAATCTAACATGAATGTGTTCATGGTGTGATGATGAGCTGTAGGTTGGTTGTGAACTCACAGACAAACAAACAGTGAAGCAAACATCCTGTTCATCTGCCAGCAATTACAATATGATGCTGAGACACTCATGTCAAATCTCTCTTCGAAGCCCGTTGTCAAATAACTGTGGAAGGGGAGGGAGTGTGTGTGTGTGTGTGTGGGGGGGGGGGGGTTCCCCACAATTTGTAGCCTCAACATCTACAAAATCGGCCTTCCTTAACAATACGAAACGCACCAGACTAGATAGTGGTTTTAAACGCAGCTTGCACTTGTCAGAATGGGAAATATGGCTTACCTGTCATAACTCCATCTACTGTAAGACATGGTCCTGTTGGCGCTTACTCCCTCCATGTCCCCGGCGAAGTGGACGGGCTGGACTGGACGGTGAGACGACGAAATTAAAGCGCAAACGCTCCTTCTTTACTAGTGCAAAATACGAACTACTGGAAGCGCCTTTAAGTGAATGAGCAGGGGAGGCTGAGCACAGCCAGACGCTCTTCCATGGACTATACCACTACAGAGAGGGGAGCGCGAGCTGTCAGCTCACTGTGCACGCGCCGCTGCCGTAATTAATTAATTCATGGGGGACTCGCAGTTCAGTTTTGCAAACCTGTTACCCTGCTGCGTGCGAGAAGTCAGCATAGTCTTCAACCTAATTAAACGGTCTAACATGTGGACTACTACCAACGAATGACACTGTGTATTGTTGTTGTGTTTTTGTCATATGTCAGAACACCTTAGCAGCAATGAAGCGTAAGCAGGCGTCCCCAAGTTAAATTCTTATATGTTTTGAATGGTTCACTACATGTGGAAAGTCACGTTGTACTTTGGTTCAGTGCCATGAATATAATTAACTGCAGCTTACAGTGTTTCACAGAATCACATGTAAGTTAGGTATATCTAGCCTAAGGATAATTTTTGTTTTCTTTTGTTTTCTTAACTGCAAGTAATGTAGATATATTATCAAATATGGCTCTAAAAAGTTTGCTTGCAGTGCTTGAATTCCGTAGTTGGTTCTTTGCTGAACAGATTTTTTTCAAAATGTGTCTGATGACCAGTGTTAAACCAAGTTAAGCCCCAGATAGCACAGAGTATTTGACCTAAACATAGGCCTACCCCACGTTTGCAGCTTTCTTTGGCACACATTTGACCTTGAATGATGACAATGACAAAGTCTTGAGCCGACCCCCATTTATCTATATCTTGCCAGGAAAACAGGACAAAGATGCAGTGATTTATTGAAACATTTGCAAACATCATGATTTAAAAACTGCACAGTTCTAACAGGCTTGAAAGCCAATATTTGGTATGACCACCTTTACTCCTCAAAACTATATCCGAACCCCTTTAGACTAACTTTAATGTCATTTTATTTAAGTAGTCTTCAGGAATAGTTCTTGAAGGATATACCAAAGCTCTTCTTTGGATGTTTTGTTCAATTCTCTGTCAAGATGGTCGCACGCTGCTTCAATAATGTTGAGGTTTGGATTCTGCGGAGGACTCATCACTCCGAAAGACCTGTTGCCACTAATTTTCAGTCCATTTCTTGAGTCATTTGCCATACCTCAGCCTTTTCTCCCAGTTTTCCTTCCTTAAAAATGGCTTCTTGACAGCCACCCTTCCATTTGAGACCATTTCTTTTGAGGCTTCAGTGAACAGTCGATGGATCAACTGAAGGTCCAGACGCATCATCAGATCCTGTGTCAGGACATCACTTTCAGATACTGTTCATCTGCTGTAGATAGCTTTTAGGCCTGCTACTTCTTCTTTTGTCCTCCACTTGTCCAGTTTCCTCAGATTTTAAGGCCACTCTGCACACCATGCCAAGACTTTATGAGATATAAGTTTCTAGACTGCCGCTCTTTGAGATCCACTTTGTATTTTATGTCTGTCAAACTGTGTACTGTTTGACTATTTTTTTTAAATGATGCAACTGAAAAATGACTTATCTTTGCAACAGGCTGCTTGTAACAAAGAGCCAGAAGATTCCCTCTACAAGTAGAAAAGCACAAGGACCGGACTGAGAATGACTAAAATAAAATTTGAAAAAAAGCAGCCTATATCCAAAGAAAACCTTTCGGTAAAGACCACTTTAAAAGACTGCAAGAAAGTCTTCCTCCTTAGGAGAAAATGAACAACAAGAAATAAGAGGTCTTCTCAAGACTTTTGAAACCAGTCAAGGTGGTCATTTTCTGTGCACTTCGATTCTATTTTCTTTTATTGTAAAAAAAAAAAAAACACTAAATCAACTCAACAGCTGCTCTCTGATACCATTTAAAACACAAAATAGGAAAAAGGTTACTCCTTCTCCAAGTTGTTCGTTGGCCAACCATTTATATGCCTGTGTGATATATATCAATATGTAAATATTTAATGGCATTTTGTTGGTCAAAACTGTCACCTTGTAAACAAATGCTGTTCAGTTAGTTCATTGCCAACATTCGGAGCCTTTTGATATATGCTGTAATGTATTAATGTATTATGTTCTTTAGAAGCATTTGGATGATGCAATGCAATGCGTAAGGTTAAAATTCAGATAACTTATTGAGCATTTTGATGTTACCTCAGCATTTATCAAAATGATCTGGCTGGTCTGAGAATGAAAAAAAAACACACAAAAAAAAACTGGAGTAGTATCCGTCAGTGATGCTCAGACAGCAAATACTCTGCTGGAAGGAACGAGGAGAAGACTGCTGGTCATTTCAAGATGGTTCGTTCGAAGGTCCGATCAAGATGTTTATTTGTCCTCCACTAAAAGGAGGAAGAGCATATCTTAGAAAGTCTTGGACAAACCGACATTTGAAAAAAAATAAGAAAAAGTCATGACTTCCAGTTCGTTCCTTAATGTTTCCTGTGAAATAATTGGTCATAATGATTCAATGTTGTCAGAATCCCACAATAAATAATAATGGGACACTGCGTAAATATCACGAGTCCTGTCCATTACCAAAACACAACTGAGGAAAAGAAAGATTCTCTACCCCATCTGGCTCAATGACAGATTTTATTTTAGCACCAAAAGCTAGACACAGGGCAAAAGACACTGATGTGGAAGTAAAAGAGAAATTAAAAAAAAAAAAGAATGATTTGGACGTACACTAGGCTTTGCAATAAGATGGGAAGTGGGTATTTAAAATCTCAGTGATTAGAAGTATTCATTTTTGTGATTTAAAGCTCCAATGTTGAGAGCACAATCTACAATCCACTAAATGCCTCTCCTACCTGACCCGGTATTTGACACTCTGAAATGGCGATGAACACCACATGATAAATATATTCCAAGCCAGAATTAGGAACACAAAAAAAAAAAAAAAAAAAAAAAAACATTCTTAGTCACATCTGGCTGAACAATCCAATTTAGCAAATCTGGACCAACAGTCATCTTCAGCTGAAAACAATCAAGAGAATTAAATATTCTTCTTTACATATATACACAGCCGTGCTGTGAGCATGTATTCACTTATAAACATAGAAAAATACTTGTCAACTAGTTTGATAAGAAAATAACGTATAAAAGTAGAGTAGAAACATTTAATCAAGTCCATTAATTTCCTCATCCGATTTTGTTCGTATTACAAGATGACAACATGAGAAACAAACGGCAGTACTTCATTTGAAAGCCTGAACAGAAGTACAGAAGTGAAAGGGAAAGGTGGAACAATATGTTGCGTCTGCGGTTGCGGGAGCTCCACAAGCGGCAGGTCCGGTGATTTCCCGTTGCAGATGGGCTTAACCACGTGCATCTCAAAGCTTCAATTTTGCACTTTTTTTTTTTTGTTGTTTTTTTTTAAACCAGCAGACCATCGGGGTCACATTATTCTGTAATATGAAAAAAATTCATATTACAGAATTACTTCCAAGGATACAAAATAAATACGTTTGCCACTGTGTTACTGGAATGGTGTAACGGTTATTTGATTTATATCAGAGACTGGTGCGTCACATTGGAATGATCCGTACTACACTGAGCTCCGAAAGCTGCTCGATTTGCAACAAACGGATTTGTTCACAATACGTGTCGTGGAAGTTGAACATGGAGCACACAGCGTTCAGTGTTTCCGTCTGAAATCTTGATAGTTTTCAAGGCTACACAACGTGCTACCAAAAATTTTGTCTCTACTGCTCCTAGAGGATCTGAAAGAGCGTACTATGTCCACCGCTGATTGAACCTCTGCCCTAAAGGAGAAGGGATTCAGTCACATTTGCTACTTTCCGTACATTGAAGAAACGGTGCAGGAGAACAATCATTCAATCTATAAGACTTTCAAAAACAAAAACAATCAGATACAGTATTTGGCGATTGAAATGTAAGCAAGAACCACAGAAAAAGTCAGGAATCCACTGCAGAATGCCAGAAAATTATGTCATTATAGCATTAAGGGCTGTCTAGGCGTTATATTTATATACATACATATTAAATTTCATATATGTAAAACCAAACTCAACCTCACACACTGCACTGTGGTGATTTAATAGGTCATTAGAAATACACTTTGAAAATCACAACAAATGTCACATATGTACAGTAGCAGATTAGCACATGGGAGTAAGGGTGGATATGGCACAACATACACAAAGCTTCAGAAGATAATCTCTGCTCTGGTCAGACACTGGAACCTAAAGAAAGTCATTAACATTCTGGATATACAGATTTCATTCAATCTCGGTAGCAAGTACAAATGTCACTACAAGGCCAGAGAAGTCCTTCAGAGTACAAAACATTAAATTGTCAGGCTGATTTAGAAGGCAATGTTTAGTGTTGGGACTCTCTCGTGTGAATTAGATAATGGCTGAAGGTAGCGTGGTGTTAAAATTTGGCATTGTCAGTTGTCCTTAGCGATGTCCTGGGAACAGCAGTTCCTGGTCAAAGTATCTCACAAAAGGCCGTCTGAAGTCATGCACGTGGAGAAGGCAGCGGTCAGTCATCCACTTGGGATGTGATGTCAGGCAGAGTGGGTGGGGTGGTCGAGTAGCTGCATGAATTACAGTGATAAGGCAGACTTAGACGATCACACAATGGCAGCCGTTTTTGTCTTTCTCTTTTCTTGTAGGTTCTGGTGACGGTGGACATTCCTGTTCTTGGAATTTCCTGGAGGTCAAGAGAGAGCAAAACGATCAGAGACCGAGAACGCTGCCATTTTCCAGATACACACTTTCTGGACAAACTACTAAATATCTGGGACGTTTTGTTCACAAAAAGAAATGCAGATTTTTCTACATCCATCTTTTCTTCACAGCCAAAATGTCCCCATGGCCTTCTGCAGTTCTGGAAGCATTTTACATAAAATGATCATTATTCATGACCATGTCCTTCGATAATTTGGAAGGATGCTTAATGAATAATGCAGATTTCCTTTTACCACATCTCAACCGCTTGAAAATACAACAACCGTAAGCATAAATTCGCAAAGAAGAGCCTCTAATCCTGAATATAAGGGAAAGAACCTGCTTGCTTTTAACTGACACAGTAATGGCAACATTCTTTCACAGCAGCTACAGAGCTCTTGCTTGGTCTCGCCAAACCTCGCCATAAAGAATCTCAAATCATTTAGAGAAGTACAGCAGATGGAAGCGTTCCAAATCAGAAATGACAAACGGGAACAAGAAAACATTGTTGCTTTTAAAGTGGAGGACATCAGTTTTTAGCCAGATTTTGCGCAGCCTTTGGGGCACTAAGTTTGCAAAGATCTTATCCAGTTGCATATAGGTCATATTAGTCCACATCTTTTAAATCACAACTTTAAAGCCAAGTGGTCATTATTTAATCATAAGCTTTTGAAAGTGTTTTTTTGGAGGGTACTTCACAGCTTAATAGGCTATCCGACCGTAATCTGTAAACACTGCTCAGTGAGAAAGGCCCCAGGCTGTTAATGGCTGTTGAGGAAGCACACAGACCACTGTGGGCACCACTGAATCGCTGTTTCTACTGGAGGAACGCATTGAGGGAAACTGACCTCGACAGAAAGATGCATTCAATGCAACGCAGACTGTGAATTAAGTCAGCCTGACAAACTAGGCTGTAATCAGGTTAGTAATGAGAACAAGGCTAATGCGAAGATGGGAAAAAAGAAACTTCTAAAACTTTAATTCTAACACTTCCAAGCACTGCTATCGAGTAGCCGGCTTGACGAGTTCAAAAACAGTTCTGATACTTCTCATTGTTCTCGCACCTACCTGATTACTCTAACCAGCTCATGGAAAGCCTGGTCTACGTTCATTCGGATTTTGGCTGAAGCCTCCATATATGTGACCTTTAATTGTCTGGCCAGCTGCTGGCCCTCCTCCTGGGTTACCTGAGGCAAAAGGAAGAAGAGAATAATGATGGGCACAATCATACACGTCAATCCAGCTTAAGCACAAGTGTAATCGCCTTCCACGATCTCTCTTCCACATAAATAAAACATCTTTTAACGGACAATTCAGGTAAGCAGTAACATAACTGATAATAAGGTAAAGTGTATTTAGGTTATACTCCTCTTTAGTGTAATTCTTTTAACAGCCAAACTGCTAACTTCACGTGTGCATCCACGTTAACTGCTTAGCCCTGACATTTAAAGCGTCCTCAAAAACAAACAAACAAAAAGGTATGTAAACACATAAGATGACAGATGAGGGGAATGGCTTCTTTTTTTTTTTTTTACATTTTAATCTCCGAACAATTTTCCACAATTAGACATTTGCCCTGTATTCTCCTGTGCCGTACAAACATTGCTCAGCATTTGTTTAACCCTGTGGAGCTTCTTCTTTCTCATTATTTAGAGCACGCAGTACAATATTGTCCCTCCACACCAAAATCGAAGCAATTTAATTGGTATGTAGAATGCCTCTGGGACTCAGCGGAAATCTGCATCCACCATCTCTGTGCATGCAATATGTGACAGAATAATAGAAAAATAAAACCCGTCCCAAGCTAAATGATATGAGATAAAAAAAAAAGATCAAATAATTTCAAAGTTTGAGAAATTACCTTTGTGTTTCAATTTCTCAGCTACAGCCTATTTACTGTCCTCCACGTGCAGCCAGTGATCTTCATTATATATAATGTTAGCCACTGTTATGTCTGCCACATCTACTATAAAACTGAAATCATCTATTAAGGAAAGAAAAATAAATAATAAACCAAAGTAGCTTCGTGTCACACTTGGCTTGTGATGCTAAAAACTGATCTAAGTGGGTGAAACCCATTGATAAGTTGACTGCATCAACCTGCAAGACCGGTTTTCACCATTAGAGGGTGGTGTGTTTTCACGGAATGAAACGGTGAGAGACTACATACCAACAGCCAGAAAATTCATCATTTCATCACACTCCCTTCTTCATCAGTCCTTCCCTGTTGACACAACTGTCTCTGCTACCTTTCTTTTATTCTTTTGCTCACATCCTGTTGTATCTTAGCAGCAGCTAGCTGCAGCGCTTCCACTTTAAACATGCAAATCCAAATCCCTCAAGACCCCTTGATAATATCTCCTCAGATGACTGAACCACGTGTATGTTTGTCAGTCATTGGGTTCAGATCTTTTTTTTTTTTGTTTTGTTTTATTTGTTTATTTGTGACAGGACTCTGCATATTAATAAACATAAAATGTAAATATGCCAGATTTAGCTCCAAGGCTAATTTCCATCTGTAGTCCTGCTGTTCACACTAAAATCAAGACAAGACAAAGATAAAAACAGGAAACAAGAAAATAAAATGTACAACATTCCATATCACTTGATAAAACTAAAACTAAAACTACCCTTCATGTTTACAGTCCTGGTTATCTGTAAGCCATGTTTTTAGTTGTTTCTTAAAAGCTACATACGTTTATATTTTCCCTTATGGCCAACGGAACTGTGTTCCATATAGAGCAACCAAAGACTGATAGGACCTTCTGTGCAAATGCCGTTCTCCTAAACTGTACCTCACAGTCCCCCCTGGTGGCTGATCTTGTCATTGTCACCCTGTTTTTCTGTTTAATTAAGTTACCCAGGGGCAGTGGTGCCAGCCCGTTCAGAGATCTATAGATGAGACAGGTGCTTTTGAATGTTCTGAGATTCTCAAAGGTTAATAAGTAGAGCTTTTTTAGAATTGGGCAGTGATGGGAAGACTGGGGTTTCCGATCGTAGACCTTTATGTCTTTCTTGTATAATTGTTTAATTGGTTTAAGAGTGGTGATACCCGCAAACATCCAGGATGTAAAACAGTATTCAATATGGGATAAAATCATACAGTGCAGGTAGGCTTTTGCAGCTGCATTTGTAATAAAAGGTCTGATTTGTTTAAAATTTTGTATATTGAATTTTAAAGTGCTGGTAACCTTCTTGGTGTGTTTCTTAAAAGTAAGATTGGAGTCCAGTATCACCCCGAGATACTTGAATTCAGTTACTGTCTCCAATTCCACTCCGTCCAAGAAGACAGCATGTTCATTTGGAGACATTGGTGGGTCAGTGGTATGACTTGTGTGTTTGTTATGGGCTTTGCATTTAGACATTTTGCTGTGAGACATTGGTGGTATATTATGACTTGTTCCTTTTTTGGAGAACAGCATGTGCACAGTTTTTTTCTCATTCAACATTAAACAAGAATTGCGTAGCCAGCCCTGCACCCTGGTTAATGCATTGGTTAGCTTATCTGCTGTTGACATAGCATCCTTTCCCTGAGTGTAAATCACAGCATCATCAGCATA
This sequence comes from Odontesthes bonariensis, assembly GCF_027942865.1. Classification (NCBI taxonomy): domain Eukaryota; kingdom Metazoa; phylum Chordata; class Actinopteri; order Atheriniformes; family Atherinopsidae; genus Odontesthes; species Odontesthes bonariensis. The sequence continues at coordinate 21,675,205 of NC_134506.1, read as the reverse complement.
CATCAAGACATTAATTTCCGGGCAGACATCTGGGAGATGATTAATGTACATGGAAAATAACAAAGGCCCCAGAATTGAGCCCTGTGGAACTCCAACAAGACTATCTCGATAGCAAGACTTAGCATCATCAATCCTAACACACTGCGTTCTACCTGACATATATGACTGAAACCATGAAACAGCATCAGCAGAAAGGTTAAAATGAGTGAGTTTGTTTAAGAGTACCTGATGGTTGACAGTATCAAACGCTTTCCTGAGATCCAAGAACACAGCTCCTACACAGGGGTTCTTATCCAATAACAGTTTTACATTTTCAATGAAAAAACAGTTCGCCGTCTCAGTGAGTGATTGGCCCGGAAGCCAAACTGCATTCTGTGGAGTGGGGTAAATCCTTTATCAAGATGATTGATTAGCTGAGTTGCTACCCACTTCTCTGCAACGTTAGAGACAATCGGTAGGAGGCTAATGGGCCAATAATTGGCTACCTGTGTTTTGGACCCAGCTTTGAAAATGGGTAACACTGAGGCTGCGGCTACACGGAAACGTTTTTCACTGTAAACGATACTTTTTCTTATCGTTTCGCTGTCGCGGCCACACGGAGCCGGCGTTCCCACTACCCCAAAACGATAGTTTTTGAAAACGGGTTCCAGAGTGGGAAAGTTTGAAAACGGCCTCGTTTCGTTTCCATTGTTACAGCTAAAACGTTTTTGCGTCAGTCACACGTTGACGCTGTGAGCCAATTTTAACACTTCTCTATTGTCTCACAGCGTGGCGTGACACAGTGGCGTGTGTACTGCATCGTTTCATCGTTTTCGTCTGGACCAGCAGCGCGTTTCCGTGTGGTCGCAAGAATTTTCGTACCCGTTTTCAAAAAAAACCTCGTTTCGTTTTCGTGTAGCCGTAGTCTGAGGCCGTCTTCCAGGAAGTTGGAACCACTTTTTCATTGAGTGATTGGTTAACCAAGAGGGAGATAGGCTTTGCTAAGACATCCATATGAGTTTTAACAAAGTTGGTGTCGATACCGTGAATATCCTTAGCTTTAGAATTGTTAAGGGCTGCAATTATCTTTTTTACCTCCATCTCAGTTATGTTTTCAAGCTGGAAAATAGGATGATTTTCATTGATCTCACGAGGTTGAATGGTGGAGGGACTAAATAGCCTTGTGATGTCAGTTACACTATCTATAAAATAATCATTAAAAGTATTTGCCACCACAGCTGGATCCTTAACCACATCATTGTTTACTTCTAGTTCGAGCGCTTTGCTCTCTTGTTTATTATACCTGCCTAGTAATTTGTTTAGAATTTGCCATGTTTTTTTCCCATTGCCTTTAGTACTTTCTATGATGGAAACAAAGAAGTTTGCTTTGGCTTTTCTCATATTATGCACTACTTTGTTACGGGCATGGGTGAATTTCAACCTGTCTGTGGTAAGACCAGTTTTCAGGTATTGTTTAAGTAATACATCTCTGTCCCTAAGTAGATTTCTGCAACTTGTTGGACTTACTTGTCTCTGCAGTTCCAGGTCGGCTTTGTTTCCTATGAGGATCATCGGGAATTCATCTCGGTCTTTGACTCGGAGAATTTGTCTTTGGAATTTGTAGATTTCTTCAAAGCTGAAAATCACATTGCATGGCGTTATGTGGGGTCTTCTGAGAAAACAGACTATGAATTGTTCTTTACATGTGTGTGGACGTATACATTCTCCTAACGATGCAGCTAAATGAACCCTCCTCCATCCCCACCACGACACACATGAACAGAACCGTCACCCAGAAGTCAGAGTCATCACCACAGCGGCTAATCCACAGATATAAACATGTTAGCAAAGAGGAAGAAGCCTGCATTATTACCTGCTATTACAGTAACAGAAAATGTGTTTGTCTAATCCTTTGCTCTGTGCACTGACCCGATTGTTGCCCCACTATAATACAGATGGCTTGTGATGGCGCGTTTTCAACCAAATAACAAATAGAAATGTCAGTCTAGAGGGGGGCGCGAATGCAACCACAAACCCAAGGCGGCATTCCAGTCGTGGTGAGCACATAGTAAATCTGGAAAGACTTGACTAATATAAATGGAGGAAGGAAAGACTGTTTACAACATAAACATTGGGAGGGGGTTGCGGGTGGAGACGAGGGAATGCAGCTCACTGCACTGCTGGGCAGCGACACAGCGACGCGGAGGATGGGCAGACGCTACAAAAAACAGCAAATGTTCAAAAGGTGACTTAAGCCCGGATACGTGCTGGAGAAGTAAAACAAAAAAATTTATGAAAATAATCTCCCCCCCCCCCCCAACTTCATCTAGTTAATGATCATTTAATCAACCCCCACTGTACCACCTTAACCATAGCCTGCAACTTCTGTGATTACGCTCATCAGCAGGAGGGATTCACAGGAAAACCGCGTCGGCAGGTATTTAATCTAACTGACGACAGCCACATTGTTGACTGTTCATGCTTTTCGCTTCATTAACGCTACCTCAGCGTACACGGTACTGGCATAAACAAACACACCAGTCACGCATCTGTTGCATATGCAAGACAAGCAGCAGTTAAAAGAAAGTATTCTTTCACACTAAATCCACTTCCTGTTACCATGGCTACCACAGGTGCCATCAGATCAACCACGAGTTTCAAAGGGATATTTTTCTTTCCTTTTCATTTGCTACCCGACTTTAAAGCGGTTTAAACTAATGTTGCGCGAGCTGCACCGCATGAGTTTGACTCGTCGGGTGACTGAGTGGAGTTTAAGAGGTTAAATAACTGTGCCCCGCAGTGTTGTCACTGTATACATACATGTCGTCGGTACTAACACACCGACTTCAAAAAGTCTGCCCCACGAAGGGTTTAGAAACTAGAAAATTCTTGTCTCTTAAGTGCTACATCTACCTAAAGATCTCTGTACTTGCCGCGGGTGCAGGCGCTTAAGTACAACGTGGGCTTTGAATAGCAAGGTACGGCAAGGTAAGGTAATCGGTGGATGAAAGAGAGCAGGGCAAGGGAGGAAGTGTTGAGAACAAAAGCAAATGAAAACAAGAACAACAGCAAGGTCCGGAAGTGCAGGAGGCAACAAGTGAGAGCGCCGATGCAAGATTTATGGTTTTAGTAGAGTCAGAGGCTGAGGAGAGCAGATGGAGGGTGTGCTACAGTAAACAGGGCTGTGCAAAGAAAAAAAAAAGAGAGAGAGAGAGAGAGAGAGAGAGAGACATACAAGTGTGTGTGTTCGTGGCCGTGTGTTTCCACATGATGAAAACTGTCACCTACCTTCCTCTGTCGGTGACTGAGAAGACGAGCAGGAAGCCCTCCCCTGTCCTCATGTATTGTTCTCTCATGGCTCCGAACTCTTCCTGTCCAGCCGTGTCGAGGACTACACAGCAAGAGCACGTGCGTTGACACAAACACACAAGCACACACACACAGAGAATAACTTGCAGCAGAACACACTTTTTGAAATCGGCTCTACGGGAGCGATATAATGCAGCAAAAACGCCAAACTAAACCACGTGTGTTGTCACTGTGTTTGTGTTTACTCCGGTCGTGTTCTTTGTGCAGTGTGCACTCACTATCAAGCCTGGCCGCCCTCTCGTCGATCACACACTGCTTGGTATAGGAGTCTTCAATTGTGGGGTCATAGTCAGTGACAAAGTAGGACTGTAAGGGAGGCAGAACGGGAGACAAAAAGAGCAGTGTGAATATTTCAGGGAAGCCGGTTTATTCATTTTCAGAAAATAGATCCCAAAGTTGTGAACGTGTATGGGGTACAGAATCAACTCATACAAAAGCTGTGTCGTCATCGCATCGTGCCACTGCTAATATTTGCAGTGCACACCTCTGGGGAAACAACACACTTTGCTGCTCTATACTGTCAGAGAATGGGCCGACTTTAGAGCAAAGCTGCCGGTTAGACGACAAAAAGTTTGCCGTGCGAGGCCTTCCTGGAGCTCGCCAGGCCTTTCACAGCTCTTCAAGGCTTTTAGTTTCCTGAATGGATTTTATTTAGCCGTCATTTCAACTAATGTCTCTTCAAATGACTAAGTACTGCGCATGGGTATCTGCAAGGATGGCCTCTAAATGGAGAGATATGGGAATAAACAGGCACTCTGTTCTTGTGTTTTGGGTTAAAACAGCACAGACGGCCTCACTGACCTCCACCTTTACTGGCATTCTGCAGACAGGAGGTAAACACCACTGTCTGCAGACACTTGCACAGAAAATGTGAAGTAAATATTCCCCCCACACAATAACCACTGCTTGGGTTTTCGAGCTAGTAACATATTTACAATATGCTTCCCCAGTTACAACAGACACACACCACTTACTACTGAATGCTTTGATTCTCTAATTCCAGGGCAAGTATCTGGTCTCTTAAGTAACCCTAAGCTGGAAGGGTGGGGCCGGGGAGTTGGGAGGAGGAGGAGGAGTCATGCATTTTCTACATTTTTCCCATGTTTTGTTGTTCTTGCTCCCATCAGAGACTTGTTAAGTGGTGACAGCTGAGGGGAGTGCTCGGAGAATGTCAAACCAACACCCTAAGACACAGAGCGATCGCAAGAACATAAAATCCAGACAAGTTTCACAGTCGCTCTTACGACGAGCCAAACTAAACTTTTACAGTCATGCGCTCCAGATCAGATCAGATTGTGGTATAATCCAAACAATCAAAGCAAATTTGTGACAAGTGACACATTATTAGAGCTTTATCAGCATTACAGTCTTCTTAAAAGACAAGTGAAAAAGCTTTCTCACTCCCCGCTGTATAATTGTCCAAATGAGCTCATTTAAGAAATGTGTTCATCATCCGATTTGCTTAACTATTGAATACAACGGCGCTTCAAAGTTTGAGAACCTTGATCATTCCCTTCATTTTTTGGTTATAGGTGAACTCGTTCGGGTCCTTCCACAACATTCCTGCGGCTTTGGGATTAAAACTGACTCGGTCATTCCTCAACTTCTTTATTTTCCTTTCGAATTGTTTGCTGTTCATTCGGGAGTCATTGCCCCATCAGCACACAGCCGAGACACAGGAAACAAGCCCTAATCGTGACCCTACCACCACCATGTCTAAAAGATGGGATAAAGTTCTGAAGCGTTGGCGTCACGTTGTTTTCTCTCCTGTCATTTAAATCCAAAAGTCCTATTTTGGTCTCATCGATCAACATTTTATCAAATGTTAACATTTTTCTGACGGCTGTCCACGTGAACTTTGGCAGACAGCAGATGGACAGCGGTGTTTTTTCCCCTCATCGCCCTGCTAATAACTCCTGATGGTGAACAGACACCAATGTGAGAGCAGAAGTAAGGAAGCTCCTGCAATTCCGTTGAAAGTCTTTAGAGATGGTTCTGTACCCTTTTGCATTCTGATCAGCACCTACAGCTGTATTTCTGAGGTCCTCAAAATGCTTATTTTGTTCATCAAACCTGTGATGAATCGGATTTTTGTTACCACCATTTCCATCACAGGCTTTAAACGTTCAACTCTAATCTCACTTTAAATGAACTGCAAATCCAGGAGGTTTGCTCATTTTTCTTTTGTCATAAATATGCGTCAAAATGAATGGCACGAAACAAAAAATAGGTAATATTTTATGTGGGTTGCTTAACTGTCCCTTTTCTGTCATGTCGTAAGTTCAAGGTCTTAATCTGATGATGCTTTCGGTAATATTCACGCACAGACGTAGTAAATTCGAAACAGTCTTGGCCTTTAAAGCTTCGGCGTTAGTCAAGCTCATCTTCGGGTATGAGGATGTTTTTATTTCTAATTAGTTGTCTATAACATCTATAGGATACAGACCCCCCCCCCACACACACACACACACACACACACACACACACACACACACACACCCGCAGCTCGATGCCGTTGCAGCAGATGAAGGGAATATCGTCCTCACACTCTCACTGTCTGCATGTAAGTACGCCTGCCTGTGTCACATCCACTAACCGCTGTTCAATAATTCATCAGCATTACTCTGCATCCTCGAACGCCCTTCGCTGCACTGCCAGCATGCCTTCGTCCGACAAGACAGAAATGGAAAGAGAGGGGAAAAATGCCTGCGTTTCCCATCCCCTCCCTTCGCACACCCCCCACCACCACCACTGGCCGAGCAGTAGCTTCGGCATGTGACCTCGGTTTTCTCCTTCAACCCCTTCTCTGTCAACACCGGGCAGCCACAGTGAGCACCACACTCCCTCCGACTACTCCTCCCCTCCCTCCACGTGCACGGGTAGCGTAGCTGCCCGGCCCTGCTTTGGCCGAGCCGATTGCCTTTTCCCCGTGATAGATGAGGCTGTTCTGCAGTGCCAGCAGCACCAGAGCCAGCACTAACAGGGCCGCAGTCCAGCCTGGCCGGATTTCAGCTGGGCAGTGACGGGCTCGGTGTGGAAGTGCAACATGACTCAGGAGGCCTACCAGTAACCTACGGGATATAAACCAGTCTGAGTCGTGTCCAGTAAAATGACCTATAAATCCTTATTCTGGGCCATGACTCCACCCGATGCACACCTCAAACAAAATACATCAGCTGTATGGGTGCGGAAGAGCGACCAGATCACTGACTGAAAACACTGTGCTGGAACAAAACAACCTTTGATTGTAGAATGTTACTTTATGACTGATAATATATTTACGGATTCAATTGTCTGAAATAACTACAAAAATACATAAATGGCTAAATAGTTAAGTTTATATGATGATAATGTATTCATTTTTGTATTATTTTCCTTCATATCGTATTGATCTATTTATTCCCTCAAAATTATTTGTTTCTTTATTTATTTTGGTTTCACCGTGGTTTTCTTTTGAAATTCAGTTTTTTCAATTAATTTCACCTAAAGGTGCATTTACTTCTCTGTTCTTCCCCTTTTTATTTCCTCAGGTCCATTTACTTTCTTCTTTTTACATTTCCATCATCATATCATGGGAGACCTGTCTCACAACACGGCCGTGGAGCAGTGGCGGCTCCTGACATTTTTTTTAGGTAGTGCAATTTCCAGTCTGTGAAAGCTGCATCAGAGTGTGCTGTGCGAAGCTGAACCGATTGCACTGATGCAAACCTGTTATGCTCCCACACAGGAAATAAAATGTCCAATCGTCCAGAAACTCCTTGTCTTCCTTAAATAAACACAACGCAGAGTCGAGGGGTTATTTGGTCTTCCAAATAACCAAAGTGACTGCAATTTCCCCCGTTATGTCCATAAGTACCATAAAAGTCCATAGGACTGAGGTATATTTGTCTAGGTAGCATAATTTATTGTAATAATTTTAAATAATTTTTTATTATTTTTTGCATAATTTGCCAATCAGTTAATATTACACCTTAATCATTATTTATTTATTTTCCTCATATTGTTCCAGGATTCTATGAAATAAGTAAACACATAAGCTCTTAATGATAAGATTCATTCAATTTTCATTCTAAAGAATGTAATTAAAATGACAACATATAAATCCAAGTCAAGTGTTTATTGAAGTTTTGGAAAATATGACTTAGAAAAGTATAACCAGTTGTCAAACATGGTTAAGTGCAGCTTACTTATGTGAGATTTTTCTCTTTTTTAAATATAATACTGCACCATTAACAATGAATGTGTCATTATACATTCTGCTATCATTGTCAACATTATATAAAAGATTTAAATCATTACAAGTCAATGATTGAGCACAAAAGGGTAAGTTATTTAGCTACATCAAATACTACCTGGAAAAATAGCAGGGTTGGTGGAGCCCTGGGTTTCATCTTTGCCTCGCAAGGCGAGCCCGAAAATCCTGCAAAATTCTTCCAAACTTCCTTCTCCACATTAGTACGACGACTAAAGGGTACTTCTGTCAGAAACACTAACGTATTGTTGCACTCGACACTTGCCATCTTCTTCATAGAATGTTTTTTTTTTTTTTTTTTCTTTATTGAAAACCACAATGTTACAACAACAAGTAGAATGTTCATGGTCCCGCGCAACAGACATATGACGAAAGCACGTTGTGCGTCGTTTGTGCGAGCACATAAACCCTCATAGAAAATGCATTGGGAGCAGGATTTTTGAAAAAAACCGAGGTCCCATTCATGTCAATGGGAGCTTCCTGGTGCAAATTCGACCCTGACAGAAATCGCACAAAATGGGCGTAGCAACACCAGGCGCGACCTTAATCTGATTGGACAATGACATATACAACCAGTTTGCCTACAGCAGATCAGTCCCACCTTAGCAACTAGATTAAAAAAAAAAAAAAACTCCGTGTTTGGTAGTGCGTCGCACAAATCGCCCCTATGGAGGAGCCGCCACTGCCGTGGAGACCGGAAGTGATTAAGGCTAACAGTGACATTGGCTAGTTTAACTTACAGTCAGAACAATGGCCTGAGTGACTCAGCGAGCACAAGCTGTCGCTCGCTCTTTTAATTAACAAGTCACCTGTACCAGCTTTGGTACCAGAAGTACCATCTTTTTTTTGCCGATTTTGGTTTCAGGAACCATCTTCTGAAACTTGTTCTGTGCAGCCTGACAGTCAACCAATAGGTGAGAAGCTGAGCTTGTGACAGTCTGAAAGACTGAAGGCTGAGTTATACTTCTTTTAACTGCCCTTGCGCTTGCGCTTGTGTTAATGGCTCGAGACATTTATACTTCATTTTGCTTTGTCGGCGGTTGCGTGTGCTGCGTGGCGATTCACCGCCAGGACAGTAGGTGGAGTAGCGGGTTTTTTCAATGACAAGTCTACTACGATGAAAGGAAATTCACCGCCAGGAGCTCTTTGGCAAGTCTCTCTTCCATAGATTCATGCTTCTTCTTCTTCTTGTAAATAGCCGGTATTTTGTCAGATTTTCAACACCTTGGGGGTCTAAATGACTACTTTCTCGCCTGAAAATGTTTCAAATGTTGCTAAAGTTATATATTTACAGAGTTTAGCGTATAGCTTAAGGGAAATCAGCTTTTCAGGCTGGCTGGCTCGGGCAGGAGTGAAGTGCACTGTATGTAAACGCTCTGCATCCTGTCAGATTGATCAAGTAGTAGGCGGTTTCGACCACAGCCAGTGGCTTGCGCTTGCGTCTTGCGTGAAGTTTAGAAAATTGAGGTGACACACGCAAGCACGCAAGGAGGCGCTTGCAACCGCGCAAGGGCTTGCGTTGCGGCTTGCGTCTTGCGTTGCGTCTTGCGTTACCGACTATAAACCAGGCTTAACTCTGAGGCTGAGATGCTAATGTAATAATGTAAATAATGTAAACAGGAATGTAATAACAGAGACAAGAAAACATGGGAATGAGAAATGGGGGGGAGAAAATGAAAAGGGGAAATGCCAGAGAAGTAACAACATCTATAAATGAGATACATTTAAAAAGTTTAATAAAAAAAATTAAAAAACTGTATGGTGAAATCAAAACATAATAAAGAAATAAATCCTTTTGAGGGAATAAATAGATCAAGACAATGAAAAGGAAAATAATACAGAAACAAATACAGGAATAACAGCTAATTAAATTAAACATATTCCAATTAAAATTAATCAAATAGGTGGCAAAATAAATGAATAGCAACATTTAAACAATCTTAAACCAATGCAGCTTCACAATAAAGCAGAAAATTGATCTGTTTCACCCTCTATTCAATTGTTTTTGCCTAAATCATTTTGTTACTTCATTATGGTAGCATTTTTATCCCATCGACATGATTGTTTAGCTATTTGTATATTTTTGCAATCATTTTGGATTGTGTCAGTTTCGGTCGTCCACAGTGTTTGTGTATGACTGCTTTGTGGAGAAAGCACTGAGAACAAGTCACAAAAAAAAAAAAGAATTGTTCCGCACCGACGTTATGAAGCAGAGGGGAATTACTATTCAAATTGAGCCAACTTTCAGTCTAATACCTTATGTAACCACTGTGGTTTCACTCTAAGAATTCTGTGTAAAATCCAAAACAAAACCACTTAAGCAATCATTAGACCGATGGCGACATCACCGGGGTTTTGGGCATTTTCGAGCTGTAGAAGATTACACACATATCTGCCCCCCCCCACCCCCCACCCCCCCACTCGGCAACAGGAAAAGTCAAGTTGAAGTCACGTTAATGGAAACCATCAAACCAAAGTGTCTGAATCTGATTACTTAAAAGAAAATGAGTTCAAATGTTGCCGAGACACGGTACAAAGAGCAAAATGTGTGGATTCTTGTGCGAGGCCAGAGAGCGACAGAAAACAATGAGAGAACAGTGTGTGGAGCCGAGCTGCATTGCAGTTTAGATGTCGGTAAGGTAGGTCAGGCCACTCTCAGCCCCGATCAGTTTTGCAGGAAGGAAACTCCACCTCTGCAGTGGGCAGCTGGCCCAGCGGAGCCCTCGGGTGGCAGTGATGTCACAGATGACATGTTTCCCTACCACGCCTACCTACCAAAGTCCAAACCTGTCACTCTGTCACACCGTGACTAATCGTGTTTAATCGTGTTTGATGACTGGAGGTTTACATATATTCCAGGAAGTAATGAATAAATACCTATCACAGTTTCCCAAAGCCCATTTTGTCTCGATAGCGCTCGTTCTTATTATTTTGCTCAAAACAAGAGTTCATTACGCAACACAAAACAAATAAATGAATCCAAAATGTGCACACAAAAAGCCAACAAACATTCACATCTGACTGACTGAAACCAGGAAACGTTTCCGAATGACAAGCGACCTAAATAAGAGAACACCTATAAAACTCTCCAATTCACCGTTTCAGATCTAAAAGACACCCTGAAAAAAAAAAAAAACGAGCCACAAAATGCCATGTTGTGCTTTTCTTTTGCAGTGCCTTTCCATCAGTAATGCATTTGAAGATAAAATGTGCGAATGCATTAATCTTGTGGCTACGTGAATCACAAAAATAGCATCAAATCAGCATGTGGGTGTGTTTCAGCGTTGGCATAAAAATCAGATGTCAAAGCAGCTGATCGGGGGTCTGTTTCACAACAAGCCCCAATGCAAAGCAATAAATCCTTACAACTGCTGGTTGCCAGCCTCAGGGAAAGCAAGAACAAGTGATATGTGTAGGCGTGTAATCAAAATCATGCTTTGCACTATGCACCCACTTCCTCTCCGCACAAACAGCTTCACTAACACTAAATATAGACACTTTTCCATCTCTGTCAGTTATCCTATACCTTCTTAGTTAGAGCTGCCTCTCTATCTCCCAGCAATACCATTATCATCTACACAGAACACAAAAAGCCCAGGTTCAGCAGCCACGTGGATAAAAACGGAGATTTCTGAGAGCTGTATAGCAAACAGTGAGCCTGCCTCCTACACTGTCATAATGAGAGGGAATGCTGAGCTAATACAAATAGTCCTCAACGCAGTTGGGAGTTAATTACCTTCCCCACATATGGCCCAGTGGCCCCCCAGAAAATACGCAGACCTCAACTTGAAAAATCATCACCCGGAGTCATTCTTTAATTAAAAGGGAAAATGTAGATTGAATAGCATTAAAAATGCATTATTCTGGGGGAAATTCTGGCAGCATATGCAGATTTTAAATATTCCCCAACCTCTTCATTCTCCCCGCCCCAGCAAACCACATGTTCCCCGACAACATGCAGGTGTGAAACACAGTTTGATGATTGAAATGGTGGAGGACCTCAGGCATATGATGCACTTTCTTTCGCCAGCTCCCGGTCTCAGAGCGCACCGCTCGGTGCAACAGTCAAGCGCAACTGGAGCAGACTTTGACGCCTGCAAGATGATAAAAAATATATAAATCTCTTTGAATGGAAACGAGCCGTTTGGTTACGTGCGTTTTGTTGAATGAACCGACAGACAGCACGTTGTCGGCACTCATGCTGTCTGAGCAAGTTTATTATTTTTGTGTGTGTGTGGGGGGGGGGGGGGGTAATTGGCCTTCATCACCAAAATTTGTGCCCTTATATGTTTTTATGTTTTTACTTCTATCTAACCTTAATTAAGCCAAGAAAGTCAAGACAACGCATAGGAAGACGATTCTGAGTGTTGAGCTTGCGTCACTACACGGGCCCCTCGCTGGTGGTTCCAGGGCAACATTACAAAGTGCTTTACGTATGGAGGCGTCGGCAGCGAAGAGCAGGACAGGGGTGGCAGCCACACAAGGCGATGGGTGGGGCGGGTTGTTTGCCCTCCGGTTGACAGGTGAAACGTGCCATATGTAAGACATGCTCAGTGGGCCAGAGCCAAGTGCAGCAATTTCAATTAAGGACACAAACTGCGTGCCAGACAGCCTGGAGCCTGCCAAGTCGCACCTTAAGCTAGACAGAGACGGCACGCGACATTTCTGACAGCACAACAACACCAAATGATACATTTTACGTTGTTGTAAATTTTTTAAATAAAATGGACAATGGAGGGAACTATTTAACGGTGAAGCATGGGGTTAATGCTCTAAGAAAAGAGAAGTTTGACAGCACAAGTGTAACTTTTGTTGCACCTCTGGGGTCGGACTAGGAGCAGCTGTCTGGAATCAAACAGCCACCATCGGGGTTGAATGTTAAACAGATGGGAGGCGAGGATCCGCTCCTTGGTGTCTTCGCGCTGCTTGTCCCCTCGCAAAGTTTCACACGAGCGGTACAGAAGTCTGTGCACGGAGCATTGTTTCGTCAAGCACCTAAGAGTACGTGAAGTGAGAAAATGGGGGGGGAAGGCGGAATGAGAGGTTTGAGGGGGAGGGAGACTGTAGGCTCCACGGAGAGGGAGCGCAAGAGAAAAAGAGGGGGAGGGAAAGGCATTGACTTCCTGTGGAAACACCCACTTTTCCCATGAGCTCATACAAACCAGAAAGGTCACTTATTCAATGCCTAATACACATGGAGAGAAAGAAAGCGCACAATGCGTCCGCTGCCTCGAAGGGCCACCGAGGAGCATTTGGTTAGAGCTGGGAAGGATTGAAGACAAGCCTCGCTGCTGCTGCTGCTGAGAAGTGCGTAAAAACAATCACAGAAACTCCTCAAAACTCTCAACGTTGTAAAGCTGAACGATGCATCCTCCGTAAGAGCACTCTCACTGAAGGTTAACAGTTAAAATGCAGCCTTTAACTTCATGCCAAATTAAATGAACCCGTGCACGTCACTCCTATAAACCTGCTCCCTTCTAATGCGCGGCCGATCAATAGTCTTTTCCTTTAATCATTGTGTTGTCTTTAAATGCTCACAGAGCAGTGAAACTGCTCCCCCAGACAAACTCTTGGCAGAAAACCCGCATCCATCCAGGATGAATTAACTTACTAGAAATTGAGAACCTGCCACTCTAAAGTCTGGATAGAATTATTTGTGGGGGGTTTTATTTTGTAGGCAACAAAGATAATGGATAGAAATAGAGAAAGGTCAATACTGTGAAGAAAAAAATGATTCTTTCATCTCGTCTTGCACATCAATAAAGAACAAGCTTGTTATCTTTGGACTTTTAGGCAACTGGCAGGCAAACTCACATCCATGAGATCGCTTGTCACACACGATTCTGCCTTTTTCCCCATTTCTGTATTCTACACGAAGTAGACGAAGTTTGGACAGAGCAGCAGACTGATTCTTTCTGATCACACCTGACTCCTGCGTATTTTGCAGTCTTTGCACTGCATGTATACAGAACATTGTGATAACCCATTTTAAATCCACACTGCGCTCGCTCTACTGCTGAAAAATGGGCGAAGCTGCTTCGAAAGATGTGCAAACGAGCTGCGAGCAAATTCTGCCTTTCTTTAACAAGTGTCAGAGTATATATCGCCCATGGTGATATCATGGTGTGCTGTGTAACCTACAGTAGATGGTGCTCACCACTCCCAGTGGTATCGTGCTTGGATTCAGTACAGGTTCTCCAACCTAGTTTTTGTGGCAGGTTACATCTAACTCAAAAAAATGTATGGAATTCTTGTGTTAGTCCAACCAAACCCTGAATTCTTAAATGCATGTTAACACATTAGTTTGACCAAAATCTTACAAAAAGTCAAGCTTCTTCAAAACCAGGCTAACACACCCAGACAACACAGTCAGGGATCAAGTCATTCCTCTGTGTACACGCCCAGCTAGACCACTAAGCCTCGGCGCTCCGCACATGCCCCTGAGTCCCATCTGTTTGCATCAGCAACGCAAAAAGTGTTCATCAATACAGCCGAATTCCCGAAATAAGCTGTTCTCATGCAAATAGTTTTCAGAAATTGTGACTGAAAAAGGGCCACAAAAGAAAGTTTGAAGCAGTAGAACACTACTGCTGCTAGATCTGCTTCAGTGAATGACTCAGTTGCACTCCTGTACATGTTAAGTGTTACAAGTGCTGTGTAAATTACCTGACCTGCCGCAAATAATTAAATCGGGTAATAGCAATTAAAATAATATTAACAGTCGTGATCATGGTCGCCTAATCATCATGGCATGTTTGAAAATCCCCTGGGTACCCGACACTGTTTTATCCACATTAATAATGAACAGAGGCTGTTTAATTATTAGCAGCAAATATATGTATGAAATATGATCACCTCAAATTTCACAACAGTGACCGTGCTGTTCCCTGGAGGTTAAAATGGTGAACACAGCATTTATGATAAGGACAGCCGGCGAATGGTTTCATTCATGGAGCAAAAAGGCAGAGCGTGGTAGCATTTTTGCTTGGAAACAGCAGAGATTAACAAGCGTCAAAGTACTCAAAGGGCTCATTTTCATTGGGAAAAGGACTTTACGTGCACGCGGTCTGTCAACGCAATAAAAGAAAGTCAGATTTGATTAAAGATGTGTATTGGGGGAATGGACTTGTACCGGTGAGTAAGCAGGAGTAAAACATCTTAAAATTTCTCTCAAATAAATGAGCGTCTCACTGAAGCTTCCGCCATCCATGCACAAGTGAACGCACCTTGGCTTTATTACAGCTAACGTTGAGCATATCATTGTGCAATGCCATAACAGGATACATACAGAATGCAGCTGGATGGCCTGGTTGGCTCTCGGGCCTGAAGAGTTGGGGACAGCACTCGTGCAGAGAATAAAGCGCCGGATAAATGCCCCACCAAGGAGGCCAACTCCTGGGACAGTCAACCCCCTGCCCCCTCTCCCACCTCCCTGGCATTAAAACTTCAATCACACTGTTAAATATCAATGTGTGGACTCTGGACACTTTTGAACCTGCTCAAAGGCGAGAAATCAAAGAGCTGCCGATTAAAAGGCCTTTTTTTCTCTCTCCACCAGACCACTGAGCTCAAAGCCGCCCGTTTGCTCTGAACCGGTCACAGTTGGTTCTTTATCTTCATCTCATAAGCACATTTTGTTGAATTCTAAGTGGAAGGCTGAGTAAATACTTCTCTCACAAACTGATTAAACAGAAAATGACCAAAAGCCTTCAGCGTATCATGTGACATCACCAGCGTCGTCTTTCCCTGCACTGATCAATGCAGTTTTCTCTACTTCCCTGTTGTTTATCACTTATTTGTTCACTTGTTTTTATGCTCATTTATTTCTTCATCAAATCCTTTTATTTATTTATGTGTGTGTGCATGGAGATGGGAAAACCTAGTCCTATGTGATGAGGCGTAAACATGATTGTCTCAGGAGAAAGATGACAAAGTATTATAATATGTGAACATCGTATAAGAGTAAAAATACTAACTGGATACAGCAAACAGCAGACAGAGAGCCTAGGATAAAAGCGAGTGTCAGACAGCATTGTGTTTGCTCATGTTTTTTGGTTCATTCCGGGCTTTATTCAGTTCTTCTTCCCCTGCTTGTCTTTGTACAAAAGTAGCAGTGCACAGGCTCTCCCGAACAAAGCAGTACTGTGATGACGACTTACTGAGAGGACACCAACTACCGCAGTGGCTCTGTGGACAGAGGAACTACTGTGTGAACTGAGGGGGGGAAAAAAAACTACACAAAGTCATTCAATGAAGTGTGGCTCACTGTCTCTGGTTTTTGGGAAAACCGTATGACTGACCGCATAATGGGATGCTGATCAGCTCTGAGAAGAAAGAACAGCGAGCGAATCCAGAGTTTGTTTGCCAATTAGGAGATAAATCATTTCCAACTAAACACAAAACGGAACCAACCTCCTAACTTGACATCTGACACCAAAACAAACATTTTTACTTCTGCTACTCGCTTTGAAAAAAAAAAAAAGAAATCATTGTTTCCATCCCGTCTTCTACACGATTAAACTCGACAACAGATGGATTCATCGTCTCCCCGTCTCTCCTCCAGTGCAGCCGCAGAGTGCGTTTTTCTGCACTCTTGTTCTCTGCTGCAGACCATAATTCTTAGCATGGGCTGATATGTCAAAGGAAATGGGGCCACTCACTGGCATCACGGCAGGCACGGCAGCATTACTGCTGTGTGCTTTTAACGCAAGCAGTTCCACAACACGGGCAGGAAATTTTATTACTACAGCGGGCGATTCCTCATAAACAAGTCCTAATGCACACCATCTTCACTCCTTCCAGGCCTGTCTGGTCACCATCATATGTCTGGTATCATAATCAACAATGACATGTTGCATGCTGCATGTCACAATGACAAGCTGCATGGTGTAAACCGCGCAGTGCAGTTTAAGGTGGAACTTTAAATTGCTACCACTATTAAAAAGCAGAAACAGCTCTCTTGCTTATTAACCAAGCAAGTGTCTGTGTGTGTGTGTGTGTGTGTGTGTGTGTGTGTGTGTGTGTGTGTGTGTGTGTGCGTGCGTGTGCGTATGTGTAGAGGCCTGAGCTTCACGTGCATTAACTAACATCTACAGAGGCCTGGCTGTGAGGGGGGATATGTTTTGGTTAGACAAACCAAACACAGTTTTTCGGCAGCTGTTGACTCAGTGTGCACTGGCGTGTGCCAATTTACAATTCCACTTCGGGTCGGCCGATGCCAACTGTTGCCGCGGACAGAGTCGCATGCAGTTGCTGTTAGATCATTGCAACAGTCACACAACAGCTGCGTCCCCGACTGGACCAAATATCCCAGAGAGTGCATTGACACATGTACCTGCTGCACACCGAGCAGCCTCTCTGAAAGCTATCTGGTGTCCCGGCAGAGGGAGAGAAACGTCCAGACGCTCATTTGTTGGCCCCACTTGGCCATTGTCATGCTCACATTTGGACAGCGGCGTATGGCTATGTGGTCACCTGTTTAAGGGGGCTGTCTCATTCCAAGCCCCCCCTCCCAATCCCCCACCCCGATGGAGAGCAGGTGCCCCGCAGGCTTCTGGACACCGCCTGCATGAGGCGTGCCAAAATGTCTGCCAGCTGCCTGGCAGGCAGTTCAGAGCTCAGCATCAGCAGCGAGCACAGACGTTTGAAAAGGAACCCCCTTTAATCGTTACCTATTGACTAAGTCGCATTAAGGCGTCTCTTCTGAACCACTTGGTATATTCAAAAGGCTCACACCAGTGACATTGATTTGCAAGGCTCGATGTTGGGAGATGCTGGGAGTTGGCTGCTAAAATAAGCAGACAGCATGACAGCAGTTTCCCATAGCCAGAGTTGTTGTATGACCGAGATACGAGACCCGATACTGTGACCGGTTATTCTGAAACACACAGATGTGTGAATACAGAACAATAGCATAAAAAAACACAGAGGAACTCACTGTCCTCTCTGTCCGTCTGACTATGTCAGATGCAGTGACCGGAAAACGGGAGGGGGGGGGGGCGGGGGGTATCGAGGATTTACTAAAAGGGCAAAAGGACAGGTTCAAATACACCTAAATGTTCCTCGTACGCCTCACAGAATATTTAGTTTCGAGAGACAAGATCTACTAAATTGCACAGTGGTTTTACAATACATGTGCAACTGAAAGACATTTAAAAATAGCGTTTTTCTTTCTTTCTTTTGTTTTTTGTTTTTTTTTAACAAAAACAGCAAGACAATCATCCACATTCTTCTATTCATCAACGAGAAACAAGATGCGCACGACAATTGACTGAGTAAAAATAATCCATTTGGTTAAATTAGAAAAACATAAAAAAAACAAATTAGAAAAACATAAAAAAAAAAAAAACACCTAAAGTTTTTCAAATACTCGTGCAAACAAGGAACACAAACGCATACGTCAGTTGAATCTAATCAGAAAATGAACAAACTAAATATTGAGATACATTGACGGCGACAAAAAAAAACACACACACACACATACACACACACACACACAGCTTTCTGTAGTCAATACAAACTTGTTATGAGGCTGCATGCAGGTTCTCAGTGGTCACACCCCCCCCCCACCCCCCTGTTTTCTGAGCAAACAATTGTATTTTAAGGAAACACGGCTTTGAGGGGGAAACCTGAAGCAAAGCTGAAAGCAGCTTCCATCAAGCAGCGGTTTGTGACAAATGTCAACTGAGTTCAGGTCCATGGCTGCCAACATTAGCTGATTTCAAATGACTGGCGTCCAACCTCCTGCTGCACATTCATCACCTACAGGCTTAAATAAAGCCCTAACAGCACAGCACAACAGTGGAAGGGAAGTACAAACATGTACATGCGGCTTAAATGTCAGCTCTCACTGGAATTCATTTAGCAGCTTTAAAGGGGTAAACACACAATACCCGAGACAATTCCTACGTAACCCTTTTCCAAAACCTTTCAGCTTGAGGGCTAGAAGTTTGCCAGCTGTAAAAGATGAGGAGAGATTCCATTCACATTTCTGAGCACGCTCTTGTGAGTGGACTAAGAAGTGTGTACCAGAGGTCGGCCGACAACCCCGAAGCAAATAAGACTTTTTGTGACACATTTTAGTGTCACAGGGAGACTGATAAACGGCGTGCCGCATGGTCGAGTTTAAAAACAGCAGAATACTTTCACCACCGGCTTCAAAAGACGCAGGCCAAGAGAGCAGCGGCCGTCACAATAAGAGGCAATTCTCCGTTTTAAAGTGCACCTGTTGTGACAGATTCTGCATGGATGCGGTGACGGAACATCATCCGAGTCTGAAGAAGAAGAAGGAGCAGAAGAAGAAGAAGAACGTAGTAGCAAAGCCAACATATCAAATATGGATAACACTGGTAAAAAATGTAAAGAAAAGGGTGGGGCTGACAAGGGGAGGAAATAAAAAATTTACTGAAATGTTCAGCAGCAGCAATACAGCACAAGTTTATGTCAATTTTAGCAGCTAAGAAGTGAGTGGGGCAATGTGATGACGAGGGACAGAGAGATGAGCTGGTTCCACAAACGATACAGCGCAAGTAAGGCTACGGCTACACGAAAACGAAACGAGGGTTTTTTGAAAACGGGTACGAAAATTATTGCGGCCATACGGCAACGCTGCTGTAAAGACAGGTCCAGACGAAAACGATGAAAAACGATGCAGTACACACGAAACACCTCTAGGTGCGCTGTAAGCCACCCCCACCGGTTACACCAGAACAATAGAAGAAGCAATGCGCATGCGTGTACGCCCCTACTTCTACCAGCGCGAAGCTCACGTTGTTCCTTCAACAACGCCGCTGTAGTTGGCAGTGTCTGCAGGAGTGCTGCTATCAATGTTGTGGGGTCCATGATGATCGCTGTCTGTCCTTGTTGTGTTGTCTTCTTCTTCCGGATTTTGAATGGAAGCCGCTTTTTGTTCTGGTCACTGACGTATGTGTATACGTCACTGCGTTAGCCATGTGGCTATGACGCAGAAACGAATCCTTTTTCGCTGTAACAATGGAAACGAAACGACCCGTTTTCAAATCTTCCCACTCTGGAACCCGTTCTCAAAAACTATCGTTTTGGGGTAGTGGGAACGCCGGCTCCGTGTGGCCGCGACAGCCAAACGATAAGCAAAAGTATCGTTTACAGTGAAAAACGTTTTCGTGTAGCCGTAGCCTAAGTTTGGAACATGAGAGAGAAGAAAGAGTGTTACTTGGTAGGGCTGATGTTAGCAGATGTTATTCAAGTTGCTATATATTTTTTTCATCTATAACCAGTTTGTGTTGCTCAGTAGTGCATAAAAATGGAATTAAATAATGATTATAGTAGTTAAAACAGATAAACTTTAAACATTTTACCCGTAAAATGCGACATACAGCCGTAATATTAAGAAACATTAACAGTAATACCAGACTGACAGGGACTGTTGTGCTTTGACTTTTTAAAGTTATTATGTGTGCGGTAAAATTAATTAGCCAACTGCATAAATTAAGATTATTAAATAATAAAATAATTTTAAGTTGGGTGGCACGGAATAGATTATATGTGCTGTTATAATCGATAGGATACATAAAACCTTTAAAAAAAAAAAATCTATTTCATCATTTGTTTATTCAGGTTGAGCATAGATCGAGGGCCGAGGATGACACGCATGTGTTGTGTGCTTTAGATACCTGTTCTGTATTGGTTCAGCCACAGGGACTGTATGATGAGACCTTCATTTCTTCAAAATGAACCGGAATACTATGCTCTTAACTCAACATTTAGTCAACATCATTGGTATTGATATAATTTGGATGGTATAATATCATGAGCCATGATTTAAGTATTGAGACACCTGCACCAGGCGTTGTTGAGTTTCACAGCACACCGATTGTTGTGGGCCGGGCCGAGTCAAAGTCCAGGGCTGTTTTTTAGTCCCAGTCCGTTACTGTGTAATGCTAAAGTTGCTGTGATATTTTGGGTGACATGACAAAGGAAGGAAAAGCTCAGCAGTGAGTGACAAAAAAAAAAGAAAGAAAGAAAGCTCAAAGTGTTTTTAAAGCAGACATCTTGGCACATTTTGGATTTTATGGTATTAGAAAGCACGGATAGATAAAATGCAAGAGGTGGATAAAGACTGCCTTCTAATAAGGAACTATTTTGGTGATGCAACTAATATTAGGACCTAGCTGTTTTCACCCTGACAAAGCGGGCAAAGAAGGAACACTGAAAAATAATCACCAAATCTGGTGCAACTTTCAAAGCTAAGGATGTACAAAGTTAGTAAGCTGCAGGGAACCGCTTCGCCCCATTTTGAAGACATTTTGTCAGAGTTTGTGGTCGGAGTCGAAGCTCCGACCACAAACTTTACAAAGACGGAAATACCTGCACTCTGCAGCCCACAGTTCTAGTAAAGAACCCTGTGAAGAAACCCAATCGAGTGGGCGTTACGACTGATTTGCGGTACTGAAAAGATGCAGCTTTTTCTATTAAAAAAACAGTTAACTGATCATTGAAAACACTAAATAAAAAAAGGGGTTTATAACTGATCTTTGTGTATTCGTGAATTACAAAAAAAAAAAAAAAAAAGTAGTTTAGAGCAATGTTGTGATAACTTGATGTCTTAACAAATTGAGATGCATCTTCATGCATCTGTAGATTAATTCAACTAACAGGTGGAGTGTAATCAAATCAAATCAAATCAAATCAAATCAAATTGTGAGACAAAGTTCAGATCCCTAACTTCAATAACTTAACAGTTCTGAACTGGGCTATTTTCCAAACACGAGTACTACTCCATTTAATCAACCCATGAGTAAATACTGAATGTGAACACTTCTGATTTAACATCTTCATCCTACACAGGAGACATTAAAGAGATTTTCGAATCTGCATGTTACCTTTATGCGTATGCTCCCCAGCTGCTGTCTGGCTGTTAAATTAGTACTCACTTCATACCTTCTCTCTATTATTGGTTTAAGAACTGATCAGTGAGGCTGATACCTTTCCTTGAAATGTATAATGCCTGGATTATACTGACTGATTAGTTATCGAGATGTAATGTCCTCATTTAAAACAACTAATTATCCTGTGAAGTAAAAATTGAAGAAGAAAAATAAAAGCAGCAGATTTGCCCCAAATTGACATGCAGCACACTTTGAAAGCTCATTCTTACTATCACTGTAGCGGTTGAGATGTAGGTTTAAAGTAATGCTATAGTTTTCTAAGTCGCTTCGCTTGCATCCAGAAGGAAACTCACATAAAATGGAGAAATGTATATAAGCCAGCTGGGCCACCAAGATTTCTTTCAGTCCAACTCGCAACAGTTCTTCTATCTCGTCACCCTATATACAGTGTATTGTTTAGATATAAGCTTTAATACCGGGGATGGTGAACTCAAGCTCTTCCGCAATGGCCCCTCGCACTGATTCACTTTTGCTGCATTCAAGGCAACAAATGAGTCAGCTGTGTTTGGGTGATGAATTCTGGTTATTACTGACATTCGTCTTCACTGGCAGAGTGTATTCACCCCTTACATATACTTCTTTAACCGAGCGAGGAAATTACTGTGCAAATAGTTATCTGATGAAATGCAATTCTTCAAAAACCACAGCACAAGTGATGCCGTCATTTGGATGAAGAAAACACAGAACTAATCCACAGCAAACACATTTTTATCACCGATATACAGAAGAAGCATAACGAATGAGGAAGCGCTTACAAAAGTGGGCGAGTGCTGTCCATTGTTCAGCTGTACGAGTAAAGAAGGGTGTGTGACTGTGGATCAGAGTCAAATTTAGTCTGCACGTGAAGGCCACCGAATCTCACACGGCATGTTGCATATCGTAACCGACAATGGATTTGTGTTCAATCACAGATATATGCAGAATAATCCAGATTCAGCTTTTGCTTGCAACGAAAGCGTTGATCCGGCATGTGATCTATTCATCTGTGTGTCCTTTAAATATGAAACTGTACAGATCCCGTTCTCAGGAGATGAATAACAGCACTGTCCTCACGTTTCCCCTCTTGATCCGAGCAAAAAAACATGACAGGTCGTTAAGATGATATCGCGTCATTGGACGTGCTACACATGTTGGAGATGTGAGCCATTTAACAAACAGAAAACAGAACAGTGGCGGAGACACGAATCGTCACTTCCTGATTAAACATTCAAACAATTATTTATTATTTATATATATATTTTTAAATCAGAGGATGAAAGAGGATTTAAAAACCCATCGACAGGGTTTTCTTAGGCGATGACGTGATCTTCTTCTATGCGAAGGTGCATTCATCTTGAATCCGGTGAATGCCCTTCACGCTTCATGGAGAAAGGCTGCTCAACTGCGGTGGCTCTCTGTAAACATTTGGCTCAGACGCCGATCGATAGTAAACGTCGGAACTACTGTCAGTGAAGATCGCACAGGAGAACGTGGGGAGAATGATATTTTGGCCAAATCGTCCAAACCCTGCAGATTACCTTTTGCCTGCTCCTCCCTGCATAGTTATTAGCTTTACATCAGCTTCCAGGAAAGGGGATGACCTGCTAAGTCTCTTTGAGCTTTCCAAAATCGGCAGGAGTATCTTCACAGATCGCCAACTCCCTTTTTCTATGAGCATTCCAATGGCATTCTGCAAAGGCATTTTTGTCAGATTCGAGCAAATTACCTCAGCAACAGGACCGTGTTCATCCATGTGCTATGACGAGGCTAAAAAAGCCCCGTTTGGCAGCTTGCTGCAACAATGTTCACTGCGGCCAATGTTGACAGCTTTACCTCCCGTGGCTGTCAAAGAAAAACCATACACCATAGATTTGAATAACAAGAAAAATAACCATGTCTTTACATGTTCTGCTAAGTAACCAAACCACGGGGCTTCTTTGATTCATGCCTGCTTCCTCTCACAAGGTGTATTCAGAAATATACACGGGTTTAGTTTTAGCCGGTGAGTGTTCACTGAAGTCGGACTAATAAAGACGCACGAAGTGAAGGCATTTGCATGGTGACAAAGAGAAATGTGTACACAGAGAGACAGCTGCATCACAGGGTAAAAAATGACCAAATAAGGAGACTTTTCTTATTTAACGGAGAGTTCTTTGTCAAAGTAAAAAGGATAAAGCCTCACCTACTGCCGATCTTTGACAGGTCAGCGCTTGTTCTTTTTTTTCTTTTCTTGATTTATTGTCATGCGTACATATGTACACATGAAATTTGTCCTCTGCTTTTAACCCATCCAGGTTGGCACCTGTTTGACACACATGCACAGGGTCACACAATTGGAGACAGATGCCAACCTGGAGCGGTGGGCAGCCATGAAGCAGCCAGAAGGTGCCCGGGGAGCATGGGGGTACGGTGCCTTGCTCAAGGGCACCTCAGCCGTGATAAGGAGGTGGACTGACACCCCTCCAGCTATCAGTTCCACCAATCTTTTTTCCGAGTGGCGAGAGTGGGAATCGAACCACCAACCTTCCGGTTATTGGACGACCGACTCTAACCACTGAGCCACAGCCGCCTGCTGCCATGATCCAGGCACTTCCGACAGTGTTTTTTCGTACGAAAACGACAAACGTCCATGCAGGAAAGTTAGCTTCTAATCGTCAGTATTACTATGAAGTCTCACAGACAGAGAATTCTGCTTCTTTTAACAAAACATAAACTGCGCAGGTGATTTGCTTTTCCTAAAATAAAGGCCTTGTGCAGGTGGGACTCAGTTTTGATATCTCACACAGGGTATGTGTGTGTGTGTGTGTGTGTGTGTGTGTGTGTGTAGGACAGTCATTAGTGCGTAGGGGGTGTGAATAGTTTAGCAGCACGAGTCAAATGAGGGGGAGAGGGTGGGAGAGGCGGAACAACTTTGTGGTACTGAGCTCACTGCATGCAGACCATTGTTCTAAGTGTCACTAACATGAAACATTTTCTGATTATGCGAGTACAGAACTCACACGTTATCATGATCTGACACTTATTAGGTCGAGCACATAGTTTCTGCAAACGTGGGACTCACGCATGTTACCTTTCGGATAAGCTGTGGGTACATGGTCACATGATGGGGTCAACAAAGGTTGCAGAGGTGTGGATTCTCCTGCTGATATAATAAGCCCCCGCGTTGTTCTTCTACTCCTCATCCTCTTTGTCTGGTACGATGTTTTAACGGAGATGGACGGTAGCCGTCATGAACGTTCAGTGCCGCTCCCGTATTTGGACGCAGAAACTGAACTGGAGTCTTAAAGCCAGGAGAACCGATGGCTGCCCCTCAGTGAAACCGTCATAAAAAACCAGGTACACAGCTTTGCGGTACTGATACAGATTGGCTTAATCGAATGGATGACTCCAGTAAATTGACACGGCACACAATTTAAAGAGGCCCTCGTGTTGCTGCTGCAAAATCAAATACGATATTCATATCTACATATCACAATGTACATCTTTCCCTCTGGCGTTAGAAAGCTTGTTGTGAAAACAGCCAAAGGGCTTATTTGCACTGCGCTTCGGCTCTGTGAGAAATCAACAGGTGACCCTCCAACAGGGCTAAACAAACGATGTGCTCTCATCACCTACTCTCACTCACACACACACACACACACACACAACCTTTACCGTCACTTTCTCCTGCCTGATATCACAAAGAAGACACTGAAGGGGATAAAGACACATTAGAGTACAAATGGAATTACAAAGAATGTTGCAAACACTTTGTGTCGCCACCTGCCTCTGCTGCCGAGAAGCACGCACCAAACTGCACCCTTCACATTTTATTCAAACACCTCTATCAAATGCCTGTCTCCACATGCCCATGGAAGGCTGCGCTTCTGATCCATGTTTATTCTGTTCAACTGCAACTTTTGGCAGCGCTGCTCCAACTAACCTCAAAGCCATGCAGGGAAATATGTGCGATATGAGCAAAGTGGGCGTATGTGAGAGGGGGAAAAAGAAAAAGAAAAAAAAGAGATAACAAATGGGCTTTAGCTGCGAATCCCGTTGAGGTTCACAAAAATCCTCTAATCTGTCTGGACTTGATCGGCCAGAATGTTTTGCTCTCGTGCGTGAATCTCCATCGCCGAAGGCTGACACCACACTAGTAGTAGCAAGTATGCGAGCATGCAAACATCCTGCTTTTTCAGCCAGCAGTGGGATCACCCCAACATCTCATTACCGAGCCGTCTCATGTCAGCAGCTTTCTTGGTTACTTTGGGCACACAGAGCAG
This sequence comes from Odontesthes bonariensis, assembly GCF_027942865.1. Classification (NCBI taxonomy): domain Eukaryota; kingdom Metazoa; phylum Chordata; class Actinopteri; order Atheriniformes; family Atherinopsidae; genus Odontesthes; species Odontesthes bonariensis. The sequence goes on along the minus strand of NC_134506.1, from coordinate 21,649,439 downwards.
GTTTTTTGATATGCTGTTATTACCGGGTTAAAAACAAACCTAGAGACGTGCACACCACCCCACATGCAGTCTTCACATGGCCGGTGTGAGTCATGTTTTCCCTCACTTGGGATGCTTCCTCCCTAACGGGCGTCACATTAAAGAACACACTGTGTTCAACAATTTTGTCAGCTGACTCAATGTTGTGTCATGCCGATGCTATTTCAACTTGAGTCAACTGTTTGGCATTACAGAGGCTCCAGGGACCTGCCACTCTGGTATTGCTAGCGACATCATCTTTTATTCTCCGATTCCAAAAAAAATCCCACTACATATAGAGTTTTTCCTTGCACATTGAGGATTTTCAGGTGACTAAAATGTGACAACAGAACCAAGAAGACAGAGGTATTGAGAGTTGGCATTAGACAACTGTGAGGAATGTTCACGTATTTCTGATCTAAATTATAGCTTTGTTTTAGATAAAACAGAGGGATCAAAACAGTTTCAATACTGAAATATTAACATGGCCAATTAGAGTGTACTTAAAACCAACACCCCACATTCTAATACACTAAATCTGATACCAGATAATGCCATTATGGACAGCACCTGAATTAGCGTATTTTTAAAGGCCTGTTACTAACCACAGAATATAAAAAGACAATGAACTATCTAACAACGGCTCAGAACAAAACATCGTCACTTAGCTGAATCGCAATGCCAGCTGGAGCAATGCAAGCACACACCAATGCGGGGCTGAGTCACCACTGTCAGCCATGTATAAAAGTGACAGGTTAACAAACACATCTTCCTATTGCCAGTAAGTCGCAACCTATATATGATTTTTTTTTTTTTTTGCGGAAACCTGTGAAAATAAGAATTGGTACGTTTTCATTACAATGCATGTCTGCGGACGGCATAGGACTTCCTTCTCATGAGTCAGACCGTGCTGATGTTTGTTTGTGACGTTTGAAGGAGGAGGATGAAGTTGGTTATACTCTACAATACTGGCACTACATGTCACCGAGTTCTGCACAAAGGATATTTAATTATGTGTGCCTGTACTGAAGGCATTAAGGCACACATAATACTAGTGGCCATACTTATTGCCTTCCTTCCTTTTTAGACCACTAAAAGCTTTAAATTTGTGGTATCGGCACCTTTGCTGACACCTTTTTTCCCTTAAATTCTACAAACTTCCTTTTGTGTTAATGGGCTCTCTTTTTCTATTTGACCTAGAAAACTTCTCTCTTTGGTGTTTGGCGTTGCAATTAGATCCGTTATGCTAATGTTTGGTCAAGTATTAGAAGTTAAAAAGTTGATACTATAAAATAGTTGCAGAGGAACAGGGCAATGTGGCATTAAGGTACTGTTTCCTGGTTAGTGGAAACAAATGCAACAATTTAGAAACTGTATCAAGTCTGAATGGTACCTGATACATGAATGGTGCCGTTTTATTTAGATAAGTAGTTCTATGAGACCTGGTTTGAATAATTAAAAGTTTTACATTTCATTGTACGAATAGTAAGAGTAATACTGCAAAAGTTCTTCATGACATTTTCAGAGTACGTTTATGTATTTCTGGCAAAACACATCTCACTGAATCCAACGACCCGCTCGTTCAAAATGAACACAAGCGCACACACATTACTTCCAGTGATTCAGGAAACAGGTCGTGTTTTTCCATACAAAACTAGGAGGTCCTAAAAGCACAAGTGGAGGGACTTCCTTTGCCAAAGGGCCAAATTCCAAATGGTCCATGACCATTAACCCACCCAGGCTGACTAAGACCCCCCACAACCCTAACTTCACAACCACCCAACACTCCACATACTTCTGTGGAAAACCTCGATTTCACGAGCAGCCGTTAGGTCTTTTCCTCTGGCAGGCGACTTCTAGAAACTAGAAGTTGAGCAGTATGTCTTGTCTTCCTGCTGACAACCTCTGAATCCCTCTAACTTTCATTGCGCCAGATATGCCAGTCAACCGTGAGAGGAATAAACAAGCATTACTTGTGTTAATTCTCCCAGTGAAATCTATGACACGGGCAAAACGCGACATCTTTTATGATGCTTTCAAAGAAACTAGGACGTGTTGCGCTGAATTTACCCAGCCGGCAGAGTTCTACAATTCAAGAATAAGCTCTTAATTTGGTTGCTATATCTGTCAAACGCTCTAACAAGGGACTCCTAAAGCTTTAATGCTGAATCACTGTTTGAATGTTATCCACCATAAGATTGTTTGCTGTTGCTACTTTAAGAGAGGATATGGAGTATGACCTTCTACCTACTGGCACCGGCGTTTGTGGGATATATATCCTGATATAGAGTAAGCAGCAGCAGCATGGGGTGATTTTACACAATCGAGTACATTCACAATGGTCATATCTGTGTTATCCTAGCGTCGTCACCATGGTGGCATGTTAAATCGAGTGAAAGGTCTTAAGTGTGTGTTTTGCATCTTGCTTTAAATGGTCCTTTACTTCAGGTCAGTAGGCCTTGGCAAAAATCTGTGCCACAGCTATCTGATCCGTCCTTACTTGGTATGCAGTTAATGAGCTTTTTGAACCCTTATTAGACACAACCCCCCCCCCCCCCCCCCCCCAAACTCTCACACACACACACACTCGGAAGCTTTTCACCCCCACTCTGAAACGTGTGCCAGTCCACCATTGTCTGACTTTGTGTGGACTGCGGAGACATGCAGCTGCCTGCAGTCTCCTCTCCTGGAAGCCAGAGACAGCATCAGTAACACACTGACACGCGGGTGGGGGGGGGGGCAACCAAGGCAAAGGGCAAAGTTAGTCATTTCTTTCATGCAGAGCCTGTGAGTGTGTGTGTGTGTGTGTGGGGGGGGCTTTCGGAAAGGAGCCCGCTCCTTAGTGACTCTCATGCGTGCCTAGAGGGTGAAAGCAAGGCCGGCTGCGTCTGCAGTGTGCTGGAATGCAACCAGAGATTGAGGGAGGTAAACTGTTTACATGCCAATATGCGACACCGGTGATTTTCAAGTAGGCTCCGAAAGTACTGATGAAGTCACTGTTTTTTTTTTTTTAGGGGGAGCAGCAGCAAAGTGTGATCTCTAACGAAATTTATATTCATGTGCTTTTTAGTCACTGGTTGCTAGAAATGAGGTTAACCTGCAGCTGGTCAAAGTCTGCAACTGAACACTGAAAAGTTAATCGCCTTTCAATGAACACTCTGTGCTGCCGCAGAGTATTTTTTTTTACAGTCACTCAACCTAAACGGATTTTTTTTTTTCCTCAGTCCAGCTCCAGGTACCAGAAATGGTTCGGCTCCACACTGGCCCAGTTCTAGCCATGAGTGAACAAGAAAACCCCGAGGACCGAAACTGAGACAGCTCTCTCCCAGTTCAGGTCCCCAAACATAAGTCTCGTGTCGGTCCAAATGTGGCTAAAGTATTTGAATGTGAGCCTAAACTGGCACACTTCCACAGGCCCTACATGTTACCCACCAAACCCAGCAACCTAACAGGTCCAGAGCTGCCCTGCCAGGAATGCCAGACCACAGCCCAGCGTCACGAGCCCTAGTCTTGACTGGACCAATTTCCAGCATTTTGGTGGCTTCTCTCCCCCCCTAAGTAATTGTACTTATTGTACTCTACCAGGCTGACTAATGACATCTTTGTGCGCTTGTGAGCTTTTACACCTTTCCCCTTAAAGTTGGCTGGCTTGGTAGGCCACTAGAGTTGTAACAACTTAGTATAGAGTCAAAATCTCCTACTTTTTTTTTTTTTTCGGTGGATAAAATAGGACAGCTCCAGAGCTCCGCAGACCCACTTTCCTCTCTCATTTGACTAGCGGCTACATAAACTGCAAAGTGGAAGTGGTTCTCTCGGAAATCGTCGCATTAAAGTGACAGCCGTTCAACGTCCCCCCCCACACTCCTCCATCTCGTGCCGAAATCTTTTAACAGATAGTCTCAGGCCTCGACAAAAGTAGCGAGGAGAACAGAGCCCGGTATCCGTTTCCAGGGGTTCCCGGGTCTGGCCTCTCCTCTCTTTCCCCGCTGTTTCGGACCAGCATGGAAATCAAAGCCGGGCTTAATTCGCGGAAGCGTTTGACGGCTACTGACCTGAATAAACTGGATGGTCAGGGCTGATTTTCCGACACCTCCGCCTCCGACCACAACCAGCCGATACTTCTCCTGCACCGAGCCGTCCTTCCAGCCAGCCATCGAGGACACTTCGCGCCGCCGCCGCCGCCGAAACACCAGTGAGCAGCAAACACCCACTTTCTTTCCCCTGTAAACTGAAGAAGAGGCCCTGCGGTGGAGACACCGGAACGCAGAGACGGAGCCCAGTTACGTGCCGAAATGACTCGTCGGTGTCGTCCGTGTTTTTGCTCGTTTGTTTGTTGTCGCGCAGATAGGTGGTAAGAGAGGGATCCAGGAGCTACGGCTGCCTGTCCGTACGCCTCGCCGTGTTCCAGCCGCGACAAGCACTGCGCTGCTCAAGATGTGGATCCGATAGTGGGAGTAATCAGCCAGGCCACTACTAATGTCTGGCGCTAGGGGCCCTTCCACAGGCTGTTTGAGACTGCCTCAACACCACCCTCCTCCCCCTCCTCCCCGCCTACAAACTCACACTCACAGCCCACTCCGCTGCTGCCCTGTCCTGAGACTAATATCATGCACCCAGCAGTCAGATCCCAGCAGGTCAGATCCCAGCAGGTCAGATCCCTGCAGTCAGATCCCAGCAGTCAGATCCCTGCAGTCAGATCCCAGCAGTCAGATCCCAGCAGTCAGATCCCTGCAGTCAGATCCCTGCAGTCAGATCCCAGCAGTCAGATCCCTGCAGGTCAGATCCCTGCAGGTCAGATCCCTGCCCTATCAGTCTGTCTCCTCGCTGCTGTCGCTGCGCAGCTATCACGCAAATCTCCAGCAATGTCAACTGTAAGGCAGCGTTTCTGTCTCGGTCTAGCCACCCCACCAAAAAAAAAAAAAAAAAAAAAAGTTAATGGTAATAAATCCTCGTTAATTTTTGTCAGTCTGTTAAGCACAGGTGGATTTAAAACAGCAGAATCTATCTGCTGTTGCCAGCGTTTCTGAAAACCTTTTTTTCACGCTTCCCTTTTAGGGTAATTCGGTATCATTGTTTATTTCATTTTATTTCATTTGCACAAACGCACAGAAAGTTGGGCACCATCTCATCAAACGAAGCAGCGTAATGACGTTAACGTCACACACGCTGGGCAGTTTTCCGGTGCGGAGCGTGTGATATCCAGCGACGACATTAGCCCGCAACGATAAGGACAGAGATGGAATTACACTTTTACACAAGGGAGCGGGTTATAGATCGCACTGCCCGGTGCGTATCATCCGATCTGTGTTGGAAGAGATTTTATCAAGGCTTTCTGTGAGTTCTGATGTGCGCATGAGTGTCTGTTCTGCACCCTCCTTATCCCAAATGCTCGTTACTCGTATAATTAAGGTTGAGAACTACTGCCTCTCGGATACTCTCTGTCCGGGCTTACACAAATACTACATTCACCATAATCACTCCAAGCCACTTATAATAACCATTTTAATCACAACGGCTTTCAATTCAGACTTACAATCCAACTTTGCAAAGACAGGCTATTCCTATAAGCCATGCAGTGTAGTATTCGACACGTCTTTATTTCGACATAGGCCTGTTGCTATGACTATTTTAAAGGCACAACTCTTCATGAAGGTGAAAATAAAAATTAGGGACAGAGATTTCACCTCTGCCAATTCAGAATCAGACGAGCGCCGAAGCAGCTTAATCGAACGCGACAGACTTGGACCAAGTTTGTAAAAGCACTGTTCGTCATGTTATCATGTGCCATGTTGTGACGAATCATGCGCTAATCTCCACTGTGTTGAACACACTCCCGTCAGCTTTGATGCCTGTGGCGCCATCTAGTGACTGGAGACAGGCGAGAAAACAGCCGCTCCAGTCATCTTCGGAGTCTTTGTTTGCACGTGAATGGAGTCAGTCCATCGATCCTGCTCAACCTCCCTGAAGACGAAGTAGTGCACCGGTGGAAAGCACAAGTTATTGTGACGCCGGCCTTGACGCAAGATATATGGCGACCATAAATGTTTCTCTGCCGCAGGTAGTGGAGATCCTGGTGTGAGAGGAATTAACAGGAAGTGCACGTGATCTTTTACGAAGAGTAAAAATACATTTTAAAGTGCGATTGTGTCACACTTAACCGTATGTGTGACATCCACTACGAATCAAAAAGGAGGCCGTACCCTGCACACACAGGAGCTGGACTGCTGCAGAGCTGCCACACAGTTCACAGCTGAAGTTCTGACCTCAAAGCCACCTCTCAGCCTTTATCTAAACCCCCTGGAGGGCCAGATTCCCCCAGATACTGTAAATGTATGACTGGGGTTATGCCCCTTTAGTCTGGCCAATTCCCAGAAACGTCCCCTTTTTCTCATAAATCTACAGGCGAAACCCTCTCCATCTCCTTACCTCAGCGACAGGAAAACTCGACGACTCAAAGAGAAAATTACAAATCTCTGCAACATTACACACTAGGTCAAAAGAAATCTTGCGTGCCTCGGCTTCGTAAGCGCTCAGTGTGTTTGGGGGGGGGGGACTGACAGAATAAATTCCAATCAGTTTCACACTGTGAGAGATATAACGAGAACAATGTGAAGAATTCTAATTAGAGCCTCCCGAGATATGAAGCTGGATGCAAGAGTCCCTTCACCTAAAGGGGACGGCCACCTCTGGGCAACTAACAATCCTTTGAAATCTATTACAAAACATTTACCTCTATGCAACCAAAGCTGTGCAAAGCAACTTTTCAGGAGACTGCACCCACGGTGGCTTCACACACCTTTGAATAAAAGGGCCATGTGACTTTTATATATATATATATAAGTTTATTGAAAATGAAACAGGAGAGGCAAAGATCATTTCCGAGATGCATCTCAGAGAAAGAGAAGATGTAATAAACAAAAACAAAAAAAACAGAGGGGGACAGAAGCAGCTGACCATCGTGACTTCATAATTTGCAGTGATGAAAAGGCTGTAAGAAGAGTGAGACGAGAGGACAGCAGTCGTTTCACATGTTGGACTTTTTTTGAGAGAGGTTGATCTTGTCGCCCAGACTCAGCGCCATTCCCTGTGGGAGAAAGGAGGATGTTTTACAACACAAGCCAACACTTCAGATTATGACACGCTTTCACACTTTCTTTTTTTTTATTGGTCCAAGTCGCCTCTTTCAGTGAAATATTGGATAAATACGCAATCTAACTACGAGACAAACCAGGAGCACTGCTTGCATTTACGGTAGCTGAATCAAACCCTGGCTTCACCTCGAAGATTCATAAGAGTTAATTGTGCCGCAGCTGTGGCCCACCTGACTTTTGGCCCTGATGCGTATGTGTCCGTTGACGGGTGCGTCAGGCCCCAGGTGGATTGGCTTCTCGATGCTGACATTGGCCAGGGCGTCTTCTCCGAAGATAGAACGAGCATAAAGGTTGGCAGCCATGAAGCCGCAGAAGCCAGAGAGAGCCTGGTTTTGTGAGACAAACGGGGAAAAAAAAATTGTCAACATTTTCTGATAATAACTGAAATGACTGAAGCAATAGATGGCCACTATGTAAAGTCACACTTTTGAAAATGTAACGGGTGAAACCAAATAATCGTCACAGAAGTACATTCCTGCCGGTTGAATCACAACAACAGACAACGCGATTCTTCTGAAAAGAGCTCAAACTGCTCATTAAATTCATGTCTGTAACACCTCGCGCACCTTCTCAGGAGTCAGACACTTCATGTTGGTGGACTTGAGGATATGTTGGAGGTACTCGTTCAGATCAGCGATGTTTGTGTTCACCGTCACCTACAATAAAGAGACGTTAGCAACCATCTTCAACAATTATGCTTCTTTTTCTTATCTTCCCAGATTTTTATTTCTTGAACATGAATCACATTGCCATAACAAAAGGAAGCTTAAAATGCCAGCCAGTTTCTGGAAAGCTGCTTATGAAACAGAAACACAAATCCTACCTTGTTTTCCCACTCAAACTCCGCCCACATCTGTCTGAATTCTGCGTCGGTGCAGGAGGCCGGCTGGATGTAGTCCATGATGTCGATGTGGATGTCGCTGAGGACAACACAGTTTCTGTCGCTTGCAGCTCCCGACACATCGTAGACTGAGAAGAAGAAATCAAATGAATGAAAATATTTCTACAAAAAAAAAAAAAAAAAAAAAAAAAAAAAAAAAAAAAAAGTAGTTCAACCCTCATGTCTGTTGCACACAAAACTTATCCCTTACCAATGTTTCCAAATATAATGCCATTCTCAGTAGAAGCCACCTTGACATTAGCCTTGATGTTGGCAAAATCGTGAGGGGCCAGAGTTAGAGGCGAAGGCTTTTCAACCAACTTGAGATCCCCTGCAGAGTGGAAATGATCAGTTTAATGCACGAGAGCAACGCAAATGTTCAAAAACAAGCCTGAGCCCGCATTATGAGAAACCGACCCGCAACATTTGCGATGTGAGGTGGAAAATCAATCAATCAGTCTTTATTTATATAGCGCATTTCACACCACAGGCAACTCAATGTGCTTACACCAGACTCACCTAAAGTGGCCAGCTCAAGAGTGCAGTTCTGAAGGGTATCACTGGTCTGGTTGACCACCAGGACATCCAGCACAATGTCATACTGGTTAACGTGAACATAGGCTTCAGCATACACTGGGTCTGAGAAGCCTGTCAGCTGGGTCACCTAGTTTGGACAAGAAAAAAAACGTAATAAAAAGGCGTGGCTTGATAATCACCTCAAAAGAACTAAAAAAAAATAAAAATGGCTCCAAAAGCAGAGTTTTCAAGCAGTCGTTATAGAGCAGAGTTTGTGTTAAACAAACAAAACAAAAAAAAAGGACTTCAACAGCCTCTCACAATTAAATAAAAAATACTAAAGAAGTGAAATTTGCATAGTTTAAACACATACAAACAGGAACGCATGCTCTCACTGTGCAAGTTGTCAAAAACAATAAAATCAACTCAATCTGCCTGAAATCTCTGAACCAAAAAACGTATCAAAAGTGTGCAACCTTGTTGAGTTTCGATGCCAGAGGGTCAGCAGCTTCTTTCCGCTGAGTGTTCCCCATAGCAGCCAGCAGGCTAAGCTGAAACTGGTCCTCCTTAGACGTCATCTCATTTTTTGCCGTGAGCTGCATGAAGGAGATTGGATCATCTGCCTGGACCGTTACGTTCCGTTTCTCTGATTCTTTCTGTGGTCGGAATAAGCAAAAGTGGGAGTTTAGTCTTGATTTGTTTCATCGGTAGAACTCTAATTATTTACATGTGTTTTAACCCTATACACGTGTTTCGAGCCCTACTTTAGGTGTATGGAACCTTTCAATGTTACCCCAATGTTACCCCAGTACTCTCCTTTATTACTGTAGGATAAATCATTAATGTGTCACATTTACTACAAACATAAATGCACATCTGCAAGAAAAAAAAAAAAAAAAAAAAAAGAGTGCATATCCTGGGTTCCAGAATATATCTGAAAACGTATTCTGCTTCATCGATGCTTGAGCCTCGCGAGGCCATCGTGACGTCCAGTCCTGTGAGTCGGTTGTCATTACCTTCTGTGACAGCTTCTCTTCCTCCAGCCGGACGGTCAGCATATGTGACAGGGATTTGCGGCACTCCTTGTTGAAAATGTCATTCATAAGTGGTGAACACTCCGACAGGACCTTCAGGCACAGCGAGATGCGGTCCACGTCATCGTCTGTAATTGGCTTCTTGGGCAGAGAAGACTTGCCCAGATGCAGCACGGTGGCCATTATCAGCATGGCCTCCGCAACAAATGACTGCAGAGAGAGAGAGAGCAGGGATCAGAGAAGCCAGCAGAGAGCTTAAACAATTAAACGAGCCTTTCGGTGAAGACAAGACAGGATATCTTACATTTTGTTTCTTTTTGTCTTGAACAATAGCAACGTAGCGCAGGGCCACTTTGGTTAGTGTGGTGGCCAAGGAAGCTGCCACGTAAAAGTCTCCATCCATCAGGAAGCCTCTGAGTGGAGGTCTGGTAAAACAAATCAAAACAACTTTCTAAAGGAGATGAACGGGAAAACTCTGTATAATTAAGAGAATATTAAGGGCTAATAATCATAATCCTTCACAAAATGTCATGCTTACCTGTCCTCTTCTTTCTTTGAAGGCCTGGAGGAGCTCAGGGCACTCTGTGTCACATAGGTGCCCATCTCTGTCACAAGCTTCTGAGCTGGAGCTGCACTCACTTCATCCTCTGGTTTAACCTCACCCGTCTCTTTCTTGATCTCATTGTCAACTATTGGGATCTGTCCAAGAGACATTTGCAAGATGTTTGTGACACTTGAAACTGACCAGTAGGCTTCAGTTGCATTGAACTGGGACAAAAGTGAACAACTCTACCTCTCCCAAAGATCTGCGTATTTCGGTCATCACATTCTGAATGTCCTCCTTGGTGCTGCAATATTCTCCTAAGATCCAGAGTGCTCCCCTGTAAATCCTGAAACGCGAAAAAAAATCATAACAAAAGTTCACAGTGCTTCATTCCCCTGTATCGGTTCCAGTTGGCTTGCAGAGCACTGACTTGTCATTAGCAAGCACTGAATATATAATGGTTAACTTAATCACTGAACTCCATTTTTTTTAACCATTAGGAAATAAACAAATATCCATCAAAGTCTTGCATATTATACCCCATGAACGTTGCTCATAAAGCCTTACTTGACAGTTTTGATGGCGTGAAACACTTCCAGCATCTTCTCAAGGATCAGGGGTCTTAAGTTGTCGAACCTCTGAATGGCCTCTCGCACAAACTCCAGCACATCAGCAGCAGCTGCCTCATTCGTGTCGCTCAGGAATTCCATCAGCTGGAAATCAAACCAACACAGAAAAAAAAAACAACGCTTTAACAACCGGATATCCGTTGAAAGACTAAATTTAGACAGGAGAAGAAATGTTCATGTCTAAGAGGAGCCTCACCACAGGTATGACATTAGCTGCCATGTCAGGGAAGCGGACGCTGCATGAGTGAAGGGTGCGCACCAGGAGCTGCCTGTACTTATCAGTGTCTTCGTGTTCTGTTACATTGTTTGTCTTGATCACCTCTTTCTTCAAAACAATCACCAGCTGGAAAAACGACAGACATCAGTATATTTGTAACGTACTCCAGTGGAACAGAGAAAGGAAAATAAAAAAAAAAGAAAAAAAGAAACATGGATGTACTGCACACGTGACAGACCTCCTCCACATTGCGAGACGAGACCAGGTCCAGTGCGAGTTGCAACGTCTTCTTTCTAACTTCCAGGTCAGGAGTGCTGAGTACACGCAGGATGTCCATCACAAGGTCCTGAAGAAAAACAACAGCAGCAGCAAACCGTCTCTTAATTAAACGTGATTTGCAAGGCGAAGTGAAACGTCATTCAATATTTTCACATTTTAAAGACCTAAGAGATTTTTTTTATATGAACATGTCAACACAAAAGACCATCAAAATTCAACCTACCTGAAGTACGCGCTCGTGAGTAGGATGCTCCTTCAGTTCAATCAGACGATCGAGAACGATGAGCTTCACGTTGTTGTCGCTCTCCTTAATGATCAAATCAATGTAGCACTGTGCAGCAGCCTAGAGTCCAAACAAAAACACTGAATACATTAAATGTGTGACTCTAAAAACGTAGCTGTGGTTTGGTTATTCGCTGTATAATAACAGCACTGTACAATGAGTGTTTAGCATAGAACAAACTTTTCTCAGAAAACTGTAATGACGTACCTTAATGGCTGTAGGGGCACTGGAGAGGGTGACAAGAGTGCCGGCAGCCTCATACTTTACAGCGGGGCTGGAGGACTGCAGCAGGTTGTAGATGCAACGGATAAAACGGGCACGCTCGGAAGGGTTAGCATGGCAAACCTAAAAGACACACAACAGCAAGAATTCAGATGTTATGTCCATTCTGGTTACTCGCTTGCGTGCCTCAAAGCCTGAATCAGACTAACAAAGGTCTTGACTCACTTTGTAAATCAGCTCCACAATGACCAGCTGCAGGATGTCACCAAAAGTGTGAACTTGGTCGATACATGTGCTGAGGTAATCCAGAGCTCGATCCTGTGAGAAGAGAATGTGAGGCAGCAGGATGCAGGTTAGGCTTCTGGGATGGATGATATAAGACCAGTTTCTCACAACGGAACACACGACGAGTAAAGGACAATGCGCCAATTTGCAACAAACCTGATCTGCATGAATCAGCATCATGAAGGCGTTTCTCTTACAGCTGGCATCTTTCTCATTGACAAGAAAATCATGGATCAGCTCCGGAGCATCTGGGATGAGATGCTCAAAGTTCCTTAAAAAAAACAAATGAAGAAGTTGCTTCTGGGTCACAAATGACTAGAGGACAGCCCGTGCACTATATGGGACAGCATTTGAACATAAATTGATTAACAGTCAGTACCTATAGATGGTGTAAATGGCCAGAACGGCATTGCGCCGCACATAGCTGTGGCGGTGCTCCAGGCAGGCCCGGATGGCCGGCATGAGAGGCTCAAGCAACTCGGACTCCTTCAGCTTGCACAGGAAGCGCAGAGTGGAGCCACGGATGAACTCGTTGGGGTGTTGCAGATCCTGAAATTATAAAACAAAGATTTTCAAATGATGAAATTCGTATTCTACTCACTCTCCCATCGCTCACACAGGAGGCAGCTTTGCCCTGTGTCGACATGAGACTTAATGGTTGCAGTTGGAATCTCTGCGTTACAATTTGTGGCCAGTTTTGATCACTATGTGATCGAAATATTACATGAATATTATAACAAAGAGCAGAGGTGGCTGGCGAGAAATGATGTGGATTCATCAGTCACACAACCCTGCAAACCTGGTGTTCAGCCAGGCCCTCAGATGTAGGCATCTTGCAAATGTCCTTTTACATAACATTTTTAAGATTCAATTCCCTGTTGTTATTCATAGCATATTATGATGTCGACATGCAAAAATAGACAGATTTGCCTGTGTAGAACAAGTGTTAAGGTCTCACCTTTCTGTAGGCGTCACAGACGAGAATCATCTCCTGAAGCAGCTTGCCATCTGGAGTTGTTTTGGGGACAATCTCCCAGAAGACGAGCAGCAGCTTCTTGATGGTGTGGTCTTGAAGTGGCAGCACAAAGCGAATTATGGTCATCAGCAGTCCTGGCAACTTCTCGCCATTCAGGATCATGATTATGACTTTCTTCAGGGCTTCTGTCTTTGCTTTGATCTCTCCCTTTTCTGAAAAAAGATGGTTATCAATCATTTCACAATACCGATCTACCCCACATTATAAATATCACAATCATAATGTTCCCAAAGTATGTTCAGTTAAGGATTCTTTTTGGCCATTAAAAATTCGTCATCTTTATTTAGTTGAGATGGACAGAGACTATTTACACATTCATTTCTCCCCTCTACAAAGTTTTATTAAGGACAATGAAGAAATCTGTTTCCAAATAAGGGATTTTTACCGAGATCCGCTTTCAGGCTCACTTCAGATGGGGGCTCAGAGTCAGAGGTGACATTGATCAGAGTGTAACAAACGTTTTCCGCAGCCGTCATTTTGCTGCTGGGCTCGAGTCCGTTTAGAAGAATCCCAAATAAATGTCTGGAAAACACCTATATGAGACAGAAAAACAGAGAGATTTGTGAATGACAGATGAAACCCTTACATATGAGCACAAATATAAGAGCAGCTCATGCGCTGGATATTACTCTGAAGATGTCAATACAAATGGGACAAAATCAATGTACAGCAAAACATCACAAGCAAAGGTCTGTGGAGTTGTTTTTGAATTTCTTTACCAGCAGCTTTGAAAAACAAACTAAAAAAAAACAAAACATTAAAGACAAACTGGAATCAGACTTATGAGTAAAACCCAGAACTGTAAGCTGGGTTTTACCAGCTTCCATGTGGTTTTGTGGGGTGAAAATCAATAACTGTAAGAAAACAAGCGTCAGATCTGTCACAGTTTTGCTTGTGCTCATTAACGAATAGATGTGATTCTTGTGGGTGCTCACATACTATATACCCAACACCTGAAAATATTTTTCTCTAATTCTAGATTTGAATTTGTCGTGTACGCACAAGCATGAGTTGCTTGTATTGCTACACGAGTAGTGCAAAAAATAGCACTTTTCTAAATGTGGTAAACAACATTATTGAACCAATTTTCTACTGATCCATGCGATTGAAAAGTTGATTGAACATGCTGCTAAAGAACTTAATTGGAAAACACTAACAATATATGGATTTAACGGGATCTGTCACTAATATGAGGCTTCAGCAGTCAGAGGGGGAAATCAAGTCAATTCTGACAGCGCAGTCTCTTTCGTGACAAATTTCCTCTTGCATTTCTCTTGATCTTGGGTCTGTGCTGATCTGAAATAAAGACTTACAACGCGGAGAGGGGATACCATCCCCAGACGTGTGTAACTCTGGGGGACACTTGACTCAATTGACTGAGACCTACGAAACCTTTTATTACCACACGATAATTTCTGGAATGCATTTCTGTTAACCCTTCTCTTCATCTCTTATATTAGAAGTGCATTAGTGTCTTGCAGCGTTACAGCATCTCTGAAACACACGACATATTTTGGTGTATTTGAGCACCTGTACAACTGTTAGCCCAATTTGCACAGCAAACAAACTCTCACTCTATTCTGACCATTTCATTTATTTTTCAATATTAAAGTAAAAATGATTTTTAAATGTATCATTTATTATTGATGACTCAGAAAAAAATATATAAAACCATGGGTCAGGTATCACCTAATTTTGGTAGCAGTGTTTAATAATAATAATGGTATAATGGATATAACAATACAGGAAGAGATAGTTGACCTCTGTATGCCAAAATAATCTGAGATTCCAAGCAATAAAAGTTGCAGTAAGTGATGTACGACAGTAACGACATATGTCTAAGATTGATTAGATAAAATACCCATGATCAAATAATAGTTAAAAGCAAATGTGAGACATTGTCACAGAGCTCCAAACACTGAAACGACCGTCTTTGTGTAAAACAAGCAAACAAAAATGGAGTTACTTGCATTAACAGCAAACAGTTGTGTCGTAAAACCTCGCTAAGGCTCAAATATAAATGATTTAGTCTGATACAGCTGTTTAGATAATTTAAGATATAAAATCGGCAGCTAACTAGCCACAGTTAGCTCACACTAGCTAAGCATTTCCCCAGGATTGCAATGAAATGGAGGACACTAACGTTAGCTAGCTAACTCGTCAGTGAACACCAGTCAGGAGAGGAAATATCGCCCATAATGGAAGAAATTTAGCTGCCAAACTCACCTTAATGCACAACTATTAAGCCCCCCCCAGGCCGTCTGCGATGCCCAGTTCAGGTTTTAGCCTGTGCAAAATTTTAGAAGTGCTCCCGTCGGCGAGCTATCCCTCTCGGCTCACCGCTACTTCCGAGTGACGTGGAAGACTACTTTCAGAGCCACATCACTACTACCGTGTGCCGGGAGGCTCAAACGCGCAACAAATAATCCGGTACACTACAAATCTCTGGGTGATCCTGAATGTGTCTTTCCGTCCAGGCAGCACTGGACATTTTATTTCAAGCAAGGTTTAAGACACAAACGTCACTAATATTCAAAGGCAGTATTATCTAAAAGTCATGTTAGTTTGTTATTTGATTTTTTTTTGTGCACCGACCCACTTCTCAGTAAAACTAAGTAAAAAAGATAAAATTATAACCTGCTTAGAAATTAATCGATTCTGAACAATTTTCTAAATAAATCTCTCTGTCATTTGATGTATAAAAGAAAACGGAGTGAGCCATCCCTTTTCAAAAATCTTATCAGTCAATGAATTCAAGGAATTCTGACCTACGAAATTTCCCGGAAATTTGATCATTTTCAACACAAGTAGGTCACAAGAAATATCTGATCTGAATGCTTTTGGATCACTTTCAAAGAAAACCCTGAAAATGACGTCTTTTGTAAATCCAGAAAACCTTTAAGTTTCACTAATATTCTTTCTCTTTGAATATCTAAAAAACTTTTTTAATAAGAAAAATAATAACATTTTACTTCCACATTGGATCTCTTCCAAAGAAAATCAATTTATCAAAAATAATTTATTGACAAAAAAATGCACAGTGTAAAAATCTAGAGTGAAACTGGATTAAAAATGAATGAATGTAATTAATTCAAACCAAACAAAATGCATACAGATCTTTATTTGAACACATCGTTCAAGGCACAGATGATGGATTTTTTAAATAAAAATATTTGAGACTTTGCCTCCTCTCTCACAATCTCCCAGGAAAACAGACCTTTTTTTATTTTATTTTTTATTTTTTAACTAGCCTAAATGCCTTCTTAAATGTCAGGAACACCACCTATTGCACGATTTTCAGTTAAAACTTGAAGTTTTTTATACCAAACAAACAAAACAAAACAAAGTAACAGCAGTGTGTGCAGAACCACGGGGTTCTGGTTTCTCCTTCATTTGTTTTGGTTTGAAACGAAATCTAAGTTCATTTGCAGTTTGCATTTGGTTGAATGATGCGCTTAACGTCACCATGGCAACCACGACTTCCACTCAGAACTCACAGCAGATGGACATTTAATGAATCGGCAGCTTGTCTCGTCTCCTTTTCATTTGCACAAACGTTTGATACATTCAGCTTAAACCATTTAGCAGAGACAGGCAGATGCGGCATTTCTCTCCCTCTTTTTGTTACCGTGTTTGTTTCGTCAGGTATTCCTCAACAATGTGAATGCGACTTTGCAATCTGGGCTGATTATACAAGTAGTAGTTGTTTGAAATACCCTGACTTAATACTGATTACATCTATGTTCAAATTACCAATCATTGAACATGAATAAAGAGCCATGACCAGTGTACGTCAGTATGTACGCAAGATGGGAAAGCACTCATTCGGAGCTGCAACAAAACACAAATGATATGTGAAGATGAACTTGGCAAACAAAAACTGAAATATTTCAGTACTGTATGAAAATATATCACAACAGATTACAGTGGTGTGTTAGCACCCACCAGTGGAAATTCAACCTTAGTGACACAGTGGATACGCAGAGATGTGAATGAACCGGAGTCAAAATCCTTAATGGACTCCCTCAAGGGCTGCGAGCTGACAGGTTTGCCATTGTCCTCTGTGATGTAATTACAAATCTGCTGATTGATCGTAAAAGAACAAGTGGATGCAAGACAGTCAAGAGTCTCACAGAATTAGATGCTTTTGCAGGATTATTGGGGGAGGGGGGTGAAAAAAAACACCACCAACAAAGGACTGTTAATGGCTACAAAACACTTACAAGTTGTCACAATGAACTAATCGTACAGTGTACCCAAATGCTTGCTTTGGACTGATTTTCCTTGTTTTTGGAATTTCTAACTTTCGTCAGCTTTAACTTTATACCATTTGGAAATCGGGTCATATTGTACTTGCTGAGCTTTTACAGTGGCGGCGTCCAAACATTTTCATATCTCTGTGCAGATGTCGCTACGAGTACAGAGTGCAAACAATGACTTCCATTGATTTTTGTGTGAGTGCATTATATGCTGCTGTAAAATGAAATCTACTGTATTGACAAAACTCGTGAGCTTTCTTTCTCTGCCGACCGGGAAACGGCTGTCGTGGCAGCAGGTGAGCCAGCGCGCACAATGCAAAGCTGAGCCTAATTCAATCACTGTTAACTAATTAATTACCCCACGTGCTTTTTCTGATGTGTCGTGTTGAAATTTCTGCAGTGACAAATATCTGTTGGCTGACTCAAGCAGATCTGCGGTCATATAATATCACTACAGAGTTTGTAACCTGCTGCTTGTGAGTTGATACTATTGGGCTAAACAGTAAACTTTCACTTTCCATTGAACACGTATCAATAAATGTCCTTTGTTTCCTTTTTTTGGAACAAAGTGTAAAAACTCAACCCGACCTCAACCACCTCAGGTCCTTTAAGGCTCTTTATTAGAGAGACGGGGAACAGAAACCTCTTGTGAGTTCCCACTGTAGTCTGCTTTTTTGTGAAGTGGATACAGAACCGGGCGACATGTTTTTGCCGGCATAAAGTTGGGCAACATAAGGCCACGTGAACGTTAAAATGTCTCGTCTGTCATGCAAGTGCACTGCATGGTACAATACAGCAAATAACACTGAGCCATGCTCTGGCATACAGATGTTGGGCAGGAAGAGACCCTGTGTTGATTCTGATCTTTTATCATGGGTGCAAAAAGTATAGACTTGAGTGTCCCTGAAAGAGAGGCCAACGTTGGGGCACAGGTGGAGCATCAAGATCAAAAGATTGCTCACTTGGCTAGTTTTTCTGTGGGAAAAAATGAAAAAGATTTTACACTGAAAATGTATGTAAATAGCCTACGAATAAATATAGAAGTACATTAATTCGTTAATCAAAAAAAGCTATAATAATTGGTAGGCTTTTTATATCCGTCGTTATCCAACCCTCCCTCTTTTTTTTTTTTTCACCTTGAATCACATATTGTTCACACACTCACACACGCACGCACGTATCTTTCCCTGTTGTTTGTTTACGCTGATCTGTTCCATCGACAATCGTTCACTTTCAGAGCTCAGTCAGGGGGGCCAAACGATCCCAGAGCGCCTCGATGCAGCGACACGCAGCGGTGACGCTGGCCGAGACACCAATTCACCTAAAGAGGGTAAATATCACTTTAATCGTGTGGCATCGCTATCTGAATTAATCGCAAAGAACTCGGTTAATGATCTATTTCATTGTGCTTATTTTGTTATTACTTTTAATTTTTTTTTCATATTTGCAAGAGTCCAGAAATACTTTATTGCATTTGAATAGGCCTACATATTTAAAAAGAAGGCAAAAAAAAAAAAAACTTTCAAAAGAAACAATACAGTAAATATCTGCCAAGCTTAATTCTTGCATGTCTTTTGGAGTGTAAATCGATTATTATTATCATTATTTTTTTCCACCTGTAAAGCTATTTTAAATGCATACATTTTGCTGGCTTTGTCAATGACTTTACTTAATATTGCTCTTGAATGGTGACGTAAGAATCACGGAGATTATATTCCTTTGTCATTTACATTGAAATTGGTCATTGACAGTTTTGAGTGAGCGCTGCATGTGCATTACAAGAGCAAAGACGTCCAGATGGTCCGAATTAAAAAGAAAACTTTTTATGCAACACTAAAAAAACATTCTGAAGATACTTTATAAGAAATATAAGGGTGGAAAAAACATCTGTAGCAGAGCTCATACATGTTGTGTATGTGATGCACTATTTTCTGTGTTTGGTTTTGAAGTAATTGTACGTGTATATTTTGGTTGTTTTTGATTTTGATTTTTATTCATTCTAAGGTAGCCTACAAATTACAATCGATGAAATGACTACATTTTGAAGTAATCCGTGTCGGTCCCATGCCACCTGAAACAAGTAAACTGCAGAGTAAACCTGCAACGATAATTAAGGTGATGATGACTGATATTTTAGTATCTTAAATTCAAACCTTTTCATGTAATGTCCTCAGAGTGTATTGATAATATTGTGTTACTTACTCGTGTAGCTCAGGCTTCTCATTGCGAAGCCCTGAGGTGTGAACCGCGGCCTCTAGGCGGCGACAGAGAGCCCCATTTCTGTAAAAACAACATCTCGCCTCCTTTCTTCAGTCCAAGTGCTGGAGCACGTTTGAGTGACCATGGAGTGCGTTTGCTGTCATGTAGTTCAGCGTTAATACGGCGTGAATAGTTGAAGAGGGAGACTGTAGTGAAGACACGGCGAGCCAGACTCAAGCCATGGCCGCACGGGAGGAAGGAGAGGTTTTGCACGGTAAAATAAGGCACCACGACGGAGCTGGAAGTGTAAACAGCTCAGAGGGCTTCAGGAACGGCTATGTGAAGAGCTGCGTCACCCCCCTTAAACAGGACCATCAGAGGGGATTTTTGCTCAGCGTATGCAGGTTTTGCAACGAAGACGTCCTCAATTCAAAATTGTTCAGGGTCTCTGCCCTCTACGTCGGCGCGTTCGTTGTTTTCGCGGTTTCTTTTTTCATTTCTAGGAGCTTGCAAAGTGACTCGCTGTGGGATCTGCGGACTTTTTTGTCGGGCTTCTCCCAGTCCATCAGCCCCCTGTTCAGCATAGGATGTGCTTTCTTCTTTCTAACATTTTACCTGCGGAGGAAAAAGAAGGAGAGCAGCAAGTGTTGGCTCGTGTCACTGCCGGCATCGTGCTACCTCGGGGATTTTCTTGTTTTGCGGTTTTTGCAGTGGGGAGAGGACCAGCACCAGATGCAAATGGTGGGCAGGTTGTTATTCGTGTTGGGATGCGTGGGTCTGCTCACACTGATCCCAACACTGAAACTCAAACACAGTGTTCTCGTGCTGGTTTTCGCCAGCCTCGTCTGGCTTGTTTCTTTCACAAGTTTGAGCGGTCTGCCCGCACTGCTCAGACCGCTCTTCGCCTGCTTTGCGGGGGTTTCTGGCTCCATGTTGGGGCTCTGCTTTGACCGTTACTACCCGGCCAGGGAAGCACCGAGTGGGATTTCCAGCGCGGATGAAAAGGTGCCTGTGATCAGACCGAGGAGACGGTCCAGTTGTGTTTCACTGGGAGAAACGTCGACCAGCTATTATGGCAGTTGTAAAATGCCCCGCAGACCTTCGTTGCCCTGCATATCTAGAGAGCAGGTAGGTCATCCCCTGCTGGACCACGTCTGTTGTTGTTGTAGTGGCAAAAATAGGCCGACAGATAATCCACAGCTACGCTCGGTAGACGTGCATGAGGGAAAAACAACCATGTATGTACCGAGCAAATGACCCGACATACAGCTCCAGGCAGCAATGTTAACACAGATGCAATCTAATATCAATGTTGTTTTTTTTTTAAATTTTATTTATTAAAAACCTTCATGGGTTCTGAACTTTAAAAACAAAGCAAAAGAAAAGGTGGGGAGGGGGGATTTGTCGGCATTTTGCATAAAAAAAATCATTGAAGCTACTTCTTTAAAAGTCTCCGATGGTGAAGGTACTAGGCCTACTATATTTATAGTGGCAAAAAGTCACCACATCTGTAGAAAAAATTGTGTTTAAATTTGATATGGTGTGCCTATATTTATTCATTTTTATTTTGGTGTATGTATATATGCTGTTGTTTTTTTGGGGGGGGCAAATTACATTCAGAATTCAAGTGTTTGTATTTGGAGTCTGTTACCAAAACTGCATCACAGTGTACAGCAAAAAGAACAATCAACATGCCCATACTTGATTTTTAAATTTTTTTTTTATTTGTAATTGCTGAGGTCATGGTCAACACCTCTAAAACACTTTAATGCTCTCTGTTTTCATACTGGCGGTATTCATCACTATGTGCAGCCCATCTTGCCATGATACATGTAGTTGGAAGAGTGTCTCTTGGAAAGAAACCAAAAAACAAAAACAAAGCAAAGCTGAAATTGCAGACAATCAGTTAAATGCGAGGGCCCATCTACTTCCTGTTAGCAGAATAACAACACGACCAGCAGCAAAAGCCAGTGATGTGGCCCTACGGTTGCATAGGACTGTAGCAGTCAGCAACACCGTGATGGTGAGCAAGAGTCAACAGTGCACAACGGAGCATGTTTCTTTTGCTCTGCTGGTAAACATTTACAGGCTGCGTAAAACCAAGCTGTTTACATTCACAAGCTAATGGGGGCACTCCAAAACGACGCTCCTTTTCTTTTTCCATTAGTTTTTGAAAACCAATACACCGACTGTATATCAAGTGATCGCCCCCCCCCCCAAAAAATCAACACTGTCGTGTTGCATACAATATGTTGTGGAGAAAAAAGCTCACAGCGCCCAAGCTGTTGCCCTCGTTTATGTGTAGACAATGTGGACATTATTGACAACAATGTATTTTAAAAAGAAAGCACGCCGTCCCCGCAGTGGATGCCAGGCCATCAGGTCGCGCACATTGTTTTTGTGTCCTTGGAGCTTTTGTGAGAAATGATAAGAGGACTAAAAATGTATGTCCAGTTTGTCTCGGTCGTGCTATTTCCAGCAGTTGTTTTCACGTCATTGTGCTTTGTGCTGTTCGCAGATGAGCAGTCGCCCTGTACTGGGTCCTTAAATGGGCTGCAAATGAGAATAAAACAGGAAAAAAAAAAATCTGTGTGAGCATGTACACGGAATTAAACCAACATTTGAGTATTACGCCTCATCTTTTGCTTAATCCAAAGAGATGCAAGAAGCTTTCCCTGCCCGAGTGCAGCCCATGTGTCGCTGAAGATTCAAACTAAATGTATGGAGGCTTTGTAATGGAGGCCTCAGCTCCACCAAACTCTTAGCTTGCCAGAAATTTGTTTCCAGTGTCATTGTTGGTCGGCGTTTACCGCGCGCAGCACTCCGAAAGTCCCACACATTGTTTTAGGCAGAAGGTTGAAACAGGACATTGTTTGTGACTAAACAAGACATTTACTTCTCAATTGGTAATCAAAGCAATCAAACTTGGGGCTAGTTGTTATCACTTGTGTTATGACACTTTCCTGGCTTATCACCAATTCATTCAGCTTTTTCTCAGAAATGAAAAGAGACAACACAAGTGTTCTGCATGATACTGTTCTCTGGTGGTTTTCAGTCAGGCAAAATTAGATTAAAAATTGCGCATAAGATGTGAATGTGAGTGTAACATTTTACTTGGAGTTATTCTGATACTAGGGAAGAGGGTCTGGTGCACGTTATTGTACTTTTACAGATTTGGAAGATATCTTGAATTCTAGCTAATCTCAAATGGCTGTTTTTTTCTCGTTGGTTTGATCGAATGAAGTCAGCGAAGAAGCATTGTAAATTCCATGAGTCAGTATCTGGTAATATTGCTACTCTTTGCTTTAATGTAGAATTAGATGACGGTGTCATACAAAAACTGACCCTTTTTGTATCAGAGGCTGCCAAAAACGAGACACAAAGTAACATTTTGCATGAAGTCACTCAGGGTTCACTGGTAATGTCACACATGTTTTTCATCTTCACACACATTCGGCACACAAAACAGTCCTCCCCTCTTTCTCCTATCTGACTGGTTTCTGTCTTGTCAGTCAAAAAGGCAGGGAAACAGTTTTGCATGCAGCAAGTCCATCAGCAAGGTACAAGTTTTTTTGTGTAGTTTTCGTGTTATATTGATAAAAGAGAAAAATGTTTAGTTTACAATAATGGACACGGACCTAAAACTTGGAAACAATGTGACATTTTTTCAGCTCGTCTTTGACCTTTTGATAATTCTCCTGTTCTGTGTTGACTATGGAGACATCTCAAATATGTACTTACTTCCAAATGCCTGTTTAAAATCGTGCAACACGACACCCCAGCCAAAACAGCAGTTTGACCAACATCCTTCATTTGTGCAGTTTATTTTCCTTCTTATGAAAACAACAGCAAGTTTGCGTAGTTCTGGCGAAAGGACTAAACCACGTGTTCAACATACCATAAACAACCTTTAAAAAGATCAATTGTGAAATAAACATGGTTTTCCCTTAAATCATTTGCTCATTTGATAATTCGTTAAACTTGTTCTGTGAATGCAGGACTTGGACTTGGGATGGGGATACGATTTGAAGTCATTCCAAGATACACTTGACCTTTTCCATTTGTTGTTTGCACGGTTGTAACTTGTTGGCCTGTGACATGACCATATGACGTTTTACCTAAAATCAAACAAATATGTAAAAAAAAAAAAAAAAAGACATGACTATTTGAATGTAATCAAACCCCCAACTCACTAACACACAATGCTCTGAATCCTCCTAGTCTGTGGCGACAGCTACAGTTGCTTTGCCGTGGATGTTCATTTCACCCAGCAAGACACCGATGCCTTCTGCAGCATGAAGAGTGGCTTCTTTTCAGCTCCTCTCCATGCAGGACCTAACTTAGGTATATCGTGGCTTCAGTTCCTTCATAAATTCCTGATCCCCCGTCTCACGAAACAATATCTACACACGTCTTTGCATTTAAATCTAGCCAAACATTTCTTCCTGCCTGTGGCAAGGGATGTGCTGTAACTGGCTGCGCTGAACAGCAGGCAGTCAGACAATGTTGAACATCCAACACTGACTTGCTTATATGTGGTGCTCCCGCGATTGGACTTGGGTGCATAGCCAGTGGCCTGAAGCAGCTACAGAATACAATTTATGAATTTGAGCAGGAGTTTCCCCGTATTCGAACAGATGTTTGAACTTTAAAGAAAAAGAGTCAGCCAACAGTATTGAAAATATTCCATCCAGACGCTGCTTTGAGCAGTGTACCTTTTTGGAATAAGAGGCAGAATGCATAAACATTGTGTTTGCGCAAAATGAATGCATTCCCATGAACGCACCGTATTTCCAGAATGTGCACACTTCAAGCCAACTTCAGGCAAGTTGTACGGTTTTCCTGACTCGGCAGATAATGGTTTAGAGATACCTTTGATAAACGAGTATGAAAGGTGTAATAAAGAGACACAGATGTGTGTAATAGTTGTATGTAAAGGCAACTGTTTCCCTATTTAAGAGCCCCGCCAATGTGGCACAAAAGGTAATGTTGCATTTCTGTCACTAACAGGTCTGTTAAATGACTCATGGAACTGCTTCGTGTATCAGTTGCAAACAGATGTTTAAGGACAGTTCTGTGTTCATTTATTGCTTACTGCGGGAATGGACACGAGGATTGTGCAGGTGTGTCCTGAGCTACAAGTAATGAGATCCATTAAGAAAAAAAGGAGTACCGGTGGCATTTGCACAAGACTAGATAGAGCATCAAGTGGGCTATCATGCTGACGCCCTTATGGAGTCTGGGTTTTCTTACATGTCACAATAATCCATATTAGCGTGTCAATTGCGCTGTTTGAAACATACCAGCTGTGGATGGGATCATCTCAAAACATTGCACATTCAAGCTTCTTCCACAGTCCTATATAAATAACTTTGAATGCATTATTACTCATGATGGTTTTATTGCGCTACATTATCAAGCATAGTTGTTATGAACAGGAGAAAAACACTCTTACTTCACATAGAAACACGGCCTTCGTGTTTGCCACAGTTTTTCGCATTGCAAAAAAATTTTATTTTATTTTTTTCCCCTTAAAACTGCTGTCAGCCTGACGAACACGCTGTGATGTCTGCGATAAATGGATGGCGTTGAAAATATTGCTATTTAGTCCAAGAGCAGAAGCAACAGCTCAAACGCTGTAGCAGACAAAGTTTTCTCTCATTCGTTTGGCTCAGATGTTGCACTGCAGCTAATTATTGAAGGGAAAATTGTAGAGTAAGAAAGTTTGAACGGCCCAGTTATTTATTTAATTAAGTATCTGTCAGATTCCTCAGAGAAGAAGATAATTTGTCACATTAAGACCCACTGTGTGTACGCATGCCGAGCCATTGAAGTTCAGAACTTTGTTTAAAGCCCTGTGTAAATGCTGATAGCTCTCCTTTACATGGTTTGTTACCATTTGGTACGACTTGCGTTTTATTGGTCTTTTTAGTTGCCGGTAGTAGACTGATGCTGTCCGATAAGTTTCTTGCCCCTTCCTCGGTTGGGGTTCCAAGCCAGCGGAGCCAACTCCACATGGGGAGGTAGAAGCACTGCAGAGTGCTGATTGGTACAAACAATTTGCAACGTAATTCATAGATATCTCATTTACGCGCACGGATCGCATTCTGTGTGTGTGACTAATTAATATGTGAGCATGTGAGTGTGGACTTCCACATCAATTTTTGTTTCTCTGCTGGACGGGAGCTGAGCTCTGTTGCGCATAGTCGTTATGGTCTCTCCCAAAAGATATTCAAACCCTTCTGAACTAAAAGCCTGTCGCTCACCCCTTTGGTGCAGTAACCACACACAGGGACATTCTGGGTCTGGTCTGTGTCGCTTCAGCTTCACACAGGCTGCCATGGTAAACAGCTGATCCCGCCCACAGCGAGGGAATACTGTATACAACTAAGCATTGAAGAGCCGTGCCCAGTTGAACCGTACTGTAGCGCACCAATGGAACGGACAAAGATCGACATCGTGATTTGATGCAGTGGAGTACCAGGGTGCTCATTTTGACAAAAAGCCAGCAGACGTTTTAATACAAATTTATCTCCACTGACCAGAAGTTACAGAACGCTGAGCCACCTAAAGTTGTCATTTATTACACACAGACCATTTGAAAACAGCCACTGGAACAGTGGGTCTACATGGTGAGATTAATTCGATTATAGCTATAGTTGGGTTATGCTCCTTATTTGAGCAAGGGTAATTATCCTTTGATATATGGCGGTGAATGAATCGAATCATAGGCACAAAGCATGTCACACTCCGGTACGATAGGTGGCGCTGTACCCATTTCAACTATTGCTAATAAAGCCACTTCCGGTTGAACGCTTCACCACCAGAACAACAACAAACTCAGGCATTCGAGAAAATGGCGAACGAAGAGCAAGATGAAGCTACGTCCCTCTACATTTCGTTTGTGATGAGCTTCTTGTTGCACAAACGCGATGCACAACGGCTCATTCTCCATCGCGTTGTTTGTTTCTTTCCAACGGCGGCGACAACAACGGTCATATCGTCTCTTCCGACTTCCGGTTCACGACCCCGGGTAAAAATCTCGAGCATGCGCAGAACGCAAAGTCTAATTCACCACGTGCTTCACTGTCTACAAGCGCGTTTAATTTGACTTTCAACCGAGTTATCTCGGGGTCTTAATCCGATCGCGAGTAATCCGATCCAAATTCTTGTTCGATTAAGGTGTCTACATGAACTTAATAACTCAGTCTTATTGTAATTTAGCCAATAATCCGATCCTTTCGGTGCCATGTAACCCCACTGACTATCTTTGAGCTGGTTACTATTTATCAAAAGGCCAAAAAGGATTCTTGTCCACCAGTGGTGCTGTAGAGCAGCTGATCGATGACCAGTTTTTCTTCGTATTGTAAACCCAGTTTGGCAAAGTCAAATTTTCTCTTTCATGGCAGCTTGCTTCAGCAAACCCATTATTTTTTTTGTTTTTTTCCTGCAGAACATGGATTTCCAGAAGTTCAATTTAAAAAAAAAAAAAAAAAAAAAAACACATTGCAAAATTTGATAAATTAATAGTGTTGTTAATGTAGATTTAATGTTCATCAGATAGTGGGATTTCCTGCTTACCTTTTTAACACCAAAATAATTTAGGGACATTATTAATGTGCACATACCAATGATGAAAACTGCTACTGATGCGTTTTCCTTTTCTTTCTCTCTTAAAACTTAGGTAATCGTTTGCGTGCATAGGCCTGTAGAAGCATTTTATTCATATCGCTTGTACCGTGAGTAAGAACCCAATGAACGTGTGAGGAAAAGGATCAGGATTTTAGTCATTTTCTGAAAGGTCAAAGTCTATTCTTTCTTTGCTCATACGTGATGCTGTGGTAGTGCAGGGGGGAACAGTCTCTGGAGCTGGTTGAGCACCTCTTTTTTACTGTATACATCAGACAGAGAGCCATCTTCAATCCAGCGACACACTACAAAAGCTGTTGTTTTTTGTTGTTGTTTAATTTAGATTGTTCCCGTTTCAGTTCATATTAATTTGTTCTCTCAGCTTTGTGTTGTGCCGCCACAGTAACTTGAAACCTCCTGCTCAACCAGGGCTTTATGGATTGACTGTAACTGCCAGGGGTCAGCCTTGCAGAGTGCTAGATTTACTGTATTAACTGTGTCTGCTTTGTTAAATTCCTTCTTGGTAGATATCTAAATAAATTGGTGATTTAAGAGTGTATTTGTAAAAATATATTTAAAAAGCCTTATAAAGCGTACTGTTAGATTAATCTTACATTTTGAGACTCTCCAGTTGTCACAAGGGTCAGAAATTGAGAACCAGAATCAGGAATTAGCTGAACACTATTAAGAGAGAAACATATTTCAACTATTAAATCTGTTAAATATATATTTCCATGAAAAATAAAAGCATATCATGCTCCAACCTGAAAAGAAACGTATCATTCTTCTAAATTATGTGAACGTGCGTCTTTGAGAGCAGGTTAGACGCTTGAAGACGGAGCAGATAAAGTGGAATTAACTTTTTTTTTTTTTTTTTTTCCTTCTATTATGACTTTCACGGCATAAATCTTAAAGCTCCACTTCAGGACCTCAGAGGTCGTGCGGGCAATTCAGGGAGCGGGCCCTCTTTGTGTGGTTAAACTCTACGGTGACAGGCAGGGGTAAATAAAACACATATCTAACCCACACACACACACACCACCCCATCTAGACAAGAACAGAGAAGCAGGCTGTGGAGAGAAAGGTTTGAGGGAGAGCAGTGCAAACGCAGAGCAGCTCTCAGCTGTCACGTTAGCTCGCAGTTAAGCCATGTGGAATGATATAACATTGACGTCACAGCCAAGTGACGTACCACAGGGTGATTGCAAAGGGGGAGACGGGGGGAGGGGGGCTTGAGAAGTCTTATTAATTGCCTGGCAGAATATAGCGTCTGCCTCGAGCAGCGATGAGACAGGCTGAAAGGACGGTGTGCAAAAGAGAGAGTGTTTCGGTGGAAAAGGTGCCACGGAGAATTGAACTCGATGCGTATTCTTTAGAAAATCAGACAAAACTGCAGGCTTTTACTCCGTATTTCAAAACCATGCAGTCAATTATTTGAGAAATTGCTCTTTTTTTTTTGCCTTCAGCAATTTTAGGTTGTCTCTCTGTAAGCACCAAACTCGTCACGTAATGTTAAAAAAATCCTCTCTCATCAGTGTTACAGTAGAATGTAAGCAATCGGTGTAAAACCCAATAGTTGAGTCAGGGTTTTTCTTTTTTTTTTTTTTTTTTGAAAAGACCAGCTAGTGTGTGTTGAAGGATATGTGCTCGGTCAGCTCGAAGTTAAAAGTAGAGGTTTAGCAATCGTGTGGTTTTCATGATTGAAAAATGGTGCCGTGATTAAAATGTATAGACCGTGTGCATCTTCTTTCTCTGTGGGGATCAAATCCTCCACGCACTTAGTGAATTTCTCTGGTTTGCTTTTATCAAAACTAAACCACCGTCCAAGCTGTGTGTGTTAAATTCAAGAGACGGACGTGTGTGTGTGTGTGTGTGTGTGTATGGGTGTGCAGTGCATGCTCAAACAAGCACGGTTTTATTTTCCAGTGTACATTGAGACCTCCGCATGCTGGTCATTTTTATATTTTACAGCCTTGAAATGAGGGCACATTGCTTTAAACGATTACAATGCTCTGGGTCTCTTACACACTGAGGATGCGTCATGGACACAACTATTTAATTTACATTGTTACTTATATTGTGTATAAAAAAAGGGGGGGGGGCAGTTTGTTGAACCCTAATAAGTAAGATGACAGGATACTAAAATGATTTTTCACTGACAGGAGAAAAAGTGCACTGCCTCACCATAAAGAAACTCTATCTGCAGGGGAAGACTGTGTGTTTTAAGTTTGCGGAGCCGTAACTCTCGATTTTTATCAGCGTTGGAGAATAAATCAGCTTGAAGGGAGCTCTGTGGCAGCCGCTGTTTCTTTGAGAACGCTTTTAGTCACCACGTAGGTCTCGGCATGAAAATGGAAATGCAACCATGTTCAGTCAAAGTCGGTCTAATGTGACTTTAAGCTGATTATTCTAATTCTATTTGATGAAATGTGACCTTAGCCGAGTCTTTGTTTAACTGAAGGAGAATGTCTTGCCAAGTTAACCTCTCTGTGAGCTTGTGTAACAGTTGACAAAGATGTCCTAATTCATTGCTTAGCAACTCTTCACTGATGCCACAGGTTGCTTTGGTAATATAGGTGAACATCTCATGAATGTCAGCTCAAGAGCTGAATCAGCATCTGCTGTGCTCCTTACCCTGTATGTAAAATCTACCTATTTCATCCTCTTGGGAATTGCAGTGGGTAAAACTTGGCTTTGTCTTATTGGATCCAGATGCGACGGCTTTGTGAGAATCCGGTTTGTACCCCTCTGCCTTTCGTGTCGGAACTAGTTTGCATAGGTGCTTTTTAATTTTTCACTGCAGCGGCAGAGCCGGGAGAAAGGGTTAATTTGAGCAGGGGCTCTGCGTTTGGCTGACTGCAGAGTGAAACAGGATGCAGCGACTGCATTGTCAGCCTGCTGGTGTGAGTGCAAACAGATGAGGAAATGCTGGAGCGGGTACTCCAAAACTCGGGTTGCCCTGGAAACGGTTTGCGTCATGATCACCAGCAATTAGCTTGCAGCTCTTTAGTTTTCATGATAGGTCTACCGGAGCTTTGCTTAAACACTCTTGAGGAGTCACCATCAAAAGGGGCTCGTAAATATTCGTATATATGGTTTTATTTTTCCTCTTTTTTTTTTTTACATTTGGTGGACAAAGTAGCCATTAAATTGCTTTTATTTGTGGACATATTGAGGTCTACGGCTGTTTTGATACTGAAAGAGTTGTGCAGCATGTTCGATCTGTTTTCATTTTCTCTGATGAGCCATGATGGGATGTTCTGGCCTTGTCTGTGCTCATATTATTATCTCCACTCCTCTTTATTTTAGTGTGTTTATTGTTTTGTACTAGATATTTGGTTTGGGGGTGTGGGTGGGGGTTACTGAGCCTTTGCCGTCAGCTAAGTTTGGGCTAATTAGGCCTCTTTTTCCTGCATACTTTCCCTTCTATGCTGAGCCCTTTTCCACTACATAATAAACAGACAAATTAAATGAAATTCCTCAATAGATGCGTTATAACAAAGTGGTTTTCTTTGCCTCACAGTAAAGCTTTTTTCCCCCTCTTCTTCTTTACACCTGATAGAGCTGATTTTTCTGCTCAACTTGTCCCAATAGATTTGAATTAATTAATTCAAATAAACTGAAAAGCTACGCCTTTCATGTGCTGACTGTTTGCTCAGTCCAGCGACAGGGTGAGAGGGGTGGAAGAAAGCAGTTTGTTGGAGGGGTGGTATGGTTAGATTTGACTGCTATGACATAGGTGGTGGGAGCCCTTGGTTAAACTGTTGCTGTGGGAATTTAAGCACGGAGAGGTAGTGGTGGAGGATGCAGTAAATTGAACTTGTATTTAAATGAGTAAATGCCATAGGTTTTACTGACTGTTAATAGTTTCCAGACAACTTTATTGACATGACATAATCCTTCCTCCCTCAGAATTCTGAGGCTGTTTTCACCTTCTTTTTGGGAGTTAAAAATTGTAACCGTTGTCATTTTTTGCATTGAATTCTCACCCAAACATTGTAAAGCGGCCTCTCCAGAAACGTTCTCTTCCCCCCCCCCCCCCCTTTTTTTCTTTGCTTTTCTCTCCGTTTTTTTGTTCTCTGCATCTTTTTTCTCGTTCTCTCACAATTTCTTTCTGTCTTTCTCTGTGCGCCTCTTTTGAAAACGGTGTCAGCACTGCTGCTTTTACACCAAAAGGCTGTTGCTAAGTGACGGTTGACGTCAGCCGCAGCTACAGAGGAGGGCTTGTGTGTGTTTAGCAGCTGAGGGCAGATCCTACTGAAAAGGGCAAAACTGTGAAGCACTATTAGTCACTGCAATGAAAAACCCCAACTCCGACCAACAGGATTGCCATTTCCAATAAATATGCAAGATTTTGTCAGAGGGACTTCTAGTGAAAGTAAATCTTTCAAAGTGGAATGGTGAGGTTGAGACAAAAAAAAAAAACGTTTTTGGGAGAAACTGCCATCGGCCAATTCCAACTCCCTTTTCTTCACTTTTTCTTTAGTCTGTCGCTGTCTCCTTTCCTTTCTCTCTTTAACCCCCACTTCTCCATTTGCCCCTCCCCCAACACGCATGCACTGAAATCCCCCCCCCCACCACACACACTTCCACCCCACCTTCATCTGATATTTGTGTCAGACGAAGGTGTCTAGCTCAGAGCTTGAGTGCGATAGCTGCCCCATTTATTGAAGGTTGTTCTGGATGTACTTGACATTGTTTGAGGTAATCAGTTACCAGAGACCTGTGTCGTGCTCTACAGCCCCCTCACCCCCTGTGTCCTCCCCCCTGTCTCATTCTATTCTGTGACAGCACATGAAATTTGACCTGTTGGAGTATACCAAACAAAGAGATGGTCTCCACTTAAAATTAAAACGACAGTGCACCTTTTTCTTTTCACAACTCTTCACAAGTTTTAGTAGTGTCAGCACTTACTTCTTGGGCAACATGCTGAACCAAACTGATTTTATTTCTTGTTACACACTAGGCCGTATCTTTATGGGACATTTTTTTTATAGTAATGATGGCGTAATTTACCACTGCATATACAGCACAAGGCGTGTGCGTCTGTGCATCCGTGTGCATTATGTAATTGTGCGTGATAGAGGCTGCTCCTGGAGATAAACACGCACCAGACTCGACTGGCGTCTATGGACTGAGATACGTGTTTGCAGCAGTCACGTGATGGTGAGCAGAGGGCACAGAGTTTTGAATCACCCCCAGCCTCTTTTGGAGCTAATGCACGGTGTGCTGTCAGAGCTGAGGCCCACCCAGGACTGTTATTGCTCCCTGCGAATGTGCTCTGAAGATATTGCATTAAGAATACTCGATGGTTTAGACTCCAGTAAACACACTGGTTTGTTACGTGCCATTTAGCAAGATGCCCCTTTGCTTTACCTGAGCATCTGACTCTGGAGGGGGAAAGCAAGTCAAAAATTCCGTCTTCACTCAGAGGCACATATCAGTGAGCCGAAGAGGCATATTAATATATTTGTGCAATTGAAACTAAGAGAAGTTGTCCTACTGATACTGATCATTTTGAAATAAGTTACCAGCTGCAGTTTGACCCTTATCTATTTTGACCCCGTATCAAAAGATCGGCAAGATCGACAGTGGAATTGATGCCACATATTGACATCAGGCACCCTGGCATGGCACCACTGACACAGGGGATTAGGCACGGATGCTCGACTGCAGACAGCAGCAGCCAGCTGGGGGTAGGAATGGATTAAAGATGCAGTGTGTGCGTCATAAGGTGAACTCTACC
The DNA here is from genome assembly GCF_027942865.1 of Odontesthes bonariensis. Classification (NCBI taxonomy): domain Eukaryota; kingdom Metazoa; phylum Chordata; class Actinopteri; order Atheriniformes; family Atherinopsidae; genus Odontesthes; species Odontesthes bonariensis. The sequence continues at coordinate 21,616,512 of NC_134506.1, read as the reverse complement.
ACACGCTGATCATAGAGAAAGTTTTGTATTACTGTTGCTAAGTGATTTGACAGGTCAGGTCAATTTTTTTACTCAAGTGTAAAAACCACAGGTTTAGAGGAAATTGATAATGAGAAATACATCTGGCTGTTTACAAGACCTGATAGTTTGCTCTGACTTCGGTTTCTTCTTTTTTTGTGTGCGTTTGCCATTGGTTTTAAACCATAAAATTGCCCTTTTTCACATAATGAATACCATTTTTCACTCACTGTAATTGTGCAAAATATTTAGATAATTTGCCACATTTTTCATCCATCTCTTGGAACAAAATATGCTGGTTTATGAAATCATAGTTACTGTGTTTAGTGCAACAAAAGAAAAGTACATGTCTGGAATATACCTATAAAAATAAGTGCTTGTCAAAATACAAGTAACAAATATGATATAAATATAAGCTAAAAAAGACTAAACAATATCCCTTCTGCAAACCAGAAGCATCACTAACTGTTGGTTAGTAGCCACAGTACAGCTGCTGTGAAGATGGTCTGTCTTGTTTTGGACACATTTGTTGGCTGTCAATGCCGATATAGAGTTGGATATAACTTTTTATGTACCACGAAGTATCGAAACAGTCATATATCAAAAGAAATACGTAGGAGAACATACACAAAATACTCCCATTCTAAAGTGGCAACTGCAATTGATTTTACGTGCTTTTCGCTGCTAACCTATATTTAGTTGTTCCTCCTCAATCCAGTGTCTCTGATGCTTTGTGATAATAACTCTCACTGATGAAAATACTGTCACAGGTTACATTATTGGAGGGACATAAAATCTCATAATTACAGACGAAAAGCATAGAGATTAAAAGTTGGTCTTCCACAAAACAAACAAAATGTAGAATATATTGCGTTATAGCAAATGGATGCCCGTGTGAGGAGAAAATTCCTTGTCTATGCATTTAGCAGACGCTTTTATCCAAAGCGACTTACAAATGAGGATATAACAATGCAGCTAACATCAAAGCTAACATTAAGCCACGTAGAAGGAAAACTACTAGTCAGACTCTGTCTGAGGTGACAGGGGTGACAGTGTAGAAATAGAGTGAAGGCATAGAGGGAAGTACAGAAAGAGATAAAAAACAGGGTAAGTGCTAGGATAGGAGATGCTCTCTGAAGAGCTGGGTCTTCAAGAGTTTCTTGAAGATAGACAGAGATGCCCCTGTTCTGGTAGCGCTCGGTAGGTCATTCCACCATCGTGGAACGACACATGAAAAGAGTCTGGATTGTCTTAAGCATGGTGTAGGCACTGCTAGACGACCATCCTTTGACGACCGGAGTGATCAAGTCGGAACATAAGCCTTTGCGAGAGCATTCAAGTAGATGAGAGCCATTCCATTAAGCACTTTGTAGACTTAAGGCCTCAGTATGCTTCTTCGTCGCTATCCCTCAAGTCGTCTCCGTAGTCCGTCCTTTCGAAGTTCTCCGTCGGGCTGTCGGATACACAAGGCAATTCACCTCCTGATCAGTAGGCGCCGCTACGTTAAATGACCCAATCTTGCGACGTCTATCGTGAAAGTCGTTGATTGATTGTTCACCTTCCGGCTCCGTTCTACTCCTCACAGTGAACGGTGGTGAGCGAGAGAGAAAGACTGTTGTTGAAGTCGGAGCTTATTGATTTTGAAATGCAAATAATTTTGACCAAATTTTGACCGGCACACAGTAAACTCTTTCAAAAATGGCGTTGTTGTTGCTCTGAGAGGAAGGCGCTAAACCGGGAAAAGTGATTCCGGAAATGATGTTGTAAAATTAGCCGACCAATCACAACCCTTGCGGTCTCCGTTGCCACGACGGATAGACGCGCCGCTGCGTTCTGGACCATCTGAAGAGGTTTTCACAGCAGTAGTCAAGGGGGGAGATGACCATAGACTGCACCAGGAGCTGGGTGGCGTGTTGGGTTAGGTACGGCCTGATCTTTCTTATGTTTAACAATGCGAATTTTGACGGAGCAAGAGTTAGTGATTCAATTTGGATGCAGATGTTGTGGTGTATGGTTGGTTTGGCTGGGAAGACGAGCAGTTCAGTTCAGGGTAAATTAAGAAAATGATGCAGTAGGACTTTTACATGCTGAGTTGGTAGCACACATGTTTAGGGAAGGCTCGGGTGTGGGCAGTTCGGTAAACTGTTTGCTTTGTCAGTAAAAAATAAGGCAAAGTTGTCTCCTGTCAGATTTGTAGCAGGTGGCTGAGGCAAGTAGAGTTCTGAAGGTGGAAAATAGTTTCCGGGTGTCAGTAGTACTGTGAATCTTGTCAATGTAGAAAGCCTTTTTTGCATCAGTAACACTGGATGAGAATGATGACAGTCGTGCCTGGAATATTGTTAGATCTGCCGGATCTTTTGATGTGTGACATTTCCTTTCTGCAGCTCTGAGGTTGGTGTGCAGCGACCGGAGGGTATCATTGAGCCAAAGGTGGGACTGGGAGGATTGAGTGGGTTTGGTCTGTTTTGACACAGACTGTCCAGACAAGAGCTCAGTGTAGAGCAGAGGGGCTCCGTGGCATCATTAACCTCAAGGGAGGAGAATGTGCTGGAGGTCGGAAGAGTGGAGGCAACAAGGGAGTAGAAGTGGGTGCGCAAAAGGTTGCAGAAGTTGCGGCGGAAGGAAACCATAGGTGTGGAAGCAGTGGATCTTCCTGGGAGACTCACTCTGAAGTGAATAAAATGGTGGTCAGAAAAGTGCAGAGGTGTGACAGAACGAGTTGAAACGAGTGCATTAATGCCAAGAAAATCTGATGAGGACTGTCAAGGTGGACATTCATATCACCAAGGACCATTATGGGACGGTCATGCTCAGGGATGAAAGAGAGCATGGTGTCTAGTTCATCGAGAAAGTCACAGAGTTGTCCTGGTGGGCGATATACGACAACCATGTAGATTTTGACCGGTGCAGTTACCAAGATGGCATGGTGTTCAAATGTGTTGTATTTAGTTATGGGTAGCAGTTGGTTGTATTTCCATTGGTTGGAAATAAGCAGTGCCGTTCCACCATCTCGCCCAGATGTACGAGAGGTGTGGGAGAATGTGTGGTTGGTCGAAAGTGCAGCCAGGGTGGCATTGTTTTCGAGCTTAATCCAGGTCTCAGTGAGAGCCAGGATGTCAAGTGAGGGACAGGTTCACTGCCGATTGGCAATTCCACAGCCCCACAAACAAGGGAATGTCACAGAGTGGAGCTCGTAAGTTTATATTTACAGATGTAAAAATGCTGATCTCTTGATGGTTCCAGCCCTTTGTTTTGACCCACACACTGTCAGCATAGCTTTGCTGAGTCTGCTCGTTCTTAAGACGGACTATAGATGGGAGTGTAATTAAAGACCCCAGTCACTGTTACTGGCATGCGACTGTTTTCCATGATGCATTAGTGGAGAAGTCTAGATTCGGTAATATAAAAGAATGTCTGGTAATCTGTCTTTATTACAGAGGTTTTTCTCTGTTTTCTTTTGTTACATTCCTATCTAACAGTCATTTATAATACATTTTGTTCATTTAGTGTAATGAGCAGGGCTGGATTTGGGATTTATGTTTTTTTTTATGCATCAGAGGCAGGAGATAAGTATCTATCAATAAATTGAATTATCTGTCTTCTGTTGTAGAAAGAGGAAATCATGAGTGATGCATCCTGTGATGAAGGTCACCCTCAAATAGCCTTCTTGGAATGCTATTGTGCTAAAAGGCAGAAGTATCTATTATATTTGAATAGAAGTATATGCCATAAAAGTGCATGCGTCTCTTTTATTTTTTACACAGGGTTGTGTATATGCCCGTCATAATTTCAATGAAAATCACTTATTTTCTTGGACATATTGCACATTTGACCTCAGCTGGTCTTCCTTACATTTTCCCCCATTAATTCCTTAAACTTATCTCTCTAGCTACATGTCTCTTTTTTTGTGTTGCTCCAACAGCAGGTTCTCCCGGTTCATATCTGAGAGCATATCATCCTCGTAGCAGTGTGACAGTCCCATGGAGTCCACAATGTGAAATACCAAAATACCCCAACCGTATACCACACCAGAGTGGATTATTTTCATACTCGCAGACATTTTGTGGCGTGTTGCGCTGCTATTGGATTTAGCTCCTGACTTACAGTGTTGTAAACTATTTAATGTCCTGCTGTAAAGCTGTAAAAATGTTCAGTTGTCTATACCAAGGAACTAGATTGTTATGCAGTTTCCTACTGATGCATCCAGTTGACATATACTATCTTCTTATCTTAGTTTTTTAGTTTGCTGAATGTCAGTCTTGTACTAGTTTTCTTTTTTTCTGCTCTTGTTCTTGATTTGTTCTTGGGAAATTTCTTCGTCTGTTTTGTGTCATTCAAATCAAATCAAATCAAATCAAATTTATTTGTATAGCACATTTCATGTACAAACAGTTCAAAGTGCTTTACATAAAATAAAAGCATTGCAGCAGGGAGTGCAAGAAGCATTAAAAATACATAAAATAATATAAAGAGAAACAAATAAAATCATTTAAATGAATTTAAAATCAGGCAACAGTCTAGATAAGTTAAAAGATATTACATGCATAGACACATGAGAAAAGAAATGTTTTTAACCTGGATTTAAAAATGTCTACATTTGGTGAAAGTTTAATCTCCACTGGCAGTTTGTTCCACTTATTTGCAGCATAACAGCTAAATGCTGCTTCTCCATGTTTAGTCTGGACTCTGGACTGGACCAGCTGACCTGAGTCCTTGGATCTAAGAGCTCTGCTGGGTTTATATTCTCTGAACATATCACAGATGTATTTTGGGCCTAAACCGTTCTGGGATTTGTAAACCATCAGCAGGCTTTTAAAATCTATTCTGTGACTGACTGGAAGCCAGTGTAAAGATTTTAAAACTGCTGTGATGTGTTCAGATCTCTTAGTCATTGCCAACAGATGCAGGCTAAACAGGCTAAAAGGCACAGGAGAGTTGAATAACTTGGTAATAATTCTCTATTAGTGAAGCTTTAATATTTGAAATAGTTCATATTATGCTCATTTACAGGTTGATGATATTTTTTGGGGTGGGGGGGGGGGGCCTGACGCAGCACCTCGAGTTACCCCTGTCTCTATTTTTTTCTTTTTCTTTTCTTTTTCTGTGGCAGCTCCCAACCTATGGAATGACCTTCCTTTGGACATAAGACAGGCCTCTTCACTTGTTGTTTTTAAATCCCAACTTAAGACCCATCTTTTTTCTTTGGCTTTTGGCACAATCTGAGATGTTTGACTTCGTTTTATTGTGTTTACATTTTAATTACTTAAGTACTGCTTTTATATTTGACCCTTCTATTTTATGATTGTATTGTATTTTATGATTGTGTATAGCACTTTTGTCCTGTGGGTGTATAAAGTGCTTTATAAATAAAGTTGGTATGGTATGGTATTTTAGCATCTGCCCTTTTAAAGCCCGCTCTCTTCTGATTGGTCCAAGATGGCAGAACCCATGGCAGCTTGCCATTCTTAATTTGTGGAGCAGCGAATGCTGATTGGCAAGCACAATACAGTTGGGTTACATTCAGTAGTAACATGGCTAAGTCACGAAGGAGACATCTTGAGTACTGATGAGGAGTCTCTGGTAGTTCACGAGCAGTTCTTTTCCTGTGGAAAAAAGAAACAAACTTTTGGACTTAGAAAAGAAAATATGTACAGCTAGATCAAAAAGCTGCTTGCTTTGAGGCATTTTTAGAAGCGCACATATGATGCTGACCTTTACCTTTGGGATCCAAATCCGGCCTTCACATCATGATCAACAGAGTAAGAAGGAACAGGTTGAAATATGCCCTTTGTTGCTATGGAGCATCCAAACAGCCTCTCTCTGTGAATTTATCCAGAATAATAAACTGGATTTGACTCAATTGCTCTCATGCTTTATAGCTGTTGCATTATTTAAGTATGTTCTCAATTAACTTGAACAACAACAAGGCTGACAGATGTTGAGGTGCGTTAGTGTAGCCCATTCTGTTTAGATTTTGACCTTTCACTCAGCATGTATACAGTGCAAGGCTCATTCCCGCCATCTTAGCTTTGATAGCAGATTTGTGAACGTGATATGTGAAGCAAAAACGAGAAGCTGCCTACAGCCAGTGTCGGTCACTTGCTTGTAAATGATTTACTTAACCACTGTTGTGGTCTGTTCTCCAACTGTTCCCTCTGTTTCAGTCTCTCTACTTCCTTGTGAACTCCTCCTACCGCTGCTCAGCTCTGATGGATGGCGTTTGTGTTCACATGCTTGTTATTGGCCAGAGCTCCAGGGCTCAGGCGTTAGGTTGTGTTTATGAGAGGAGCCTGCACTGATTCCATGATAAAACCAGATGTTCCCTTACAAGGCTGTGAGCCTTCCTCGTGTAGCTTTCATGTCCATATCAGGTATACCCTTCCTGTTGTATTCAGATCTACCAATTGCTAAAGGATAGCTTGCTCTCGGGCTCCGTGGTGGTTGTGTTTGACGCACTACGTGTGTGCACTTTGATCGAATGAAATTGTCTTAAAATTGTCTAAATTAGAATATGTTTGGAATTTTGACTTCTTGTGGTCGGCATGAAAACACAAAGACGGTAGCGTTCCTCACGGTACCTGATGTCTTAATTTGCAGCATTAAAGGTTTACTAGGACATGTAGAATAACAAATTAACAAACAAAAAAAACCCTGGTCCTAAACAGGTCTTGAAATTGGGTAAATACGGCCTCAGATGTACAACAACACGTGACATAATACCCGATGCAGTATGTAAGAAGTAAAAACTACACTACACGATCCAACGGCTTTAAGAACCACACGTAGCAGCAGTAACTTGAAGTAATAGTTTTCTGTATGACATTATCAGCCTCTTACATTGTTGTGGTGGAATTTTGTCCCACTCTTCTTTACAACATTGTCAGGTTGAGTCCTGATTCTTCTCATTCAGTTGTAGATTTGTGAGATCAGTGCCATGTTGTATGACCCAATTTCAGTCGAGCTTTAGCTGTCGAACAGATGGCATCGAATTTGCCCCTACAATACTTCTAGAGTTCATGATCAACTCAGGCTATGGCTACACGAAAACGAAACAAGGGTTTTTTTGAAAACGGGTACGAAAATTATTTCGACCACACGGGTAACAATGAAAGCGATGCAGTACACACGAAACACCTCTAGGTGCGCTGTAAGCCACCCCCAGCGGTTACACCAGAACAATAGAAGAAGCAATGCGCATGCGTGTACGCCCCTACTTCTACCAGTGCGAAGCTCACGTTGTTCCTTCAACAACGCCGCTGTAGTTAGCAGTGTCTGCAGCAGTGCTGCTATCAATGTTGTGGGGTCCATGATGATCGCTGTCTGTCCTTGTTGTGTTGTGTTCTTCTTCCGGATTTTGAATGGAAGCCGTTTTTTGTTCTGGTCACTGACGTATGTGTATACGTCACTGCCTTGGCCATGTGGCTGTGACGCAGATGTAAACGAATCCGTTTTGGCTGTAACAATGGAAACGAAACGACGCCATTCTCAGATCTTCCCACTCTGGAACCCGTTCTCAAAAACTATCGTTTTGGGGTAGTGGGAACGCCGGCTCCGTGTGGCCGCGACAGCCAAACGATAAGAAAAAGTATCGTTTACAGTGAAAAACGTTTTCGTGTAGCCGTAGCCTCAGTGACTGCGAGTTGTCGAGGTGTTGTGGCTGTAAAACAAGCTCAAATTGTCACCCCTCAACTACTGTCTTAGACAGTTGGTGTGAGGTATTTGTGCTGATGTGTTGTGTTTTTTTCCCCAAAGATGGTGCCTTGTATCACGGCTAAATGTCTCCATTTTGGTTTCATCTGTCCAAAGGACAGTGTTCCAGAAGTCTTGGTGTTTGTTCAGATTCAACTTTGCAAACCTAAGCCAAAGGAGTCAATGGCCCCTTTTGGGCCATACCCAAAAGGAGTGTTTGGGTATGGGCATATAACCCTTCCCGGATTGACTGGCAACAGTAATTGCCTCTCTGCACTGTAAAATTCAGTTAGTTAACCTTAGAAAAAGCATAGAAACCAATTGCCTTGAAAATGTTACGTTGCACTAAAAGCTAGTTCGGAGTAGATGTAGCTACTAAAAACCAACTAAAATATGTAAGTTAGCTCGTGGAATCTACAGTGTGAGAACTATGTTGAATTCTTTCCATCTTGAAATGGGATGAACATACATCTGAATTCTCCAGACCAGCAAACTGCTAAAACTTCTGCTTTTATAGAGTTGCTCACACCTACTGATGATCAATTAATCGAGTGCATTTAATAAGAGCACCTGGTTTTTACTTAACTTCGTACATTTTAATGGAAGTATTAGGGATGGCCTCAGTTTTTCACAGTCTGCTTCTGTAGTTTGGCTTATTTTTTGTTAAATACAAAATAACACTGTGTAATATGTCTTGTGTTGTCCATCTGAAATATTAATGAGCAAATTGTAAGACTTGGAACGGACCAAAATCATTTTTTTCCATGTCCTTTTCCATAATTGATAGATGGTGTTCTTTCTTTTTCATGACGGCAACGAGTTAATCAGTTTACAGAGTTATTGGCCACTTAATCACTTAATCGTACATATATTAACAGTTTGTTGTGAAACCGTTCAGCCAGTCCAAAATGTTCCTGGCTGTCATTTTCATCTGAGACTTGGGACACAGCTGCCCTTGTGTCCCAGGACTGGAGCAGATGATGAAATGTCATACAGATTTGCTATTGTATTCATTTAACAGATTGTTGCCTCGTTGTTATCAGATCTGCTCAGTGTTAACATACTGAAGGCCTATCAGAAGCAGAAACAGCAGACAACAGATCGCTCTGCTACAATGCAAACTTTTTACAACTCTGGAAAGTTACAGCCCTGTACTGGACTGGCGCCCCCGTCCAGGGTGTACACTGCCTCTCGCCCAATGACAGCTGGGATGGGCTCCAGCCCCTCTGCGACCCAGAATTGGATTAAGCGGGTATAGAAAATGGATGGATGGCTACAAAGTTACAATATTGGCATCATTCAATCCCCCACTTTGATGATCGTGACGCACGCAGCAGAAATATGCTGTCCACATTACGAAGTAATCTACCTGGAATGTGAACTTGCACATATTTGATTAGCCAGTTTATTGTATGGCATTGCACAGCGTCGTTGTGGACGTTAACACTAAGAGCACGGCACAATCTCATGGGAATGTCAAAAGTGAAACTGTATGCAGCTTTTAGTTGGCCTTGTTGTGTGCCTCTATGTTGAAGGAACAATTGTAAACAAATGTGTATGAAATTAAAAATCACGCAGTCAAAAATTTTTTATCACATCTTTGTGTGAGCAACAAGTGAGATTCTTGCCTTGGACACGGACAGCTCTGCATTAAAAAAAAAAACTGGCATTACCTTCGTCCCCTGGCATATATTGAGTTTTTGATAATGGTAACTTGCTGTGAAGCTTTAAGAGAAGGAAAACAATACAGAGTTACTTATCGTAGCAATAAAAAACTTCTGATTTAAATTTGCTTCCTGACATGAAACGTCACAACGCCCTGATTGTACATTTTGTGCGTCACAAGGTCAGCGCTCCTTTTAATAATTACATGTGTTAACACTTGGTAAACCTGGTATATTTTTATGAACCTGCAAATCAGCAAATCAATGTCAGCAGGAAGGACTTTGAGAAGTACTACTCAGAATATTTACACGTGGGCTCTGTGCCACCACTCTCCAAAGGTCATGCATGCCTATATTCTTGCCAATCTCTTGTGATAGCGATGAATTGCAGCGTTTCGGGTCAACAGAAAACTCAAGCTCAGATAAAATGTAACCTGCCTTCAGAGCCTGCACTGCAGACTGCCTTCAACTATTTATAGGGGCATGATTTACTGAGTGGTTTCCAGTAAATGTGGGGCCAAAGTCATGCATGGATTGAAGCCCTTTTTACGTGGAATATGTTGTGTCGTGTCAAGGCACTTTCGTTTTCTCATTTGAGTCGATTTCAAACTCATCTGAAAGTTAATGTGGCTGCAGTCACCAAGTTAACTAAGGCGCTATTTGCTTAAATAGCTCTTTACAGGCTGAACTCTTAATAAATATACTCGCAAAGATATTCAGAATATGTAGGGTACGAACTGTAAGAAGCTTTGCCTGTAGCACAGTCCAAGACTTGCAGTACGTTTCACAAGCAGCAGCTCCAATAATGTTTAAAAGTTTGTGGAGATTCTTTTAGCTCAGAGTGGAATTAAAAGGAAAGGGAAACATACAAAAAGCCTTTCATCAGTCGGATTTAAATACAGTTTCAGTTGGCAGAAAAAAAAAAAAAGACAGCAAGTGTTATGTTGTGCAGACTTTATTTTGTCAGCATTGACTGCTGCCTGGTGAGTTTTGGTGTTGAGAGCAGTCTTAAAAGTTACGGGCCATTTGAGCACGAAACAAACCATTGTGGGAAAAAGTTCATCACTGACGCACTAGAGTTGACCTCACTCATATTGTGGCATTTTTGTTGTTCCCGCATGTTGTGTTTGTCATTATGCAAGCTCCACACTGCGTTGCGAGCAGCCAGCTGAAGAAATGCAGCCTTTTATGCTATCAGTGCTATCAGTCACGCTGTCATATTTCTCTTGCTTTAGTGCAAAATATTTATTCTCGACATACACCTTCATGCTCACCTTTACTTGACTTCTTTCAAAGGCCCTCTGTTGTTTCCTGTTGTTGTTTACAGTCAGTGAGACGGTTTTGAGGTTAACAGTCAATATCCAGTATGAGTTCTGAATTTTTATTTATTTTTAATTTTTTACAACACTTTACTGCCTGCTGCATATAACTCTGTAGAGCTTTTGCTTTTAAATTTGGAAAATCCCTCATAATAATATGCAGTTTTCTCAGTGGCCTTTTTTACATCAAGTTTGGGAAGTTTATGTAAAAATGCCAACAAATACATTTCCAAAAGTATTTTTAGATTTCCTAGCAGGAGATTTCTGAATTAAACAAAACTAATGCATTGGTTATATCATTTGCTGACTTTTGAAATAGAAGATGTCATTCTGAGAAAAATCCACCTCTAGGGTTTTGTTTTCGCACTTGATTGCATTTTACAGTTTTTCCGTTATATCAGAGAATTTTGCGCAGCATTAAACATGACACCAAGTAGCTGCTGCCTCATTTCGTTAAGATGAAAATGCGTCATCACGACCCTTCTGACCTCTTTTTCTCTGTGGTGTTTCCTCAGACTCTGTATTCAGCGAAGAGTCTGGCAGTGACTGGCTCAGTTTCTGTTTTTTTTTTTTTAAACTTTTTTACAACATGTTTAGGACATGCTGTGGCACAGTTTATGGAAGTGATAAATCTGAAATCGTCCGGTGCCTCCATTTGAACATCTTTGAACTTTGTTTTGGTTTATGTTTATGTTTTTCTTTTTCTTTTTTGCTAATCCAGGTGATCTTGAAAGTTTTACAAAGGAATTTGTGTTTTCTCCTCATCTGCGTGACTGTTTTGCTGTGTGACAGTAAATTTTATAGTAAGCAAGTTATGTCAAAATCTTTCACTGTCCCCCCCCCTCCTTATGTAACGTTTGCTGAACAGCTGTCACTGCAGCCACAAGTGAGCAATTTGGAACAGGAGCCATTTGACACAATACAGTGAAACCAGGAGATGAGCCATGGAGTCAAACGAGAAACTCTGAAATGTCACACAAACATATGTCATGTAGTTTGCTAACTTAGAAACAATCACAAATAGACTATTAGGGGAAAAAGTCACCTACATCACCGCCCTGTTTTCTCATCGTCCACAATCGGCACATCTGAATTGATTTTATGCGGAAAAGATTTCCCTTTGTGAATGTGCATCTGGACACTCGTGGCATCACGAACAATAAGAATGCACTGCTGATAGATGTCACGTCAGTCAAGGATGAGCTCAAGAATCTTTTCAGTCAGCTGCATTGCAGACATCTTAACCGTCTTGCAGCTTGCAGCTGACATCTTAAACTTGATTTGTGGCATGTTGAGGGTTTTGTTTTTCTTCAACCTTCTAACAATGCCTTCTTTTTCAGGTTTGACAGGGTTTGACAATCTTTCGACTCAGCCGTGTTACTTAATCAGCACGTTGATCTCTAAAGCATTTTGTGCACAACTATGTTGCCCCAAAGTAGATAAAAAAACTGCATTGTTATAACAGTCGGAACTTAGTGACTACAACAGGTAAGGTAAAAGTGAATAGGTGGCGATAAATGCCCTTTAAGTCTGGAAATGTTTGCATTGATGAGCTTTGTTATACTCTCAGAGTAAAACAGGTTAAAAGTTAAAAAAGGTTGATTTTTCAGTGGAAAAAAACAGAATTGTCGTCAGTGTGGTCAGGCATTAGCCAGTTACCGATTTCAAGGTATACCACGGTATTAAAAAGTCAATGTTTCAAAACCACTAAAATGTAAAAAAAAAAAAAAATAATAATTTATGTGGCGTCTAGTCAGAGTAAGTGGAGGTCCTGCAGCGTAGTGCCCCTCCCCCCGCGCACCTCCGCTTGCTGTGAGTGACAAGCAGGCAGCTCTGCAGGCTGTATGATGGCTGAGCTAGGTGAGCCCCCCGAACTCCCCCCCCCCGTCTGTCTTTTGGTTGTCGCATAGTTGTGCATCAGTCAAAATTTGTAACTTGGCACGCTCGGAAAACGACAAACAGGATGGACCAATTTGAATCCAGACTCAGCGAAGAAGTGCGATACAGGCAACTGTAATACACTGCACTGAAACAACATAGTGACTGACCACGTCAACTCCCAGAGCTCGTTGATGGAGACGGGCAGAATTTTGTGGAATTAGCTGTTGTTTCATTCACTGGAAGTGGCTTTGAGTATTATGAGAAGTGCTATATCAAACCAATCTATTATTATTATTATTATTATTACTATTATTATTATTATTATTATTATTATTATTATTGCATCCTGAAAGTAATAAGATAATTCCCAAGTGTGTCCACTGAAGCACACTATTTCACGAATGTAACCATTAGTTCCATGTAACTAATGGAAAAGTTTTTTTATTTTTCTTGTTTTTAAATACAGACATTCAAAACACACATTTTAGAGCTGTAATCATAGTACCGTGAAACCGTGATATTTTTGCCTAAGATTATCATACAGTCAGAATCTCATACCAGCCCATGTGTAGTGTAGAATCATTGGGCCTCATGCAAGAACATTTTCATATTTATATTCTAAATTTCTCTCACTTTTTTCGTACGAAGGTCTTGTACGAACACGCCACGTCGGATTCAACAAATGCTCTTAACTTCGTAAAAAGTGTGTAAACGACCTGCGTAAATGATGAATGCCCGTGCGTATTTAAGTGTGCGTGCATGAGGATAGTAGATTTGCGAACTCCACACCCAAAATGATACCATATAAGGCTCTGCTTCCTCTCTCCTGTGCCAGGAAGTGTTGTGTTGAGTCATGAGAATGGCATCAAGGTGCAAAAAGAACAACTTTACGGGCTCTGAGATTGAAGTTCTGCTTTCAGAGATCCAGAAAGGAAAATCTGTTATTTTTAGCAGTGTCAGCAGTGGAATTACAGGACATGCTAAAGCGAAGAAATGGAAAGTTCTTACGAGTGCTGTTAATTCCGTGTCACCTGTAGTTCGTAATGTCACCGAAATGAAAAAAAAAATGGTTTGATATGAAAATGGCTTAAAAAAAAAACGTCTTGCCATGGCCGGGCACTCGATGACTGCAACTAAAGCCTGCAATCAGTTGTTGCCTCATCATGATGGCTCTTTGATGGGGTGGTCCATGAGGGGGGTCTTCTGGTACCACACCCTCTGGTCTGCCTGGGCTGGTTCAGGTAGTGGGAGACCCTCGTTCATGGCAATATTATGCAAAACGCAACATGCCAGATTTCTCTGGGCTATAGAGCAGTTTGCCCCCCCACCCAAATGGCCTTCAGCTCACCAATAGTGTGCTCCACAACAGCACGGGTGCTTTGATGCATATATGTGTGCAGTCTATTGCTGGGTGGAATTGGGTTTAATCGGCGTGTTTCTCTCCAGCACAGTCCTTGGCAATCTAAATCGCGATGTCACCCGCAAGGACATCTACACGGTCTCTTCCAAGAGCCTGACGCGCTAAGGCATCCCAAAAGTAGAAAGTAAGCCGCTGGTTACGCTTCCCATTGACCTGTTATATACAGAGTCATATTAACCTTCAATTAGTGCATAATTTAAGTCAAACAGAATAATGACAGCATCATTATGGGGTATAGTGTATATATATATATATATATTATTTATGTTTGCTTCAAAGTAATTAAATATACAATCCATTAGTCAAGCAAACTTGATTTGAATAACAGCGGACTATTTTACGAATCTCCTACGTTACTTTATGTCTGGATCACTCGTAAATTCTGTTCGTACCTGAAAGAAAGCGTAAAATATGAAAAGATTGGTGAATACGCAAATTCTCATAAATCACTCATACGCACGATTTAAGATCAAATCTGTGCGTACGAACGGTTCCTGCATTAGGCCCATTGGGATTTGATCCCCTTAAGGCTGAGTTATACTTCTTTTAACTGCCCTTGCGCTTGCGTCTTGCGCTTGTGTTAATGGCTCGAGACGTTTATGCTTCATTTAGCTTTGCCGGCGCTTGCGTGTGCTGCGTGGCAATTCACCGCCAGGACAGTAGGTGGAGTAGCGGGTTTTTTCAATGACAAGCCTACTATGATGAAAGGAAATTCACCGCCAGGACCTCTTCGAGTGGATTCATGCTTCTTCTTCTTGTAAATAGCCGGTATTTTGTCAGATTTTCAACACCTTGGGGGTCTAAACGACTACTTTCTCGCCTGAAAATGTTTCAAATGTTGCTAAAGTTATATATTTACAGAGTTTATAGCTTAAGGGAAATCAGCTTTTCAGGCTGGCTGATTTCGGCTCGGGCAGGAGTGAAGTGCACTATGTGTAAACGCTCTGCATACTGTCAGATCGATGAGTATGCCGTTTTCAAGTAGTAGGCGGTTTCGAACACAGCCAGTGGCTTGCGCTTGCGTCTTGCGTAAAGTTTAGAAAATTGAGGTGACACACGCAAGCACGCAAGGGGGGGCTTGCAACCGCGCAAGGGCTTGCGTTGCGTCTTGCGTTGCGTCTTGCGTTACCGACAATAAACCAGGCTTAAGATTGAGAAGTTTATCTCTAAAAATGCTGCCAGTCCCATTCTCTGTCACTCTAACATGTTGCCCCATACACAGTAGCCCAGAGTGGAAACACTATACACCGGCTCTGCTGTGGGCATCTCACGTTTCGTTCAGCTACCAGAATTGCAGACTTGGAGTGGGAATGGGATTTGTTCAGGTTCCAAACTTTATCCATATATATATATATATATATATATATATATATATATATATATATATGTTACCCAATTCTACGTAGTGGACTTTAATTATCAGGTTTTTACCTTCAAATAAATGTAAATCAACAAGAAAAATCTCTGGAATTTTTTAAAGTAAAACAATAAAATGAATCAGAAATGGCATTTGTTCTTCTTTTTTGTTAAGGAACCACGTCTCTCAGAAGGAGGGTTCCAACTGTTGGACCTCTAATGTTGTGTCCAGCTCTGTCACAAGTCCCATTTTTAGATTTCCATGGATGTAACCACTTAATCGCCTTCCAGCTGCCCATTGCGTTGTTGACTCTTAACGCATAAAAGCCATCACCTCATCCACATGCTTTGGGTTATGTTGTAATTCTGGGGTGAAATCATAAGAACCTGTTGATTGTCACAGACTTACATTTCTTTGACCTGCAGTGGCCCTAATCCATTGTACGGACCATTGTAGAATATAAAAATGGAATATATTTGATTTTCCCTTGGGGAAAAAAGAATGCTTGCCAGTTAAGATAGACATAATCCTTCATTTATTACCTTTTGTTAGTAACCAATAAAGTCCTAAGCTCTAAGCTAAATACTAGCTATGCATCTGTATTATTTCACTTCATCCAAGTTAGAGTTGTTTTAGCTACAGCAACCCAGGGAACTGTTTCACAACAAGTTTGAATTTTTAAGGCGCCGTCACTTCTCAGTAAACACAAGATCAGTCAAGTCTTTCACTGACATAGACGTCTGGAACATTTGGCCAAACCGTATCCGTGTCTTTGCCTTAATGAAATAGCAGCAATCCAGCTTGGTCCAGATAATTTTCCTTCCACCTTCTAAAAGTCCCATACAGTTGTAACTCTTTCACTTTTTTGCTGTTTGACCCTTGTTCTGGTCTGTTTTTCTTTTTTCTTTTTTCGTTTGCTTTTTCCTGGGGACACAGGCAGAAACTACTATCTTTCCTGCTTCAAAGGAATTAGTGGGTGCATGTCTATAGGCTGTGCACTGTACTTCTACTAATTCGTATAAACAAAGCGCCCTAGTAAAACCACATGCTGTGCCCCTGAGATAGAAAATGAGAGAGCTGTGTAGGCTACTAATTCTACGGCAGACCATAAGCGTTTCACCCTTAGTCTTCGAGGAAAGGGAGCCTTGTTGATGCAGGCCAGGCAGCCTTGGATGTTGGATTAGTACTGCAGCTGATCAATCATTTGGTGTTGTCCAAATTCCTTCGGCTTCCTGTTATTTTTGTGCTATTTTTGGACGTAGTTCCAGTCAATTTGAGTTAACTTTATAAAAATTCACATTCTTGTCCATCACAGAGGACAAAGACTTTCAGAGTTCACTGACAACATAAAGTCTCGTTGTGCATTTTATTCTCTTGATTTTTAATGCAATTTAGATAAACCGATAAATTTGATAACGTCAAATTGGGAACGCAGTGTGAAAACCGAAAAGAAGTGGGACTCTTCGACTGAGAGAGAACCAGTTTGGCTCATCCTTACAAATTGAGTTAGGTGCTTTTCAAACCAGCGCAAATCAGATGCAAAATGGAATCATGGCTTTCATCATTACGTCCCATGAATGGGTGTGTACCAAATGGAAGAAAATCGGCAAGCGAATGGAGACACAGTGTGTTTTTGATGTCCAAAGAAACTCAGCACACCAGAATGGACATCGTAATTGCGGGAGCTTGAAAGATTTTGTCTGATCCGCTGGTTTGCTGCGTTTGCTCTGTGGTTTTTGTACAGAAATGGTGAACCAAAGACAACCAAACCAAAGCGGTTCAGTATTGACTTTTTAAAGCGGCTTTGTTGGTTACACATGAGCTGTTTTCATGTGCTGCGAGCCTGAAATGTTGCGGAGATGTTCTGGAACAGTGGTATGTGTGAACATAAATGGCTGTAACTATTCTTTGGACTTTCCTCTCGCCTGTCTCTATTGCGAATAAGCCCAGATATATGCAGTACTAAACAAGGAGCCTCATCAGCTGTTTCACAACGCATGAAGAAAACAGGGATTTCGCCAGCCTAATTTCTGCATCACAACCTGCCTCCAGTGCGCTGCATTTCTCGCCACAAGAATGCATCTCCAGCAGAAAGTCTTCCGCTGTGAAACGCATATGTGAAAAGCAACTGCGGAAAAAATTGAGACCAAATTTGTGTATGCTTTTTATTTGAGGTCTCCGGTGTTCATATGTGTAAACAGCTTTAAATGTTCTTCACCACAGGTGCTGCAGGTTATTGTGGCAGTTGAAGGAGTGTCCCCTGGTCCCCACAAACCTTTTTTTTGTGTCTGCACCGGTCATAGGTGGGAGAACTACACTTGTATGGACTTTTTTTTTTTTTTTTTTTTCTTAGCTCTTACCCTGGAGATGGTTCTCCCCATTGAACAAGAGGATCTATTTGTGACGTAACTGTACGGCGATCGGTCCAGACAGTGAGCGCACGTTGAAGGGCGGCAGGTGGCAGCTGTGGTTCAGTCGTCATCAGTAGATCGCTGGTTCAGTCCTCAAATTGTCAGTCCCCATGTTGACTTAACCTTGGGAGAGATACTGAACCTGATTGACAGAACATGTGAATGCATCAATGACTGACCCCCCCACCCCAAAAAAAGAGTAAATATTGTGAGATGTCAGCTGTGTAAACAACATTTGTAAATGTTACACCTGTCGTTACCCTGATTTTGACTCCTCCACCAACACTGGCAGGTTATTACGTCACATTGGTTCCTATCAGTTACCCAACTTCCTGTGAACTTTGAAGAGTCCACAGAACTGCTTGATTTGGCAGTGACGTTTCCCCCTCTGAACTCTGTTTAGCCCCTGGTTCCTGCGGTCGAAATAGAACAATCTGAAGAAAAGACCCTGGTTCCTTGCCAAAGTTCCTGTGGTTGAAATGCAGATTATCCCACTTCTGAGAGGCGGTTAAGGCAGTTTTTTTAAAAATATATATTTGGTTATGCTGACATAAGTATAAATTAGCATATAGTATCAATCTGTATTTGTCAATACAGATTGATAAATACTTACAGTGTGAGCCGGTGGGGTCACAGGAAGTGGCTTCTGTTAACTTATCAGGGAAACTGGAATTAAGCGAATTAAGCGTAATCCTCAGATATCATTAACAATGGATGTTCAGGGAGAGACAAAGACTGGAAAGAATTTGGAATGTTCTGCAGTGTCTTGCATTGTGACAAAGGTCACATCAGATTTCAAAGTTTACAGTGTTATAAGACTGCCATGATACATTATTGGTTTAGTCCACAAGTTGTTGATAAGCATGCTGTTGTCATCTATTGGAGCATTATGGTTGAGCATGAGGAGGAAGCAAATTACTTTTCTTGGAAATTGATTTCACACTGTGTAATAGGGCGTCATTACAGTCCTGTAAAGTGATAAAAACGCAGCAAATGGTGTGAAATATTTTAGACATGCAACATCTGGGGGATTTAATGGTCTACGTAATTTCAACTCTTCAAACTGGAGGTTCTTATATGGATAAAGAAATGTCTTTCTTTGTCCTTACTTACATAAGCTCCTTCTTCTTTTGTGCTGGGTAATAACTCAGTGTTATTACCTGATTAGCACCCTTTAATTAGTGGGAATTTGATGCAAAGTTGCGAAGGGCTATCTAGGTAATGTTTTACAAGATAATAAGACATTGTACTTGAAGTAGGTGAGACCTTTTAGCAGGTAATTACTAATGTGTTGGAGGATCTTAAGCATTGGTGTTTAAAGCTTTGAGTTACAATCTATATATTCCAATGAGTAGAAATGCAACTTCACGTTCAAAGTATGACTCGGAATCATCTTTCTTCTCACAGTCCGCCATGTTGTGCTGACACATTTCCACAGAAGCCCAGAGTAGACTGACTCAACATTGGTTCTGTAGCAGGCCCATTGCAGGTTTTATATTTTAACTGCCACTCTAAAGTCTCTGACTTGCTTGTGAGCGGAGTTTAAACAACTGCAACTTTGTCACTACATGTCATTGAATGCTGGACACTGCCCTCTTAAATTTGTCTACATTTTTGTTGACTGTTGCTTTTTTTTTCTTTTATGGTTTTGTACTTTGGAACATACATCTATATCCGCTTAGTCATATCCATTGTTCGGGGGTTAGTTCCATATCGAGGATCTCAAAAGCAGATTTAAGCAGGAGGCAGACAGGTGTGTGGGAACAAAATAATTTACTAAAAGCATTGCAAGGCAAGAAATCCAAAAGCATTCCACGTGCAATCCCCCAAGAAAAAAAGAAATCCAAACATAAATCCAAAGACAGAAAAAAAAACGAGCACGAGCTTAAACAGGAGAAGCACAGGAGCAACACTGAGGACCTGGCAAACAAGCACAGAAAACCACTGAGAGTGTATGTACCAGGCAAGTGATGACAAAAAACAAACAGGTGTGTCTTGTGGGAATAGAACAGTTGAGTCATCAACTGAACAAGAAACAGGTGCAGAGCAAATATAGCAAAAGCAACAGAAATGAGTGAGCACAAAAAAAAAGGAAGACAAAAAAATCTGACAAAAATGTCAGAGAACAGGATTATGAAATAATAATAAAAAAACACAGGATAAAAGCCATGTCAGGCAACCATTGACTCTCACATTTATACGTATGGATGATTATTAAATATTAATAAAACATTGTAATTAGAGCCCCTGGTGAAAAGAAAGACAAAAGGGAAATGAAATTTCCTTAAAAAGTTCTCGTTGTGAAGAGACTCCTCCAACTTCTCCCAAACCCATTTGGTACCTGTGATCAATTACAAATGCATACAAAGTAATCTTAAAGCCTTAAAGGTTCAATAATTCACCTAATGCACTGTGGTGTTGTGTTGTATGTTCCTCGCAGGAAGCACAATCACTCACGCTCTGTCTTTTGTAATCTGAACATTTTGTAATTAAAACAAACATTATTTCTCAAACTTAACAGGCACTATGCAAATGTGTTTCGTGTTGACATTGTTAAGTAAAGGAAAGACAGTGAAGATCACACACAAGGAGCTTCTTAAAGCTCAGGACTATTGTCAGCCATGGGAGGGAGAAACTCCCTTCAGTGTGGACCTCTCTCTTTAACAGCTCTGATTGTTTACTGCATATTTTTTTTTTAATATTTGGCAGCGATGTGCCCTTAAAACAAGCATGCACGTTCATCGTATGCTGCTGCGTATCTACACAAACACCAGTTACTGACAAGTGCACTATATCAGCCCCTGAAATACTCTGAATGCAGTCCGACACGACGTGTGTTCCAAAGACCGTTTGGTGCTCTTTATTATCCTGAGTGTCTCTCCATTGAGCACACACTGACTTCTATAAATACCCTTACATATTTCCACAGTAAAAAAAAATCTTTGGTGCAATTTAAAGTCAGAAGAAGGCTTTGTTTGAGTTGAGCACACTACTTATTTCTATCTGTAGGGATGTGAAAATGATCAAATGAGACATAAAGTGTCGACTTCCTGAAAACCTTAGTTAAAAAAATAGAGATATTTTCTATATATTTTTTTTTTAATTTACAGATGAGCAAAATAGGTCATCAAAGAATGCAAATTGAGAGATTACACACAAATAAACGTCAAACTCCAACTGACGCTAAAAGGTGCTTGCTTGTGGCGGCCAGACATTGAACAACACCAGGTTCAGTGAGGTGGTGGATGAGTGTGAAAGAGAGAGATGACATTTTAAGCAAGTTCCTTTCCTAAGTCAAAGAATTTTCCATGGTCCTGCCAGGTTGCCCTGACAACACTGGTGACAACCACAGGCGGCCTTAGTCGTCTGTAGTACCCCGAGTTTTCCCTTTGGGCCTGTTGATCTGAGAGAGGTTTTGAAAGAAAAGACAGAAACCCCTGTTGATTGTCTGACTAGTTCCATTGGGAGGATGTAATCATGCTTTTATCATCTGCCATTCTTAGTGTTGTGTCTCAGAGAAATGGAAACGTTTCTTTCATACGTTTTATTGCAGCAAATTTACTAAAAGGCTGCAGCTGGAACGGGAGACGCTGTGTTTTCTACAGAATATCTGCTGTGGGATGAAACTTGGAAGTCTTGCGAGGTCAAAAGTTCAGAGAGGTTTTTTTTTTTTTTTTTCATAATTCCACTCTGCTGCCTTCTTCATCTGGACCTTGGAACCGTGATACAAGCACAGCTCTATTGTGTCAATTAAGCTGCGTCCGAGCGAGCGGGACACACAACGACACGCTCTGCAGCCCTCTCCCCTTAGCTTTTTTCCCCCCCGAATATCATGGATGTAAAACTGTGCTTTTATTCCCTCTCCCTGTATCATCATCTCCTCACTGCGTGTCGATAGCCATAGCCCAGTCCTCATTGTCAGCGTGTGCGGAGTGCTGCTGACGCTGTATGTCGCTGCAGACTGACGTCAGCATTGCCCTGCTCCTCTCCATACAAATGCCCTGCCTGCCTCACTGCCTGACTACCATTGATACCTTTTCTCTGCCCCCCACCCTCTTATTAGCAGGTTTTTATCAGTTCTAGCACCTCTCACACTGCAGTGCCTGGCTAATATGACACACGGGTGTAACTAACTGGCCGTCTAATAGCTTGCACAGGTTTATTGACTCCTGTTAGGAAATATTTATGGCCGTCTCATGTTGAAGTATTGTGTGTGTGTGTGTGTGTGTGTGTGTGTGTGAGGGAGAGAGAGAGAGAGAGAGAGAGAGAGAGAGAGAGGAACTGTTTTTATATTTCCTATTGTTTTGCACCTGCGCATTTAATTGCAAGGTTAATTTGACTGTACACGTCTCTTTCTGTTTGCAAGGAAATGTGTAAGGTTCACATATAGTCCCCCCCCCTTCTGGAAGAGGCTGTGCTGTAAATGATCTTTTATGTATGTGTTCGTGCGGGTTTGCTCCCAGTGTTATGCAGATTCCCAGTGACGTTGCATGCAAGTTTAAAAATAGGGAAATTCATCAGAAACAACAAGTATTTAGAGCTTTTACGGGAGTAAAAGTAATAACACTTTCATTTGCAATCCCCCACTGCAAGTGAAAATCGTGCTTTTGATATGTCGCTCTGGTTATCTGAAATACTTATTTTGCAAAAAAGGTTTTTCTTATCGAATAGATAAAAAATTTAAGCAGCAGTTTTATGTAGGAAATAACTAATCTGGATGCAGATTTGAATGGTTTCTGGATTTGTATTTAGTGTATTGAAGTACTTTTTGGCAGAGGAAGTTGAGTAAATCTCTTAGAGATTAGAACCATGTTTTTCTGTGTCTGTGAGGATATTTTAGTACAGGTGTCCGGGTGTTTGAATTGTGTTTCCTTAAGCCTTATTTTCATGCGTTCCCAAAAAGAAAAAGAAAAAAAGTCTGTTGTTCAGTGAAAGATTTTAATCTCATGGCTTGTAAAAGCACCTCATTGTAAATAACTTCTGTTCTGCCACGCTCTGCAGTGGTGGTTCAGCTAATTCAGCCAGCTTTTCCTGTTTCTGTGCGTGTCAGAGGAGATTGTGTTTTTGTGCATTGTGCACAGATTGTGCAGAGGTGAAGCACAAAGCACGCTGTAATGTTGACGTGTTGGCGGATTGCACACGCAGGGTGCTGTATTGTGTGACACACTGCAGACATTTGAGAGCGTCACTGGGTGTCAAGAGAGCACATGGAATGTGGTTGTGTCTCACTTTCTTTTTTATCTGTGTCTGTAACTCTCTGTCCTTTATTGTCATCCCTTCTTCAACGGCAACCTCTCCTTCACCTTTTTAGCCGTCTCCCTCTGTTGCAGCCCTCCTGTTTCTCTTTGTAAACAAGCAGAAGGCCAGCGACTCGTCCTCCGGCCCTCTCCCGCCATCCTGTTGCCATGGTGTATGGAGCATTGTTTGCTGGCCTCTATGTCGGGTTGCCATGGCAGGGCTTATTTGCCATATTAAATGTTTGGCAGCATTGTACAGATGCTGATGACAAACATCCAACGTCCCACTTTGATCAATGAAACGGTTACTGATTAGAAGAGACGGAATGGACCCACTGATCTGTTTAACAACCTTTATCATAGATTTCATCTGCTGCATGTGACGTGAAAGTGTTTAGTTTTGGCATTAGAAAGTGGGATTTAGGTTTCTGCTGCATGTTATGTGTTTATCCAGGCAGAATCGTGTCCCTATAGAGCCGTAGTGAAACAGAACATTTTAGTTTCTATTTGTAAAGATGAATTCAAAGCCATTCCATAAAATAGGGGGGATTTTCTTTACAAAGTATTTTATTCTCATTATGGAGCAATTCAATCAATTATTATTTTTGTTTGTTGTTTGTTTAATGTTGTCATTAAAGTGACAGTATTTGTTTTGTTTAGTCCTGACACTCTGGGTGTGTATTTACATGGTAAGGTGAGGCTGATGGTGTCATCTATGGATCAATCCTCTGTGTCTGTCCCTCTTGTGGCGTGGGGTAAGACTGCATGGGGGCTTTGCTAAAGCACACTAGCCAGATGTTTCACAGTTACTTGGTTTCATTTTTCCATCTTGAATGAAAGAAAGTCTAGTTGCTGTTTTATTTTTTTTAAACTCTAAAGAAATTAAATGCACAACAGTTGATGTGTACGATCATAATTTGACTCGTATAAACCACGGTAAATGCTAAAATGCTGTAATCATACTTTCATATATGAACTTCGGTGCTTTCAGGCCCACCGACATACTGTTACACAACCTGCACCAGCTTTGACCTCACAGTGCCGTAAAGTGTGAGAGCTCCTGTGTGGGTACCAACAGATAGCATGGAAATTCAGCCGACTGACGTAGTTTGGTCTTGATAAGATCTCATAACTCTATTGTAGCACACCACGGTGGTTTTAGTGGTTTGCTTTTCTGCTTTGCCTCCCGGTGAAAGGCCTCTGTCTGCTGACGCTCAGGCAGCGTGCAGCAGACAGTACCTGCAGTAGAAAGTGCATAAAGTGGCGCAGGAAATCCTTAATGTAAACTGTTACTACACTGTGTGTTTAGATAACAGGCAGAGTGGACTAGCAGAAGCTGTTACTGACCTGCCGGTGCCCTCATTGCAGCGGTATGCTCAAATTGGAGCACAGGTCGAAGCCTCTGCTCCTTCTGTTTGACCACGGTTCATAATCTCTGTCACGCACAAATATACATACAGCGATACAGCGATTGACTGACAACTGCCTTGTGTTTTTCAGATGATCTTATGGGACTGGGATCTGAAACACTGGTACAAACCACAATATCAGGTCAGTACTCGCATGTTTTTGAGGTTTTAAGATCACGCAGGATATACAGTTCTTTTCAGGTAGCGTTGTACCCACCAGTAGAGCTGGACTCACCTTTAGGACATTCAGTTCTTCTCCTCACACTTTTTATTCAGGCAGGATACATATAGTGTAGAACCTTGCTTGCAATGCCCTTGAAATCGTTGTCATGCCACTTTTTCTTTGTTTTCTTTGTTTTTTTTTGTTTTTTACATCTCACACAGGCATTCTATGACTTGTTTGAACTATTTGTGTAATCTATCAAAATATTTCACTTGCAGAGGCCAAAAGTCAGTATTTGTTCCTGTTCCTGACAGAGTCAACCCAGTCAGAACATTCTCTTATGAAACCTGCCCTAAAAAAAGCAAGGATTACTCACTGTGATAGACTGCTCTTACAATTTATGGGACCGTGTATTTAGATATTAGCGTAGCGCTTCACTTCCCCAATGGAATTTAAATAATGTCTATTTCCCCTCCCAAAAAACTGGAGCTGCTGTTACCGTTTTGTTGGTAACACGCCAGAGGAAGAGAAATGGGATTAGGAGACAACAGCAGAGGAGGTTAGAAATTAGCTTTGAAAAATGTGATTCCCAAAAGATGGAAAGACACCTTTTCAGGTTTTTTTTCACTGTTTTCCTTCTGCTGATATTAGAGAAACACTCGAACATTTGGAAAAAAACAGCATTCAGGTACTGTGCAACACTGAAGATGCCCTCTGATGCTGCCTCTGCTGCTCTGCTCCCCGACCTGTCTGATGTATGTGTTCATGCGATCAGGGTGCACTGAGCGGCAACGGCGTGGATCTCTCGGTCATCAACGAGGCCAGGAATCTGGTGTCAGACCTGCTGATAGACTTGTCTCTGTCGCCAAACACCACTGCGTCTCTGCGCAGCATCTCCAGCCTCTTGGGGACGTTTTCGGGCTCATGCCGCCCCAGGGTCAACCCCTTCACCCCCTTCCCAGGTTTCTACTCTGTAGAGGCCGAAGACTCTGTGGAGAGGAGTGACAGGAAAAGTATTAAGGTGAGTACAAGTGCTCTGCTATTGACTGCATTACGTGATATTGATTGTTTGTGCAAGAGTTGCTGATCATATAAAAGAACCTGTGGAAAGTAGTACCACTGGAACACCAATCATGTATTTGATGATGCTGTATTGTAATCAGTCTTAATTAAGTCTTCAAGAGGGTTGTCAAAAACTCAGATGCTCGCTGATTCTAAAATCTTGTATCTATTCAGATATTAATTTGAGACAGCTCTGATATCAATGGCGTCGCCATCGCCTCCCGCAGTGGACATCTTCAGCACGGCTGCAGACAGACACCCAGCGTCTCCCCTCCCTGCACCAACTCTAGCTGACGTTCAGCACCGAGCTGGCTGCTGTCGCCAGCATAAAACTAACTTTACATTATTTTTATCCTTCCAAGAGCTCCAGACTTTGACCACTTAGTCGCATTTTGCAACCATTTCTGGAGAAACGGCGACCGTATTTTACAGCTCGGCGCACCAGTGTGACTTGAAAATATGGCCTGAGACTTTATTTGTTTAATTGTTACTATATTTTTTATGAAACACCATTGGGAGTGAGTGTGTGTGTGTGTGTGTGTGTGTGTGTGTGTGCGCGTGTGTGTGTGCGCGTGTGTGCGTGCATGTGTGTGTGTGTGTGTCTTGTTTGAGTGAGAGACTAGAGAGTTCAAGCCTGCCTCATAGCCATCATAACCACAAGGAAACCAAACTGCGCGGGTCATCATCTGCCTGTGTGCTTCCTGTTAGGAGCCCGTTATCTTCACGCTTCGCTCAAACCTTTAACTATCAGTGCATTTTATGAAAGAAACAAGCATTCAAAGCCGTGACACTGAAGTCCAAAATTGATAATGAAGATAAAATGTGAAATCAGCAGGCTACTTTCAACATGATACAATCAGTAATTTCATAACGTAAAGATTTGCAAAGAAAGGAGGGCTGTGTATTTCACGTACGGCGATCGCTGTTGCCCAATATTTCCAGAAATTGCTGATTCACTGAGTCGATCCCAAACTTTCAACATGAAACACTCATGATCATGAGGAAAAAGTGGAAATGAATATCCGACTCTCACTGGAAGTGTCTACCAAATAACTTTAGTCATGTGCGACTCAGCACATTTCTATTTATTTCATCTTAACATCATCACTGAGGAATTTTTCGGAATTGTCAGTTTAGCCGACACATATACCAAACCACTGTTTGATTTCAAAGGAAGGATGTGAGGTGATGGACATATCTGGCCCCTGTGGTAACTCGTACTTTACCGTGTGACATTTTCCCTCTCAAATTTGTCAGTTTCAGTACAGTCTCCGTTTACAAGCAAATCCTTTATTTATCAATGATGCAGGCAAGATGAAAAAAAAAAATGAAAGTGTTGCTAAAGTTGAACTAAGAGGTGCTCCTTTTTGTGCTGCTGCTCCTGTTTTTAGAAGCTCCGCTGCTGGTGGGAAAGGTTGTCCGGGGGCTGTTTATTCAACACATTTAGTAGCTCTTAATTCGTCATTTTTCCCCCCGTAATACTGAAAATAGTTTAGCTTCCAGATATTCTTTAACTTTAAAGTGCGATGATATTTGTGTGACAATATCATCAGTCTGTGACTCAAACATACATTTTATACTGGAAACTTCCTGTGCTTGTCAGGGTTTAAGCAGCAGAAACAGCCTCCCTACCCCTCAGCCCAGGCGGAGTTCCACCTCCTCCACAACCTCTGTACTCCCTCCTCTCGACTCCGTCTCTTCGCGCTGGGAGCGTAATAATGGAAAGAGACCCCACTCAGACCTCAGCTTGACCAGGTATCTACAAGAAACACAGACTTTGTTGTGGATCAGTTTTACAGCTTGCTTAAATGATGTGACTGAGCTACAGTTAGGGTATTGCTCATGATGGTCTGAGAAAGTCCTAAAGTGGTTAGAAAACAGAAATCATGCTCAGTGAAATTTAACAATAAATCTGTCCAGATTTGTATTTTTAACTAAATATAAGGTAAGTTAAGTAATATTGTGTAACAAATATGTTCTTTCGAGGGTATTAACATCCACGTTGGTGGAAGGATTTATTTAATACAACTCTTTAATACGCAGATACCTGTTGTTCCAGGGCTCGGAAGTAGTTGGACAATTGACTCAAAAAAGGGTTTCGTAGACAGGTGTGAGCTTATCCATTTGTTATTTCCTCATTAGTTAACCGGGTAAAAGGTTTGAAGGAGGGACGTTTCTATTTAGAGGCTGCTGCTGTGAACCCCAGCCGTGTGGACAAAAGAGCCCTTGATGCACATGAAACGGTCCACCATTAGACTGCGAATACAAATCAAATCCATCAGTTAGATTAATCTAAAAAGTGTTTAGATCATAAACACTTTTTCCATGAAAAAAAGAAAACACACCGATGAGTTTGGCAGTATAAACAGGGTTACGTCCATGAAAGGCAACAATGGTGGATGATTGGGCAATGCTTTAATTATATGATAAAGGAAAATCGTCTTTACGACATCCAGCCAAGTCAGGAACACTATTCAGCAGGTAAACATATTATTATCCAAGTCTTCCATAAAGAGAACGTTCCATGAGAGCCAAGAGATTGTTCAACACAAGATGGAAACCAATCAAAAGCTTTGAAAACATAGAGGGAAAAGTAGATTATGAAAAAATACCTGGAAAAAGTTAAATTACGGTCGTTCTAGAAGGGAAAAAAAACACAAACATTCGACACCTCCTGTAAAGCGCTTGGAAGCAGGATGATGACACAGACACGTTCAGCTTCCAAAGGCACTGATTGTTTATTGGTGGCAGGAGACAGAGGAAGACAACTGTAAATAGTACGGAGGTATATTGTGGGCTCAGATTTAACCAAATAAAGCAAAGCTCAGTCTAATCAAGCAGCGTTTTCCCTGTTGATGACAAACTAAAGGCAGAAAAAACCTTAAGATAGTTGTAATAAAGTCCTGGCAAATCATCACAAGGGAGGGAAATAATATCATTTTGTGAGTATCCAAATATTTATGAACTGCACTGCAAATATTTATTGGGGTTACCACATGGGACATGGAGAGATGGTCATCTTTTGCATTTTGAACAATAAACAACCGCTCGCAGTTTTGATATGCTTTGCTGTGACTTTAAACTTTTTGTGTGAATCTGAAGAGCCAAAGAGTGAGACTGAGAGGCAGTTTGAACATTGCAGCATTAACCACAAACAAGAAACTGGGAGAAATTGTGTTTCATCATTTCCTTTCATTGTGTTTGTGCCGTGTACAAAGAAATCAAAAGCAGGGGTTGTTGCCATGTAAGAGTGGCGTGTCTACTCAGAGTGAAAAAACACATGCACGGTATTAGTTGAACCAGATTATAGTAATGGTAAATGCTGTTCAAATACGCTGAGAGAAATTTGGGGGTGCAGTGTCCGTACAGTATGTGTCCACAGGATGGCAGCAGAGGACTGGCGATGTAAGACCACGTTCTTTTAGTTTTAGTGGCGTTAGTTAACCAACTTCTTAGAAAATAGTGCAACTTTGTTCATCAGGTGAGGAAAAAACATCTGATAGTGAGACGGTTATACATTATAATGCTGAGACTTTAGTGAGCGATGAGTTTGTTTTTACGGCCTGAGTTGAATGGTTGTCTTTTGCTCTCCAGCTCAAGTCTGTCCAACGGGCCCAATGCAAACCTGCTGACCATTCCCAAACAGAGGTCTTCCTCTGTCACCCTCACATACCATGCTGGGCCCAGAAGAGCAGGTGAGACTCCACTTCACAAACTCACTGTATTTTCTTTAACTGCTCATTTAACTTAGTATCGTTCTATTATCTCTCCCTGAACTCCCTTCGTCCTCTCTAGGCACATCGCCCAGCCTGAGCCCGGTCACTTCACCGAGCCACAGTCCTCCAGCACTAAGTTCAGGTTCCTCGTCGTCCCTCGTCACTCGATCGCCTGTGGAGTTCCCTGATACGGCAGACTTCCTGACAAAGCCGAGTGTCAATCTGAACCTGCACAAGCCCTTCTCCACAGATTTCCAGCAGGCCTTTCGCAGCTCTGCCTTCCCACTCTGTACCAGGTGAGAGCCGGGCTGAAGTGGCGTTTTCTTTTAGTTAAACCAGTTCATTTGAGTTACGTATTGTAATTGGCCTCGTCTGTGATTGTCTGTCAAAGCTGTGGCCGTCAGATGCTCAAGGGGGTTTCCAGCGGTGACGCGGCGGAGTCTCATCAAGCATTCACCAGCGAGACTCAACGCAGGCGCTCAGGTACAAACATCCTTCATGCACATTATGAAGAGGAATGCAGTCATGGCTGACAATCCTGTTCGGTGATCTGATATTGATGTTTGAAAGGGAAACACTTCTGTCTGTCTTTTAAGGATTTAATGCTGCTCTCTGCTGGACTCCAAGAATACTGCAAGTTTTTACACTATTAGGCAAAGACATGACCATGAATAGTGAATCTGATCAAAAAGTGCATCTTTTAAACAAAGGTTTGCTGGATCACATTAATAGCATTAGCCTCTGTTTCTTCTGAAACTAAAAGGCACTGGTGCCAGTTTAAATTTTCTTTTTTCGTTCACGTCTACGGCAATTTGAAAAAAAATTCAGTTTTTGTATGTAATGTATTAACGTCTGGCAAAATTTAGCGTCACATTTCAGGAGGAGCGGCAACTGAACTTTTTTTCCGAGCCTCTTTTTGATGACGTTGCGTCTTGGCATTACATGGTGCCGTATGCGTTTATACACAGGAGGTGAGGGGCCGGACTTCACTGGGGAACCTCTCATCAGGGAGGAGAGTCCGGAGGTGGACGTGTCTGGAGACGGAAGGCCTGATGCTAGAGTAGACCAGGGGCTGGCAGCGGAGGAGACGGAGAAGAGCACGAGCACAGACCAACGGAAATCGGAGGTGTGCTTGATCAGATAGATTCAGCTTTTTCTAATTATGCTGCGCTGCGCAGGAGGTGGAACAGCTGTTTGAGTGTGGATGTTTGTCCCTCTCACCTGAGCTATTTTCCATACATTTAGATAATCATTTTTGTAAAGCACTAGCCTCAGTTGGTGAGCATATAGTTTCAGATTTTACATACAAACAGTGGTGTTAAAGGAGAAGTCATTTATTTTATTTTTTTAAACCTGGACCTAATTTCTTGCATAAAATACGTTCATCTACTCACCGAAAACAGTTTGGTGAAAGTCGGCGTCCTTTGGAAGATATTTAAATTACTCCAAATTAATCCGCGTTTATCCATATAACGGGAGTGAACAGGGCATAGACAATACAGCCTCTAAATAAGTGATTATCTGTCTTTATTTCACCAATACTTTAAGATGAATGAATGAATGAACGCGTACTATTGCACTGTTAGTTCAGAGCTGCCGTGTTGTTGTTATTGGAGGCTATCCGGGGGCTTATAGGAAGCTTTCTACACACGCGTCTATTGGGAAGACTTCATCGCCGTGCACCGCTGCAGCACAGCTCATTCACTCCGGTAAGGACGTCCATCGTACTCAAAGTCGTCGCCCACGTCGTCAAAATCTGATAAATATCCTGGCATGTTGCACAAAAGTAGCAGTAGCAAACTCCGTGTAAAGTTAGCCGACTGTCACAGAGCACGGAGTGAATAAGCTTTTTCCAGGTTTAAAAAAACCGAACTTCTCCTTTAAGAGTCACAGGTTTATAGCAAAAGTGCAGTTATTCGTAAGTGTGTTTGAATTTTGACTTGATTTGTAATCTTCTCTTTCTGTTGCTGCTGATCTACTCCTTTATGTACGGAGCAAAGTCTTTCAAAGAAACTCCAGTCTGTTTCTATAATAAGAACAACCATTAGCCATGGTGCCTAGAGTTGTCTGTACATGCACGTCAGAGCATAATTTGGCCCATAAACTGTGTGATCACCTCGAGAGTTGAACCCAAACTCTGGCATCTTTTGGTTTCTCTAGAAAGACTACAGTTAGTCTAATCTGTAATTATTTTGATTAACATTAAACATTGTGAACGTAGAGACTTTCAACTAGCAATGGCCTTTAATCCCAAAAGACTGTGGCTATAAATCTACCATTGGCCGCACATTTCAGGCTGAATTCCCCTCTTCTTCTATAGTTTATTTGTGTGTTACCCAAATCCCTCGTACTAACAGAAAAACCACCTGTACTCTCGCAATTTATTTACGCTAACAGATATTTGGATCTTTATACAATGAGGTAGACCATCCTGGTAGTTTTGTTTAGAACATGTTTAGCACATTTGTGCTCTGTGGGATGTTCTGACATGTCTGTTTCACAAGAACAAGCTCCCACCGGGCTATGTTGGAGGGGCACTGCAGCTCAAGACAGTTGGGAATAAGTTTTCTCACTTATTAGAAGCAGCCAAACTAAAGACCAAAGTTTGGTCTGACTTTGTGTGATGTGAAAGGGAAACTTTTAGCAAGTATTTGGGAGTACTAGTGTAAATGTATATTTTTTGTTCCATATGGAGCTGTGTGAAGGCAGCTCCGCTTTTAAAGTGAGGCTAGCAACTCAAGGCTTTATGAGCAGCTGTTGCTGAAGCATAACAAAGACATATCTCTGACCAACCTGTCGGCAGCATATCTGTGGACTAAACAATATTTTGCACCGTGTTTTTTGTTCTGTCTAAGCTGAATTGGTGCTGCCCTCCTCTGTAAAATTGCCTTTGTTACACCTGTGTGTTTATTTGGTGGTTGTCTCCAGGGTGAACAGGAGTTAAGGCTAGATCCCATGCTGGATGACCACGAGACTCTAATGGAGAGGATGAACACATGGAACTTCCAAATCTTCGACTTAGTGGACAAAACAGGAGGGAAGACTGGACGGATCCTCAGCTATGTTAGTATAACAACCATCTGTTGTCATAAGGTCTTTGAGGTTATAGGATACAACCTTAAGTGTAGTCAGAACAAACAGTTTGAAGAGCTCTTTAAGGATTATGGGCACTGGGGAGCGCCTCAAACAACAACTTTCATTATATCTATAGATATATATCAACATAAATCTCTATATTTTACTATCTGCTGTGAAACAGGTCTTTAGAGGTAACCAGTAGGATCTGTTTTCTTCTGTAATGACTGGTTCCTGGTGCTCTAATATGTTAAACTAATCACCTTGATGCATGGACCAGTAACTGTGCAGTTACCCTGTTTAGACCTGTTACCAAATGGTTGCATCACAGATGGTTCCTCTTATGCTGTGGAAGGCCTCCTCTGAAGAAAATTCTTAAAAAGATCCCCAAAGTCTGTGAACTGCAATTTGCCACCATCGCTGCAGTGCAGACAGAAAAAGGAAGGGGAGCATCTTTTGATTGTTAAAATTTTCTTTGCTTTAAAAGCTCTTCATACATAACTAGTTTTGTTAAGAATTTTAAGAACTTCCTTCCTCTGTTACATCTGTTGGTAACCAAAGTAAGGAACTAAGTTGTATCATAGCTCCATGCAACCCTGAGAAGAGATGAAATAGGAAGAATTTAATCTTAAAAGATTAGACACAGTCTCCAGGTGGAGTGGGCTTCAGTCATCTTCAGCAGCAGCACACCTCCACTTTCATAAATCCCTTCAAGACAGAGATAGGATCTGGACCGTTGTACTGCAGAGCGCTGGAAATGTAAACACACAACTGTTAAAGTGGTATTACTTATTTCCACAGAAGCAGTGAGAAATTGTGAACTTGCATTCATTCTGAACTTGCTTCCAGATTGGGGCATCATTAATCCTGACTTGTGTTTCCCCAGGTGACGTACACACTTTTCAAGGACATGTGTCTATTTGAGATCTTCAAGATCCCTGTGAGGGAGTTCATGTCCTACTTCTGTGCTCTGGAAAGCGGCTACAGAGACATTCCCTGTGAGTCTTACGCTGTGCTGTGATTAAAAAATTTTTTTTAAAAAAAGTAATTCAAAGATAGACTTGATTATTACGTGTTATCCCAAGATGTTGCTGTGTATCATCGGATCCCTTGAGTAAATGCTGTGAGGCAAACCTAACATGGCAGCTTTAGTTTGCTGTATACTTTAAGTTACTGCTCCTATCGTGAAGTATAAAATTAATTTAATTTGTACTGCTGTGTTAAAACACACAGATCATAACCGGGTCCATGCTACTGATGTGCTCCATGCTGTTTGGTACCTGACCACTCGACCAATTCCTGGGTTCCAGCAGATCCACAGTGAGCATGTGACGGGGAGTGACACAGGTAAATGCCAGCAGCGTTGTTCAGCACAAGTTGCAGTGCGTGCAGTAGCACTTCTTGGAGACATCTTTGCGCATAATCTTGTGTTCAAAATGAAATAATACTGACCAATTCTGTCTGCAGTTCTTAAGTTTCCTCCTTCTGCTTAATCATTCACTGAAAGGAATGCAGACGGTTTGGTTTAAAATGACGAGGTTTCCAGGTTTTAGCTCTAAAATATCTGGGATGCAAACAAAAAAAAAAAAAAACTCACATCATCATCCATCTTGTTTGTTTTGTTCCAGATTCAGATAGTGGAATTTCTCCAGGCAGGATATCCTACGCCTCCTCCAAGAGCTCCTCAATTTCAGATGACAGCTATGGCTGCCTGGCCTGGAACATACCTGCCCTGGAGCTCATGGCCCTTTATGTAGCAGCTGCAATGCACGACTATGACCATCCTGGTCGCACAAATGCCTTTTTAGTAGCCACTAATGCACCTCAGGTAACCCACGGCATCTACTGCACAATGTTTAACTGTTTAATTGTCAAAGTTCAGAATATAAACACACGAATGCAACTCTTACCAGAATTCTCCAAAATGGTTTGGTGAAGACAGAGTTTTATAACGGAGGTTTATAAGATTACACTTTGTGGATAAAATCTTGGTGTTGTGATGACACCTGCCAGTTGACAGAACAACGTCCATCCAGCACTGTGCAAACACGTGGGCCAACTGGCCGCATTAATCGTTAGATCGCCACAGTAGTCGTCCAAGCTGTCAAAACGAACCTCCACTAAGAAATTAGCAGCATCAACATTTATCACTGTAATCCGAGTTGTCGACTCAGCATAAAGGGTCTTTGTGTGCCAGAGGCTTCAGCCTGACCTCTAACAGGAGCGTGTGTTTTTTTTTCTTTGAAAACCAGCCGCCCGAAAGCAAATGAGCAAAACACTGGCGTCTCGGCACCAGATGAGCCATGTGTGTATACAGACATTCATATGACTGTCTCTCTGTAGCAGTACAGAAGAGGCCAGTGGGGTGGGGGGATCAAACGCGCTACTTATCAATTTAGATAATTGCGTTTTTAAGTCGGTAGATGGAGCCGCATACTAGTTGAAAAAAAAAAAAAAATATCAACAAAGCAGTAAATTGCTAATTGGGCCCAGGTTAGCCGTGAAGCTACTTAAAATCTGACAAAGCACCCGCAAACTAAGCCCGAGTGGACCCTGTGAGGAGGAAACCCATTCGGCATCAAACCGGCCGCAGACGTAAAGCTGGCTCAACGCCTTCTGGACGGCATTACAGAGGCTGCTAGGGTCATATGAAGAAAAAATAGAGCCATTTGCTAATCTGCGCTCTCAGTTTATAAACTGTGCTTTTGGGAACATAATCCGTGCTCAATGTTTAGAGTCCATGATCTCAGTTAAGAACATGTTGACTTCATGCTGCATTCAAGTGCACCAAGTAAACTGAAAACAATTAAACAGAAATGCTCATTAGTTTGGTTTAAAACAGGTTTTAAAGTTTACGTATTTTTCAAATTCTTTGTTCTTATTATAAAGCATTTTTAATGACAAGATGCTAGTTATAATAAAATCCCCACCATTTCTACATAGGTATAGTTTGAAAATCCCATATATACTCAGATGTAATTTGTCTCTACAAACTCTGCAGCATTCTTGTACAAAACATCCACAAGTATCATCATTTTTAAATTGTGTTAATTCAGCATTTCTTCAGATGAGATGCTTAATGCTTAAAAATATTCCATACCGCCAAATCCATCCCATGCTGTTCAATAACAAGAAACAAAAAAAACCCCTAAATTAAATCATCAACTAATTAGAGTTTGCCCCCAGGTACTTTTGATGAGGAGGTCAAGTTTTTACTGTGGGATCTTCCAACCCACAAAAAACCTGCGTGTTAATCAGTTACCTGATTTGCAAGATGCGTTAACCATAACTTTGACATTTCAGATTCCACACTTCCTTTTTTTTTACGAGCAGGGTATTTTGTATCTCTCAGTTTTAAGCACCATTGCAGGTCAAGACACATTTTAAACAAGTGCCCACTTAACCTTTAAATAGTTAGGAGCCTGAAAAATGAAGCCACCCTGAAAGAGCCTTAAACATGCATTCTGTCTAAAGACCAGCAGGTTACAGAAAGAAGTCCGATTGTATGGAACTCTATTATTCCACTTCCCATTTGATCGTTGAGCTGAGTAAACATTTCCCTAATGAATATATCTTCGACACCCCCAGTGTTAAGTCCTCCTAAATAGTTTTTATACTTGGGAAAAAATATACATAAAAACAGTGTATCTGTATATGTATCTAAAACAGGGTAACTGTATTGCTGATATAGGGTTAGATAGTAAACGATGTATATACGTGATCTTAAACGTACTTCAGTTTTACTTTGGCTGCCTAATGTTGTCTGTGTGGTTTGTCCTGATGTTTTAAGTGTCTAGTTTGACTGTTAATCTTTAACTTGAGTCAACATCTTCCTCTTTTCTTGACGTGCTTCAAAAACACAAACTCAGGTTCCTGCTCAGCTGCTGTTTGCTGTCACTTTAGGTCCTCAGACGTAGTAACATTATCTCCCACTAACTGCGTCGCTAATGGAAGTCATATGCAACATTAGCTTCTCAACACGTGGCCAGTTAATCCCAGCGTGCTCTACATTGTGCTCTGTCTTGCAAATTAGAGATTAAATGGTTAACCACTTGCCCCAGTTTAAATATTGTATTTCATCAATCTCTCCAGCGATAGCCACCCCACGCTGTCTCGGTTTAGTCAGACGAAAGTGGGTTAAAAGAAAGAAGAAGGACCTTGAACCGATTGATTGCTAATTGTGGGTTTGACAACCATATAGTTTGTTCAAAGGATCTTATGTCCTTTCTTTGTATCTCATGTCCATGCAACTGCTTTTAACCTGCTCATCCCTCGTTCTATACATACGCCTGAGCCTGTCATAGCTCTTTCATAACCAAACACTCACAATCTCATTTATTGAGTGCTTGCTTTTTTTAAAAATCCATTAAAAGTTGTGTAACCCACATGCTGATGCATTATGTAAGAAAATAAGATATTTTTGATGAAATATTAGGAATTTTTTCCCCCTGTCTCACCACTTGTTTTTTTTTTTCTCCTTCTGTCTACTGCAGGCGGTGCTGTACAATGACCGCTCAGTGCTGGAGAACCACCACGCTGCATCTGCCTGGAGCCTCTACCTGTCCCAGCCAGAGTACAACTTCCTGATCAATCTAGATCACGTGGAATTCAAGCGTTTTCGCTTCCTTGTCATCGAGGCAATACTGGCCACAGACCTCAAGAAGCACTTTGACTTTCTGGCTGAGTTCAACACCAAGGTCTGAAATGATGAATCCATTGCAGATGATGTTATTGTATATTGTGTTTAGAATCACACATTTCTAGATATTTATTGTGTTTTGTTTTACTCTGGCATTATATTAATATATTAATTCAAGCATCAAGAGGATGTTAGAATAATGTTTATTCCAGGAGTACTCAACATGATGACTGCTGGATTAATAGAGAATGTGAATATGACCTCATGTGTTGAATTTCGGGTAGTTGTTTTTGTTTTTTTTCATACATCGCATTGTAATAGCTTTTGTTTTCTGAATGCACGGGCCTTGCACACCAACTTTTAGGATACGTTTCTCAGGCATATAAGAATTGCCTATAAAATCACGTCTCAGCCCAATTCCTGCTCAATAGAAGGAAAAATGTCCGTCAGCTGCAAATTCAAGGCAAGCTCCAAGACTATAGCGAATCCTTATTAATATTATATTGTCCTGAAAACAGCCCTTGACCACAACTTCATAAAAGAAACACACAGCTGAAAGGGCTTGAATTGGTTTACTTTATTAAATTAGTAGATCTTACACAGAGTCACAACAACTCTGGGTCAGTGAATGGATCTGTGCTGTTTATTCCCCACCTCGGTGGCTTGTTTCAGTTTCTCTCAGTACGATCCCTGTCCGTCCTCTTTTCACTTCTTCATTTCTACCCTTCTTGCCACATGGGATTTTGACAACCTTCTTACCCAAACTAAACACCAAAGCCAACCAGGCATCGATGGTGGCAGGTGCAGATAACAAGAAACAATGTTTCTCATACGATGGCCCGCCCGTCTCAACATTCAACCCTGTGTGACATACCTTCACATTCTGTATTGTTTAACGAGTAAAAATAAAGCATCCATCTTTGTTTGTTAACAGGTGAACGATGTGAATAGCCCAGGAATTGACTGGACTAATGAGAATGACAGACTTCTGGTGTGCCAAGTGTGTATCAAGCTGGCAGATATCAATGGGCCGGCCAAAGTCCGTGACTTGCATCTGAAGTGGACAGAAGGCATCGTCAATGAGTTTTATGAGCAGGTACAAACCTTCTGCTAACGGATCAAAGGGTGTTCGATTACCTTGTCACTATATTTTTACATTTGACCATCTTTAAAGCAATGCCTTCAATAAGATCTTGTCATATTCTTTGCAAATGATAACAACATTTTTACCTAACTCACCCTTTAAACAACCTCACCCTCATCGAGACATCGATGTTGTCAATAAACTAAGCAAGAACAATCCCCAGATAGATAAATGAAAACCATAACACACAGTAATGACATTTTCTTCATCCCTCTGCAATGTAACGGTTTACCAGTTTAAAAGGATTAAAAAGACGAAGAAATATAGTTTTACACGTCGCATTAGGCCTCACACTTATTCGGTGAACTATTCTCCTTTTAACTATTAGAAAAAAGTCCCTGAAAGAGGCTGTGAATGAATCCGAGTACACCTGTGATTTCTAATCAGCCTGATAACCTGAACATGATTCTAAAAAGTATAGAAATGGCATGAGGGATTAAATAAAAACTGACTGTGAGACTTCACAGTAATGGAAGAGGATCCGGGAATATTAGTGACTGACAACAAACCATTTTAAACACATACACAATAATAATCAGGATGTACGGAAGAAGCATTTTACCATTCATGGGGGATGTATTCCGAGAGTGAAGCCAATTTGACTTTTGAGACACGTCAGAAGAGCAAGAAAAAAAAAATCCTACTCTTAAGCACACAGCTGCAATTTTTTCAATTTTGCTAAAGAATCCTGATGATTATAAGGGGAATACTTGGTCAAATGAGACTAAAATAAGTTTGCATCTGGCCAGGACTGCCATAGTGAATACATGAGGTATTGGAAGTGTGATGATTCAGGCCTGCACGGGTACAAAAGGAAAGACAAGACGTCTCTCAGTGTCCAGAAGAAACGTTCCAGCATGATAATGATCCACTGAACAAAAAAACCCTTAAGAACATGACCTGGTCAAGTATCCAAATGCACAAGATAATAAATGAAGATGATTGAACAAGATGGAATCACGTTAATGGAAAGTGTTTTTTCGTCGCATAGTGTTCCTACTTTGGGGCCCTTATTTTTAATGCAGTAGACCTAAACGGTCCTAATTTAATTTTACACGAGAGCAAACACCCCACTGTTCAGCAAGAAGCAACACAATTTATTGGTGGACATAATGTCCTCATTCTGGACAGAGACCGATCAGAGGAGGTGGCGTCTTAAAGTGCATCTTTCATAACCACTCACACCTTGTATCTGCCACATGTCGGTCAAGTGAGTTAGTGACCCATATGTGACCTCGACCTCAACCCTATTCAAGTGTAACAAAGGTTTTCAATAGCTTTTAAACCTGAAACTCCCCTGCCGCCGGTTAAAACC
This sequence comes from Odontesthes bonariensis, assembly GCF_027942865.1. Lineage (NCBI taxonomy): Eukaryota > Metazoa > Chordata > Actinopteri > Atheriniformes > Atherinopsidae > Odontesthes > Odontesthes bonariensis. Next base: position 21,576,993 of record NC_134506.1, on the reverse strand, counting down.
AAAGAGGCCTTTTGGGCGAGAGTTGAAACATCTTCAGGATCCAAGAAACAAAGTCCAGTTATCTTTATCCAAGCTCCTAGGATTACCAGGACCTAGATGACTGAGAATCTACACCAACTATTTGGACGCTTTTCCTAACGTTTCCAGACAGTCAGGCACTGCTGGACTCCAGCGGGATGTTTTTATCTGATCAAGTAGCACAAGCAGCACTCATCATGTGAACTAGATATGGTCTGATTTGAAAGAGTTTTGATTCACATGGATTTGAATTTTTTCAATGTAATTCTTGGTTTATTATATGTGTTTTTCATTTGTATTATTCGTATCATTATTATTATGTAGCAGTAGTTGTTAGAATGCATTTTGTGAATATGTGATTGATGTTACATAATGATGACTCAGGATGATGATGTACTCCCAATGCTTTATTACCAAATATATTTAATCTTTTCATCAATTAAAGTGAATATCAAATGTCCAAATGAAAGATTTTTATTGAAGAAAATAAGCATTTTGGGAAAATTCATAACTGTGAGGTCAAGATGACTGTTCAACGCTGGTTTATCAGGAGCTTTGGCTCCAGCTGGCCTTTCTTATTCAGAGTCCGAGGCCACAATAACCAAAGCAGTGTCTGAGAGCAGTAAACATACGATGGCCCTCATCATTACTGTGGTTTTTCCAGACCCTGATGGCGTTGGCGATGCTCCTTTGGAAGGAACGACTAATGTCGTGTTGTGTAAAAAGTACTATCACAACAACACATCATGAGTAAGACCAAACAAATCTGTGTCACGGTGGTCTAAACCCAGCTCTTGTTACATATTAACAAAAGAACAGTCCACCGCTGGGTGAATTCTGCTTTAATGATAAGAAGAGCCGCCATAGAAGATCAAAACGCTGCTTCGCTGTGAACGCTTGGCCGCCACAAACCAGGTGTTCCTTTATAAGATCTGGCCTAAATAAACACATGAATAGACAAGTGCTGGGTTTCCAGTCTCACTTTATCCAACTCCTTTGAGGAGAGTGTTTTAATTTCCATGACAAGTAGAACCTCACTGACAGTCAGACTTTTAAAAAAGGTTTTTTACCAAGGAATAAGAAGAGGGTGTCGATACTAATGTTGGCAGTATACCAAAGAGATTGATTTTACTTTGACAAATTTACAAAAGCATCAGAAAACATCAAATTTACCCCAAAAAAAAAAAAAAAAAAAGCAGAAAACCTAAAGGGGCTTTTCTGAATGAACTCTAACTGCATCCAAGAGAAATAGATGAATGATATCATGATTAACGATGAAATCGAGAAAATACCTTTCAGCTCACCTGATTTTAGAATTCTATCGTGCAGTATTTAATTTTCCATGTGACCAAACCAGATGCAATGAAAACAATGAAACAATTCACAGGTGGAAATGACCTAAATAATGTGCAGGTGACCTAATGGGCAGAGAGCTGGCCATCAGGCAGCTGAACGGCTCAATGGCTACAGTCTGGTTGACCGTCTGGAACACAGAGAACTCATCCAAAATAATACAGATTCAGAAAGATTCATAGGTAATGGCAACAGTAATGTTATTCTTCTGCTCTCTAGCTGTAATGTTAATGGCCCCTGTGCAGTATCGGTGGGAAAAAAATAAATAAAAAAAGGGAGATATTTTGTCTGGGAAAAAAAATTGGAAAAACTGCAAAGACCATGGTAAAGTTATTTGAAGTATTTGTCTTAGACTAATGCCCGATATTTTTTTAAAAGAGAAAATACCGATTTTCTAAATGATAAAAAAAATGTTTGCTATTACTGAATATACTGAATGGAACCCATGGAAACCATGCTTTCACAGCTGGATTCATTGTTAGAGTACAGGTTGAATTTTGAGGAACTCTGGCTGAAGCTTGAATAGAGTAATGAAAAGTCTTCGTTAAAGCTCTGTTTCTAACAACGGTCTTTCTCTAATCTGCAGGGAGATGAAGAAGCTAAATTGGGATTACCCATCAGCCCCTTCATGGACCGCTCCTCCCCGCAGCTGGCCAAGCTGCAGGAGTCTTTCATCACCCATATTGTGGGACCTCTGTGTAACTCCTACGATGCTGCTGGTCTGCTGCCTGGCTACTGGATTAACGCAGCGGGATCGGACGAAGATGACGACGAGGGACAGGTGGACATCGACACAGATGAAGACGTGGATGAGGAAGACGAGATGGAGGATGAGCTGGCGCCAGGTAAGATTTGATACCCACAGATCCTCTTAACGTTCTGCATCAACAGAGGCTGCAGTCTGCAGTGGAGTTTCATACACAACAAATACAGTGGCTGTATAGAATAGAGCGAATACATATGGTGCCATCAGACAAGGCGCCGTACTCCGTACAATCCAGATATTCCCAAACATTTGCCTCTTATTTGTTGTAGGAAGGAGGAAAAGCCGCCGCAGGTTGTTCTGCTGCATCATGCAGCACCTGACGGAGAACCACAAAGTGTGGAAGAAGATCATCGAGGAGGAGGAGAAGAGCAAAGAGCTTGGCAAACAGCAGCAGCAGCAAACGGAGAGCATGCCCACGTCCTCATCGGATGACATCCAGGTCATCCAGGAGGAGGAGGAGGGAGAGGAGCGCCAGTAGCAGGAGGACAAAGAAAATAGTAGAAGTGTGTGAAAAAGAAGTTGTGTAAGGACACGAGTCCCTCGAACACCTGCCTTTCACTGGCGTAAAGACAGACAGTTGATAAATGCACATAAAACACACTTTGCTCCCTCTCTTATGAACACACACTCACACAAACATGCACGCACCCGTTGGAAGATTCACTGTGCAGACACTCAAATGCTTAAGCAGTCACATTGTTTTAGGAGAAACAAAAAGGCCTTACTACTGTGAGCGGATCCTTACTGCAACGGTGGGGGCCCAACCCCTATGCACTTTCACCCCATGGAGAGTCAAGTGCACCCAGAAAAAAAAAAAAAAAAGCACCGGAACTGAGGAGGAAGGTGCAGAAGAAGAGTGTGGACGGGGTCCAGTGTTAATTTACCCTCCAGGGTAACCTGGCTGTGATGCTGCCTTGAATGCAAAGCGCTTAAACGTTAACTCCTCCCTTAGGTACAAAACAGTTCCTGTATATTTGAAAATGAAAGTTAGGGGAATAAATACTGAAGCAGGTGACATCATGAAGCGATTGATACCCTTTACCAAAGTGAACAGTTCATTTATGGAAAGACAAGAGACTGAAACAGTTTCAGCCTCAATGTCAGGTATATTTTTGAATTACATACATATATATATATATATATATATATATATATATATATATGTGTGTGTGTATATATATATATGTGTGTATATATATATATATATATATATATATATATATATGTGTGTGTATATATATATATGTGTATGTATATATATATATATATATATATATCAAATGATGTGCCTGTCTGAACCTTTACTAAGTCCATCTTGGCCCAGAGCCTTGGCTTGTGTAGTTTTCTCTCCTTGCTGGCGACACGAAACACTGTATCAGACTCAGTCACAGAGACATTATTGAAATGTTGACTGATTAATATCATTATATCTGCATCATTTTTGATGCTTTTATTCATGTGTACCACCTGTCTCTTCTTTTCTCTCTCTCTCTCTCTCTCTCTCTCTCTTCCTAGTTTCTTTAATTCTCAGTTCTCCGTTTTGTTTGAGTGTGTGAATATTTTGGCAGGAATGTGACAGAGAGAATGAGCAGGGAGAAAGAGAGCACTTTTTTTTCTGTTTAATTATTTCAGTATGTAATTCGTGTGTGTTTGTGTGTCCTTTTTAGTAAGGTTTGGTTTCAAATCAATGAAATGTCCTCTGGTGTTTTAACATGTCGCATTCAGATCAGGAGTGCTGATTCAATGAACGGATCTTTCATGTTCCTTTTTTGATTACAAGTATTTTTTTAAAGGTTACTCAGGATTCACGCAAAAGTTGAATAATTTTTTTGCAAGAATTTATGTCGTTAATATGAAATACACTTTAAAAACGTACAGAAATTAAAAAATCTGGGTGACTGAAGTAGTTTGTAATCTCTTAATGAACAACTTTGACTACAAACAAATTCAAGCAATTGAAATCCTCTGTGACAGAGGAGCATGCAGTATATGCTGTCTCTCGGCCATCCGTACACTGTTTGCATAACCTTTTTACGACCTCACTGGAGAAAAGCTTATCTCGGCAGACTGCAGACTGTCTCTCCGGCAGCAGCGACACAACACAAATAGTTTTGCAGTTCTGTAACCGTATATAAGGCCTTTTTAAATTATTTTTTAACCAACAGTACAAAGTCTAAATGTGTGTTTCTGTTACTTAGCAGATGCTGATGTTTAGACAAACTAAATGTACGTCTGACTTACTTTTTCCACTTTTTTAAGAGTTTTGTCAAAACTCACAACTCTGCCAGTGTCTAAAGAAGGGATCTAGGGTTTCATGTCACTTTGGTTTCGTTGAGGTATATATATGTATATATATAGATATATATACATAGATATCTATATAGATATATATGTACATTTATATTTTATGAAGTGGCACGAGGCAGGTTAAAAACTACTAGTTGTCTAACTTTGTCTCTAAGAACTTTTGGCATTCCACTAGAAAAACTACATTTTATCAAACAAAAGGCTGAATAGTCGCCGAGCTCCTTTATCACCGCATTAAATCGCGATCTCTGCGGAAAATGTCAAGTAAGCAGTGTAAATTGACATAGTTATATTTAAAGACTTAAAAAAAAAATAGATTCAAATGTGCACATTTTAATACCAAACAAGTGTTTAGCCACTGTAAAAAAAAAAAAAAAAAAAGAAGAGTATGTGCATATAAATATATATTTTTTAAATAATCAAATGAATGCATCTGTTTTCTACATGCAGCTGACATGTTGTACATCCTGTAATTATTACCTTTATGTCTCCAGTGTCTATATCCTTTCAAAATGTGGAACTGTGGGGGCTTTTGAGTTTGATTTTTTCCCCCTTGGTTTCAGCCTTTCCCTGTTCTGTATCATAACCACTCTTGTCTCCTCCATTAACTCTCTGTCACCGTTGTATCACTTGACCCAACTGGTGCCAAATTTGACCTACGTCCTGTAATTCGTGGACTGGGATGTGCTGATTGGCAACATTTCTCCAGGCTCCAGTACTGTTTTCGTGCGAGAGCGCCGCATTGAGTCAAATATTCCACCGGGATCAAAGTTTGCAGTGACAATGGCGAGAGTCAGAGTTGGACTCAGGTTAGAGCTATACATGTTCTGACAAATCTGTTTGCAGTTTTTTTCACATGGACCCGAGCTGGATCATAAAGCCTCGGTAGCTCTGGCCTTGACATATTCTGGCTCATTAAGTTGTAAATGTCTGTTGGCTTTTCACTGTGCAGTCTCTCAAACCACAGTGTCCTCTGATGATTGTGCCATAAATACATCTATGAATGGTTGTTACCCCTATGTAGCATCAATACGTACGTTTGTCTAATGTAACCATTCACCCTTATCCACATTGTGGAGACAACAGATTTTTGTTGTTATTTATAGCTGTCATAAAACACCATCCCTAAAGTATCAGCAGTCCTCATTGATTTTTATTAATGTCTGTGTGTCTGCGTGAACTCACAAGATATGGTGTTTCTTTTTTTTTTTTTTTTTTTTGTTCATGCCACTTTAAATAAACAGTGGAATAACCTTAAAGACTTTGAAAACGCCCATTGTACACCCATATATGCTCCCACTTAAAAGACCTCACAGGAGATTGATGGCGCGTGTAAACTTTGGCAGATCGACACCTTTCTTCCCTGTTAGTTTTACACCGAATGATACCGTTGAACAGCATACCCTTCCCTATTATTCAGATTCAAACATAACATCCGTGATTAGCCTGAAGTGAGGCCTAATCGGCTGCAGTAACAAAACTCTGTCATTCTTATTGACCCTCAGAAAACTCCCAGTTTCTGCACTGCACTTCCCCTCAGCGCGAGTGAACAGGATTTCATGGGTAGTGATGAAGCCGGTGCTAAAGGGTTAAAAAGTGCAGCTCCTGGAATGACCCCTTCGGGCTGTATTTACCCTCAGTGCTCTGGGGCCTACGATGATTTCAGAACCAGTCCAGTAACAATACCACCTCCTCCCAGGGTCCAAGCCTGTAACTACGACAGCATGAGGGGAAGGCATTACACTGTATCCCACTGGCTGTGTTTCACCACAATTTCTGACCATCAGAACTCTCTCAGATAAGTAGACTAGTTTATTATTTTTAACCAGACCACAAGCAACAGCCCACACAGCGGGAATGAGAGTGAGCTGCCAGCCGTGTTGCAATCAGTAAGATCGATCAGTCTGGTTCCTTTTTTTCAGGAAATTATTGATGTCAGTTTCAGAGCCTTCGTGTGGGACATTTAGTTGGTAAACGTGTGTCCTGTGCCCTTTCTTGTAGCCCAAAGGCAGCACTGTCAGCGAAAATTAGGTGTACACCTGGGTGTTGTTTCTTCCTCGGGAGCCTGATTATTCCCCACAACTACCGCAGATTTATTCGATACATTACTGAATGAACTGAAACTCTCTCCAGTTGCACTCAAAAGTTGGACGTTAGAAGGTGTCCGTGGCCGTTACTCAATAGGCGTACTTGTCTATACTTGCGTACTCGTGTACTTCTGAAACGTTCTCACCGAAGCACCAAGTACTGTTCCAATTCAAAGTACGCATCCAGACAAGTACGCTCCACATTCCCGGATGTGTACTTGCTCCGCCCATTTTATCGAGTTTGCTTCTGTGGTGACTTGTATAGACTTCAGACAGCTTGCTGTCCCAGAAAGCAGTACGGCACGAGCGATGATGACGCTTCCGTTCCAAATGCACAATGAGCTTACTTGTGTGCTTGTGTGCTCAGAAGTCCGTACTTCTGACAAGTCCATACTTCTAAGCACAGGAGTACGGACTCGGGTACTTGGGTATTAAGAAACGGCCCGTGTTTTTTTTATCATAGTAAAAAAAAGCATCTTATTGCAACATTAAAGTCTCATTTCTGCCCAGCTCTTAGCCTAACACCACCCTGTGAATAACTTAGAACAGAAAAGGACACCTAGCTGAAAATGGCATGGGTAGGGGAAGGAGGCAGGAAGTGCTCTCAGTAGGCGGCGGGTACATCACCTACACGCACCTGAAAAGCAGTGTGGTGAAGGAACATGGTGGCTGCATCCGTTGAAGCTGTACGCTCCGGGGACAAAAGAAAAGAGGGCCAAACTAGATTTTTCTTAATGTAACAACATACCAAACAATCGCAACTTTAATTTAGTTACAGTAAGTAGAATGAGATCTGGACTCTGGGCCAGAACATGCAAGTAATCGATTTGCGTTTTCAAAAAAGCGTTTTGTTGCTTTAGCAGGGTGTGAAAGATGTTTTTTTTTATTTATTCTGCAGCGCTTAATGACTCACTGCATTTAATAATGCCACTAACATTTTACCACCCCCACCATGTTTCGGTCTGGAGAAACTCTTTCATCAGACCTTCTAAAACAACATATAGGCCTCCGAATGGCTGGAAACACAATTAATTTCACAAGACATTATCAAACCATTCAGCATCATGGTTCGCATACTTAAAAAAGCAAAGGCAGTCTTTAATAGTCTTGGACAAATGTTGATTTATTGCACGTTCTTTTGATCAAAAACCTTCATTTGCAAGTCCACCGGTTGGTGGTTCCTCTAGAAACCGCTGGCAGCCCTAAACTCATATAACCATCTTGAACTGATTGTTTTAAATACTGATTGTATTCAATTTCAGAAGTTCTCCACACTGCAGTCAGTGAGTCAGGAATTTCCTCAAATCTCAGAATTTTTCTAATATGCCATGCTGACACAGTTATTCTTGTCTGGCAGGTTAAGGAATGATAAGAATAGCTGATACTGCGTGGAGCCTTTTTCAGCTCGTAACATTCCACTTTTTCAGTTTTTTTCTTTTTGTTTGTTTTTGGGAAAACCGTCTTCTATTTTATGACCAGCATTCGTGTGTTTCACATCGCAGAACAGTTATGATTTAGGTTACATCCCAAACAACACATTTAAATCCTTAATAAACGTAAACACAACCGAGTGCAAAGACGTTGTTGCTTTTTCACCTTCATGAACTTAATTGAGATTGCAAAAAGTACGAGCAGGATCAGCCGAGTCCCTCCACATCTGTCAAACGTTTATACTGATACTGTATCAGTGCTTATAGTTTATAATGATACATTTCAGATCTATGTACAGCTAAAAGAAGAAAAAGGTAAGTTTTCCAGGACCTCAATATTTTCAGAATATCAAAAAAAACACTTAAGCCACCAAGCCACCGAGATTGCAAAAAGACAAAAAAACAAATGTTAGCTTTACATGTAAAAACAGTACATTGTTAGTACTGATAAGCACCATTAAGCAGAAACCAGTGTTGCATAGTCTGTTTCTAGAAATCTGTCAGGGTTGCGTTCTCTTTCGATTAGAAAGATTTTCCAAATAGCACCATCCCTGGAGAAGGGGTCAGAGTCAGTCCGGATGATGTAAATCCTGGCTCGCATCCAGTGCCAATACACAGTGTTCAAACTTTCTTGGAAAGTCTGTTAGTCCCATTTCACCCAACACATGTTGGACGAATAGCTGGTTACATTTGTCTGCCCAAAGCTGTCCAATGACAGCAGGGCTATGAACCATCATAGGTGTACATACTATAAATCATTGACTTAAGCCATCACCCGCACACCAAGGTTCACAGGCATTTCAATTTCTGTGTGCAGGGGCTCAGAGAATCAAATCGATAGCACACTTGTGTTCCCAGGATGTCCGTTCAGCGTCCGTTGACTCCTCTGCAGTTTAAAAGTACTGTGCAAACATGCATATTGCCCACTTGAAAAAAATCAATAGTCGCTGAATAAACTGGATGTGCATGTTCAGATGTAGCGAGGCACCTGTGGCACAGTAACTTTGCTCTGGAAAGACTGTAAGGCACAAGTCATAGCAACAGCAGGCTTGCCTGCCTGTGTTAAGGAGTGTCTCCAGAGCAGGGGAGTTTCTGTTGCCTGCGCACAGCACATATGGAGTAAGGTTTGGGCTGTAAGGTCATTCCTAGTTTGGGAGTGACGGTTGGAACAGTTCCTGGAGGGAACTGGAGGTGGAACCTCTGCAACATAGTGGTGAAAAAGAGGAACATCTCCATTCGTGCCAGCTGTTCACCCAGGCAGTGACGCCTCCCTGAAAATAGAAAATGTGTTAATTAAAATCACATTCACACAAAGTCTTGCTAATTCATTTAAACCTTAAGAAATACAGCATGGTCCTTGGCAAAGATCAGTTTAACTGAGGACGGTGGGTGCTGAAGATGTTGAATAAAAATCAGTTTGTTGTCAAAGACAGTGTCCATTGATAAAGACTAAATGAGAACAGAAATTTCCAATGTGACCACAACTGCTGGCTGCGAAAGAGTATAAGAACTCATACTAGATCAGAGACAAACGCATTGGTCTCTTTCACACTACCATGATAAATTTCATTAAACAAGGAGGAGTGAAGCATGGTCAAAGGGTGAACCGATTACCTTTCTCTAAAATTGTTAATTGAGACATTGGCTTTGGTGGTGAATGTGCTATAAAGTAAAACAAAAAATGACATCAAACAGAATTCAGTGATTTGCAAATAAATGAACCTCTATATCTGAATGAATATAGCACCCAGTGCTACATGCAGGCTTGCTATGAAACATATGGGGCCATGTTTTTACCCTTTCATATTTCAGGAGTACAGTGCCTGCAGTCCAGGCCTGTCGCATATTAAAACCTTTTGCATAACTGACTACAGAGCTATTGAGTAAAGGAAACCCAATTAAGTATTTTACTTTTAAAATATTAACAACTGATATCCTCAGTTCTCAAACACAAGGTGTTGTTTTAAGAAAAGCTTAAGCAGCACAGTGGTAGAGCATTTCCCAGATTCAATATTTGATCAGTTATTTGTACCATTTTTAGTTAAATGTGGAGTTCAAATTATCTGCAAATCATTACATTCTCTTATTACATTTATTTTAGTATCTCAGCCTTTTCAGCAACATGGTTGCACATTTGAATTAACTATATGAGCAAAATTCTTCTCATGTTGATGGCTTAGCAGCAATTAATTTGAGGCCATCCAGTTACTACCAGTCAATAATACTAATCTAAGAGGGTCAGGTAATAAATAACATTTTCAAAAACTTTAAAATGTTGTGATTTCCCAAAGCTACTTAAGGGCAGATAAAAAAAAGTCACTGGCTGGTGACTGTTTCATAAGTGAAAATGGAGTTTTTACAGTTATAGAAACAGACAAAATCACTAACCCAAGGAGAATGGAAGGAAGGCCTCACGTTTCACAAAGTTGCCACTGCTATCCAGAAACCTCTGTGGTTCAAAAACACCCGGATCATTCCAGTACTTCTCATCAAAGTGTACAGAGTAGAGGTTTGTGATCACCATGGTGCCTTTGGGAATTGTGTACCCGTTGACTTTTGCGTCCTGGGAGGTGGCACGGAAAATACCAAGGGGCACAATGTTGCAGAAGCGAAGGACTTCGTGCAGAACTGCCTCTACATAGGGCATTTTATTCTTGTCCTCTAATGTGGATGGTCTCCCATTCACCAACACACTGTCGATTTCCTTGTGCACTCTCTCTGTGCAGGGAAAAACAGAGAATTTCAGGCATTCTTTCAGGTATAACATGACTTAGCCAATACATTTAGAACAAACAGATATGCATAAGTCACATGTGAATTCAAATGTTCCAATATTAGATAATGACTCTACTACAACTGACCTTGTATGTGGGGGTACAGGGCCATGTACAGCATAGCCCAGCGTAAAGTGTTAGTCGTAGTCTCTGTGCCAGCGATAATGAGTTCCCCCACTGAATAGATGAGGTTCTCATAAGAAAAAGAGGAATTTGGATTTCCTGTGTTCTGCTCCAACTCATCCAAATAGGCATCAACATAGTGACGTGGTACATGGGGCACCCTGCCGTTTGAAAATCCCTTTATAACCTCCGATAGGAAGTCATAGACCTCAGCAGCATTGCGGAAGAGCTTCTGGTGTTTTCCAAGTGGCAGATATTCAATCAAAGGAAAGGCATTGTAAAGGAGGGCCCAGCCACTCACAGCTAATTCCACATTCTCGCTGAATATCTCAATCATGTGCTGAAATTTCCGGTCATCATAGGTAAAACGCTGCCCAAAAATGATCAGATTGGTGATGTTGGACACTGCATTGGTCACAAGGTGTTTGGGGTTGAAGGGCTTTCCCTTGTGTTCATCGATGGCATCAACAAAGAACATGCACTCCTCTGAGATCTTTCTTTCAAACTGCCTCTGGCCACTGCCATAGTAGCGGAAAGAGTTGCAAGCCAGTTTGCGGTGCTCAAGCCAACCTTTGCCATATTTACAATTAAGAAGCCCTTTGAAAATATAAGAGAGAATTTTGCAATTTAAAATGCAAATGATGTAATCGGTATTGTTCTGAAAAAAAAAAATCGATACACTGTAAAGAAGAAAGAAGAAATCTTACCGCCCATTTTGGTCATTTTCTTGAACAAAGGTAGTGATGGACGATCAGCGAACACCTCGCTCTGATGGTAAAGGCATTCTTTAACACAGTCATACCCATTTAATACCACTGTCATGATACCTCCAAGATCAAGACTGAAAATCTGAAAAGTGCACATTGGAACATTAATGAAAACACTCTTTCATAAATTCACTCTACAATCCTTGTTATATAATAGATAATTGATATTCTAATTAATCATTTGACAAATATATATATTTTATATATATGACTGATTGTGCTAAAAAAATGTTGCATAAGTTCCTAAGCATAAAGGGACGACACTGCATAGTGATTTGACGACGGAGTGTCTTCAGTCAATGAGGACTGATACAGGAGGCCATTCCTGTCTACAAGAGTAGCCTCACAATAACATCTCTCTTCATTGCCTCTCCTTACATCTATGTATCTACTACTTATACTTTGACACTATCATTTGTCTTAATGGATTTACTAAGTATGAATTCAATTTTGAATCGCTTTCTTATTATTAATCTTTTTGGAAATCTATGCAGATGTTTTCTTGGAAATATAGAAAACAAAATAAGCCCCAAAATGGAACCCTGTGTAACACCTTAACTTATCCCCAAAGAGTTAGAATTATGGTCCTCCACATATACTCTACACTCTGTGTAGATCATTTCTGTATAATTTGTCATCCTTAATCACTAACAAAATGGCTATAAATTAATTTGAATGACAGGTATATTTATGAAAATGAAAGTTCAGAAATTAGACAGTAGGCCTACTTGTTAAATAGGTCTCCACACTTAAGGGGAGATACAGGCAGCTTTCCAAATTTTTTAAACTAGACACAAGACTAAAAAATATCAGCAACAGGTTCAGCTGTTATATCAGCCACCACTTTTAGCATAACCCGGATTGTTTGGATTGTCAGAATTATTATGGTCCATGTCTTGTTCAGATTCACATCTGTTCAAGTGTTGGCGAAGCCAGGAAGAGACATAGTAAGAGTTAAACAATCAAATACAGACTCAGCATGGTTACAGGATTTATTAAACGGTTACATCTTTGTTTGCAAATGACAGAATATGAGTTTTCTCTCTGGTCACAGTAGGGAGGGTTTCCGCGAGCTAGTAAGGGAAGGTCATTTAAAAAGTTATTGTATGTAAGAAAGCACGAAGTGAATGAAAGTTACTTTTCAGTGTTATCTCTCATCCACAGAGGCAACAAACTATCAATCTAATATCTTTTTATCTTGAAAATAAAAATACAACGTCTTACTTAAAATAAGTCTGTGTGGCTGTGAGCTATTAATTCTTGGGAGGGGGTTTTAATCTCATGGAGCCCCTGACTAGCCAATTATCCCCCTCTAACCAAACGCTACAGCTCGCCAAATGTTAGGGCGAGTCTCTTTTGTTCGTTTCATAATTTATCCAAGGTGTGTGTGTGTGTGCATGTTCGCATGTGTGTCACGAAAGTCTGACAGATCGCAGTCTGCACAGTCTGCAGAGCCCCCCCGCTTATTGCGTTGCAGGGTTAAAATGCGCTTTAGGCAGTCCGAGTCATTACCTGTCCGTGAACTTCGCTTTGCCTCTTGAGGAAGACGTGCGGCTCGGTGGCCAGAGAAAAAATGTTTCCTATTATAGGGATGGGAGATGGACCAGGGGGAAACCCCGGGGGTCTTCTCTGCTTGACGAGCTGGCGAACCAGCAGGAAGGCGAGGAGGGCGACAGCCAAGCAAACCAAACCAAGCAGAACCTCTGCGCAGGACACTGGCATCAGAGACGGAGATTTTAGTGAAACCATCTTCACAAAATTCTTTCTTCCCTGCAGACAAAGTCTGATCCGACTTCGGCCTCTCCTCTGAGGAACTGAAGCACATATGTATCATCTTGCACAGTTTCTATCCCCCGCCTCTAAGCCTAAGATTGGCCAGAAAGTGAGAGTCAACTATTGGTGAACTTTGTTCTGCTCTTGATCGATAATCCGGCTCTTAAATGTTTATTAGGTTGCCTTTTTGGGAGATTTTAATCATTCCGAGCAGCACAACACAAAATTGTACTTTTATTCATTGTTGTTAAAATGTTTTGGGTCCTAAAGTAGTATCTTTGTTCGACCAGTACAATGCAGATTGTGTAGTGAACAACTTGCACAAGACAGTTACAGTACAGTTACAGTACACCAGACAGTGATATAAGTTCAGCTCCTTAGTATGCCAGCCATGTGCATGTGAGCTAGTTTTGTTTTAAGATAAATTAAGGTATTCTATAAGCAGTTTGGATGCCACTTTCTGTTTGGAGAAACATGGAGCTGTTGCTTGTTTCAGTTCAAAACCAGGTTCTGTGAAATGAGAGTGAACTGGAAAAGCATTTGCCTCTTAGATCAGAAACGGTAACAACAAAGTTAGTGTGTGTGATAGAGAAAAAAGTATTGTGTAGCCTGTACATTGTATAGACTAAGACTTGCTTAATCTTCTTCAGGCAGCAGTTGTTCTCTTAAGAGTGATGATTTCAGTAGCAAAACAGGTCATGGCTATACATAGATATGTATATATAAAACACAAAACTCCTGAAACAATGTTCTTTTGAATGATGAGATCTTTGGAGATGTTTGGTTTTAATGCACAGTATTTAGTTCAAAATCAAATCCAGTGAATCAGCACAAACACCTCATATCAACTGTCAAACATGATGGTTAACGGGTGATGATTTGGGCTTGTTTTGCAGCCACAGAACCTGTCACCTTACTGTCGCTGAGCCAACCGTTAACGTCTCTGTATGCCGAAGCATTCAGAGGGTGAATATGAGGCCATCTGTTGGCCACATGAGGTTAAAGCTTGGCCAAAATTGTGCCATTCAACAGGACAGTGATCCCGGGCACACCAGCAAATCTGCAATATAATGGCCAGTGGTTCAGTCAAAGTCCAGACCTCGACTCAATTCAAATGCTGTGGCAGGACATTAAGAGAGCTATGTTTAAAGACATGAAAATCCTCTACAATGAGGTAAAAGAGTCAATGTCATACAAAATAAGTTGTTGCTATGAAATGTAGTTCCAGAAGCTGTTTAATAAAAGGGTGAACTTAGTTTTTCCCTGCAATGCTTTTGCATTTTGGCAATATATGCATATTGTGTCTACACCTAAATCTGATAAAGACTTTTAATTATATCCTAATACATAAAACTATAGAATTGAAAGAAGGCGTTCCTTCTTTTGCATTTGATTGTATAATAGCAACAGTAACATCAATCAAACTGACAATAATCATGACTCTTATAGCTGGTTATAGATGAGTTCTTAAAAGAAACAAAACTTCTTTTGTGTGCCAATTTTTAAGCAAGTAATGTCTGATCCAATAATCTGCTGCAGGTTTTTTTTTCACCTCAACGCATTACAGTTCAGATCATGCCCTACTTTTAGAGGTGAAAGGTGAAAGGATGTGAGACATTCCAAACATGCCTAGTTGTGTGCACTTTTCCAAGCTTGTAGGCCAGAATTTATGCAGGAGCGCACAGAGACATTCCAGGACCGGATGTGTAAAAAACAAAAGTATAAAGTACTTGCCAAAATATTTTAAATTATCATTTTTCTCATAGTCACTAAGCACTGCATTGCAATCAAAAGCTTTTATGGTTTGCAAACAGAAGTGGAGAATGGAGAGAGCTTGCAGAGGGTAACCTAAAAAAACACAATTGTCTCACTGATGTATATTTAAACTTTAAACAATCTGTATGTCTGTAAGATCCTGCTACAAGCTTGGTTCATGATGACTAGCTCCTCAATAGACATGAAGTTGTTTATCCAGCTGTTCCTTCCTGCTGAGGCAGCTGGTACGTTTTTTCCCTCTTCTTTCAAGATGGCCCAATGGCCCCTACAGACCTCTCCCAATCACTTAGATTTTCAAGGCTAACTAATGAAGACATTCTTGCATTATTTCTTTGCTTCCCTCCGACCACCCCTGACTCAGAAGCAGTTTTGAAAGAAATTAAAACAAATTTAACTAATAAAAAAAAAAAAATTAAATCATGTTCTCATCTTATTAGTAGTATCAAAACACTTGTGGCGAGAGTGTCCAGGGGAATTCTGACGGAAGTCAGGAGATGTTTGACATAGTTTCCATTGCTATTGCATTTAAAAGAAGAGTTTCTAAAATGTCCAGCATTTTATGTGGAATTACCTAAGACAGGTGTCAAGAATAAGCATGCATTCACAAGAGGAGCAATGGTAAATAATTGTGTGGCGTGACATTTACGTTTGACTTCTCCAAGCATGGAAAAAAAAATTCACCCATTTTATTTTTTTCATTAACGCCAGCAATATTTCTATGACTTCCTATGTCTGAGTTCTTCTCAGCTCGAAGTCCGTTAGACAAGTCATTTTAACATTTGACAGCCAGGCTGAAAATATCCCATTATTGATTGTCAAAACACAAAAATCTCAGTCATCTACAGCATCATTATTAGGAGGATGTACAGCATTGAACAAATTTTGCTTTTGACATATATGGGATTTTGTCATTATTGACAATTTATAGTTTGGTTGCAGATGATCTACACTTGAATTCGGTCTACTCTTCTTACTTCTATTTAAAGTAGGGCTGGGCGAGTTAACTCGTTATTATCGCGTTAACTCGTTAATTATTTAATGTCAATAAATATTTTATCGCGCATTAACGCAGGTTTTATTATTTATTTTATCATTGTAAAAGTCTGTTGCTCACAGGCTTTTATTTTGTAAAAGTCTGTTGCTGTCTGCTGCGGAACAAGAAAAGAAAGTAATTGGCAGATCCACCAAACATGGAGAAGGGTACGGAACTTTTACTCGGCCATTTTCATGTTAAAGTTCTTCCAGACGGCGGAGTCGACAGAACCAAAGTCATCTGTAAACACTGCCAAGTTGAATTGTCTTTTCTCCGTAGTAGTTTCAGTCTAAAATATCACTTAAAGGCAAAACACACAATTGATTCCAGCAAGTAATTCAACGAAACAAACAGTGGGGCGAGACTTCTACATAAAAACTACATAAAAATGCTGATGTTAAAAGTGTGTTTGCACAACAAATGTCATGGCACTTTCATTCATATGGCAGCACATTTAAAATAAAGCTAAATGCTAAAAGCTATACACTACTTTTGCATTCATTTTTGGATTTTGCGTACAAATGCGATTAATCGTGATTAATCAGGGAAATCATGTGATTAATTAGATTAAAAATTTGAATTGTTGCCCAGCCCTAATTTAAAGTAATCTTTGATTTGCCCTTGATTCAAGATCTCCATATTGCTGCTTTATCTGGAGGGTGAAGTTGGCAAATTTAAACTATTATTTGATTACGGTTATGTAACGATCACACAGATGTATCAGTCATTTCTATTTATTCATTTATCAGCTCTATCCTGCAGTGCTTTTATTTTTGTCAAATGCATGGGATCTTGATTCGGTTACGTCACAATTAGTCGGGCTAAATCGATCTTTGCGTTATAAAGCTATGTAAAGAGTATTCTTCTTGTTTCACTCCATTATGGGCCATGTGTGGCAGTTTGAGATAGTGGGTCCCCTGACTGCAGTGTTTCTACGGTGAATTATTTACCAACCGGATGACTGGAATTATCAAGTGCATGAGGAAAATCTCATTATAGACCTACTCTGTAAATCCTAATGCAGTCCAGAACCTCTACTCTCCTAACAACGTAATGACTGTGGCAGGAACGTCAAGAGGTCTTGTAATCCTTCTGTAACTTCTGGGCAGGTGTTTAAATGTTAGGTGAGGCTTGGTAAGCTGTCTAATGGAGAGCAGCTGTGGTATACTTCACATAATGTGTGTTGTTCACCTCGGTGTGGATTTCACGTTCTGTTCTGTAAATGCCACTCTCGTCCTGCTCTTCTATGCCCATTACAGTTTTTTTTTACTGTTAAAATGTTTTGTTGTTTACCGATTCCAGTAAAGACTGGGTTGTGACTTCTGACACCAGCTTTAAAGCTTTTACGTAGATTAATTTGGCATACTTCTTTCAAGGTGACTTTAGTCATTGAGGCGTTGTTGCTTTTTTGGTACTAGGACACACATATAATCGTGTTGATGTTCCTCCTCCCTACTTCTTTCACTCACAAATTCATTTTACAACGGTGTAAGCCTTTATGTCCTCTCCCTTTTTTGTAGCCCCCATCTGGGACTCACAGTCCCTTCCAAAGTTCTGCATAATATAGTTTAGATTTACCCAGCCTTAAAAAGATCATCCACATTGGAAAAAATGATGTCTTTTTCCTTTCCAAATGTGGTTCTGCCAATTTGAATGATGTAAGACATTGATATGAGAGACCTCTGAAGGACATTCTAAGATTGAGTTCAACATGAGCAAGTGACATAGAAAAAGAAAGAAGTTCCCAGTTTTTTGCCAAATTCCTACGAAGTCTGATGTTGCCTCTGTTAGGAAGAAGACACAACAACAATAACTCGGCTGAGACTGTCACGGATGAGCATTGCTGTGAGAATGATGCTGCCCTCTCTGTGATGAATGCTCTCCTGTGTTGTAATTAATTTTCCAGGCCAATTCATGCCCAATGGTAAGGAATGGGAACAGTCTTAGCTAATTGCAGTCTTGTCAATACACTGTTCCCCTTGGAATGTTTTTTCTTTTCTTTTGTCTGAGCAGACACTCGCGAATGAAGGCCTTGGAGTGGCATTTGTCAAATGTAAGATGCATCTCAGGATAGGAATAGGAAAGTATGTCATATCCTTATCTGGATCAGAGAGATATTGCAGTGCAGTTTTGTATAATTGGTTTTCAATGTTAGCATTTGAATTCTAGGTGGTCTGTATTTTTCATGTTTTTGATTTTCTGTTATTATAATACAAGCTTTTTATTGATTGAGACTGCAATTGAAGTTGAATGTGAGAAGCTACTTGAAAAAGAAATATAATTATGCCATAGAAATATACTCAAATACAAACAAGACAATTAACAATCACTGTGTATGGGATCTCTTGCCCCGTCTTGTGATCAAGTTCTAACTGCATGTGAAGCAAATGGAGACTAATTTATTGTCTCTGGTATGTGGCCTGCAGGCCTGCTCAATAGCACTAAAAGGCTCATCTACTCTAATGAGTTTCCTTGTGACGCAAAAACTAACTGGGAGGCAGGATGCTTTATGATACATCATCCAATATTGTTACATAAGGGGAATTATAGGATGGCCAGAAACCAACAGTCCAGTAATTAGCTCAGAGAAAGTGGATAGACACAAATAAACCGAGGCTTGTTTATCAGTGGAGAGCTGTGATGCTATTCCCACACACAAAAAAAGTATAACAAATTACTGCAACTCAGAAATTGCCTCCTGACTCACGTATTAACCAGCCTGCTTTTTAACTGTCCAGCAGTGCCTAATGGGGAAGGTTGTATTCAAACACGAGGTAGCAGTTTGTAACCAGAGTAAACCCAGTGCTGTGATTTCTACTTGTCCAGAGGTAGAAAAACTTCTTACAAAAACATGGTTTGAAAATGAACACTGGAGTCTTCGTGTGTCAGTGAGATTCCTGTGTCATTGTTTTAAAGTCCCACTTACCTTGTTTAAAATATGCCTATACTTCAAGTTCCAGTACCAACTGATTCAATACTTGACTGTCTTTTGAGAATTAAGTACATTGATGACCATGCACCGATGTGATTTGCATACAAGCTCTTTTACTGGCTTGCACTGAGTCACGTAGGACTTCTGATTGGTTGGCAGTTTGAGGTAAAGCATTGGATTAACCAATAGACTTTATTCAAGTGTTCCCTCAGTTAGCACAGAAATCCATAGGGAACATATATAAAACCTTGTACCGTGAGAGACCTCAGCAGATTCACAAAGAGCTCATCATTTAAATCTACATTGGCAGAAGATCTTTTATCCTAAGGTGAGTGCCGAATAATCGCTTTCTTCCCCTTGTTTTTTGTATAAGTTGTGTTGTCACAGTGAGAAAACTAGAATCTGATGCTGTGAACTTTGGAGAAGGTGAGTAAGTTGTATTCTACAATAACTAATGGTTGCTAAGAGAAGGGAAAGTCTTCCCTGCTGCTTTGATAATGCTTTACTATCTATGGCAGGATGTTGTTAATTCCATTAATGGACAGAACTTCTGCTACGGTTGCTGGAAAAGCACCCAGCTACACTAATAACTCTTCAATCTGGCTGGGCAAACACAGTTACTCAAAGAGCAATGGAGTGTGAGAGGAGCGATGTATAAAGGCACAAAACATTAAGGAAAAAAAAAAGTTGTGCAAAGTGCATTTAAGAAAGCTTTTTTTTTAAATTGCCCTGTTTGGTATATTCTGCATTTTCCACAGGGAATCACGATCATGTTGAAATTCTGGGCACTACTTCTTGCCTACACGCTGATCATTTGTCAGGTGTACATCTCAGAAGCAGCTCCATCCAGGTAAGAGCTGAAACACCTTCCCTATAAAAATCAAATACATTTACCTTGAAAAATTTGTGTACAGAACAAATTCCCTTCTTTACCATAACTAAGTAGATAGATGCTTTTTATTTTCTTTAATTTCTCGTTTAATTACTAGAACAATCACATCAGATTGCGTCCATTACTATTTTGTCTTTATGTGCCGTTTACAACTTGCACATTTTTTAGCCAGTGTTGTAGCAGAATAAGAGACTCCAATGTGCTGAAAGGAAATGTCTATTTTCAGAACTAGTAAGGAGTCCATGTTAGATGGAGTCACACTATCGAATGATGATGCTGAAATGTTACTCAGAGCTATCAAGGAGATCATGCAGACAACCTCAGATGAAGCAGCCCAACAAGGAGTAGAAGGGGAAAGGTATGGCTTTAATATTTTTTATCATCTTTGAATAATTGATCATATCTTGTATATCAATGATCAATTATATCTTGTATAATTGATCATATTTTATATCAAATATATAAAAACTTTGTGTACAAGCCCAACAGCTCCAACTTTGGTGTTAATTAATTGCTAAGGTATACAGTGGCATTCATGAACATCCCTCCCTCATGACAACTAAATGCATGGAGTGCAGTTTTTCATTTATTCATACATCCATTCATTCAGTATTAAGTGATTTGCCTGCAGTTAAGCATCTGAATGACAATGGAGAGCATGATATCAAACATCAAAATATGCATGACAGAATTAAACCCCAGAATAACAAACAAAAATCAAATATTCTGGTTATCATTGTTGTTTCATATGCCTGCTAGATTTGTCAGCATGTGTTTGAAAGATCTAATACAGCTTTTCTGTTATTCCATGACATTTCAGAAAACAACCATGCATGTAATCATCAGCAGTTATTTGCATGTTACTGTACTGTAAGCCTGTTTTCTGCATGTTTCTCTCCATCTCTAACAGCTTGGATAGACCCGTGTCTAAGCGCTGCACCGGCTTAAGCACATGTGTGTTGGGCAAACTCTCCCAGGATATTCACAAACTGCAAACCTATCCTCGCACTGATGTGGGAGCAGGGACACCTGGCAAGAAGAGAAGTCTAACTGAGCAATATGAAAACTACAGCAGCTCATACAATTGAAACTCTCAGTTTTAGTTGATCTAACAGATGCTTGTTCATCCAGCCCCCCACACACCAGACTGCATGTGGATCATATTCGTCTGACGAAAAGCTAAAAAAAAGAAAAGTTTTCCAATCTCATACATTCGATTTTCAGAGACCCAAATCAGCTGCAAAATTGTGGGAATTCTGTACAATGCAATAAAAAATGAGAACGGCTAAACTACTGTCTGATGGTCCGTTTTTTTTCTCTTAGAAGTAATTGTCTTTTTTCCTTTAGATCAGTACTTATTTGACTTGAAGCTATTTTTTCCCATAAAACATAATATTTCTGTAAACTTATCGAACAAAAGTGAAAGCAAAACGGGGTCAGCAAGACTGGCTATACTAAACACACAATTGCTGGAAATTTTCCCTGTGAAAATATGTATTAAATGTCGCTCTTGGTAATTCTTGGAAATGCTGCTTATTAATTAGTCTTATCTTGATTATCATAATTCACTGCCTTTTTCATTCCCACAAGCAACACAACAGCTCAAAAGCGGGCGTGCAACACAGCCACCTGTGTGACCCACCGCCTGGCAGACTTTTTGAGTCGGTCAGGGGGGCTGGGACACAGCAACTATGTTCCAACCAACGTTGGTGCCCTGGCGTTCGGCAGAAGGAAGCGTCATGGTCCTGTGTGAGTACAAGACCAGTACCATGGTATGTTATTGCTTTATACTCAATATCATTGTGGCTAAAACTGTAAATAATGCAGAAGAGAGGGAATGATCAAAATATATGCGTTGAGATATTTCTTTTTTTATTTGTATTTGGGATTCATGATTAGAAAACCTTTCAAACGCAAAGCACAGCTGCTCTTTTTGAGCACATATCTCTAACTTCAAAATGAAGATATTTAAGTATATGTTAATGAACATGTTCACCTTGGTGACTCCCCAGCAGGTGCAAGCTGACAAACCCAAAGAGTTTTTGGCCTTCGGATCTCCATGTCTTTGTCTTTCTGTTCCTCTCTACCACGCCCACAAAGCTTAACATTTTGTTTGGTTTTCTCTCCTCTCTTTGGCTCTCTAGGACGAAGTGCCTCGTCTCTTGAGTGACAGAACTGCATCATCACCCAATTACTGTAGAAACACTCTAGAATAAGCATAATTTACAAAATAAAGGCTTCTTCATAAAGTTGTGTTGCTTTCAGACAACTGAACAGTTGCAGATATCCATCATTAGATCTTCGAAACAGAAAGTGGATTTCTGTCTCTGCACTTCAGACCTGTGACTGCAGTACAGTGTGTATCACTGGAAGTCCTTTGCTGTACATCTGCGCTGCCGACACAACCCTTCTCCAACTGTGGCTGTCTCGTGCCTTGATGTAAGACTTCATTAAATGTCAGTATGATAAACAAATGTGAGAAGCTTACTAATTCTGAATATTGTAATAAATGTGATTTGAGAGCTGGAATAAATTGTATTTTAACTACATTTTGCACCCCTGTTATACTCTGTTGAAGGGCTGATATGGGGGATAATATGATATGATGAGAAATCTGCTTTCCAGTGTGGCTTTGTTGATACATGTGGTTTGAAAACTGCATGTTCTATGTTTTATGGACCATTTCCAAAGTTTATATGATTCTTGAATTGTTGGGTCATAAATTGTTGGGTTATTATTTAGTCTTGAGACAAAATTATACACGTCGCTCAAAATTGACGACATCATATCATGCTTGTTTCATTTTGCTCCCCAGTGGTTTTTCACAGGAAGTTGAACTGCATACAAGAAAAAAATGTCTGAACTGAGAACTTTGTTTAAGCTTCTCCTGCAGCATTGTGTTTAACTTGGTTTGTAAAAAAAAAGAAAAAAGAAAAGATATTAATGTAACTCCATCCCATCAACAAGGAGAAAGGGTGTTTTGGGGTATGGACTAACTAAAACTGACCAATCATCTTCCATTTGACAAATCTTCACTTAGACTGGAAAGCGTTGCATTAATCTCAAGTGTCTGAAAATCATTTGGGAAGCATCTTTTAATGTATCTTGATTTTGTATTGACAAGAGGTATAGTAGACTTGGAGCATGGGAGACCCATCTGTTGTGGAAACACATACGTGTCAGAAATCTTTATCAGGTTACAATCAGGTAAACGCTGACCTTTATCCCCCAAACTCACAAATCCCTCTGACGAAATAGTCATCAATTGAAAAACTCAATTGGAATCATGTGGCTGTTCACCACAATATGCATAAAAGTTCCTTTATTTGTCTAAACTCATCTGTATCTCCATCTGTTTAAGTTATTTGTCATGATCACAACTGTTAACTTCACCCAAATAGATAAAGATGTGAATGAAATAAGTTTTTTTTTTAAATAAAAGTCCCAAAATCACTATAACTCAGTTTCATAGTGTCATTTATACAATTAAACATTATTTGTATATCACTTCAAAATAGATATTAAACAGAAAGATAACAGTACAGTGAAATTTCAAATCCATGTTAACTTTTGCAGAAAACTTTATGTTTTGTGTTGTGAAACTGTTTATGGCTACACAAGTCAGAATACTTTTATTAAATTTACACAATTAACTGGCTTACAACCATTTTCTTTCTTGAATTGAATCTGAACGGTTTTTTAAATGAAGCTACAACCATAATGTGGACCTACGTAGAGGAAATTCCCAGCCACATATCCGCTGCTGAAATGAACTTTATATGATAAATAATCTGGCTACTTTTGCTGTAAAGTGCTGATAATACAATTATTTGAAAATAACATTCCACTACTGTAGTTACTTATTTAGCTCAGGGACACATTCCTCTTTGCAAAAAGGCTGAAGAATCTATGTTGCTCTCATTACAAGACAATGGCACAGATTTAGCATCTGACTCTGACAACAATACTAGACTCTCAGTGAGTGTTTACAGAAAAAAGTATCACAATCAGTGCAGCAGAACTCGAGATATATTTCCTTTAATGAAAGCCAGAGTGCATTATCCACAATACACCATGTCATAGAAAGTTAATGGTTCACTGCCAGAGTCCAAACAACCAATGCGCAGCCTTGATTACAGTTACACCTACAGCTGTGTCATCTCAAAGCTGAAGTCATATCCAAGATGAATCAACGCTTCCACTTTTGTTTAATCAAAATGCTGTGATGCACACTGAATGTTAATGTGCTCACAACCGGCACTGATCTACAATAATTCAATCCAGCTTTTTTTTTTAGGTCAGAGGGTTAACATGAAGATAAAATTTAACAATGTGCAAGGTGTTGCAACTGAAAATACTTTTAAATGTATAGCAAAAAATAATATAAGAATGCAGTAAAGTAACAGAGCTATATATATATTTTTTTTTTATGCTGTACAAGTGTTTGTTTGTATGTGGCAGTATGCACATTTGTAAAGAAAGCCAGAAGAACCAGTAACTAGACGAGGTCACTGGTTCTCACATTATTAAGCAACTGCTGATGCAAAATTTGGGTCCTGTCAGATCTTTTTGTGTCAGCGGGTCGTGATGGTAAAGTATTTTTAGCTGAAAAGATAAACTACCATTCTGCTAACCCCAAACATAACCATTTCTTAGTGTGCATCAAATTTGCCCGTTAAAGTTGAAAACATTGTAATTCTAAATTGCTCTCCTCACAATCCTCTGGAGGAGCTGAGGATAGAACCACCAACTGTACAAAATCTGCTTTGGAACTAATTAAAGAACAAACAGGTGGACTAAAATACATTTTTTGTCTTTTATTACAGACAAATGTTGGTTGACAGGTGATTAGTCCATACAAAGCTATTCAATTTGTTATATGAATACTGCAAAGTAGATGTCATTTGAATTGAATACTATTTTTCTGAGTTGAACTAAGGATACTTAGTCAAGGTTTGGTAACTAGTTTAAAGGGTTCCATTTAACAGTAAATGTATAGTTCTCAGAGGTCTGTTTTTCCTAAAGGGCTCAATTGAGAAAAAGTGTTTGTTTAATGACGACTGACCAACATTGAGTTAATACTGTGAGCATTCCCTTATAAGGGAAGGTATTGAGTTTTCATTTGAATTAGCCAATTATTTTTCTAAACCAGAGCTAGGCTCTGTTATTACTAAACACACTGTTTATTTTCCTTCATGAGCTTAATATTGGCTGATATTGACATTAGGTTGATATATCTTTTCATCCATTCTCTACTTTTTCTGTTTGAACCTCATTTTGGAGGAGAATGCTTTAACCACCAGGACTGGTGGCCCTCTAATTAGCCAATTCAAATTTAGCCAATTAGCTCATTTATAAGCTAACTTTAACCAGTACACATACCCATGTTTTTGAAAAAATAAATAAATAAATCAGAGCACATAACCCAGAAGGTAGTGCTTATCTTTGGAAATCCCATTAAAACCAGCCTAGAAATGGAAATAGGATTTTTCACAGAAATCTAAAGAAAAATTAATTTGGGATCATTATATTACCAGTACATTCTGCACTCATACAAAACCTAATGTTCCCTAGACATAACCAGTTAACGCAAATGAAATCTTTCTTACCTAATGATAACTTTGCTGTAACAGTTGAGCTAATTGAATGCAGCTGCTTTTGATGATTTTAGACATTGCACTTTCAACAAACATTCAGGAACATCACAGTCAGTGGAAAACCCTTCAATAATCGATAGATATATAGAACTTTATTGATCCCTTTAGGAAGTTCCCTCAGGGAAATTAAGATGTAAAATGAAAAGAAGAAACTTGAGTTTTGGGACGCTTTATGGAACATCTAAGCTAGCAGCAAAGATAAGCAATTTCTTACATAATTCCTCTCACAAGAAGGGCTTTCCCATTTTTCCAAACCATGGAAACTGCAGCATCCAAAGTCAGTCTGTTCCTATGCTAGCATTTAAATATTCTGTAAAGACTTTTACAAGCTAAGGACCATTTTGACAACAGAGAAGCTGTTGCTTAAGAAGAACAACACTTTACAATTCATCTGACCTGTGTGAGGGACGGATGAGAACCAAAAGAAAGTAGCTGTTTTTTGTAGGATACATTGCTGCATACATTTAATTTAGTTCTGTCTGATGTGTGTATCTGCATTGATGAATAAACAATATGTCTATGTATAGTCTGTTTAACAGTGATGTGCAATGTCACTGTTAAGGTAGTTTAGCCACTGATCAAATATTTTATTGAAAACATTGAGTTGCATTCCAGCCACTTTGTTTTGGTTTGTACTCTTGGGGCAGCATGTAGAAATGATTCATAACATTTATTTGGAATGAAACGATTCTGTAACCGAGACTGAGACTACAATACCAATGTCCGCGTTAGTAGAGGACGTTCACAAGGATTGAACTGTGAGGTTGGCTGACCATATTCTTCACTTTATTTATATTTTATTCACATCACCCATAGGTTTTCTGGACTGTCTTTTTGAAGATTTGAGGTCAGCATATACCTTATATAGAAAACAAATCCTAATTTAAGTCTTATTCTATGGAACTGCTCCTTACAACCACCAGCACACTGAATTGTAGCTAATGAAATGATAGAGGCTTGTGGGAGAAATTTGTAGTAATTCAAAAGAGAGGTTGATTCTTTTTGAATGAGTTTCTGTAAAGCCACAGGTTATCTGGAACCAGCCTTTGGACGCATGGCACCTTTAGACACTGCACTGAAGACGTGTGAATGTGTTTACACTTTACTAGTGTTAACAGTCCTCAGTGCTACAAGTGGAACAAGTCTTTTAGATAACGAGTGAAAACACAAGCAATCTGTTGAAGCAGCTAACGGCGTTGCATCACATTCATCTAGAGAATGTGAGTTAGTTTATCTCCTGTTGCCCCAGGTTTATTTGCTAGCAAACAGAAAACCTACCCACACTGTTGACTAACAAACACAAACATGGGTCAATAACAGTGTTGGGAGTAACGGCGTTTAAGTATAACAGAGTTATTAACGGCGTTATTTTTCCAGTAACGGAGTAATCTAATTAATTACTTTTCCCATCGTTACAACGCCGTTATCGTTACTGAGAATATAAAGTGGCGCGTTACTACAATTAGGTTGTAGGCTTTCGGCTACACATCAGCTGCATGCTGCCTGGAGAGAGCAGGGGTGGGGATGATGACCGTTGCAAATGCGATGATGACTGGCTGTGTCGGCGGATGACCTGCTCACGCTGTCTCACTGCATGCGCTGACGACTACTACAAAACACACACGAGACAGCTACAATGGCGACGAGCCAGGGAAGTTCAAAGGTAGCGTTCTCTAACTGGAAGTACCGGCACTACTTCTCCCTTGTGGAGATAAAAGGCAAGAATGTGTATGTAACATGCACGCTATGCCCAGGGAAAAAAACTTTATCCACGTCTGCCTCAAGTAACTCAAATCTAATGAAGCACCTTACATCAACCCAACGAGACAAACAAACATCCACGCTCACACTCACTTCTAGGTTAAATTTAGAGACACCAATTATCCTAAGATGCATGTTTATGGGTGGTGGGAGGACGCTGGAGTACCCGGAGAGAACCCACACATATACACACTGAAAGTCCCCAGCCGGGATTAGAACCAGAAACCTTCTGATGAAGCAGAATTTATTGCTTTCAGAGCTCATGGATTCATAGGTTTTTAATTAGAAAGCTTAGTTTGTTGGTAGTGAGTGTCATATCTCCATCGTAGTGAGGTGACATGATTTATTTAGAAAAGCTACACCGGCACCTTCTGTTGTTCAGACAGATACTCCTTGCTCTGAGGGAAAGGAGCGGCTTCATGGATGCACATGCTGGAGTCCTGGCAGACCTTCTCCTTTGTGCTTCCATGCTTTCTCCTCCCTCCCACGTTTGACAGAAAAGTGAGAACAGTTTTGCCATGAGGCCCAACCCATTGACAGAGGCACAGAGAGGATTCTTCTCTTGTATAGGAAGAAAGATGACTCAAAAGGTTATGGATTTAAAAAAAAACTTTCAGTTAGTAAATTACAGTTACTTTTGGACACACTCCCCAACAAAAATCACCCCAATCATTCCAGAGTAGTTAATTATTTCCAAATAGACTTGTTCAAGTCACCGGCAGGACAGCTAGATTGCATGACTCTTTATGTATATTTTGGGAGCAAGCCCCCAAACTTGAAAAAGGTTTGCCAATATTACTCGTGCTGGGGCAAGCGAGGGTCATTTTATATTTTGAAACATTGAGCTAAAATATTTTTTTGACATCCAGGTTTTGGTGTCAGCTATACAGGATAAACGCTTCTTGAACATCAGTGTAATCATGATTTTATGGGTATATAATTGCATGTCAACTTTGTAGCAGTGAAAATCAACTTGTGTATGCAAGAACTGACAAAGAGGAAGCATATAAATAGAGAAAAAGAGGGCCCAAAATGGACCCCTGGTTGACCCCACCAGTGAGGGGAGCACATGAGGAGAAGACCTGTCCAAGGAAGAAGAAACAAACCAGTCCAGGGCCACAGCCCTGACATCAAAGTATTTCAGATTATAATGTCATCAAAAACTTCAAAAACATAAAAAATGCACAATTTTTTGTTGCACTGAGCTAATAAACTGGGGCCTGTATTTGTAACATAAAAAAATCTACACTGTTTAACTTCTACAGGCATTTCATCATTCATTGTTACACAGACCTCTTACCCTCTTAAATCTTTTATTTTGTCAGTGTAACATCTGTCATTTTATTGTCCGCTTTACAGCTATTCTGTTACAACGACAGATAATCTGACAATTTTCCTAATGATGCAAGCAATCCTCTGGAGTTGTTATGGGCCTAACAGCCCCCCTGAGTGTAGTCACTATTTCTCTCGAGTATCTATCTAACAGACCTTGAGCTCCAAGGCTGCCAATTCTCACTAATTGACATGGTTGATCAACCAGTTGTTTGACTCACACTTCATCTTGTGCCATTTTAAAACTTTGAATATCAACAATCAGAGCTTTTTACAGTATTATACAAGATAATTCAGTACTTCACAAAATATAAATTGATTTCTTTAAAAATCAAATCTCTGATCGGATATTGATCCACTTATGGAAACACCATAATATAAATGTCCCTTTTCTGGGCCCAATAAATCCCATTCACTTTAATTTATCATATAAAATGCTGTGATTTCAAGTAAAAACAATGAACTAGTAACAAATGTAACAAATCAATGTTCAAAAGTTACATTGGCAAGGTCAGTCTAGAAAGGTTACAACTATATGAAAACAAAACTTTTAACAGGTTGAAACAATGGCTGAAATATTGTTAGACGGGGGGTAGTTTTTAAAACTCAGTTCCCTCCTGAGTGCAGACTGACAATACATGTTTAAGACAATTAACTGAAGGAGAATAGGGCTATTCTTGGATGTGAGTAGCCATGTGAAAACTCTCAAGCAGAGCTAATGAAGGAGAAGAGGGCTAGTGTTAGACTTGGTTCAAAGTCTCAGCGGAGTTGTTGAAGACGCCAACACTCTGGAGTGTCTGGGGACAAGCATCCGTCACTTTTGTCTCATTACCATCTGGATGCAAAACTGGGAGTCATATAGTCGCTGTGTCTTTTCTTGTTAAACAAAAGTTCAAAGGCATTTTTGTGCGTCCCAGCTAACTGTTTGGCACGCAACATTTCTGTACATACGGGACAATTAGGTAACTTTTAAAAGGCAGTCAAAGATTCAAAGATTCAAAGTTTTATTTGTCACATACATTGTTATACATGGTACAACATGCAGTGAAATGACCTTTGACCGCCGTCCACAAAATACAAAATATAAACTAGGTAGCAAAGTAACATTAATGGAAAGTTAAAGTAAAATTTTAAATTCCTAAATTAGAATAGTAGAATATCAAATAAAATATATAAAATATATAAGCAAGATTAAAGTACAAAATAAGATTAAAAATATATACATATAGAATAAAATAGAGTGCAAAATAAAGTAAAGTAAAGTAAATATAAGTATGTGCACAGGTTAAAGTCGTGGTATGTGCAAAAATGTGCAAAAAATGCACAGGTTAAAGTCCGAGATATGTGCAAAAATGTGCAAAAAAATGCAGTTTGTTGTTTGAGTGTGCAAAAAAAATGCAAGAAAATGCAGTCCGGTTGTGTGTGTGAGTGAGGTGGTGGACTAGTCTCTGTTCTCATTCAGGGCACGGACAGCTTGTGGGAAAAAGCTCCTCCTCATTCTCTCTGTGTTCGCCTTCAGGTTGCGAAAGCGTTTCCCAGAGCGTAGCAAAGAGAAGAGTCTATTGTCGGGGTGACTGAGGTCCTTCACGATCTTCCTGGCTCTGATCTAGCACCGCTTACTGTAGATAGTCTGAAGCTTGGTCCGGGTGATACGTTCAGCCGATCGTACCACTCTCTGGAGAGCCTGCCTGTCCTGCTTGGTGCTGTTCCAGAACCAGGTTGTGATGTTCCCCGTGAGGATGCTTTCGATGGTGCAGGAGTAGAAGTTCTGCAGCACCTTGGAGGGCAGTCTGAAGTCCCTTAGACATCTGAGGTGGTAGAGACGCTGTGATGTTACATGGCGTGGAAGCTTTGATGAACGTTGTCCAGACAATAGCAGTGAACTGTCTAAAGCACCTCCATACTAGATACCTGCGGAAGCTCGTGTTACAGCTCATCTCTCTGAAGTACCACTTACCTCAATTTGCAGAAATTTCAAACAGAAAAATCCATTTGATCAATGCCCAAAACCCTAAAGTATTTTTTAGAGGTAGATTTGAAGATCCCACTGTCCCGAACCAAGATAGAGAAATAAGTTTTGTAACCTCCATCACCATATTTGAATGTGTGAGCACGAATCAAATCTGCATGTCTGCAAGTACAAATAAAATTAAAGCTGCAAGCAGCCTTGAGCGGGATCGAGCCTGTGCGCACGTCGGGGCACACGCTGGACGCCGTAGTTGCGCAGCTCTGCCCACACGCACTTTACGCTCTGCATACATACGAGCACATAATAACCCCAATGCGGAGGGGCTTTTTAAAATTTCTAGGGGGCGCCACTGAGCCAATTTTCTCTGCCCACACACGATACCCTTTACATACGTACGAGGTCGTCAGGGTGGACGTGTGTGCCAAGTTTCATGACCTTGAGATGATGATAAGATAAGGCTTTCAAACCACAAACGCCATCACACGATTTTCACCGCCTGACCACGCCCACACTGTTCAGAGTTTGGAAAAATTTCTCAAGAATTTTTTTCTCCCATAGCTTAAGAGTAACCTGGCCAAGTTTGGAGCTGTTATCATCAAATCTGTAGGATGAGGTCGATCAAATGCCAGGTGTGGAAAAAAAAACAACGTTTCCAACCACCAGCAGGTGGCGCTATAGGTGGATGTCACTATGATTATATGTGCGGATTCAGGCTGGGTCCAGCATTCACCGTATGAAGTTTGGGACAGATTGGATAATGTGTGTGGGAGTTATAAGCGACATCATTTTTTGTGGCGAGTGACTGTGAGTCATCAAACTTTGAGGCGTGGCCACACCCTTTGAGGTTTGAAAAAGTTTCTCAAGTTTTTTTTCCCCCCCATGTCTTAAGAGTAACCTGACCAAGTTTGAAGCTTGTAGCATTAAATCTGTAGGACGAGTTTGATCATATGCAAGGCGTGGAATCGGTCAAAAATGGCCCCAAAACGCACCTTCCATCCAAAATGGCCGCCTTCCTATGAACCTGGGACCACAAGAGAGACGTTTTTGTGCGTCTGGGCATGATGAATGAGTGTACCGAATTTCATCGTCCCACGTTAAAAAAAACCCAATGCAAGAGTCATTTTGGCACACACGATACCCTTAACATATGTGCGAGGTCGTCAGGGTGGACGTGTGTGCCAAGATTCATGACCTTGTGATAACGATAAGGCTTTCAAATCACAAACACCATCACACGATTTTCACTGCCTGGCCACACCCACACCGTTCAGAGTTTGGAAAAATTTCGCAACATCCCCCCCCCATAGCTTAAGAGTAACCTGGCCAAGTTTGGAGCTGTTACCATTAAATCTGTAGGAGGATTTTGATAAAAAAAAAGACGTTTCTAACCACCAGCAGGTGGCGCTATAGGTGGATGTTACTATGATCATATGTGCGCGTTCAGGCTGGGTCCAGCATTCACCGTATGAAGTTTGGGACCAATTGGATGATGTATGTGGGAGTTATAAGCGACTTCATTTTTTGTGGCAAAGTGATGGCGTGTCATCGAACTTTGAGGTGTCGCCACGGCCACACCCTTTGAGGTTTGAAAAATGTTCTCTAGTTTTTTTTCCTCCCATGTCTTAAGAGTAACCTGGCCAAGTCTGAAGCTTGTAGCATTAAATCTGTAGGACGAGTTCGATCATATGCAACGCGTGGAATTGGGGAAAAATGGCACCAAAACATACCTTCCATCCAAAATGGCCGCCTTCCTGTGGGCGTGGGACCATGGCGGCAGAGACTTTTTTGTGCGTCTGGGCATGATGAATGAGTATACCGAATTTCGTTGTCCCAAGCGAAACTAACCCCAATTCGGGGACCATTTTAAGTATCGTAGGGTCAATGAGCGACTCCCCCCCAAAAAAAGTCCAGATTTTTTCATGTCGTCGACTGGCAGGTGGTGCTTGCAAAATTTCATGAGTTTTTAAATAACTTTTGCAAAGAATGATAATACGAACTCCTACAGATACAATAGGGTCCTTGCAGTTTCACTGCTCGGTCCCTAAATATAGTGCAGATAAATTCACCAAAAGCAAAGCTTTTATCCTGCCTTTTACATACCGGATAACCAATGGAAATACATAGTTTGACTCACCAGTCACATTTACTTTATTGTTCACCAATCATAGAGAAGGAGGGGCAAGCTGTCTGTGCCTGCAACCAAACTTTATACTGTTTGTAAAAGTACGGCCACAGCCGTGAGTCAGAAGGTGATTGATATATATGACCGATTGCTTTCAGTAACTGGTGTGACTCACTTGTGCAGCAGCAACTTTTGCAAGACCAACACAATGGCTTTGAGAAATCGTAGCCTTTTCTGCTTTGCAGAACAACTCAAGCACTGAGATTATAATACCTCTCATCATGTGAATTTTATCTCATCTGTCTACATAACATATTTCCACAAATTTTCTGACTTGTCCACTTGATCTTCAAGAAACTACAGACGGGCAATAATATCTTCCTGGGAGAGCAGTTGCTTTGCCCTTACAGCCCTCTCATACACACCTGACTGTCTGCAGGAAAGGTGAGAACTTAGCTGGAGTCATGTGATCGTTATTTTTTGTCTGTTTGTCAGCAAACTTGTTGTCATTTGTCTATGTTTAAACAAAATTGAGCAAACACTTCCAAGATAAATTTCACAAATGTCTGAAAGTTGCAGGATGGGTAAATGAATGTTCTAACTTGAATTCCTTTTGTTTGAAGTGAGACCTTATTTGTCTGTTTGTTAGCAGGACTTTAAAAAAATTGTATTAAATGTTTATGGTGGATAATTCTAGACTGCTTGTTACGTCCACTTGGTGACCCAGTCAGCAGACAATAACACGACAACCAATGAAATCAAACAAGTCTTAGTGAAAGTGAACAACGTGGTTTATTAAAACAAAAAGACACACTGAAGTGGGGGAGGATGGGATAAAGAGATTGTGCCAAAACAAATGAAATTAATATAACAAAAGGAGGCCTACCTAAACTACCTCTGAAGAAAATAAAGTGCAAACAAAATGGCTAACTGGCTTCTCTAGCAAAAGAACATTTCAAAACATTACAGGAGTGGCACAACCAATAAACCTAGTGAGATAACAATTTTCACCTACGTGCATGAACAGATGTAAAGGGTACCCCAACTTACCTAGACCCAAAACCTCCCACCACATACAGTCCAAATTAAGAGTCAGAGACACTACTTAGCCAGACGAGGACAGCAACAAGCACAAGCAAAAACCAAAAAGGGCCAAAGGTCTGGGATGTCCTCCATTTTAAGGTCTCTCCCTTGTCACCATAGGCCAGCTGGGGAGGTAGAGAGCCAATGAGCAGCCGAGCCTGCTTGCACAGGTGAACAGCATTTCTGCTGTAAGCACCTAAAAGACACAGGGGAGGGGGGGAGAGACACAGACAGAACGCACACACTCACACATACATGCCTGGCATGTAACACCCCTACCCATATAAGTCCAAACATGTAAGGTTTGGAACTACATCACTCAATGCTACTAAAAAGCACGCGATAAAGCATCGGCTAGAACATTCTCAGAACCCTTTTTATGATAAATTTCAAGCTTGTAGCTCTGAACGATCAGGGACCAACGCATGAGACGTTGGTTTTGATTTTGCATCCTGGAGAGAAACACAAGAGGATTATGGTCTGTAAACACCTGAATAGGCTTCACACTGGATCCGAGATAAACCTCAAAATGTTGCAGGGCGAATAGCAGTGCAAGAGTTTCCTTTTCTATGGTTGAATACTTAAGTTGGTGTTTATTGAACTTTCGTGAGAAGTAACTCACAGGATGAACGATGCCCTGGTGGTCCTCTTGTAGAAGAACAGCACCAGCACCAACTCCACTGGCATCAACTTCAAGCTTGAAGGGCAGTGAGAAATCTGGTGCGGACAAAACAGGAGTGCAACACAGTAGACTTTTGAGACTCTCAATAGACTGTTGACACTCACTGGACCAACTAAATGGTTTTGAGGGACTGGTTAAGGCAGTCAGCGGAGCAGCTACAGAGGAGAAGTTTTTACAGAAACGTCCATAGTAGCCGGCCATCCCAAGGAAACGGCGCAACTCTCTCCTGGTGGTAGGTACGGGAAATGCAGCAATGGCAGAGATCTTTGCATCCACGGGACGCACCTGTCCTCGACCAACCTGCTGACCAAGATAAAGCACAGTGCCTTTTCCAAATTCACATTTGGCAAGGTTGAGGGTAAGAGAGGCACTGGACAGACGGGTGAAAACTTCTCTCAATGTAGTCATGTGACTAAGCCAGTCATCTGAATACACAACAATGTCATCCAAGTATGCCCTGCAGTTCGAAACACCTCCCAGTACCTTACTCACTAGCCGCTGAAAAGTAGCGGGTGCATTGCACAGACCAAAGGGCATCACAGTGTACTGGAGGAAGCTGTCAGGGGTTACAAAAGCTGAAATTTCAGAAGCACGTGCAGTTAAAGGAACCTGCCAGTATCCCTTTAACATGTCAAGTTTACTGACAAAGTTTGCTGGACCGATTTCATCAATGCAGTCATCAATAAGAGGTAATGGATGTGCATCCGGAACTGTTACAGCATTTACCTTGCGGAAGTCCGTACAGAATCTCTGACTTCCATCAGACTTTGCATCAAGAAGACAAGGGGAACTCCATGGACTAGAACTTGATACTGCAAATCCATTTTGTAGGAGATAGTTGACCTCTTTCTTCATGATTTCCCTCTTAGTGGGATTAACTCGGTATGCATGCTGTTTAATCGGTGCTGGGTTTGTCAGAACTATATCATGAGCGATGACGGAAGTTTGTGAGGGAATGTCATTAAACAGATTTGGGAAATCACAGAGAAGTTTCTCAACATCACAATGCTGGTCGTCAGAGAGATGAGACAAGTAGTGGGACAAATCAGACAATACCTCAGTATTACTGAGCCTCACCCCCTGTGGTGTAGCACTATGCATCACCAACTCATCATCATCGTCATCCTCATGAGAGCTCACCTTCGAGACGGAAGCCATAGGTGAGACGGCAGTCTGCACATCTTGAGCTGTGGATGATCCATTTTGATTCTCTCTGGAGCAGTACTGTTTCATCATGTTGACATGACACATTCTGGACCGCCGCCTGCGGTCAGGTGTTTTGATGACATAGTTCGTGTCACTGAGTTTTTTCTCTACAACATAAGGACCAGAAAATTTAGTTGAGAGGGTAGAACCAGAAACAGGCAAGAGAATCAGAACTTTGTCACCTGGTTGAAATGAGTGTGCAGTCGCTCTCTGATCATAATGTTTCTTCATCTTGACTTGAGCAGAGGTCAGGGCTTCTCTAGCCAAAGAGCAGGCTAGCTGGAGGCGATCCTTGAGCTTGGTAACATATTCTGTAATATGTGTGACTCCTTTTTCTGGTGTAACCAGATGCTCCTTAAGGACCTTTAAAGGACCCCGGACCTCATGTCCAAACACTAGCTCAGCGGGACTGAAACCTAGTGACTCCTGTACAGCCTCACGGGCGGCAAACAAAACAAATGGGACGCCATCATCCCAATCCTTCTCAGACTCATGACAGTGCTTGCGCAACATGGATTTAATGGTCTGGTGAAATCTTTCAAGTGCTCCTTGACTTTCAGGATCGTATGGACTAGACGTTACATGGTTAATTCCTAAAGTTTTCAGTGCCTGGGCAAACACCTTGGATTTGAAATTGGTGCCCTGATCTGATTGGACTACCCTTGGCAGACCAAACACTGTGAAAAACTTTACCAAAGCCTTCGTGACAACTGGAGCCGTTATTTTCCGGAGTGGGATGGCTTTTGGGAACCTGGTGGAAGCACACATTACGGTTAGAAGGAACTGATTTCCAGACTTAGTCTTTGGTAATGGTCCCACACAATCAACAATGACTTTCTCAAATGGCTGTCCCATTACAGGAATGGGACAAAGAGGTCCAGGAGGAATAACCTGGTTTGGTTTCCCCGTAACTTGGCACACATGACAAGTACGACAATGATGAACAACATCAGATTTGAGTCCTGGCCAAAAGAAATGTTTAAGGACTCTGTTGTAGGTTTTGGTCACCCCCATGTGTCCTGACCACGGATGGTCATGAGCTAAGGACAGCACCTGCAAACGATAGGCTATTGGCACAACGACCTGGTATGTAGCACTCCAGTTTGCATCTTCCTCTGAAGCATCACCAACCCAGCGACGCATCAACAGGCCATCATTATACACATAGGCCACTTTCTTCATCTTGGCCTCCTCATGGCTGAGAACAGAAGAACAACATGTTGAAAGTGTGCTATCACCTTGCTGTGCTGCAATGAATTCCTCTCGGGTGGCTGGTAAGTCCGTAACTTCCAAACTGGAAGAGGATGATGTTGCCTCAGCAGGTTTGACCTTTACCTTATTTTCGGACTCAGGTATCACAGCATCAGGATCCTGCTCAACAACCATAAAAGAGTCAGACAAGTCAACATCATATTTTTTTGACTGGGCTCTGGTAACCACACAAGCACGAAAAATATCAGATTTCTGGGTTGTGTTGTCAGACTCGAGGTTCAGATCTGGTCTGTCTAGTACCTCGGGGGCCGGCACAACCTTGTCTCCAGCTATGTCATTGCCAAGAATGAAATCAACACCTTTAATGGGTAAGGCAGGAAGAACAGCCACTTTAAATAATCCACTGACCAGGGGAGACTGAAGATGAACTTTGTGGAGGGGAGCAAGTACGAAACCCATCTCAACACCTCGAACAACTGCACTTGAGTGACACGACGATTCAGATGTTAAAGGTAAGATGCCCTCGAGAATTATGGACTGGGCGCCTCCTGAATCTCTAAGAACGGTTACCGAGTGTTGATCTGTTGGATCCCCAGTTAGTGAAACGAAGCCTTCTGAAATAAAGGGCCGAAAACAGGGATCAGGTTCTTCATCTTCAGCATCGTCTTGTGACACTTCAGTGCCTGGAAGGGAAACGGTCTTAATCAGACCTATGCCTTTTGGTTGGGAGGAGCTAGAGGGAAACTGTTGTTTACGCTTTAGAGAAAGACAATCAGCAATAACATGACCCTTCCTATGACAGTAGAAGCATTCACGAGTATCACGTGGGGAGGACTGTGGTGCCTTAGCCTTTTCAAAAGGTGTGTAGCCAGAATCAGGTCTCACGGGACGAGACATTGAGGCTCTATCAGGACGGTAAGATGACATAAACACATTTTTATGTGTTAGAACAAACTCATCGGCCAAAACGGCTGCTTTGGACAGAGTTGTCACTTTTTGTTCATTTAAGAAAATCACCATCTTTTCAGTCAAAGCATTCTTAAAGTCTTCTAACAACATCAGCTCGCGAAGGGATTCAAAACTGTTCTTGACATCAGTAGCACTGCACCATTTGTCAAAAAGAATCCACTTTTCTCGTGCAAATTCCACAAAGGTTTGACCACTTGACTTTTTATGATTTCTAAATTTTTGCCTGTAAGCCTCTGGCACCAGCTCATAGGCACGCAAAATTGACTCCTTCAGCACATCATATTTCAAGCTGTTTTCTAAAGAAAGAGAAGACACAACCTCCTGTGCTTTACCGACCAACTTGCATTGAAGGAGGATAGGCCACATGTCCTTCGGCCATTCTAGTGCAGTTGCAATTCTTTCAAATGCGCAGAAATACGAATCAACCTCTGTCTCTCGAAACGTTGGCACCAGAGCAATATTTTTACTGACATCAAAAGGTTTGTGGAAAACTGTTTGTGAAGGTGCCAGATTCTCAGATGTACGTGCCATCCTCTGCGCAGAGGAGATTCTCATGGCCTCTACATCAAGCTGTCGCAACTTGACTTCCTTCTCAGCCTCTATCTCTAACCTGCGAACTTGTAATTTAAGGTC
The DNA here is from genome assembly GCF_027942865.1 of Odontesthes bonariensis. NCBI lineage: Eukaryota > Metazoa > Chordata > Actinopteri > Atheriniformes > Atherinopsidae > Odontesthes > Odontesthes bonariensis. Next base: position 21,538,336 of record NC_134506.1, on the reverse strand, counting down.
ATAATCGGCTCTACGCCTGCTCTCCTTTTCCTGTGCCTCTAGCTGAAGGCGTGCTAAACGAACCTTCAACTTGGCATCACCACTAAGCCCATGACTCTCTGGGGAGAAAGGCTCATAACGAGGCAATGTTGCAGGAGGAGCCTCATGAACGGCCTTAGCCCCCAGGGGTGTGGCCTGTGCTACCTGCGGTTCCCTTTCATGATCTAAAACAGGAGAAACACTCGGTCCTGCAGCAGAAACCCTCTCTGGAGGAACCTCAGCCCCCGACTGAACAGAGTCAACAGGATCTGTAAGGATCTGTAACTCAATTAGCTTTTCTAGGACCTTATTTCTGATATCCTTTTTAACAGCATACTTCTGTACAGTAATGTCAAAGTGTGCTGCAACACACAACCAATCCTCTTTTCGACATGAGTCAAGTTTCTCAAAACTGGGATCATCAATAAAGTTCTGCAAATTAAAGCTCATGCTTACTCTTGATGTCACAACCACATAAACTCATCAATTTCGATTGTCATAGCTCAGGGAAAAAGTATCCCGGATGAGCCCCCACTTGTTATGTCCACTTGGTGACCCAGTCAGCAGACAATAACACGACAACCAATGAAATCAAACAAGTCTTAGTGAAAGTGAACAACGTGGTTTATTAAAACAAAAAGACACACTGAAGTGGGGGAGGATGGGATAAAGAGATTGTGCCAAAACAAATGAAATTAATATAACAAAAGGAGGCCTACCTAAACTACCTCTGAAGAAAATAAAGTGCAAACAAAATGGCTAACTGGCTTCTCTAGCAAAAGAACATTTCAAAACATTACAGGAGTGGCACAACCAATAAACCTAGTGAGATAACAATTTTCACCTACGTGCATGAACAGATGTAAAGGGTACCCCAACTTACCTAGACCCAAAACCTCCAGACACAGGGGAGGGGGGGAGAGACACAGACAGAACGCACACACTCACACATACATGCCTGGCATGTAACACTGCTCATGATGTTAATTGTTCTCCCGATGGTGCACTCAACATTCAAATTAGCCAAAAATTGAGAGGCATTGAATTTTTTTCTAATTCTGACTGAGGAATGATGGAGTCTAAACTACTCCACAAACATATTTATATGAACTTTGAATTTTTTCTTCACATCTCATAAAGTATCTTACATCATTGATCATATACTGTCACACTGCATAAAGCATAGTTTATCTCAACTAAACATTAGCTTACACATGATATAGTAACATATGTTAAATCATAGAGCAATGTACATCAGAAGTCACAAAAGTTCTGAAAAAAAAGTCTACTTCTTTTGCACTACACTGCCACCCTGTGGCTGCATGCAAAGGTGTGCAGGTTTGGACTACTGTGAGGTTTTATTGGTGGGAATGGAGATTGGAATACTGTTAAAGCATGCTTACTGTCATAAAACAATCATTTTAATCAAGTTAATATAATGAAGTGAATTTTTTTCATTAAAAAATTTCTCCAGGGCTCAAAAACTCTCAATTTCTAATAGTTTTCATACAGAACAATATTAATTGAAGAACATCTGAATGAACATCATGAATGAACATCTGCAACCTGCTTAGCATTAACCCAAAAGGAAAACAAAAACTATTAAGATTTAAAAGCCATTAGTCTTACCACGAGGCAAATTATATACATATATATTAATATTGAGCTGAAAAATTCTCACAGAAGCTTTGTCTTTACCCTCATCAGGTGATGGTAGTAACATCATTTAGGAATATATCGTTCAATCTGTGCTAATACATTCAAATTCAAATTTAATATCAAATTTGTTTCTCAGTCTTTTCAGATACTATCTATACTCTATATCAGTAACATGCGCTGATGTAAATAAATCTTTTCAGACAAACTTTCTATGATGAAAGTTTATAAGCTTTTGAGCTTTACCAAACACAAACCAATAAGTATTCTCGGCTCAGAAAAAACACATTCTGCCAGTTTGAAAAGCCTTTTCAATAATACAACACTTTCATATTATATTCATAATGCGCTACAGTGAACACTGCATCCAAGTCTGCTGGGTTTAATTTAATGTAATTTCAAGGCCTAATTTGGCTTCCTACATGTCAGTGGTAATGAAGCTTTTGTATTTGATCTAGATACCCTCCGGTTGGATTTTCCCACAGACTTTCAAGATGAACTTAGTGCATGGTATTAAATTCAAAGACAAAAATAACACCATGGCTTTTAAATTGTGCAATGGAAAAATAAGTATTTTAATATCAAAGAGGGGAAACACAGACAAGATCTTTCTAGACATATAATGGCCTGCTGTTTTCTTGCCGTTAAGGTCACTACGTTTCTTGTAAGTTACTTTAATGATAACAACAGACTTTTGTGTTCTTCTGAGGAAGTACAAATCAAATCCAGCAATTGAGGGGAAGGGAAAAATCATAGTTTATTAGGCTTGGCTAACTTCCTTAATACTTTTTGCTCTAAAGATTTGTGAAAAGTAAAGGTTTAATCAAAACTGTAATATCTGTTCAGATACTCTAGATGGAAGCAAAGAGCCATAGAACTGTACTACTCAACTCATCAATTTTGTATGTAATGTAATCAAAAATGCTTTCTGTTTTCTCTTCTTCTTTGTCGGATTTATACAGTTGATAAAACAATGACCATCCCTCTCCTGATTTAAAACTGTCAAATAGATCATTTATTCAATGAAGAAAATATCTATTTTTTTCCAAGTATTTGGCTAATAAAATCTAACAGTCTAAGAGATGGAGATAACTGAGGATACTGTGTGCCAGGATCTTTGATTAACAAATTTAACTCTCAATATCAGCATATCGTTTCAGCAAATTACTCAGTTTCTTATACTGTTAGACACGGTATCATTATCGTTATGTGACAAAGTCAAAGCACCAGCGCTCAGTTAGGTTGCCAATTTCATTAACGAGTCTTGACTGATTTTATTGCATTCATTATATTAGCCACTTTCGTAGTCACATTCGAAAGATGTCAAGAAGTCAATTTATTGTCTTTTTGAAAAGTTGAATTAGCGCATTGTGCTTGTGCCTATTGGCAACTGAGTTTAGAAAATAATATAAGAAAACTTTGCTCTTGAGAGTATCAAGGGCCTTCCTTGCACTACACAAATGTAAGCAATCACAGGCCTCTCTCAAAATGCCTTAATTATTGCTTGGAATTTAAATCTATTTCTAAGAACAACATTACCATTTGCAAGGCCTTCATTGAGCTCTGTTTCCCTCTCGTTCTTGCTGAAGGCCACCTTTGTAGGCATAGGAATACGCTGTGTGTACTCTGAAAGCAGGCATTCCTTTGCTGATGATGTGTTTAATTGGAAGTGATGGAGGGATTTATAAAAATCTATGTTTGATAAAGATGCCCATCTAATATTCTCTTAAAGGAGAGTCACACAACATGTAGCTCTAATTGTTAGACTTCTCTTTAGAGCAGCGCCATGGGACCTTGCCGGATAATGAAATAGCTGCACGCAATGGCATTCAATTTGTCTTCTGATCATACATGCATTTGGATCTCACAGGCTGGTTAAATTGCTTACATCTTAAATTAGAAATTGACTACTTCTGTGCACCAAATTGTGTAGAGGCTCAGTGGCTGACAAAAAGAAATCTATTGTTACAGGCCATTACATATCTGTCAATGACTTACTAAATTTGAGTTTTCATTCAAAAATAGAATCCAGCATGTTGGTTATTTTGATGTAACCTTTTGAAAACTTTGAATGAGGTTTATAACTTGTTTTATGTTTGTTATCAAAAAAGGGAGCTAGATGAACCAAAGGTAATGGATTTCAATGTGTTTCTCTTTCAAATACATAAAAGAAAAAAAGAGAAGAAAAGACAATTGTAGTGCTACTGAATTTAAGACCGAGGTGTTTAAATGAATGTGCCTACTACCTTGTGGTGCTCCTAGACTACTAACACATAACATATTTAAAGTCTGAATGATATCTGAATTTGGAAATTTCACAAATACCATTCCTATAATGGTACTGTCCTCATACTTTGGATACCATCACACACCTTTGCCCATACGTTACCCTGTGTACCCCAGAGATGAGATGCTCACATGCTACTCATATTGTCTTCCAGCCACACTTTTAACTTCAAAGGCTTGCTCACCCTTGTGTCTCAGGAGGAATGGAGGCACCATAGCAGTCAGCCTTCTCTACTTTGCCATGGTTAACAATGGCTGCAGGCTGAAGCACCTCCCCATGCCTCCTGACACCATTGCAGGGGTGGTGGAGAGAGGAGTTAGTGTCCTGTAGCTCCACAGCACTCTGCCGTGTGCCTTGCCATCACATAACCTGTCCCTGTGAAACAAAGGTGCATTATGAACCCTGTTAGAAGACTGCCCTTGTTGAGAGCGGTGTATGTATAAGGAAACGCTAAGCTGTGTACTAAGGTGTTCTTCAGCAGGTTGGCTCTGTATAGATATAGAACGTTGACTCATACAATTGTTAAGAAAAATAAGGTTGCGTGTCAGAAATAGTCTGGAAGAATTGCATTGCACGGCTTTGAAAGGGATCATCAGACACAAAGTTCAAATTCAATGAAATTGAACATTTCTTTTTTAAGATATCTAAATTACATCGGTATGTGTGTTGAATTGTGGGCTCATTCATACTTTGCACAGGTCTAGAAAATGTTCTCCCTGTTGAAATGGTGATGTTCAGCTCAAAGGAACAATGTGCTGGATTTACTTTATTATGAACAAAGCTTTTGTCTGAGGTGCTCTCACACTGTACAGGGGTCCAGAGTCCAGGAGCAGCTTTGAACTATCAGGTCAAAGACATCACAGAACCAACACACCGTTTCACATTCATCTTGTACCTCACACACAAGGTCTGTCACATTTGTCCTTTTGACTGTCCTGCATTTCTTTAAAGGTCTGGCTGGAACCATAGGTCATCTGGAGGCTTTTATGTGGGGAAAAACAAACGTTCTGCTCCTATTCTTGACTTTAAGCAGTCACCCTTACAGAAGGGTGACTGCTTCTACTTGTTAGCATGGCTTGCTGTCACAGTAAAGAACAACACTTGAATCCAGCTGAATTGCTTCAAATCAAAACAACAAATTACATCTAGGAAAACAAAAGAGTAAACTTTAATTGAAACATAGAAAAAAAAGGCTTTGATATGAAATCCACTGTCATGAAATATGCAAAGCAAGCCCACCACAGAGAATAGCTGAAAACACAGGTTCTTTTGATGTTAAGTCCTTTGGTTGTGCATGTCTTCATTCAACTAGCCTGTGGATGTTTTAACCTTCTGTAAAACTTGCTCCAGCACTGCACTCTGCCTCTCTACATCAGAGTAATGTGGATCTGCAGTTCTGCCCATGATTTTTATTTCATGAACACTGTAGTTCTCTTTGCCAAGGTTTATTAGCACCCACTGTTGCATTTACTATTCTCTATTCACTATATTCTTGTAATTGTTGCTATCAACATATCAGGTATGATATTTTTCTCATACAGTGTTTGGAAGGTCTCGGTTGTGTTGACAGTGTGTTTGGAAAAGTTCCCTGCCTTTACTGATACTGAACAGCTGTAGACATATATCGATCAGTGATACGTAAACGTAATTGTGTTGCACTTAAAAGGAAATACTTTCTTTGTAGATAACATTCTTATTTTTCATGTTACTGGTTTCTGCGCTGTTTTTTTTTCTCTCACAAACACTTCACTATCTCTCAAAAAACAACAACTAAGTAATACAAATGGGACTAATAATCAATCGACCGTGGAACATGTATCCTTTGACTCCAGGCTATTATTGCATGGATGAGTCTGAATGTCTTGTGTAGTATCGACTGTTTGAGTTTTGATGATCCATTCTCAGATCAGAGGAAGCATATCTATGCATCGAGCATCACAAATGGGAGATGAAACACAATGCTTCACATGCTAGAGCAGATAATAACTAAAAAATAATATCTTCGCTCTATCTGTGTCTAATCCCCGCTCAGTATGTTCCATGTAGAGGCCGCTTTTTGGAGCTGTAAGGACCAGGCGAGGTCCCAGCAGTGATCAACACACCGCTGCTCTTACAGGCTTTCAACCCTCCTGAAGAGAAACTCCGGATTATTTGGTATTCACTGGACATAACAAGGCCTTTGATGTAGCCAGTATTCTCTTTACTCACCAGGAGCATCAACATTTAATGAGACCTGAAATCAGCCTTTTTAGAAGCTGTGAATATTTCAGATAAAAGCAAATTGTATTCACTAATGCCGACAGACTTTGAGGTGGTCAGAGGTTCATTGTCACCTGTGTGTTCTGTCTGATTCTGGACGAGCTGTGCCTTTGTGTAATGGGATATGTTCATTAAGACAGACCCATTTCACTCCCTCTTAATCAGCAACACATGTGCCATGGGAGCATAGTGCCTGGAGCTAAAAACTAGTGCATAATTTATGACTGCAGGTCAGGCTGTGCAATGAGTCCATATTATCTCAACAAAGATGCATTACTCTTCCATCATTCCATATTTACTTTATGTCTTGATGCAGAGGTCATTTACCACACAATAGTGCAGTAATGCTGTAGAAGAGATTTCAACATGTAAAAAATGTTGGTACACAGCACATATCTAGTGATTTTTACATTCAAGTGAGATCTTTATGCAGTCACCTTTCACTTCTGCAGCATCTGTCTAAGAATTTATGTCTTTCAGAGCAAGACAGAGAGTGTGAGAGTACGCAAGAAAGTGTCACAGTGAGCTGTGACTCTGCAGGTGTTTAAACTGTGGTGATGTAATTGGTCACAAGGGGAATAGAAACAAGAGCTTCACAGTCCTTGATTTGATCCCTTGGTTATTGATTTCTCAGTCTGCTTCTAACAGAAGTAATTGCCACATGTAATGTATTATTCAATTACAAGACACTGCTCTCAAGTTTGGGTTTGATGGTCCTTTTTGAATCACTGAGACCTATAGATAATTCAACACTGTCAGCCCATTAAGTGGTGTGAATATTAAAAGCTATGCGTTAATCCTGCCTATTTATTAGCAACCATGACATTCAGCAGCACTCAAAGTTTCCCATTTTCAGCCTTTGTATAGTTGAAGGGAGTGGGCTTAACTTTGATTCTAATTCAGACACTTTGTTGTTGTGACTCCCAAATCTGGTTCATAAGCAGTGAGGCTATTTGAAATATTCTTTAAAGCCAAATCAAAACAATTGGAATCACATTTTAGAGTATGGCATCTTAAAAGATTGTTGTACATTGTTTTAAACCTGTTCTTATTCTTGATATACATTAACATTGAGACATAATATTGATTCTGAATGAATAGAAAGTAAATTTGTAGCAAAACTCATTTTATATTTCTGAAGAGAATGTCAATTTATTGAAGCACATTAACTGTATAACACAAATGATTTCTCTGCCAAGTTTTTATCTTGTGATATACTCAAAGAATGGTTCAAATGGACGTAGCAAGGACCAAAAGATTCTATTTGCTGCACACTGTATGACGTCTTAGGTGGGAATTGATATATCTATCTTTACATTAAGGCTCAGTAGCTTTGGTCTTGTTTACTGATGTTATGATTTCTTTTAGATTTATGTTGAAGCATATATGTTGTAGTTACAGAAGAAAATGTTTAGATGAACTTAATCAACATTGAAATATCAGTGGAGTGATATTGCAACATGTTCATGACATTATTACAGGCTCTCATGACTTGATTTATTTATTAATTAATTAATTTAGATTTCATGTTAACCCATTCAGACCTGATGCAAATGTCAAGGATCACATCACACAATTACTGAAAAATAAAAATAAAAGATAGAACTCTATCAAACAAGAAATATCATTTACATAATAATTTACAATTATATTCAAAGCTTTAAACTCTCAAATGGTTTTATTTCATTTTTCTAGTGTCTTAAGAGGCTGAAAAATGTAGACATTTTTAAATCCAGGTTAAAGACATTTCTGTTCTCATGTGTCTATGCATGAAATATCTTTTAACTTATCTAGACTGTTGCCTGTTTTTAAATTCATTTAAATGATTTTATTTGTTTCTTTTTATATTCTTTTATGTATTTTTAATGCTTCTTGCACTCCCTGCTGCAATGCTTTTATTTTATGTAAAGCACTTTGAACTGTTTGTACATGAAATGTGCTATATAAATAAATTTGATTTGATTTGATTTGAAAAAATGTATTAGTGGAAAGTTAAAGGTTTTCTGTGAAACTCAGGTTTTAAAAGACTAAAAGTCTAGATCTGTATGGGTTGATGCAAGTTATTACCAAAGGGTGACAAATTAAAACGGGATCAATGACCCCTACAGGGAATGGATACAGGGGATTTGTTATGCTGTCAGGAGCATGCTGGCATAGTTTGAGGCTACGTTTCTCCTTAACGGCTTAATGCAAATCCATACAAGTTGTTCTAAACGATAACCTTTTTCCTATGATGAAAAGAAATGTATCCTGATTGGGCATAAGAGGTCTCAACCCTTTAATGGCACATTTTCACTGACTATACTCTGTACCCATCTCTAAAAATTGTTTTAGATTCAATGCTCAAGGAATTTTTGAAGAAAGCATTGCTTTCTTCATTGTTCCAAGAACATAAACATTTTCCTTCTCCATTTTTCTCAGTGTGGACTTTAAAGGGTTAAGGGGATATACATGTGCATACAATCTCTTTTTGCCGGATTAATTCCCCTCCCATTTTTAGCAATGAAGAGATGCTGACACCTACTTAGTCGTAGAGCTTTGAATCTTTGCTCGCCTCAAAATTAGATTATGACTCACCTGTAAACCACTCGATGTCCTTTTATGATGACCGCGCCAGGAGATGGGAGTCCTTTGAGATTAAAAGATAATCTGCTTTATTATTTGTAATTTGTCTGTTTGAATTAGTTGTTACTTTTTTTTTGGTAAACACCAGATTTGATTTAACAATAAATTCTCTTTGGGATTAATGAAGTAAACTGTTAAATCTCAGTGTCTTGACTGACTGCACATAGCTACATATTCATTAATGAATATAAGCACATCAGTTTGAACACTCTTTTAATTTATTCTTTCAAAAAACAGACATCTGTTTTTAAAGGTAGATTTAGTAACTTGATCACCACAAGGGGGCAGTTTTACCAGATGACGTGTATGTATTCAATATTCATTTCTTCATTTCTAAGTCTTTTTCAATTATCATTGAAAGGAATGAAACTCTACTCCAATGGCTCTGTTGTCTTTTGATTACTACTGGCTCCTCTCAATTTAACTGAAAAATCATCAAGAAATATAGCTGGCTAACAACTAATGATAAGATGAGGATATGCAAATTTTGATCTAACTGCTGATAATGAATCAAGTTCTGCATCAGATTTGAGTCCTTTGCTCCAGTGAAAAAAGCAACACCAACATGCAACTCTGGTTTTTGCTCTTTTTTTGTCATTTTGTGTCTTTGCCGCTGAATGCGATTTCTTTGTGAGAGATGGCCATGGTTTTTAGTGATTTCCATTATCTGTTAGCCTGCAGTTTGTTTGTTCTATACTGCCAGTGCATCCACTGCTTCCTCTTCTTCTTCTGACACTATGTAGACACTATGGGGAATCAAGTCCATCGAGTGGAACAAAGTAAAAACCAAGACCGCCCCAAGTGTCACAGTAGAATATCTCAGCTGCATAGTACATAGTTTCATGAAAATTATTTTTTAAATAACCTACTACTTTTATTGCTTTTCCAAATCTGCTGGTTTCTCTTGTTGAATGTTTGATATTTATTTATTTTTTTCCAACAGAGAGCACCTTTAATATAAAATTGCCAGTGTCTAAGTGACCCACCTCAACACTGTACAAACTGTATATTACATATGAGTCAGTCCTCTCTGAAGTCCGCCAACCTCATGTAATGTCTATTCACCTGGCTTTACTCAGTAAATCCTTTACCTGGACATTCATTTGGCTGAAGAGTGTAGATAAACTTGTTTTTTATACAGAATGAATGGTCTGCTGACACCACGGTCCCAAGAACTTCAACAGCTGTCAAAACCTAATGATCTCTACAACCGAGCATTTCCATAGGTCCTTATTTCTGAAAGTTTCTGCAGATTTGGAGCGTAAAGTTGACAGTGACTTGGCTGTGTTCCTTGAGGTTACAGACATTTGGTGAGGACGAAACATGGGTCCTTATATTACTTGGAAAATAGAAATAAGAAATGGAACTGTTCAGCTCTGTAAGTGCACAGAAAGGACCCCGCAGAAGTGAAAAAAATCGTATTATAAATGAGGGGTTAAAACAGCTCACGCAAGGACTGCAACAGGGCTACGAGTAGTATTGACGACCTTTGCTTTATCTGCAGAAGATTAATGCACATGGTGCCTTGCAGCATTGTGTGGTAATATGAGAAAATGGTACGTCATCTTTTTCCTTAAACAGTATTTGAAAGCCGAAAGCGATACATGAGCCATCTATTATCTGGCACCAGAATATTGAAACAATCTCTAAATACAAATTTTCTTGTAAAGTTATGTTCAGAAAGTTTTCCAATACCATCAGAGCAGTTATCTAGCTGCATTTATTGTGCCATTTACTATTAAAGAAAAAAGATGCTTATGTTCAATTCTGTCACCTTTTGCCTATTACCACTTTCCCAAATGTTAAACTGCTTAAACACTGGTCTGAAGAATGCAGGAGGTGCATTCATACTTTGCATGTACATGTTTTTATGTGTATCTCTAAAAGATAATTAAGAACCTAAGGAAGATTTTCTACCTATATATTAAATGTCTCTTTAAAAAAAATCTAACCTTTTGGAGGAATGGTGGTCCACCCTTTCAGTAAAGGGTCCACAGATGTATTGGTTCAAAAGCAGTAAATGTGCATTAATGCTCCTCTGGTAGCAAATGATAGCCCGACAGCTTAATAAAACGCTTTGTGTTGATTTGTCCCTTAATTTTCCACCTGTTTTTTCCATTTTACTCATAGTGTGGATATTGCCTCCAACAATTCTATCCAATTGAATGCTTCCATGATATTCAGTCCAAGTCATAACTCGACATGTGAATGTGACTACATTATTGAGCAGTATTGATCAAATTCTTTTCTGATTACCGATAACACTTAGCACCTCATTGAGCTCAGAGGAAACAGCAGTTTGCATGTTGAAATCACTATCTCGCTATTGCTGTGCAGCACTGTGTGACACAGTTTTAATGATCAGCCATCCAGCACTTGTTTACAGCTTGGCTTCCCAGTCATGTTCTGTTAATACCCACTCCTGTTAATATTTATCGTCAGTCTTAATTGGTTTGATGTCACTACACTGGTGCTGCTGTCGGCTTGCTTGTTGAACTGGCCTCGGTGTTGTTTAAAAGTCTTTATCATCTTGACAGTCAAGTCCTATTCATTAAAGTTTCACTTTCCATTTTCATCAGAGTGAAGTGGATTCAGTAAATGCAAGGCAGCTGTGGAAGAGTCGAACCCTGCAAGCGATCACTGGGGAGGTACGTAGTCTGTATAAATTATCAGGAATATGAACTTCGATCGAAGATGTTAATTGCACGAATGGTTAGTTATGTGGGGAATTGCCATGCATTTCATGCAGCGATAATAAAAATGAATTTTTGAACAAAGGGATCTTAAAATAATATCTTGTCTACAGAGAATACCCACATCAAAAGAATAATTCAAGGCTTTGAAATTTATCTTTGTGGTCCGAAATGTTAAGCACTAGCCCTGTGAATATTATACTCAATTCAAGATTGTCAAAGGAAAAAAACAAAACCAGAGTTAATTAACAGTTATTACAGGCCTTTTCAACTCAAATTTGACTTTCAAATATTAGCTCTTATATATAAACTATGCTTCTGGCATCTCCAAATTAGCTTAGTGCATCTCCTCTAATTAGGTCTCATTAAACCCACGGCAACTCACACACAATGACATTAATAATTCAGCAGCATAAGATGTATTTAAGAGTAGTCATTAGATTGCATTTTATTCTCATTGTATTAATTTTATACACATCACCTTTGCTATTTAGTAAAGCCATAATCACAGGTCAAAACTTAATTCAATGATGAGGTGATCATGAATATTAAAATGGAAGTATTTTAATGGCTTTCATTGGGGTTTGAAGACGTTCTCATTATAAAACAAGATTACTGGTTTGTGTTCTGAAGCTCGGCTGGTATATGGTCATATTTATATGACCCTAGCCGTATATTTAATTTTTAAATTAGATGGGGGTTGATCATTGTCTCATTAGCTGACCCCAGGAAAATAAAACATCTATGTGTGTGATCTTTCATTTTAAGTGATAACACTGTATAATTCTGTTCCCAATAATGAGTTAACTAACAATAATCTCACCTAACAATGACTTTATATATCTATATCTCTCTATATATGTATACATATACACACACACATTTATAGAGTGGTTTTTCTTTTATGAAAACCCTGCCCCTCAGCTGTCACACTTCTCTCTCCTCCAACCACTTTCCCTCCCATCTCCATCCTCCTGCCATCTCCCTCTGTCAACAGTGATTTTGCCTCTTGCCACAGATCAAACGCACCTGCCAAGCCCCGCTAACATTCCCGAGCATGTTCACTAATTACCCACAAAGCCTTGCAGATTTATACTCCTAATGGGGGATTTGCCTCAAATCGGGGGCAGGGCTGTGCTGCATTACAATGGTATTTATTTGCTCATTTGGGGAAGAATCTCCAGGGATGATGTGCATTTTAAATGTTTTAAGGCAAATAAAACTATGGAATTATGTTTTCCCCTTTGTACTCCACATTTTTCAAATGCAAAACAACTGCAGTTAAAAGGCTTATTGAAACTCATAATGAAGATAAAGCACTTGTACCACACAAAGGCATTATCATCTGTGAGATCAACAACAAAGATTAGCTCTGTTATAATCCTCTTGTTTCAGTGTAATTAGACAAAAAAGCCTTTTAACGTTACCGTTATGAGGAGCAAGATAGATTAAGTTCTTAGCAAATTGCCAGTTACTTCTACATGTAAAATGCAATGAATACCCCTGAAGGGAAAAAAAAAAAATAAATAAATAAAAGCAAAATTATTCACCAAAAAGTGCCAAAAGGAATATGGAGTGGACTAGGTCAACACATCTCTTTACAAAAAGGAGAATAAAGTTATTTAAACTGTTGAAAATTTGCTTTTTTAATTGTGGTGTTTTGTCAACTATTGTATTAGTACATCTTTAAAGTCAGTTCAAGTGTTTACCATATGATATCTCTTGTCCTGTAGGTTTGATTTTTTTTAGGATATTATTTTAGACTCAGTCATTTGCTGGAATACAATAAAAAGAAACGACTCATCTCATGGGCGTAGACTAATTTTTGTATCTATAGAAAGGCATTATATCCATCCGTTTTCTGGAACCAACTTGTCTAATTTAGGGTTGTATCATTGGGTGAGAGGCAGGGTACATCCTGAACAGGTTACCAGTCCATCACAGAGATAAACAACCATGTATGTCCACTTTCACTCTTAGGGTCAATTTAAAATCACCAATCAAGCTAACATGCATGTTTTTGGCTGGTGGGAGAAGACTAGAGACTTGGAGAGAACCCACACACATAGAACATGCAAAGTCCAAACAGAAAGGCCCCAGCTGAGATTTGAACCGGCAACATTCATGAGGTAACATGTTTAATAGCTCTAGAAACTGAAAACCAGGCTTGTGCATGTAAACAATGACACAGAATAGTAACTGCGACCAAAAAATGATCTTTGTGAGGGGGGCCTTTTTGTTCCATGTACATAAATGTAGTCTAATATGTACATTGCGTGCATGACTCTCCCTTTGCTTTCTCAACTGATCAGTTCATAGTCGTGAGGTCGACTTTCTCAACTCTGCAGGTGGGGATAGTAGTTGACGCGTTTGCCTTTGGTTTGATAATCTCTTGTTCCACACTTACGTCCTGTAATTCCAGTTGGTGACAGTAGTAGAGTTTCGTCAATATGAACAGAAGTAATAGTAAAGTTCTGGTAAAACATGTTAATATTTTAATAGCAGTTCCCTAACGCTACAAGTTGTATCATGCAGTTTGAGTAGGGGCAGAAGTACGTATTTTGGACAGTGGTTCTTGCGTTATTTAATAGGTGCACGAGCAGTAGTTGCTTTAGTTTAGTAGTATTGTTGATTCTACCAGTAACAGGAACATTTCCAACATTTCCAATTCTAGCAGTAGTTTTAATATCAGTTGAAGTAAAAGAACTGAAATGAGAAAACAAATGTTAGAGGCACTGATTCGATTCCTGTCTGAAAAGTGAAGATTGCAATTTCTCTTAAAAAGAAGTTAGCTAACCTTTATCAATTGATATAGAGGAGAAGCGTACACTATCCCTGACCCTTAGGTCTCAAAAGTCAACTTTGGGAGTGGACAAAGATTTGCATTTGTATTTTTAAAGATCAACTCAAGAATTCATATTCAGGTATCCTGATTTCGACAAGATTCTGAATAAATGATTGCTCTTTAGCCATCCAAAGGAAAGGTAAGGATGAAGCCTAATATAGGCCTATAGATGAATCTATATTACTGTTTTCTGATGCTGTCACCAACGTACATACAGCTTAAACGATTTCCAAAAAATTCAAATTGAGTTAAATAATTTTGCTCGTGGTATACAAAATTTTCTGTATTATTTGCTTTAATAGGGTTGAGGTCTGTTTAACTGATGCCTTTAAAACAATTATTTATTTCAAAAGGTCTAACTGAGCCCTCATTCTCATGAAGACCTACCTGTTGAGATCGCTTTCTTTTTTTTTTTGTCGGGAGGAAGCATTCGCAAAGGGAGAGTGTTCATTGCTTTTTTTCATTAAAAAAACCCCCAAAAAACAAGTTTTCCTAAAGCCTGCTGCTTTCTGCATGGTTAGTTCCCTGATGCTGCTCTAATGGAAGGCAACGCACTCAGCCAGTTCTCAGCAGCAGTAACAGCAGCATGGTTTAGGGGGAGGAAGAACATGTTGTGGAAATGCTTGAATGCTCCTCAAAACAAATAAACTCGACTTTCAGCTGAGCAAATACTTGGTCACCATACTATCATTAGTGGAAATGAAAAGGGAGGGAGAGGGCTGTAAGATAAACCATTTTTTAGCCTGTGTCTATTTTCACACTCTGTCAGGTTTTTTTTCATACACAGAATGTCATCATATTGGGTAAAACAGGAAAAATTCATGTCAAATGAAAATTCAGTGTTTTACTAATTTAGATTTTAATTGTTCATTCCTACCTTTGCACGATTACAACTTTCATTTATCCATTTCATGTAAATGAGTTTTATTTTTTGAGACAAACTCCTGAAATGATTTTAATTTACTCATCTATACTCAAGACATTTGAAAATTGTTACCCTTACAAAAGCGTATTCATGCTGTCAACAAGCCCACCTTCTCAACTGATGTGACCTGGCCCTTGGGCCACTGTGCCATGTAGGAACAATATTTATGAGTGTCCATCGTGGTATGAAAGTATTTTCTGGTCAAAATGTAAAGCCATGAGTGGGGAAAATGAGTAATGTTGATTGTTTTTTTTTTGTAATTAAGCTAAGCATTAAATAAAGAGTCACATTCTCTATGGCTCACATATCCCTTTGGCGCATGGAAGAGTTGTGCAAATCTGTAAACATGGGCATCTGAATTCAGATTTAGCCTTTTTATGAAGGAAGTTGCAGAATTTCAGCATATTTTTATGCTATTTAAGTGCCAACGATTTACTTTTCTTTTTTGCTGGATACATTCTGAAGCTAAGCATCGTGAAAAGCCATTTAAAACCACATCCTCTGCACAAAAATTAGATTGATGCCATTGTGTGAACTATTGGATTATAACAGATAAAACAGCTGCAGTTAATTGTTAAAACTGAATCCACAGGGGGCACTTTTACAAACAAAAACTCACAAAGACACCAACCTATAAATCGCACACACTCTGAGCTGAGAAAAAAAAAAGAATCAAAGAATATTGTCTGGTGGAGAATAAGCAAAGGAGACACCACATGTCTGTAAGCTGCCACGACTGATCCCCCCAGCCTGTCTTCAAAAGCAAATGAAGAGCCTTAATAACAGCTGCCATAACATGAGATCTTTAAGGAGAGACACCCTCCTTCCTTTACCAGTCTACCCCCTGTGGAGAAAAAAACCCTCTCTTCACCAATCTCATTTCCACCAATCAATAAACGTAGTCTTCTGAAGACAACCAGGCGAAGCCACAGCTCTGATCCCTTTCTTCTCCTCTTTGCAAATTAGAAACAAACATTACACTTCTACACATATTTGCCAGACTTAACAGATACTGCTGTTACCTTTGTCCTTGACTAATTCTTCATTTGGTAACTTGTTTCACATTGCGACTGACATTTGCAATAGTCATTTGAATTGATACATGAAAGGTCTCAAAATAAAGCAATTGTTTTGTCTGTTAAAGACCAGACTTTTGTCATTTAGCAGAAATGTAGCATCTAAGTCCAGAATATATACTTACTTTTTGTAATTTACGTGATGTACAAGCTGTTATGTTGATGACTTGGTTGAAGTGTGAGTCTGAGAACTGTGTCTCAGCAGACCAGATGGTGGAGCCAAAAACTCAAAAGAGAACCAGTCTGATTTGTAAGTTGCTCCAAAGCAAGTTTGTTGGATGGCTTTATAGTTTGTAATGTCCTTGTGTGTCTGTGTGTGTGTAGGTCTGTGTGAGTTTATGTGTACTTACAGTAAAAGCATGGGTGCATGTGTATTTACCCCGTACTAAAAACACTCGCTGGAGAAACAGAGAACAGGGCTCATTTTCTAACCAACCCCACCGGCTGGTTCTGGGCTATGGATGAATAATGGCTGAATTCAACTGTGCTGAAGCAGAAACACATTCCACACACTCTGCAAAGCTAATAACCAGAGCAAAACAACCACATTTGAACATTTACAATTAAGAAAGCTCAGTGATTGAATATCTGGGTGACTTGTAAGTCACGCTTTGGAGTGAAATAAAATGCTGCTCCAGGATATTAGTGAATGCATCACAAAACCCTAACTATGTTTTAGATGTGCCTCAATAGCTTTGGGAAATAAGTCAATTTGACAGGGAGCAAGCATTTTGTTTGTGACGAGGGTGTATGAGAATTTTGGCATTGACGTGCCTAGAATGAACGATTCTGTGATGGCAACACCAGTTTAAGAAATTTTAATTAAACTAAATAATGAGATGTATTGGAATGACACTGTAGTTCCTTAACATTTAAAATTCTAGAATACTTTTTTCTTGTAGTCATACATCAATAATTTTGCATTTTAGCAACATTTGGACAACAGTTGTGTTTTGCAGCTCATTCCCTCACATTTGCATCGGCACTGATGTAGTTTAAAGTATTTTGCTCATTATGTCTGGAGTTTGGTTTGCCATGCAGACAACAAAAATATGAACATTATTAGGTCCTCAGCAAGCAAAAACTTCATAAACTCAGCCGGCTTCTCCAAAAAAAAAAATCCCTTTTTGAACATTGCATTTGAATAAGCTTTCTTTTTCTTGCATTAAAATGGAAGTACGGCATGTTAACCTATTGATCATCAGCCACAAAAGGAAATGTAAATAATGTAAACTCAAGGAGCTGTATAGAGGAGAGGATGCAATTGAAATGGATGGAAAAAACATTTCTGCAACATCATACTCTTAGAATGACTCAAACCAAAATGTGTTTGGATATGAAATTAAACCTAATTAAAAACACAATAATAATCAGTTATCATTATGATAGCTTGTGCAGATGAACACACAATATACACATTATTCAGTTTGCACAACTATGTATTTAGGATGTTGTAGTATATGTCTTTTGTTTTAAAACTTGAAACACAATGTGAAATTAAAGCAATACCTGAACTTCTTTGATCTATGCAGATCTATCTTTCAAGTAAATTTCTTTATCAGTGTATGAAAAATTCATGCCACACCGAAGATTCTCAGAAGATGTCCAGGTCAAGCACATAAAATAACACAAACAATCAGCTTTGTGAAGAATGTTGAGAGAAACATCTGCGGATTCATTCACCCGTGGCTTCTCAGATTGCTGCGGCCATCACAAGCCCTAATGGCTTTACCTGGTGGCCCTTCATTCACAGGACTGACATTTCATGTAGTTAGATTTGGCAGGTGCTCATTCTGCAGCGCATAGGCAGCTTACTTTGCCGTTTTATCAGACCCTGGTTAGAGACCTGGCCAGAAAATAATTCTGTCGCAATTACCATATGTTGTGAATGTGGTTTTGGAGCAACACTACAACATCTGTGTTATACTGTCAACTGGGGCACCCTGAAAGAAACTTTCCTAGTCTACATTCCTTCTTTGCATCTACTGAGCAGGTGCTCTTTGCAACACTGCTCTCGTACAGAGGAGTTTTGGGCCAACTTCAAGGTTTCTCCCACTTAAAGCCTTTATGTACACACAAAATGTTGAAAAATATTGACTATTGAGTGTAAGATGATGGGACTAACAGCCCAGATATGCCTTTGAGGTCACATAGCTGTCTGTAAAATGACCGCCCACTCCTTTGCTCTGTATTGTGGAATGTATAGAACACAACACTTCTATTTACTTATGATCCCACTAATTCTAGATCACTGTAGTCAGGTGAGTGTGGAAATAATTTCGGTAGCTTTAAGACATTGCCCTGTTTCACAGTTCAAACTTTGTCAGTGCATTAAGAACAAATGACCACTTGCACATGCACTCCACTAAAGGCCTTAACAAATCATATGAAAGTGGTGAATGAAAAACATGCTGTTGGTAAATCAAGCCTACATATGGGGATTCCCTGGCCTAAACAATCAATTATCTCTACAAACTTGCAACATCTATCAACATTTGTCACAAACCATACAGCAGAGCAGGTGGTGAGGAAATACACCATCCACCAGGGACCTGGAAGACCAGCCAGCAGGCTCCCAGTCAAGTTGGTGTTTATTCCAGTGTTAAGTGATGCCTCCCACCGCAGGGCTGTGCTAGTCTGTCACACAACCACTCAGACCCTCAATGTATATGTCATTATTGTGCAGCAGAATGGCAACTGTCATAGAACCTGGCAATCTATTCCAAACCAGATCCATGCAGTAGATGTTTTGAATTGCACACTTTGATTTTCTCCCAAAATCAAAGGCTTCTCTCTCCTGTTCTGCTTTCTCCACACCCTCCCTGAGCTGCAGCCAACAATAAATATAAAGGAAATCACTGTGGCCAATACGGTAAATCACAGATTTTGCAGGGCAAGACCTGAACATGGACCTGTTTCATATTTCAGTCTGATTTATTGCATATGACAATTACACATGAGGGGACGTTTAAGTCAATCATTCCAGCAGTGTCACCTCACTAATTGATCAGAGTTTGAGCAATTAATCAACTGCATTCATAAAACCACTGACTCCATAAAACAGAGAAATCCTGCTTTGCACTCCACATTTACAGATTTGTCAGTGACAGACGTTGGGAAGCTAAATAAAATTGCACCCATTATGTAGTCTTTTGATAAGTAAAGTAATAGCTCAAGTAAGCGAATGTAATTTAGCAAAACCTTGGCTGAATGATAAATTCAAGGTTTTTCAGAAATCCTGTGAATACTGCCTGTGCACTTGCATGAGTTCCTTAACATTTGCCTCTTGTTTTCTAACAGTGCAACTGGATCATTCACTGGTGATTCAGAGATGGACAAGATAATGCTGAATGCCCACAAAGCAGAGACGAAAAGAAAAAAAAGAAAAAGAAAACCAGAAAGTATGAGGTGAAACACTGCCAAGATGACAATCTGTTTTCAAGAAGTGTGTAATTAGGAGACCAACACATTTTAACATCAATAGACAGCACTTGGCTCTTTAGAGGAAGGAAACGGAAAGAATTATACACTTAAAGCATGACCACAGCATCGTGTTTGAATAAATGGGAAGAATAAGTCAATTAAAAAGAAGCTATTTCAATTCATAAAAGATGGGGTAAACACTGGGCTAGATGCAGCAGAATAATCAGAATCACATTTTGTAGAGCTATAAATTTGTCAAGGGACTGTAGAGAAGACAAAGACCTAGAAATTATCTCAAAGACTATTCAAGAATAATTAAACTTTTATGGTTTGTGAAATAATTGAATTATCCATAAAAATGCAGTCTTCTTTCTTTTCTTTTTTACCACAGCAGCATTCATCATAAACACATGGAGTCATGTGCTCAGACAGTCTCATTCTCTCCAAAATATGTTCATGCCTCTGCTCTCAATTCAGCTTTATGCAGATGAATCATGTGCTCCTGCACATCTCTGCTGCTTTAGCACAAATATATCTATATACATAACTCATGGCTGTCATGCTCATTTCAAGAGAATGCTGACTTGAGTCTAAAGAATTTAATTTCCATTAAATAGAAAGTTAATCTCGTGGATTTTTTATCCTGAAAGATATTCTTAAATTGGACAGAAAAAATATTTGACATCTGCCAGCAATTATTAGCTTTGAGTTCTTGTTTTTTGGCAAACAGTGGCTTCATATACCAAATTCCTTTTGCATTGACAAAGGAAGGGAAAAAAAGCAACAAAAAGCAACTGAGCATTGATAGGGTGGAAAATGTTGCCATTCATATTCAATATTCAAATTTATCTGTGTATGCGTGTGACTACTCGGTGATCGCAGCGTACCGATTTCTGCTTGAAGTGCTGTAGATTGTTGCCTTTGACATTTTCCCATTGTGCGTGGTGGTGCAGCAGGCAATAATTAAATATCAGGTGCATAAGCTGCTCTTTAATTTGACATGTGTGCTTGAGGCAATAAACACATGTGGTGCAGTGGGGGCTGCATAATTGCAGAGGAATAAAATATCATATCAAGAGTGAGAGGATCATTGTATCAGGTACCCGATGACAGCTCGTTTGATCATTATGCCAAGGCTAAAGAGGTTGGCTAATTAGTTGTCATTAAAACTCACCCTCTAATCAGGGCTCGCTCTTGCATAAAAAAATGTCCCTATCACATGATAAGTGAACAATGCTCTTATCCCTTTCGAGCAATTGCAGTGCTTACAGCTATTACCAATGGGAATATTGAAACATGGGTTGATTGATAGGACATGAAGATGAGCAAATGTTATTATATGTGGTGCGTTCCTTAAAAAAAATGCCTGATCTCTAAACTGGATTTTTTTTCCTTTTGGCTTACATTAGCTGTGATGCGAGTGCTATTTTTTTTCCAATATTTTTTTTGTATTAAATGCCAAAATCATTAGGTCTTTCTTACTGTGCAGGTTGATGCACGAAGCAGAAGGGAGAAGACAGAAGAGAACACAACCAGTGAAAAAAGACAAGGATCACTGAATGACTTCTTCAGACAGCTTCCTGGTGAGAGGACCCCTGATGTCACTGAAACCATGGGTGCCTCCTGCTTTGACTTTCAAAAGATGGCAGAAAGTGCTCCAGTGAGAGACCCATGCATTATTATCTGACAGGCCCATATAAATAATAAGGTACATAATGCCAAGTATGAGTGCTTGTGTCTCCGCAAGGACACTCAACAAGTGCACCTCTCGTTGCCACATTTCCATTTTGTTCAACAAAGAGCCTTCCTGTGCGAACAACTTCTGTCTGAAAGCTTTGCCTGATCATTCTTTTATGCGCCACTTCCCAGAATGCACAACATTCACAGGACCTCATGATAATAGGCTCGTCGGGACACAGAGAAAAGGAGCGAGACGCTTGTCAGAGTGGATACATCTGTGCTTGACCCAAGGGAGATGGCTCAGAGCACGACACATCAGTTACAGGACACTGAGAGACCCTCTCGCCCCTCCTTCCTTGTTCCTGACTAATGGTTGTCAAGTTAGTGAGGGGCTGTACTCTTGTCTGGGCCCGGCCTGTTGTCATGTGAAATCCATTAGAGGTCGCAAGCACACAGGATGGGCGGTCGATTGATAAGGCAGGAGGAGAAGTGAGGCAGAAGCAGAGGAAGAAAAGAAGCTTTTTATCTCCCAACAGTACTGTACTCTCCATGAGGACTTGTTAAAGCTAACTGAAGTAGAGTGGAAAATTGATGGAGATGTCTTACATTATGATTGTACTTCTGAGGCATGGGTTGTAAGTTTTTATTCTGAAATGGCAAGAAAATTGAAAATAGTCTCCTGTGTAATCCGAAACATGTCAAAATGGAAGCTCTCTTGCTGTCCACAAAGATACATGGCTTAACCTCAAAATGGACATAGATTGACACTGCTGCCCAAACCCACCACTGGAACTTAAAATTTTAGTGTTTCAGTTTATTCGGCAGGGGCTGTCTACAGCACCTACTGTTCTTAAATACATGTTTTCCCCTTGATTTAATGATAATGTGTTGATCATTTGACTTATTTATTCCCCTTTTCCCATTCATTTTAATTTGTTGCCTATGTCTTCCAAAAATTCAAACCATATTACAAATCTCATTTCTCAAGACTTGACTGTGTGTTAGCTTCAGTGACAGCACTGAGTCACACTGTGGGTTTCTTAATTAGATTAATTCACAAGCAATTTACCGGCGGGGAGCCACTGTGTAGTTGTGAACCAGTCCATATGCTGTTCATTAGCTACTCCCCTTTTCTTTTCTTTTCTTTTTTTAAAGTTTTGCACTAAAGACACTGAAACCAATCTTTCTTACAAATCAGAAAAATCAGCGACATATTTTTTTCCAGGTCCAAGCACATTAAGTATCACATGTGATATTAATAATGCATTTTTATTCAAATTCTAATGCTTGTTTCACATCATATATGAATGATGATTGGCATATTTTATTATACTTTGTAATGCCTACTTAAAAAAATATAGATATTTTTTTAAATGCTGTTTTTATATTGAATTTTTCTACAAAGCAGATATTTTATAATCTAAAGGGTTAGAAAATGCTTTGTAAATGCAACTTTTCCCCCTATTGTCCACTTTCGTCAAACAACACTATTTTCCCGTTTGTTCAGATAACTCACAAAGTCAACCAGCCAATGTGGTATTAAGATTATACCCACTTACACTCAATAGTGGTCTCAGAAAGTGAGAATATCATCAGAGGGACCTGCGTGAAACAAGAAGTGGAATATCAATCCTGCATATTTTCGTGTTTCCTGTAAAAATACAGAGGCTGCTTGAGTTTATAAGCTCAGTATGATCTGATGGGTCAATTGAACAAACTTGAGCAGGCACCTCCTTCCGTTCTGTATTGCACTGCTGGTGATTCACTGGATAAAAATTTTTTGCTCCACCTACAGTGTAAACTGATCAGTACAATTAATCCAAATGATCTCTTCGTATTCCAGGAAATGAATAGATCCAAGACACCAAGAAGAATACTTTAAAAACTTTAAATCTGTATTGTTAATGTTGGACCAGTCCGGATGCAACGGTATGAAACAAAAATATTGGGCTGCAGGGCCATAAGGGCCATCTGAATAAGATGTATTTATTCAAAGATACCAAGATAAAAATTGACGTATCGCTGATCATCAATCACCAAGCTAACCATCAATTGTAAAATGTGTAAATCTACCTGTATACTATCTACTTTTAATATTTTCCTAACCCTATATTTTTAACTGCTAACCCAAATCATTTTAGTAAGAAAAGTGACGGGACTGTAGAAAACACAGTACCATCTTATGAGTGTTTGCCCAAATCATCAATGTCAAAGGTTTACATCATCATGTAGTGAAACATCAAATATTGGTGTTGAGAAAGACGCAGAGAGACTTTGAATGTGAACACCATCAACATCAAAATGTAATAACTGCACAACTTTTTAGCCTATATTGTGAAACTGCAATGTTTTGTGCTGTGGACCAGCGGAGCCATTTCTCGTTCTGTTGTCAGTTTGAATTAGACTAGATAGCTAGCTAAAAGTGTCCTTTTACACCAGCTTGAGCTTTTTGATGACACAGTAGTAGTTTTACATCCTGATACATCCTACAGCCGCAAGAGGCAATTCCTCCTCCTTACGTGCCCATGGTTTCCTTTATCTTTCCATTTTCTTCTTGAAAAAGCATCTAATCTTCTCAGCAAATCTACTGTGAGTTGTTGCTGTAATGGTTACATTTAGGGACGATCACGTGATCGGAAATCGGGGCCGATCACGTGGTTTCTGACTCGATCAGTATCAAACGTTTCATCCCGATCAGCGATCGGATATATAGCCTATCTATACATGTATATTTATTCATTTTTTTAAAAATTTTTATCAGAACTATAATATTTCAAAACAAATGGGAAAAAATAACAGCTTAGTATTTACTATTATGTGGTGGTACCGTCAGACTGTCTCTACCAACCATAATATACGTAGACGCCTCATAGACTGGCGCTGCCTTTTGGAGCTGACCATGGATGTATCAGCACGGCCGCCATCTTGGATGGGTCTCCAATGCCTCCACATTGCATTTCGACTGAGGAAGGTGTATATCCCCAACTACAATAATCATAACTCCCCGAATTTGTATGTCTATGGTCTCAACAACACACAGAAACATCGCATGTGGCATGACGTCACTTTGCTACGTGCCATAAAGCGAAGCAGAACACGGCAGCAGCTTGAAGCTGGGGGCGCGAATGTCCGCGGTGTGGAGGTATTTTAAAGTGGATGACAAAAACGCTGTGATTGCAAACTGTGAGATATGAAAACTTGGGATTTCAAGAGGTGGCAAGGACATCGCTAACATCCTTGATGAGAACAGGAACAGGCTCAAACCTGACAAGGTAGAGATGTTGGTTTTCATCAAGAAAAACGTACATTTGCTTCTGTGAAGCCAGAGGAGGAGAGTAAGAATTAGGAGTGCAGTTCCGAAAAGCACATTACTGGCCTTACTTTATAACAGTGTGCAACTTTTATTTGCTTATTTTGTTTACATGCCTGCCAGGTATTTCAAGTTGAACTGCTGCTCGTTTTTATATTAGACATTGTTGCACTAAACTACAATGTGAAGAATTTGTTTGTTACTTGATTACTTTTCTTGTTCAAGCTACCCCAGTGTTAAATGATAAAATAAGTGAATAA
The DNA here is from genome assembly GCF_027942865.1 of Odontesthes bonariensis. Classification (NCBI taxonomy): domain Eukaryota; kingdom Metazoa; phylum Chordata; class Actinopteri; order Atheriniformes; family Atherinopsidae; genus Odontesthes; species Odontesthes bonariensis. The sequence goes on along the minus strand of NC_134506.1, from coordinate 21,513,279 downwards.
AATAAAAAAATCAAGGACATCCCAGATCTGTTTCTTCGCCGTTCTTCATTTTTTTGATGTACTGTAGAAGTATCGGATTGGGACTCGGTATTGGCAGATACTCAAAACCAAATTACTCGAACTCGGACTAGGGGGCAAAAAAACCTGATCGGGACATCCCTAGTTACGTTGCTAGTGGTTGTAATTCAATAGGAGAAGTGGTTGTCTTCAGAAGGAAATGGAATGTGCACCTCAAGGAGAAAAATAACAAATGAAACCCAACAACAAATAGATCAAATCCACAAGAGAGAAATGGAGAAAGCTCTTTAGGATCCTTTTAGCGTCCATAGTGGGAAAAGCCTTTTTTTTTTAAAGACCTGTTTTACTACACTTAGATACAGTTTGTCCACTTGTTTTATTGATTTACTTTGCTTGTTTTATCTTTCTTGCCATGTAGCTACTTCGTTTGCAAGTATTAGTTCATTCGTGCAAAACAAGACTTAAAGGAGACATATTATGCCCTTTTCTCACAAGCTGACACATCTTCATGAAATGTCTGTGACTAGCTCTCCTCAAAATGCCCCAGAAAGACAGTTTAACAGCTCTCTTTTCATTCATGAATTTACACCTCTATTCAAATTTACAATTTTAGGACCTGCTTTAGCTTGGTGGCACTCAATAAAACTTGAAGCACATTATTATCATATGACAGAGTAACCAGCCTGAGAGCTAACATTAGTACATACAGCAATCCCAGCTCAGACTACTACCCACTAAACTGATAGAAATACTCGACAAGCAGTTAACTCTCCGATACTTGGATATTTGCATTTCCCTCATTTGCAGTTCATTCCTCTGTGTGTTTTGTTTAAAGGGATATATACTTTATGTACTGTATATATATATATACACATTACGGCTGGGCGAGTTAACTTGTTATTATCGCGTTAACTCATCAATTATTTAACACTGACAAATAGGCTAGTCTATCGCGCATTAACGCAGGTTTTAGTATTTATTTTATTATTGTAAAAGTCTGTTGCTCACAGGCTTTTATTTTGTAAAAGTCTGTTGCTGTCTGCTGCGGAACCAGAAAAGAAAGTAATTGGCGGATCCACCAAATATGGAGAAGGGTACGGAACTTTTACTCGGCCATTTTCATTTTAAAGTTCTTTCAGACGGCAGAGTCGACAGAACCAAAGTCATCTGTAAACACTGCCAAGTTGAATTGTCTCATCTCCGTAGTAGTTCTAGTCTAAAATATCACTTAAAGGCAAAACATACAATTGATACTAGCAAGTCATTCAATGAAACAGACAGTGGAGCGAGCCTTCTACATAAAAACTACATAAAAATGCTGATGTTAAAAGTGTTTTTGCACAACAAATGTCATGGCACTTTCATTCATATGGCAGTACATTTCAAATAAAACTAAATGCTTAAAGCTATACACTACTTTTGGATTCATTTTTGGATTTTGGGTACAAATTCGATTAATCGTGATTAATTAGATTAAAAGTTTTAATTGTTGCCCAGCCCTAATATATATATATAAAATTATTTTTTGTCTTTTCACGATCAAGGTTTGAAAAAAATTTGCTCTTCTGGTTGCACTGTTTTGTACAGCTTTTAGCTTCAGCTCACCTGTTACGAAAGCTTCCGATTTTCTAATATAAGAGCACTCTGACTGCAGGTAAAACACACATAAAGATATTTCATACAAACCCAATTTGAAAAAAAAAAAAAGAAGTTTTCAGAGGCTAACACAAAGAACTTCCGTGTATGGGCTACTTTTCAGCAAGGGGAACAAGTTTGTTTTTTTATGTAAAAAGCGGAGCCACCAATGAGGCATTCTATGATAAATGGGAAAATTGGAACCTCTAATTTGTTGTAGATATTTTTTAAAAATCTGTTTCTCCTGAATTTTTTCATACATCATTTCATAATTCCAAATTAGAACTTCCTTGATTAGTGTCTTTTACGCATGGATTATAGAAAATTAAATCACTCCTGAAAACATAATTATTATGACATCTATCTGTATATGAGGATAAATGGACGGGTATGTGAAGTTGTATTTGTCTCCACACGTGTTTGTGGGGTGCATTTATAGTACATTTTTAAATACAGGCTTTAATAAGTAATTTTGTTTGTCAATGTCCATGTTTGTTTACACATGCGACTGATTATAGCTGATTCAGAATATTGTCTGAAACTGGTGCTCTCCTGGGGTCTTTTGAAGGATGCTACCGAGCCACCTATGATAATTAGAAAGCTATGACCTTCTCATTAGAGCCAGGAGGCTGCTCTTTCTCTCCAGCCCTCCCTTCTACCATCTTGCAGGCCTGCCACAGGACAACTGGTATATCAAAGGGAAAATATTTATTAATGGCAAAATTACAAAACACATAACACAGCCTTTGAATTATGGATTCTAGTATAAGTCAAATGAAATGTTGTGCGTAACCCACCTAAAACTCTGCCCATCTCTGCTCTCTGGTAGCTTGAATTTTTCAGTTTAAATTTGTAGGGCTTCAAATACTTCTTGAGGGAGCTAAGGTCCTTCAAGGTTTCCAACAAGATGTTGCAGATCTTCTACAAGTCTGTTGTTGAGAGCGTCATTTCCTCTTGCGTCATCTGTTGGGGCAGCAGCATCAGAACCAGGGACCTAAAAAGACTCAACAACCTGATAAAGAAGGCTGGTTCTGTTCTGGGGACGACTGTGGAACCTCTGGAGACAATAATGCAAAGAAGGATTTTGCATAAAATCAAGAGAATTATGGACAACCCTAAACATCCTCTCCATGAGACTGTTATCGGAAAACAGAGTCTCTTCAGTCAAAGGCTTCTTCAGTTTGGATGCAAAACGGACCGCTACAGGAAATCTTTCCTGCCCACAGCCATCAGCATCTATAATAACTCCTTGATTTAATTGAGCTACATCAACATTTAATTTCCCTCTGGGATAAATAAAGTATTTTTGAATTTGAATTGAATTTGAAAAGTAGTACCTCAGAGCTAATTGTCTTCAGACAAAGACCTGTTCAAAATAGTCACCATTCTGGACTTCCCTGCTTTGCTAGATCAAAATATAAAAAATGATGAATTAAATAGGATGGCACTCATCTGGTGAGAATGTCAGGGAAAAATAAGGAGGGAATAAAGCAGAGGATTTCTAAAAAGCTCTTTAATTAATCACCCACATTTTGTTTTATAGGTAATTTCCTGCTAGTCATTAGCATCTTGGTGTTTCCAAAGAAAAAATTCTCACTTTACATTTCTGTTTTTTGAGTTTAATGCTAGAATAGTAAACTTGAAGTGTGTGTATATATGCGTCTGGGTAATTAATACGATTCTTGATGGAGAAAAAAAGTAATTGAACAGAAGATTGGTACAAACAATGTGGTAAACATCCACATATTTTTAATATGTTTGCTTCATTTCTCTCCAGAAAAGGGCTGGGGTGAGTTGGTTCATCAGGGGTTTACATATAAAAGTTCAACCACTTATCTTACCACAACGGGGCTGAGAGATGAGTTCACTTCAACTGATTAACTGCTGGTTTCATGTGCTGCAGCCATTTGGCATGTTGTTACTGGATGGTAGAGGTATGTAAAGAACAGAGATCCACTGTCATTTGATCATTTTAATGTTTTAGAGATTATAGACACCTCAGTCTAACAAGCAATACGCTACTAATGGATGTAAAAACACAACAAGTTATTTTCTTTTTGAGAGAGTGTGGAGTTTTTGACCACGAGTTTCATGAGGGTTTTGTGTCTATGTATCTTATGACGATCAGTAAATAAAAGCAGTAACATGCAAAGAAAGGAGTATAGACAATTGGCCTTTGGTTTTAAAAGAGTGATGACTTCCCAGGTCACCTTAAATTGAGAAGCAACTTAAAGGTGACTTGTGACCAACATGTGGCCGCTCTCTGCTGGAATTGAAGAGGAACCCTATCAGATTATTTCAGTGTCAGCTCTTATAAGTGTCTGACAGCTATAACAAGAAATTCCAACCACAAACTTTACAAACCCAATGAAATGTAAGATTAGGCAATAAATAACCTCTACAATAAAAAGAGGATTCATGTTGTTTACTGCAACATGATTTATTGAATAATTTTCTTCTGTCAGGATGTGGAAGCTGACGTAACTATCATCACAGTTTAAATTTGAAATCATAGGTAGATCAAATTGCATGTAAAGAATTATTATTATTATTGATTCAAATTAATTCAGTTTTATTTATATCGTGGAAAATCACAACAAATGTCACCTCAAGGGACTTCAAAGATACAGCCAAATTCAAACCAATTCAAATTGAATTCCTAATTTGTCTAATTCTTACAAAGCCAAAAAAAAAGTTGCCTAGATAAGGAAATCGACAGAGTACCGAAACTTCTCTTCGATCCAGTCCCGTGTCCTGAGTTTGAACGAGGCAACGGTGGAAAGAAAAAACTCTTTGTTCCTTTTAACAGGAAGAAACCTCTGGCAGAACCAGACTCAAGAAAGGTGGCCAGCCGCCTTGACCAGGAAAGAAGTAACAACAAGCACCATAACACCAAACCAGGGATACCTGCTGAGAAAGAGAAGCCCGTTAATGACATAGATAATGTCATATGTAGATGGAGAGTAAAGAGAGCAGAGTGAGGAAAGGTGCATCATGGGAGGCCCCCCAGCAGTCCAGGCATATGGCAGCATAACTATGGGATGTCTCAGAGTAGAAGGAAGTCCTAGAATATATATATGGGAGTCAAAGGATACATCCTGGTTAAACGCAAGTCCAAGGTTCCTCACAAGTACTACAAGCCAAAGAAATGCTATCTAATCTAACTAAACTTTAGTTTTGTCTGACTTTAGAAGCTGAAAAAACAGAGTCTTTATGTCTTTGAAACATGCTTGCAGTCTAACCAACTGATTGGTTTCAGTTGGTTTCATAGATAAGTACAGCTGAGAATCATCAGCATCGTAATGAAAATTCATGCCATGTTGTCTAATGATAAGTATAAAGTGAAAAGAATTGGTCCAAGCACGGAACCCTGTGGAACTCCAGGATTTACTTCGGTGAGTGAGGAAGATTGCTCGTTTACACAAACAAACTGGAATCACTGATGAGTATGATTTAAACCAGCCTAATGCAGTTCCTTTAATCTCAATAACATGTTCAACCCACTATAACAGAATTTTATGATTGATTGTTTCAAATGCAGCAGTGAGACCCAACAGGACAAGCACAGACACATGAAGAGATCAGAGGAGATCACTGGTAACTTTCACCAGCGCCGTTTCTGTGTTAATTATCACAAAGTTGTGAAAAAATGCAAATGCTAACTACTACTTTTTTTCCTTTGTTCAGGTGTCATTATTAAAATACTGATAACCATCGTGTCCACGTTGTGTTGATAACTGGAAAGCTGTGAATAACTGCCAATGTAAATGTGAAATTATCACGTGATAAATTACCATTTTCCAGCTTAATTCATCATCCTTATTGTATAAAATCACTTATTGAATCTAATCAGGGCATAACTGATTATCATTATGGAAAGGAATGGTTTTTGTTAAGTTATTTTGGTTTCAGTGTCCTGCTTATATATATATGAGCATGTAATCGTCATCCTAAAAATCCTAGAAGCCAGTACTACTGTGACAGATGCATGTCAGAACTGCTGCACCACACACTGTATTGAAAAAAAATTATTCTGTGTAGCAGTGCCACCCAAACCAAGTCATTAGGCTCCTTGGCACCTGCAGTTTCCTCCTACGTAAAGAGCTGTATAAATTAATCACACACAGCCTTATGCACTTTGATGCAATTTATAATGCACATTAATGAGGGCTGACAGCTGTAACTAAAAGGCAGAATGATCACTTACAATTCAAATAAAAATCACAGTGCAATAACAAAAGTCATTTGCATGACTTTTTTCCTGTCATGCTCTATTTTCATCTTTATCCAGCTTTTGATTCCTGCTGTTTTATCAGAGGCCGAATGCAAGTGAAAAGACTAAATGATCTGCAAATTGATGCAACACTTTGGCTGTGTCTCACTCCAGAGGGTGCGCTCTAATTGTACATTGTGTAAAGGTATGGTATTGGATGATAAAAAGGCTTTTCTCCATACCTCATTTCAATCTCAATGTCTTATCAGTTGCCTTTGTTAACTCCCTGCTTGTCTATGGCTATTCATAAGTTGTACATTTCTAATTGCATTTCTTATGCATATGTTTCTACAAAGGAGCAACCTTTGTTGTGCTAGATTCCGCACAAAATATTTGTTGAAATAAATTTACAGCCAAACATTGTGCATGTTTGGCTGTAAAATAAAACATCATGAGGAAAGCCTTTAAACTGACCTTCAGAGGTGCTAATTGAATTTTGGGCATGTGGTAATGGTATAACTGATTTCATTCTTCATTATGGCCTGTAATGACATTTCTCAGCTGTCAGAGGTGTTGCAGACGACTCGCTTTAAGATGAATTAACCATTATGCCATCATAGATAAAGCATAACCGTAAAGGGGGGGGGGGTGTAGAAAAGAGTTGAGAATCCAGGGAGAGTTGAATGCTTTCTGAAAAAAGACATTTGGCAAAGCTTGCAAAGAATGGATACTTTGCCTTTGAGCTGCTTGTAACAGGAAGACACGTATGATTGTTAACAACTGCAAAGCAAACCCATATGTCTCCACCCCTGTAAAATATTTTAACAAGATACTAAACATTTCATTATGTCAGCATGTGTAGGTCAACTGCAGTGCAGAATCTGAAGTGGTATATATACACTTATAGTACAAAGAGTACAGCTGGTCTGTGAGGACATGCACACAAGGGGAGCTGTGTCCCTGGCTGTGATTTCCATGCATAGCCTTGTTATAAAAGCAATGTTACTTCGGATATTGATTCACTGGCCTTTATAAAGCAATGCTAGCATTAAGGTTGAATTGGATATAAAGAGAAAAGCCGAAGTAAACACTCTTCTGCTGGTCTTTTGTTGCCACCATATAGTCTTATGATTATAGTGCTACAATTATGTGGCCTACTCTAATTGTATTACAGCACACACAGACAACTGCATATTTTGTCATTAATCTAAGATTTAAAGTATTTTCTGTATATTCTAAGTATATGTCGCACACCAACATGAGTTTTGTCATGTCAATTCTATAGCAGAGAAAACAGATCAAATCTGAAGGGCCGCTCATCTACAGAGTGAAGGCTAAGTAGATGGGATGTGGGATGTGAAAAGGAAGGGTGACTGACACAGTTTAATGGTTCATTCCCTGGAGGTTGAATATAGATCTGGTTATTTCAATTTTCTGTCACTTCTCTGTGTATGTCTGGCCATTGGTCTGTTTTTTTTTGTACACAGGAACGGATCCCGCGACAAAAACAGTAAATGTTCTGCCACAGCTCTCTCTGACAGAAAAGATCTCAGGTAAAAGGCAAAGTATACAAGACTAATCCATGAGATGTTGCTTTGTTGGCACAAACTAGCATACATCACAATTCAAACTACATGTATTTAGGAGGAAATTTTACTACTGTGGGTTCTTTTTGATCAACATTTCTCCAAATCATTTTGAGCATTGTCTCGGACAATAATTAACATGAAATTCTGATGAGCATTCAGTCAAGACTTGCAAGTAGGGTTTCTACTTCTCCATGAGGCCGTGCTGTAAAACATTTGATTTCTGGGTAGTTTCTTGAGTAATTCTGATCAAGTTTTATGGGCACATTTCTGTTTTATTTTGTTTTTTTTCTGCCCTCCCCTTTTCTTTCTAAATTTTCTTTAGAAGGGTTATGATCAACTGAAAGTTGTTTGAATTGAACCTGTTTGTTTACATTTATCGCACTTCCAACCAGGATAATTGCCCTATTTTAGTAATCTGGTCAATTTGGTGTTTAAACTTATTTTTGCAGATTCCAATTCATGTGAGGTTGTTGCAATGATAAACACAAGATATTTATCTGTAGGTATTCTTTGATAATGCTACATTTAAAAATCCCTTTATTTTCTTTACATCATCAAGTTTTGTTGACACTTTTGTGGATTTCACTCCAGACTGAGGGCACTCTTATGGCGCTTTTCCACTAGCTCGCTTCGGCTCAGCGTGCTATTGCGTGTTTCCACTAGCACGCCGTACCTACAACCGGGACGATTTTCCGTATCACCTCAGCCCTGGTTCCAAGCGGGCCGAAGCGTTACTAAAACGTGACGTCAGCCGACTGCCTTCCACTGATTGGGCGATGAGTGTCGTCACTGGAAGCGTCATAACGCGGATAATAAAAGCTAGCGTTAGCAACCGTTAGCTTACCTCCAAACGTCGTCTTTTTGAAGCTCGTAACAATACTCTCCGGTACTTTTCAATCCTGTTTTGTCTGGTGGCCAGGAGTCTTCTCTGGCTCTCTTCTCTTGCCTTCTGTGCGACAAAAAGCCACATGGTGAGCAGCAACACACGCCGTGTTATGACGACCCCGCCCACGTCGAGGAGGCACGAAGTATACTCGTTTGTAATGGAAACACAACCAAACCGAGCCGTGCCGAGCTAGTGGAAAAGCGCCATTACAGCAGGACCCTCATTTGAATGGACCTGCTTGGGAATCTATGCGCTATGGTTGAAACTCATTGTGAGGAGGGTAGGGGTTTCTGGGTCATGCAGACCTCATGTCCTCTTTAATACTACTCCATATGAGGCCAACCAACTGAACCACCAGTGTCTTTGTTAAATATTCATCTCCTGTCAATAATTAAATGCTCATTATTTGAACCTGAAGAGTGCTGTGATTCCAAATTTAATGCGCCTCTAATGCATGGGGCGATAAGGCACGCCTAATAGCTAGGCTGCATGATGAAAGGTAGATGCGTACAGTCATACCCATTCTTTCTCAGTTGAACAGGTAAAAAGAATCCATGTTTCAAATGAAAAATTTAAAACCGTTGTCCAGAGTTTTTTGAAGAACATCAGAGGTTTTGTATTCTGTGGCTGTACATGATTTGGAACAAATGTAAGAGAAAAGAAGCTTGTTATCTGAGACCCTTTAAGTCTGATCCACAGTGAAAGCAAAAGACTTCAGGAGATCTGTTACTGGAACTGCCACATCACAATCAAGCACCCACACAGGAAATAATGACACATGAGCCAATTTAGGTGATAAGACAGACGAATACGAATACACAAATATACAATAAATATGCAAACAACGAGATCTGATACCCAAGGGCAAGGGGCTCACTTGATAATACAAGTATTGTCCTGCAGCTATGTTGCAGACTCAAACAGTAGCGCTTTCAATTAACTCCAGGAGGAAGTCAGTGCATCTTCAATCTTTTGCCTCTTTCTCAAACTTTAAAGGATTTTTAAATACATAATCACTTGCTTCTTTGATGTGAGGCATTTACTCATTGTTTGTTGTTATTATGATCTCCACCATGAACAACTGAGAATTATCCAAACTGTTTTTGTAAATGTCATTGAATGTCTGTGCATGTGCACGAATGTGTGCTCTCATATGGCTCAAGGACCTTTCTGGGGTGTAAACATAGGGAGGGTAAACAGGCAGCTTGTTGTCTCCATTGTTATTATCCTGTTTGTATAATTAGCCTGATAAATTGCTAACATCAAAGGCACTGTCCCTTGAAATACTTCCATGTGTCTGTTCAAGTAAAGGAGAATAGAGGAAGGAGGCGCAGCTGTGGTCCCCATCCAATTGAGACATGTTCCATTTCAATGAGGCGTATGGGAAACTTTGTCTGGTTGGTGTTTTTCATCAGTTTCTCTTTGTGTGGATCCTGTTTGACTGCTGGAACATAAAAGCAGTATTAGAAGGCTTGAGAGAGAAGTTCATATTTTTGGGCTCTCTCACAGTAGTTTGGCTCATCAATGACAGGGGCAGGATCATAAGTTTTGGGTTGTTGGGTTGAAAAAGTCATAAAAAAAGTCAGAAGTCTTCTGCTTAGTTCTGGAGTTGGAAAGGTGGATTCCAGACACTGTTCTATGACCTCGACACACACTTCTGTTGAAATGTCATGATGCTTTATGTCTTTAATGTGAGCAAATGAGCATTTTATAAATTGGTTATGCTTTCGACTTAACTGAACACCTAAGTTTTCAAAATTACTGCTTGCAACTCCTGGTGTAAACCAGGCGAGCCATCCTGAGATTGCCTTGTGAAGGGACATTTTTCCTGTTGCCTTCCACCCCTCTCCACACAGAAGCAACATAGTTAATTATGCAGAGCCTTCAGATTAATTCCTCTCTCTTGGTTAAAAAATATCTACAGTGTATTTAATGACCTATAATAAGTGTACGGATGTGGAAGTGCTGGAGAGTGCAGCATGTGCTGATTCTGCTGCACTCTGGGATGTTGGCGTGAACAATGATGGCTTGGCAGCTGGAAGTGATGAGAGACAGAAAATGTCAGAGGGGGTTTGCACAAATTTGATTGACAGTACCAACTCTGCCGTCAATTTAATGGCAATTATTATTTAATGTATATTACTTAAAAGCATATGCAAAATTAAGATTTAGGCACAAAAAACACATTTATGTGGTATTTAAAGAATGATATGCATAATATATTACTTGTTAATATTTATGGCAAAGAAGTTCAAGCATTTCTTGTCTGAACCAGTCCTGCTGAAAGCGTTAGCTCTCATGATCTCAATTAATAACTAACAAAGTAAGAAAAGGAAGAAGCAGCACAAAACTGGAAGCTTTTTACACCATGGAGAAAAACCTGCCAAGGCGAATTTATCTCAGATTCAGAGTCACTTATGTGTAAAAACAAGAGACTGGCTTCTTTCAGGCAATAATTCAAGAAAGAAATTTCCTAAAAGAAAGAAAGAAAGAAATGTATTTGAGATAGATTTTAAAAATAGACATCATTTGTTATTTGTTTGCATTTTTATTTGTATGAATTTTATTTTTCATTCAAGCAAAAAAGAAGCTTAAATATAAATGTCCTCTTAAATGTCCCTTACCTTAGCGTGTCTCTCATATTCATGTGTTAAAATGTAGTCTTTTGTAATCTATTCTTTTTCTTTATTTATCTTTTTATTCAATCTTCCAACTGTATTCAAGACACGTGGTGTCTTGATGTATTGTTGGAATGTTATTAACCTATAGGAAATCAAAACAATAAAAAATTTAACATTTATTGTTGCACACTCCATTTGGCGACCTTGTTCTTGTCGTCTGCTTTGAATCAGTCTCTACTCTTTACTTCACAACGGCGGTTTCTGCCCCTCCCTAGAATCCAAACTTCACACCCTGTCAGTCTCTTAGTTTCTCTTAGTCTCTTAGTTTCAGTCTCAGGTTTAGTTCAGCTTGCATTTATTCATTTGAATATTATTTATGTATTTGTTCTGATCAATTATATCCAAATTTCAAGCAAATTCGCTTCTTGTAAACTTTAATACAATACAATGTTTACAAGGTCAGTGACTAATCAAACTGAATGATCACAATGCCAGATTGACCAAAATAATCGTGATTCTTGCATTGCTACAATCAAAAAGTCCTTACTTAAATCCGGCATTGCATTGAAATCTATACATAATGTCAAGCGAAGGGAAAGGAAAACGAGCTTCAAGAGCTAGATCTAAATACTGAGGGATAGATGTTGTTCTTGATCTGGGAGAAAGCACTCAAGAGCCACAGTGTTGTTGCACAAGTCCAAAAAAATACGATAGTTATTTTTTTAAATATTTAAACTATTGTGGAGAAGCACCCGGTTCTGACCCCACCTCCATACATAAACAGCAGCAACAGTTTTCACAAGTACATATGTCTCTATCTATGAAAAAACAATGCAATTACACAGACACACTACACATGGGGGCTTTTGAAAAATTTAACCAGGTCAATGGGCCTTAGATATGTCATCTTCATCCTTGTATCAGCTGTGATACAAGCTGTTTGCTCCCAGCAGGACTAACAAGTTAAGGACTTGGGAAATCAGGCAGTAAAATTCAACTGGCTACTTGAAAGTTAACATTTTGCTGCTTCCTTTCTACTATTTCTTTGTTGTATTATTACCAAGATTAGTGATTAGTGTGATTGACACTTAGATGAGGGCTTGATGGACTGTCATCACTCTCAGTCAAACCTTAACTAATATAATTAAATTATAAATGAGTGCATGAATATTATATCAGTATGGGAGGGCTGCCAGGGAATTCAGTGTTGCGTTCCAACATCAACAATTCTACTATTTCAGTCACCCCTGTTCATCCTCACTCACTGCTAAAACACAATGGAGATTTTCAACTTATATCAGTGTTGATCCCTGCATCTTCATGTAGCCCCATAAAGGATGGAGATCAATGTGATCGCCACATAAACCAGTGGGAAAGCCAGTTTAAAAGAGCACGAGAACTGAGGTTATAAAATCTGCTTATTTTGTTTTCTTATAAGCCCCTGAGGGAAAGAGACCATGAACTGACAGGCCCTGTGTAATTCTTGACAGAGGAAAACTTTGTGTACAGACAGTCTCAGCAACATGTTATTAAAAAGATGAGTGTGGCTGTGGAAAATAAATAAATAAAGAAAAAATACTGATTAAATTTTAAGCAGCCGGCGGGCCGATAGTTTGCCTGAGGCATATTTGTCAGTTTCAAAGGGTGTTTTTATTAATTTTGTATTTTGCATTTTGTTAGTGGAAAGAGCTTACTCCACCGGGAGCGCCACAAGCTATAGCCAGCAGAGCCTATAGCAGGGAGAAAGGAGATGCAGAGCATGCCAAGCAGATCCTCCACACTTAGAGAAAGAAATCAGCTCTAGATCACCAGCATAACTCGCAGACCCCCTGCCCTCTACCCAAAACACACACAAAACACTTGTTCACAAACAACCAATGAATGCCCTGTGTACACTCATACAAATCTTTATGTCAGATTGTGTATTCTTCATGGTACATAGACCTTATGTGCACAGGCGCTTTTGGCATCTGATGAAATAATATTATTGTATGGATTCACCACTTCTGAATCATGGAGCCGCCTCAAAGTTTTTCTGCCTTTTTACAGGAATCATCAACTGGTGATGACGCTGACTTTTTACCTCGTCTGAGACAGCCTTAGCCTCAGTTTTGTTTGCATCTTTGCAGTGCTGAATTAGCATAATGCACGTGTCAGCATCATGATAGTTTCATGTACATATTGTATTGTTTGGACAGATCTTTTTTTTATTTTGTAGATTTTATAGATTAAATGGATAATCACATGTGACCCTGGCTCATTCAGTGGCCTTGTATCACAAAAGTGAATGCTTTTAAGTCATAGGAATTAAATTAATTTGATATTTTTTACATAATGTGTTAAATACTTTGATGTAAGATAGACAATATGTACTTTGTGTTGAAGTTTTCAACACAACGTACAATCTAGAGAGACAGGCTTTCCTGCATTTCCTGACTTGTGTCAACCTTGTGGTCAGATGAATCAATCTTAAACTGGTTTAGCTATCATGGCTAAAACTGTGACAGCAGTTCTTCTTCTTTGCTGAATTATGACCATTGTCATTTCAGTCTGTATTCTTACATTTTTGTAAATTGTATTTTTGACTTAGTTATTGAATTTTTCCAATCTTTTCACACATTCTACCATTTTGCTCTCTTGTATGTGTTGCAGTAGCCCCGTCAGTTAGTTAGCCCAAATTCTCTACGCTTGTGGGTGATCCTGATATCGTTGGAATTTCCAATTCCTCTTGTATTCTCTCGGTCTGCCCTGAGTACTCTTCCCAGTTACATGTGACCATACAACCATAGAAATGATTTTGTTTCTACACTTCTACATAATATACGGTATTGTTGTATGTAATTTCAGAGGGCCATACCTTGACATTAGCTATTATAATAAATACTGGTAGATATTAAAACTATGCATTCAATATACAGATGAAGTTATTTATTTATTTACTTCCTTTACTTAAAACAAAGGAAATATATGCTGATAGAAAAAAAAAATTGTAACCATGTCATAAATTCTACAAGAGCAGAATGTTAGGAATAATTATTGTTTCTGTGTAGATATTTGTGCAAGGCAGTTAGAATGAGGAAAAATGAAAACAAAAAGTACTCAATAGAACAACTCTTGAAATCTCACAAACTGCAGACAGACAGTATCAAACAGCATTCAACATTGAGTAGCAAAGACTGCCCTCAGGCTATAATTTGCTGAAGTTTTACCTGCTGCTGGCTGGGACCAAACACAAGTGTGAAAACAAAGCCATGCCAGTGTGTGTGTATATATAACATTGTTTGCACAATAGACTAAGCAGTAGTCTAGAAAATTGCTAACATTGGGGCCAGATAAGACTCCCAAGTCCACAAATAGCTATAATCACCAATAAAAGAATAAAAAAAGAAATAGCCGTTGAGGCATTTGATGGCTATTAGAGATGTGTGTTGCATCTTCAAAATCATCTTTCATTCCAAAGTACTCATAAAGCATTTGTGTCAAATCAATCAGACAGTGCAGTTTGAAGTAGCTGCTACTTTGTTGTGTAAAGGTGAAAGAGTTAATTAGGCGATAGGAAGGGGACTGATGCTATGTATATACAGCTCATGCGACAGGGAGAAGAGCCAAGTGGGCTGCTGCTAATCATGCCCTCCACCCCCTTATTCCTGTATTCATCTTTTAACCATGTGCTTTTGAAGTCAAGACTGTCAGGAGTTCAGTGACATGTTCTCAGTTTTATTGGGTTATGTAGAGAAAGTATGCTTTGTTTATTATGCTTGAGTTTGAATAATTCTCAGATGAATCACTAAAGTACATTTAAGTTCTGTGTTCAAAGAAGTTCACTCTCAATAGAACAAAGACTGGGGCTTCTTTGCATTATTTTTTTCTCCCTCTCCTCTGGTAAATTAATGCGTGTCTTGTACAGTCACAGAGTTTGTACTGTGCACAGAGATGTGAGCACGAGAAAGTGAGAAACAGTGACATCTAGAAAACTACTCTGTCTCATTATGCATGATTAAGTGTTCTGTTCTGTAAGTTAAATCTGTAATTAGGAATTTATAACATTAATAAATGTTGTTTCTCACAAGTGATCATGTTTGACTTCTTAAATCTTTGAAGAGATTACACAACAACATTTCCTGAATTCTTTACTTGCTGGTATTGGTATTATATGTCTAATAGACTAGATTATACAGCTGAGTGATAGCTCAGCCTAAAAGGGCACACATTGTTGCAATCACAACACACCATCAGAAGCGATAATAAGTATGAAGTGATTCAGGTTTGACAGCAATACACATAAAGTGAGACAACCAAAAAAGAAAATGTGTCCTGTCACAGATTAATGTGATATAGTATGAGGTGTAGATCTATAGATTCTGTAATAATGTTCATCCACTGATATTTCTTAATGTGAAAGAGAAGTAAGAATTATAAGCAAATAGAGAGTCAGAATGTGATGGGGCATAATTGCCTCCCAGCTGGCCGAGGACAAATTTACAGAGCTGAATTGATGTTTTTGTGAATGAGAGGGCTGGCATTCATCATTTGTCTTATTCAGTGATGTAGGCATTTCATCTGAAAGCAAAGACTGGGACATTACCACACTTCCACTGTTTGGTCAGTCTGAAAAATTGCAAAGAATTGCATGTTCATTTCAAAATTGTTTGAAAATGCTTTTAGAGAAAGAAACAGCCCTTCTTAACAAAATGTGCTGCTAAAAATGACACCACTTCAGCATGGGAGTGTCATTGGAAGCAGTCGTAAAGGATTTATATAATTCATTCACAAACATAACTACGCAGGTACAGCTTATCTCCTTTAAAGCAGTTTTTGATGTTTTTGTAACATTTGCAACAATGGTACTTTCTTGGGTTTGGATGAGTCATACAGATGTCCGTAGAGATGGATGTACTTTTCTCACTCTTCCCACTGGCACCTTTTGCTCAGCACACAGCAGCTTACAAAAGTTGTGAGGTGAACAACTGACAAAAACAACAATTTCAATAAAATTCAATTCAGTTTTATTTATGTAGTGCCAAATAATAAATGTAACAAATGTCAATTCCAGGTACTACAAAGATGCAGTCCAATTTCATTAAATTAATCCAAATTAGTCCAATTCATATAATACCAATTAAAAAAAAAAAAGATGCCACGGCTCAGGACACCAACATTGAAACACTGAATGCACTGAAACTTCCGTTTGAGTCAGTCCTCTCTCGAGACCTCTGTAGACAAGATCGAAGGAGCGTTCTGTGAGAGATTGGGAAATGGTAGGTGAGTACAAAGGGCTTGGTATGTTCAGCTCACAGGCGGTATCTGATAATGAGGGGATGTATTACCCCATACTAGCTGCTGAAGTGAGTATGGGGTCAAGAATGGTTTGGCTGACTGGGATCAAGAATGGTTTGGCACCGGGCCCAGATAGGATCAGCAAGCAGGCTCTGCTGGACTTGGACCCTCGGTGTGAACAACTCGCATGGTTGTATACGACATGGCTGGTCCACAGGGTCAAACCCAAGACCTTCAAGGAATGTCGGACGAGGCTATTGCCAAAGTCGGGGGGCTCCAAGGAGTTGCAGGACGTCTCCAGCTGGAGACCGGTGATGATCGGCTCCTTGGTATTACGGTTGTTTTCTAGGATCTTGGCGATGAGGCCAAGCTGAGTTTATCTGCTGAATCCTAGGTAGAGGGGTTTCCTGACATCCTCACAAGGTTGCACAGATAACATGATCATCCCGAAAGGGGTCATTAAGTGCTCGAGGGAAGAAGGGACCCCACTGGCAGTAGTTTTTGTCGACTTCCCAAAGGCTTTTAACTCTGAGTTAATACGTAACTGCGTGACAAGGGTTGGCAGCCAGGGTAAGATGACACCCACTATAAACATGAATGTTGGAGGGAAACTGGGACCCTTTGTCCCTGCTGCTCTTCAACATAGCCACGGACCCCCTCATCCAGACATTGGAAGACACAGGGTATGGCCTAGGGAAGGATGGGCATAGCATTACGACACTGGCATTCGCAGATGATTTGGTCCTTTTGAGCAGTTCAACAACAAGGATGGGGATGAAACTGGAGATATTGGAGACATTCTTCCAGCTTAGTGGGTTGAGGGTTCAGTCCAGGAAGTGTCACAGGTTTTTCCTTGAGAGGGATGTCGTGAAAGACTGCCAACCCTGGTTGATCAGTGGAAGCACTATTCACCTGGTTAGGCGGTGCGTAATTTGAGTGTCGATATAGACCCGTGGTTCCGGATCTGGCCTCCTAGCTTCAGGAATATATTGGGTGGATAAAAAAGGCTCCTTTAAAGCCCTCACAGCCGATGAGGGTTTTGAACCTATTTGCTGTCCCAAGGCTGTTCTATCAGGCCGATCACTGCGGCGTGCCTGTGTCTACCTTGGCCACTCTCGGCGGGATTGGTGAGAAAGGCAGTCAAGGAGTTCCTCTATCTGATGCATTTAACTTGTAATGGATTAGTATATTCCTGGAATAGAGATGGAGGACTGGGCATAGTCAGACATGACAAACTCATTCCCTCAATCCAAGCATGGGGAATACTGTCCAGATCTGAAGATCAATGGACAAGGGCATTTACAGTACAGACTGTGAGAGAGACAGAATGACTTGGAGAGATTGTGATGCTATGTCAGCGATGTCCCTGATTTAATCCCCCAGCTGGGGATGGATGACAGGCCTAATAGCCGCATTCGGACAGAGCAGTTCTAAGAACGCCGTTCTGAGAACGGTCCACCTCGATTTTTTTCTAATAACTGCCCTTCCCCAAGGGAACTGTTTCAGTTTGCATCCGCACATGAGTCGGGACCTTGACAGAGACTGATGCGACGCAACCGTCTGTGACAGTGACGTGTTACTTTAGCGCCACACTCAACAACAAAACCAAACAAAACAAAACCCGCGAAAAGTAAGGAGAGAAGAAAAAACACCACCAAGAAGCTAATATGGAGAGCGGGGAGGCCATGTTCATGGTCTGCATGACGGTGATATTAATCATGGACGATCACATCGGGCATCTAACATCGAGGCTGGAAGAGCTCACAGAGAGAGTCAGGAGACGAAGGAGCGCAGGCGATACTTCTTTGTTTCATGAAGGAAGGAAAGAGAGCAGAGCGCTGCAGACAAAGGAGACGACGTGTAAGTTTAACTTATTAAACATGTGCATGTTGTGTCTGTGTCGCATGAGTAAACATTTCAGCCGTGACAACATGACAAGGGGCGTAGCTACCAACCACCAAACACCCACATTAGATGTGTTCCTATAGAACATAGAAAAGACCCAGCCTCGGAGAAGGAGCTAAAATGGTTATAGGAACTGAGGGCGATGGTCCCGAGTTCCTATATGTCCGAATGCGGGAAAAAACGGCCCCGTTCCTGAAAAGGTTATAGGAACTGCCAAAGGTTCCTACAGTGGGAATGCGACTAACGTTGCAGATAGCTCTCTGGTCCTCTGGGACTGGAGGGGGGAAGAGAACAGGGCCTGGTTTTGCCTGCAGGTCCAGGGTGTGGGCACTGCACAGTTCAGAGGGGATCAGACGAGCAATTTGTGGCTGGCTGAGCCGACAGTCGTGGGTCTCAGACAGAGGCACTTTATTATTGTACTGGCCGTTGACGTCAGTTTTGGGCACATCACACTTTTGGATCACTGCAAATTTGTAATTCTTATACTGTATACAAACAGTATTAGCTTCTGGCCGGGGACCCCCTTTGCAAACCACAGACAATGCTACAAAATATGTGTTGTAATGTGAATGTGTTACTGTGTTCATTCAGGCAGTTAGATTAGGCCACCAGGGGTCCTCGGGGTCAAGTAGAAATAGATAGCAGGTATGCTGCTAGTATGTAATGAGTGATGCATGCAGCGAGTGTTCAATAAAGTGGAACCTGTGAAGCTGACTAAGTGGCACGTTATTACATTGGCGACGTGGATGGGATGACTACAGTTTAAGAGTTACAATGGCAACATACGGAATGATTGGAGAGTTTGACCCGGTGGCAGATGACTGGCAGCAGTATGTGGAACGGCTGGAATTCTACTTTGCTGCAAACAAAATCACCGACGACGAACAAAAGTGGGCCATCTTCCTGAGTGCATGTGGAGGGAAAACGTACGCCACACTGAGAGACTTGTGTCAACCTGGTAAGCCGGGAGATAATTCCCTGACAGATTTACTGAAACTGTTGACTGACCACTATGCACCGAAACGCAGCATTATAGTGGAGAGATTTAAGTTCCATTCAAAAGTTAGAGATCATGGCCAGTCAGTTGCTGCGTTTGTAGCTGAGCTGAGGAGACTTTCTGAGCACTGTGCTTTCGGGACAACTTTGGATGACATGCTAAGAGATAGACTGGTGTGTGCATTAATGACGACCATACCCAACGCCGGTTGCTTTCAGAACCAGATACAAAAATGACATTGGACAGGGCACTGGAATTAGCGATAGCCATGGAAACCGCCACGAAAGATGTAGCGCAGTTGCAGCAGAAAGCAGTGGAGGAGGCAGTGCACAAAGTGCAGCCAGTGGTCTCGGACCAGAAGCCGCATGTGACGTGTTTTAGATGCGGAGGAACGCACACAGCGGTGGACTGCCGTTTCGCAGAGGCAGTTTGCCATAATTGCCGCAAGAAAGGACATTTGGCTAGAAAATGCCGCAGTGCGAGACAGCCCAAACAGAACAGATTTAGCACACGAGGGGCAGCACACATGTTGGATGAAAACGAAGAGGAGCAGACGGAATACACGCACATGCTGCACAATTTGAGAGAGAATAGAGTGGAGCCATACAGAGAACAACTCTCTGTGAATGGGCATGACGTCACATTTGAAATTGACACGGGGGCAGGCTTGACGATAGTGAATGAGAGAACATACAGTGTGGAAGACTCCATCCTGCAAAAATAAAACTGTACACCTACACAAGAGATAGAGTGGATGTGTTAGGCAAGATGCATGCAAATGTCATTTACAAGGGACAGACAAAGCAGTTACCTTTGCTGGTGGTAAAAGGGGAGGGCCCAAACCTAATGGGGAGAGATTGGCTCAAGGCAGTGAGACTAGACTGGACAGCCATATTCAAACTCCAAGTAGGACAGCAGCAAGAGTTGGAGGCTCTTTAGTCATAACACCAGGATGTGTTTAAAGGTGAGCTAGGCACACTAGTTGGGGCCACAGCTAAAATCTATGTAGACCCAGAGGCCAGGCCTCGTTACTTTAAAGCTAGGCCCTTGCCATATGCGCTCAAAGAGAAAGTTGAAACTGAACTGACCAGGCTACAGAATGAAGGTATCATAGAGCCTGTTGATTTTGCTGAGTGGGCAGCCCCAAAAGTCCCAATAGTGAAATCAGACAAAAGCATAAGAATATGTGGTGACTATAAAGTTACAGTGAATCCTGTGTCAAAGCTGGATAACTACCCAATTCCAAAGACAGAAGACTTGCTGGCAGTGCTGGGAGGGGGGCAGAAGTTCACCAAACTGGACATGTCTCAGGCTTACCAGCAGCTACTACTGGAGGTAGATTCCAAGTGCTTCACAACAATAAACACACATCGTGGACTGTACCAGTACACCAGGCTGCCCTATGGGGTGTCCTCAACCCCAGGCATTTTTCAGCGCACCATGGACAACTTACTACAAGGGCTTCCTCAGGTGGTGGTGCGAGTAGACGACATACTTGTGACGGGGAAGGACGATGCCAGCCATCTGCAGAATTTAGGGACAGTACTGTCCAGACTGAAGGCAGCAGGACTCCGTCTTAAGCGAGAGAAATGCCTTTTCATGGCACCAGAGGTGGTGTATCTGGGCTACAAAATTAATCATGCAGGGATTCAGCCAGTAGCAGATAAAGTTGAGGCTATTGCAAATGCAGCTGCACCGACAAACCAGACACAGCTGAAGTCATTCCTGAGGATGCTGAATTATTATCATCGCTTTTTGCCTAATGTGGCCACTGTGCTGGAGCCTCTGCATGAACTCCTCAGAAAAGGAGTGCCGTGGAAATGGGAGAAACGCCATGGCAGTGCTTTTGACGCAGCGAAAAAGTGCCTCCAGTCTGAGCAACTGTTGGTGCATTTTGATGACACAAAACCACTCTACCTGGCCTGTGATGCATCCCCATATGGTGTGGGAGCAGTGTTATTGCACCGGCTCCAAGATGGCACAGATCGACCCATAGGATACATGTCACGGTCTTTGTCATCAGCAGAACGAGGTTACTCTCAGCTGGAAAAGGAGGCTCTGGCAATAATATTCGGCTTAAAAAAATTCCACCAGTACCTTTTTGGAAAACATTGTACCATAGTGACAGACCACAAACCACTTCTGGGTCTTTTGGGAGAGAATAAGGGCATCCCACAGCAGGCGGTTGCCAGAATGCAAAGGTGTGCTTTGATACTCGCTGCCTATGAATACACCTTGGAGTATAAAGAGGGCTCAAAACATGGGAATGCCGATGCCTTGAGCAGACTTCCTCTGCCGAGCTCTCCCAAGGCCACCCCACGGGAGGGAGAGGTGGTGATGCTTATGGAATATATGAATGGCACACCGCTACAGGTCAAGCAGATCCGCGACTGGACCCGGAGAGACTGTGTACTGTCAAGAATACAGCAGTGGCTGATGCAAGGCTCTTGGCCTACAACATGCACGGATCCAGAGCTCCAGCCCTACGTAAGACGGCAGCATGAGCATGGAGGAGGGGTGTATACTGTGGGGTAGTAGGGTGATAATACCCCCTCAAGGAAGACAGACCATGATTGAAGAATTACATGAGGCCCATCCAGGAGCCTCGAGGATGAAAATGCTAGCTCGGAGCTATGTGTGGTGGCCGAACATGGATGCTGACCTGGAGGCAGCAGTGCGTAGATGTCACGTTTGTCAGTCCAACCAAGCCTCTCCAGCTGCAGCATCGTTACATCCGTGGGAGTGGCCATCCCAACCATGGATGAGACTGCATCTGGATTTTTGTGGGCCAGTTTCAGGAAAAATGTTTCTGATCGTCATTTATGCCTACTCAAAGTGGCTTGAAGCTCATCCAATGCAGGCCATAACATCAGCCGCTACCATCGAAACCATTTGCCACTCATGGAATACCGGCTGTCCTGGTCAGCGATAATGATCCTAGTCTGGTCAGTGCCGAATTCAAACGCTTCCTTACAAAGAATGGCATAAAACATGTAACCACAGCACCTTATCATCCATCTTCAAATAGCTGTGCAGAGCGTGCAGTACGGGTGTTCAAGGAAGGAATTAAGAAGATGGGGGAGGGGAGTGTGGAGACAAGGGTATCTAGATTCCTGTTTAAGTATCGATCAACCCCTCAGACCACAACTGGGGCCACACCAGCTGAGCTTCTCATGAACAGGAGACTCAGGAGTCTGCTTGATTTAGTTCGCCCTGCACTTGGAGACAAAGTGGGACAGAAACAGGCCACACAGAAAGAATATCACGATAAGCATGCCCGGGACAAAGTATTCACAGAATCAGACCAAGTTTATGTGAGAGGATACTCGGGTCAGAAGTGGATTCCTGCAACGCTCATCGAGAGAACAGGGCCAGTTTCATGGAGGGTGAAAACACAGGACGGAAAGGTGAAGACGACATCAGGACCAGATCCGTCCTTGTTACGATCAGGAAAGTATGGGAGCAAGCTTTCAAGAAGAAAGTATACCAGTAGACCTGGCACCTCCTGAACTCTCAGATTCAGAGCCGGAGCTAGAGTTGCCGGCACCGGGGACAGGTGGCCGAGGGCTCCCTGAACAGTCTCTTGAGGAGGGACCACGTTTCCCAGTTAGATTTAGGCAGGCACCTACTTATCTCAAGGACTATGTCCTTCCAGGGGCACAATAATCCCCGTGGGTGCCTCGAGGAGGGCAGTCTACCCCTACCTCGTAGTTCAGTTTTTGTTCATGTTTTTTTTGGAAGAAGAAAAAAAAAAAGAGAAAAAAAAAATAAATAAAACAAACATATTTTTGGGGACTTTGGACCTTGGGGGGAGGGAATGTTGTAAAGTGAATGTGTTACTGTGTTCATTCAGGCAGTTAGATTAGGCCACCAGGGTTCCTCGGGGTCAAGTAGAAATAGATAGCAGGTATGCTGCTAGTATGTAATGAGTGATGCATGCAGCGAGTGTTCAATAAAGTGGAACCTGTGAAGTTGACTAAGTGGCACGTTATTACAATATGTAAAGAAACATCAACTTTTAGAACGTATTTTCTTTCTTTTATTCACGGACAGTAGCTTGCCGTGTGAATGCAGCCTGACTAAATGCTCTTCTTTACGTCTGAAGAAGTCAACCGTTTTTTCGGACTCTGACGGATGTTTTTGTATCAAGTGACGCTGAAGTTTCAAAGGTTTTGAACACTCATTTGAGAGGGTCTCCAGACAGAGGACGCATTTTGGGCAATCGTGGCCATTTTTCTGTATGGCCGTAAAGCCAAACTTAATGTATGCTGCTTCATACTTTCTGATTTTAGTCTGCCAGTTCCGTCAGTCTCTTCCAAGTAAAAAATCTGTCCATTTTGGTTAGCTACCTACACGCTAGCTTGAGGAGCAGAGCAGCTTCAGAACAGGTGCAAACCGCCAGGTCTACGATGTTTTGACTGGCAGCCAATCAGAAAGATGGCAAATAACATTTCGATATGATATATTATTATAAATTGTATTTTACAATACTGATTAAAAAATGTGACAATTTTTTACAATGATGTTTAAAAAAAATTGAATTCTATTTTTTTATTTTTGCATTTTTTTCTTATCTTCACTCCAATTTTCTGAGGCCCCCCTAGCGCCCCCTGGCGGCCCCCACTTTGAAAACCAGTGCCTTAGGTATTCCTATACATTAGGTATACAGTAAGTTATAGGTATACAGGGGTATAAATGACAAAACGGTATGATGATTGATTGAACAAATGAAAGCAGCTCTGGAACTTTCAGTTAAAAATCGCTCATATAGATGACAGCTCTTAACGTTAACCTTAAAAACTGAAAAAAACATAAAAAACAAAACAAAACACAGAGTGATGGACCGACAAAAAAGTCCAGTGTTTCTGTATGCAAAGGAAAGTGTGTGTATTTCTTTCTGTAATTTTGTTTTGTGGTTCCCAGGGACTCCAGTCTGTAATCCTTGTATGTCAAATACACTATATTGCCAAAAGTATTCACTCACCCATCCAAATAATTAAATTCAGGTGTTCCAATCACTTCCATGGCAACATAGCCACAAATTCAAGCACTTAGGCATGCAGACTGCATCTACAAACATTTGTGAAAGAATGGGTCACTCTCAGGAGCTCAGTGAACTCCAGTGTGGTACCGTGATAGGATACCACCTGTGCAACAAGTCCAGTGGTGAAATTTCCTCCCTACTAAATATTCCATGGTCAACTGTCAGTAGTATTATAACAAAGTGGAAGCAATTGGGAACGATATCAACTCAGCCACAAAGTGAGAGGCCACATAAAATGACAGATGCTGAGGCGCAAAGTGCGCAGAGGTTGCCAACTTTCTGCAGAGTCAATCGCTACAGACCTCCAAACTTCATGGAATGGGTTTCCATGGCCGAGCAGCTGCATCCAAGCCATACATCACCAAGTGCGATGCAAAGTGTTGGATGCTGTGATGTAAAGCATGCCGCCACTGGACTATAGAGCAGTGGAGATGTGTTCTCTGGAGGGACGAATCATGCTTCTCCATCTGGCAATCTGATGGACGAGTCTGGGTTTGGCAATTGCCAGAACAACGGTACTTGTCTAACTGCATTGTGCCAAGTGTAAAGTTTGGTGGAGGGGGGATTATGATGTGGGGTTGTTTTACAAGAGCTGGGCTTGGCCCCTTAGTTCCAGTGAAAGGAACTCTGAATGCTTCAACATACCAAGAGATTTTGGACAATTTCATGCTCGCAACTTTGTGGAAACAGTTTGGGGATGGCCCCTTCCTGTTCCAACCATGACCGTGCACCAGTGCACAAAGCATGGTCCATAAAGACATGGATGAGCAAGTTTGGTGTGGAAAAACTTGACTGACTCGCACAAAGTCCTGACCTCAACCCGACAGAACACCTTTGGGATAAATTAGAACGGAGACTGTGAGCCAGACCTTCTTGTCCAACATCAGTGTCTGACCTCACAAATGCACTTCTGGAAGAAGAGCAACACACTCCTAAACCCTGTGGAAAGCTTGCCCAGAAGAGTTGAAGCTGTTAAAGCTGCAAAGAGTGGGCCTTTGTCATATTAAATCCAATGGATTAAGAATTGGATGCCACTTAAGTTCATATGCGTGTAAAGGCAGATGAGCGAAAACTTTTGGCAATATAGTGTATGTTGTTGGCAGTGTTGTGCGTGAACGAGTTCAAAAGAACGTGTTTATTGAACACGCTCTTTTTTTCATGAACGTTGAACTGAACGCAACACATTTTTTAATAAAGAACTTGAATGTGAATTAGTTCACATTATGTGTCATGAACGGCAGACATCAATGTAAATGAAAGTTGAATTTGTTTTCCATTGAAAACTAAGTGACATCTGTTTTCTCTTTTGAAACGCAATTCCGAGAGAAAGTTCCTCCCTCCTGTATTCTCGCTGGTGCCGCTTAAATCATGTATCACCAGACATAAATGGTTTTGACATTGTGTGCGCAATGCATTGCGCGCAACGTAGTGTCCGGCTGAGAATAGTTGAATAACATACTGGCTTCCGCACAACTTTACCCGTGATGAATTGCAGCAGAGCGGGGTAGGCATAGCAACGCCGCGTAGCAGGGAACGACAAGAGGAGGGCTGGAGGAGCGAGCGAGCGAGCGAGAGAGAGAGAGAGAGCGCGCGCTGCAAAAAAAAAAAAAGGCTAGTGGAAGTGATGGCACGGAGACAGACACCGATTCTCCTTATGAACATTTAAAACAATTTTACACTCTTGCAAACCAAGACCCCGACGTCATTTCATATTATATATTCTTTTTTTAATTAAATGCTGGTAGATTTCATTGCACTAAGTATAGAACTGATCTACCTTGTCTGTACTGCTGCAAGTTTCATCACCTGGTAAGAAACCCACAATTGCAGTGTCATGAGCAAATGTCTACAATGAACAGTTTCAAAGAACGTATAGTGATTTCTAGCTCGTAGTGTGAAAAAAAGTATTTATTTGAATATCTCACGAAAAAAGTAAAATGAACTGAACTTTGAACTAGTTCAGAATTAAAATTGTGAACTTTGAACGTGAACTGTTCACTTTGAGCATGTATGGACTGAACTTGAACTAGTTCAGAAAAGCTGTGAACTGGCACAACACTAGTTGTTGGGATGTCAATATACTATAATTCTCTGAGAGGTACACAGGCTAATAACTCAAATTCAAGCAAAAAACTGTGATTGTTGACATGCTATATCATGTTCATGATGGAGTTTTGTTCTTGTATTGTTTTTTTCGGACTTTCATTTACCATTGCAAAATTTCCCTGGCTAGCACTGTCGCCTCAAAGCAAGAGGGTTCGAATCCTGGCTGGGGGTTTCTATGTGGAGTTGTTCTCCCCGTGTATGTGTGGGTTTCCTCCGGGTACTCTGGCGTCCTCCCACAATCCAAAAACATGCATGTTAGGTTAACTGGTGATTCTAAATTGACCCCAGGAGTAAATGTGAGTGTGCGTGGTTGTTTGTTTAATTTTTCTCTGTGTTGCCTTGTGATGGAATGGTGACCCGTTTAGGGTTTACCCTAACCCTCTGGCCCAATGGCAACTGGCTCCAGCCTTCCCCTGACCCTGAATTGGATTAAGTCGGTATAGAAAATTAATGGAAGGATGAACTTCATGAACTTCCCTCCTATTGTATTGTAACGACCAAGAACGAAGGTATAAGCACACAGACTGGCTTGTTTCCTCCTCTCCCTGTCAATCACTGGACCGCAGGTCATGTCACTCAGGTGTGGGCTGGTGATTGGGGGAGAGGAGTTGGGGTGGGCCAGTCTGTGTGCAGGTTTGGTGTTCTCCTGGGGTTGGTTGCGGCGCAGGACAGAGAGAGTCGCCAGTGTTCTGTGATTGTACTGCTTGTACTTACTGTAACATTAAATTAATAAAGAGCCGTTCGGCAACCGCCGTTCTCAAAGCCTCCGTGAAGTCACTACACTGGTGTCAGAAGTGATTTCGGACGGTAGATGGCGTTCTGTCGGACTGGTTGTACATTGCTCTCGGATTAGCCTGTTAGCCGGAGCTAGTGGCGAAGCATGGATATGAAGCGGAAAGTGCGGGTGAAAGACGAGGTGAGCGGAGACGAGGAGAAAGACGGCGCCTACAGATGGTCGGCGGATGCGGTCAGTGACTTCACGAGGGCTGCACAGGAGGCGAGAGACCGTGTAAGGGAGGCCACGGTGGAAATGGCTAACGCGGCCGGGCTGACCCCCACAACGGCGGTTCGCGCCACTTCTTCCTACGCCAGAGGCAGTCTGCAGGTAACTGATGTAAGCGGACGCGACTGCGCTCAGACTCCGTTGGTTGTCTCGTCGGTGAAGACACCCAGGTACGCTGGTAGGGCAGACTGGGAAGCTTTCCTGGCCCAGTTCGAGCTGTTGGCTCAGGCTGAGGGGTGGTCTGTAGAAAAGAAAGCCCTGCAGCTGGCTCTGAGCCTCACCGATGATGCGTTGTCCTGTCTTCTGCTGCTGAGCCCTAATGACAGACGTGATTATGGGGCTTTGGTGGGGGCTCTACAGAGACGTTTTGGACAGTGTTTACAACCAGAGCTCCTGCGTAATGAACTGAGTAACCGCGTCAGAAAACCTGGGGAGCCACTACGGGTTTTTTTCAACGACGTGGAGAGCCTGACACGGCGGGCGTATGCTCACATGCCCCCGAGTGTACAAAGCGAGCTTGCACGTGATCAGTTCATCAGAGCCCTCGCACCCGCAGAGCTGCGTGTTCAGGTGCAACTGCTACACCCGCAGACCCTTCAGTCGGCCTTGGAGATGGCGGTGGAGAGAGAGAATGTGTGGGGTGTGGCTTGCGATGGTGGGACCTGTCAAGATAAAAGCACACCTGCTGTGAGGGCTGCAGTAGGTAGCCACCTGTTGGAGGAGAAGCCGACCTGGGTGAGTGAAGTGACTGAACTTTTGAGAGCTGTGTCATTACAGACGACACGCAGACTTCGCCCGGGACCCAGGGTCTGCTGGGGGTGTGGCCAGCCGGGAAATTTGGTCAGAGAGTGCCCCAGCTCAGGCAGATTGCCGGGAAACGGCTCGGGGCCCGCATAGCCGGAGATATGCGGACCCAGATTTCAGCCCCATCTGTACCAATGCAGCTACCCCTCTCGCTACCCCCTGGAGGTGCCCTTCATCACAGCCGGGGAAGCATGGCACCGCTTTCCCCAGAAGCAGATGACAACTCAGATGGGGGGATGGTCGTCGCGGTGGGACGTGCCGGTGCTGGAGACTCCTTTTATGTTCCTGTTACAGTTGAAGGGGTGCCCTGTGTAGCACTAGTGGATACGGGGTCGACAGTCACTGTGGTGAGACCTGATGTGGTTCCAGAGGGGACCTGGCTCGAGCCCACTTTGGAGTCCAGACCTAAAACGGCGTTCTGCACTGGGCGGGGCTTATGGCAGTTCAAGGTCCTTTGCTTTGGACTGTGTAACGCTCCTGCCACCTTTGCCAGGCTGATGGACAGGGTGCTAGCTGGGGTGCCTCGTCAGCAGTGTGTGGTCTACCTGGGTGACATCCTGGTGCATGGCAATTCCTTTGAGGCTGCCCTGGGGTCCTTGCGGCTGGTACTGTCGCAAATTAGAGCAGCTGGCCTGAAACTACATCCAGACAAGTGCCACTTCATGCAGCGGGAGGTGTACTTTCTTGGACACAAGGTGGGAGGGGAGGGTATCGGCACCATGAAGGAGAAGGTGCAGGCTGTTACCGACTGGCCCACTCCCACTAATCAGAAACAGCTCAAGAGTTTTTTAGGCCTGGCGTCGTACTACCGGAGATTTGTTCGGGGTTTTGCCGGCACCGCTGCGCCCCTGTTCCAGCTACTACAAAAAGACAAAGACTTTGTGTGGACTGAGTCATGTCAGGAGGCGTTCAGTAGTCTCCAGCGTGCTTTGTGTGAAGCCCCGGTGCTGGCCCCGCTGATCCTGCTTTGCCTTTTATCCTAGACACAGATGCAAGCAGTGTGGGTGTTTGGGGGAGTGTTGTCACAGGTGGGGCCAGAAGGTGAGCGTGTTGTCGCTTATTTCAGCCGGGCATTCAACAAGCATGAGAAGCGTTATTGTGTCACCCGCAGGGAGTTGTTGGCAGTGGTATTGTCAATCAGGCATTTCAAGTACTACCTGTGTGGGTTGAAGTTCACAGTGAGGACTGACTACTCCGCCCTGCAGTGGCTCATGACGTTTAAAGAGCCGGAAGGGCAGGTGGCCAGGTGGCTAGAGGAGCTCCAGGCCTTTAACTTCAAGGTGGAGCATAGGGCTGGTGTGCGTCACTCTAACGCGGATGCCCTCTCACGCCATGTGCAGCAGACGGGTGCCGGTTTTGTGAGAGGACAGAGGCGAGAGAGAGGGAGCTCCTGGAGGAGGAAACCGGGGCATCGGAGCAGTCTCAGGGAGAGCTGATGTGTCGGGCGCTACAGGCTGTAGACATGGCAGAGTGGAAGCAGCAACAGGAGCAGGATGTAGACCTGCAGCCTGTTCTGCAGTGGGTTGTGGCACGGCAGCGGCCGACGTGGGAAGAAGTGGCAGCATTCTCTGCCACAACCAAGGGACTGTGGTCCAAATTTGATGCTCTGCGGCTGGAGCAGGGCGTCCTGCAGCGGGCCTGGAAGGAGCCTGCAACGGGTGAGGATAGGTGGCAAGTTGTGGTCCCCAGAAGCCTGCGTGTAGACGTGCTTAGGGCCATGCACGGAGCGGCGGGGTCTGGGCATTTTGGGGTTGCAAAAACCCTCCGTCACCTCCGACAGTGCTTCTACTGGGGGCGATGTAGGAGGGACGTAGAGGACTTCTGCCGTCAGTGTGACCCCTGCGTGGCCCGCAAAGGTCCCCCTGGCCGGTCACACGCTCCCCTCCAGCTGTTTTCAGTGGGTGGCCCGATGGAAAGAGTGGCGGTGGAATTTGTGGGCCCTTTGCCGCGCTCTTCCAAGGGTAACCGCTGTGTTCTCTCAGCCATCGACTGCTTCACTCGGTGGCCAGAGGCATACCCGCTGCCTGACCAAGAGACAGAAACGGTTGTGGATGCGCTGCTGGGAGGCATGTTCAGCCATTTTGGTGTGCCGGAGATCATACACTCCGACCAGGGCAGAAATTTTGAGTCCCGGGTGTTTGCGTCGATGTGTGAGCGGTTGGGTGCTCACAAGACTCGCACCACCCCCTTGCGACCACAGAGTGATGGGTTGGTGGAAAGATTCCATCGCACCTTGGGTCAGCAGCTGGCTATCCTCACATCGAAGCACCAGAAAGACTGGGATGATCATTTGCCCCTGGTGCTAATGGCGTGTCGGTCTGCAGTGCAAGAGACCACGTCTTGCACACCTGCTCTTCTTATGTTGGGGAGAGAGCTGCGCACCCCAGCCATGGTGGCGTTTGGTCGGCCGCCAGATTCTGAAGACACACCCCCGGATCTGGAGTATGCATGGAAACTCCAGGACCGCCTTGAGTCAGCGCATACTTTTGCTCGGAAGCAACAGTTGAGTGCTGGTCTGAGGCAAAAGTGTATTTACGACGTAAGAACTCAGGGGAGGCATTTTCTGGCAGGGGAGCTGGTGTGGGTCTACAGCCCTCAGCGCAAGAAAGGTCGGTGCCCTAAACTTGACAGCCAGTGGGTGGGCCCTTGTAGAGTGCTAGAGAGGGTGGGAGAAGTCGTCTACCGGGTGCAGTTGCCGGCCAAGGGGAGAAAGGTGGTTCTCCACAGAGACAGACTGGCTCCCTACAGAGGGGTCGCTCCCGCACCTTCACAGACTACATCAGCAGCTCCGTCCCCGCAGGCTTCCTCACCTTCCCCTCCATCTTCCCTTTCCCCATCCCCACTACCAGCGGAAGCAACACCAGCCTGCTTGTCTCCAGCGCCCAACCGGGCTAGGCCGCAGAGACAGATAGTCCAAGAGCATTAGCTCAAAATGAGGTCAAACCCGGAACAAATTAATAACAAGCTGGATTTCTCAGAATATGTTCAGAATACCTTTAGGAACAACATACTAAAAGTCCCCGGGAATCCACCTTGGGCTTTCTGAGAAATTCAAGATGGCGTCCAAATTATATGATGTTATTGTGTTAATGCAATAACTTCTGAACAGGTGGATGGATATTCACCAAATTTTGTGTACTGACATTTTAGAAATAATAAGTGAACTGATTTAATTTTGGAGGCCATCGCTTTCAAGATGGCCGACTCTCACGATAGCCGACATTTTGTTTCTGCCATAATTTCCGAACGGTTGAACGGATTTCCACCAAATGTTGTGTGATAACACTCTATAGTAGGTACATGATCTGCTAAAAATTTGGAGGCCAACGCCTTCAAGATGGCCGACTTACAAGATGGCCAGCATTTTGTTTCAGCCATGATTTCCAAATAGTTGAGCAGATTTGCACAAAATCGAACAGGCCAACACTGTCAGGATGGCCAACTTTCATGACGTCACATTGTCACACTGATCTCTGGAAAATGTTTCTACATTCATAATGCAAAAGGGCCGTGCTAGTGAGTTTTTAGAGATCTGAGCTAATCTGCAGTGCTGCCAGTGTTGAAAAAACACTTCTCTTCTGAAGTCATTTGCCCCCGCACAACCCAACATCCCAAACAACTGCCAGTTTGTTCTAGATGGGGGTCATCTGTTGCAGTCCGTGATGTGGCCACAACCATCTACTTATGGAGGTGTATGCAATTGCTATATTGGAAGGAAGCGAAAGGCATTTAATCTGGTGCATAACAAGAAAGACTATGGTCTACTTCACACATTCAGCAATGCTGCTAGTTCCCAGCAGCAAGTGCAAAAAGCAGGTGAAACTTTCCTCCTGAAGCTGTATGGAGCGTCCAGTTGTGAGTCACTTGATCAATTTCGATACATTGCTTACAAGAAGGCAATAAAAAAAAATCCACTTTCATCAACCTTCCAGTTGGCCACTTTGCCTCCAACAAGTGCCGCAGCAAAGCAACATTCATTTAGAACATATCTTACTGTTCAACAATGGATGGGAAGGCCCTTGCAGCCAACAGCTTGGGGATGGAAACTGGATGACATTTTGGCTCCAGTTGAAACTGACCGCCCCATTGCTCTAGACACTCTGCTCAACATGATCTCTTGCGGCTGCAGAGCAGATGGTTGCAGAGTGTCATGTGGCTGCAGGAAGATGGGGGTACACTGCTCTGCCCTGTGTACAAAGTGCAGTGGTCAATCATGCAACAATGCAGCGCCAATGCCATCTTTGCTAAATAATGAGGGAGAAACTGAAGAACCAGATTCTGTAGAATCTGATGACAATGAGGATGATGACTGCACTGATGGATAGATAGATTGATTCATTGATTGGTTGATTGTCTATTTGTTTGATAAATTGAGTTATGGTACATTTATTGATGAAAGGGCCTAGCTGATTTATTTGATTTCATTTTATGTTGAAGTTGCAACGTGTTGAAAAATTACCGATTTTATTCTTGTAAATACATTCATTATTTGAGGAAACAGCTCAGTCACTGTGCTTGAGTAGGATTGGTTTCTTTTATCATTTCAAAGATATATTGTTAGTTTTTACAGTGGTTTTAAGAACAGTTTTTGGAGTTCATGATGTTTTTGGTTCAAGGTAAAGTCCCAGTGACAAAAAAATTACAAAACGTTTTACACATAATACATGTAGATATTGTTATAATAAGTTGTTACCTTTTAATATAAGCATTTAATCAAAACCTAATGTTGACATTGACTCTACATCTACCATCACAACATACATTTTCACCTTTAAAGTGCATTTAAATTACATTTCAAGCCTTAGATATGGACAAATCTCCAAAAGCCGGCCATTTTTGACGCCATCTTGAATTTCTCAGAGAGCCCAAGGGGGATTCCTGGGGACTTTTAGTATGTGATTCCTAAAGGTATTCTAAACATATCCTGAAATTTCCAGCTTGTTATGAATTTGTTCCGGGTGAAACCCTAATGCTACTGGACTAAGAGGAGAGTTCCTATTCGGCTTAGGGACTTTGTGGGCCCCTTTAGCCGGGATTCTGGTTAGGAGTGAGACCTCTTAGTCTTAGAGGGCAAGAATGGACCCTGGTCTCACTGGAAGGGCCGGTAGTCTACCCGGGCCTTCCTAGTTTAGAGACAAATTTGATTTTGTTATGGACTGGAAAATAATTTTTTTTCCTGTTGCTTGTTTAAAAAAAAAAAAAAAGAAATTATATGGAGAATTGTTTTGTTACTAATTGCATATTGTTGTTACTGTTGCATTTTTTTGTCGTCTCCTCCTGCATGTGGTCGTTGAACTAAATGGAGTTCCCATATATGCACATTGTTGTTTATTCCTCGTGGGCGAGGAACTTTGTTTTGGGGGGGCAGTGTAACGACCAAGAATGAAGGTATAAGCACACGGACTGGCTTGTTTCCTCCTCTCCCTGTCAATCACTGGACTGCAGGTCATGTCAGGTGTGGGCTGGTGATTGGGGGAGAGGAGTTGGGGTGGGCCAGTCTGTGTGCAGGTTTGGTGTTCTCCTGGGGTTGGTTGCGGCGCAGGACAGAGAGAGTCGCCAGTGTTCTGCGATTGTACTGCTTGTACTTACTGTAACATTAACTTAATAAAGAGCCGTTCGGCAACCGCCGTTCTCAAAGCCTCCGTGAGGTCACTACAGTATGTTTTTCACCTGTGTGTCAGTTCTAATATTTAGTGTGTAACAGGAAACAAACACTCAAGCCTTTGCTATTTGCCTTGAAAATAATCACTTTGCTTTGCTTCATAAAGCAAAATATGTTTGCTTGCAAGAATTATTCAATTGACAACAGGCTGTGACCCAAATCAAACCCATACTAAGCAATTAGGATCAAACCTGAAAAAAGATTATGAATTAATGAAGAAGGCATTAATGAATAATTAATGTCAAAAGAATTATAAGCCTAGCACATTGTGTGTTGTTGAAAGCTGGATGTGCACACAAATTAACTGGCTTCAACCCTAGGTGATCGTTTACACTTGTTAGTAAAATAAAAATGCAATTTTATACTGTTCTTGCATGGCTTAAATTTTTCTTTTTTTTTCTTTTGTAGGACTGGAGACTTACAAACTAAAGAGCTGTAAAAGGAAGAAGAAAAAAAACACGTATACCATCCATTTAGTGTTGGCTTGTGCCTGCCAGATCCCTTGTGAAAATGAGGCAGATCCTGAGCATGTAGTAGTGGTACAAGACCTTGTTTTTCTGCTGTGTTTCTTAAAGCTCCTTCACTCTCTGTTGAGCTCCCCTGCTACTTCTTGCTCTCAGACATAAAATAAACCACAGATATAGTGCAGAGTTCAGCAGGAGATACAGCATAACAGCATTGCCAGTAGCCAGACAGTAAAATACTGCAGAAGCATTGTTGTTGGCTTACATTTAACAAAGCTATTTGTTATATACATGAGTTGCCTGTTTTCGTATTTAAGCAACTGTAAGCCAAGAAAAGCAATAACACAAAAAGCTGATGCTGCAGAATCATATTTTTAATGTCATTGCCCCTTCATCTCATAGATATTCATTTCACAAATGCTCTTTGAGTATCTTATTTTTACCCTTTATTCCAAAGCCAAGGACTGTTTAAATCTTTTTTCCTTCCTGTCTCCTCTTTGCAGATGGAAATTCTTGACTTAATTCCATTAACTTTGTATTGCTCCTCAATCTTTTGTGCCCTGACCATCAGTGCTGTGGATTGCCTGTCTTTCAGCAGTTCTGCTTCAGCGCTCTTGGATAGGACATGACAGTTACATTAATGTCTCTGTGTAAATTGCTGTCTACATGTAAGAAACAAGTGAAAGAGGAAAAAAAGAAAGCATGCAACATTCATCGTTCCAATGACAGGGGGAATTACAACAAAATTCATTGTGTGAAACCCCAGATAGCCGTAATATGTTGTGGTCTATAATAGTGTGCAGCAATTTCACTGAGAATCCTACCAGGGAGATAGAAAGCACTGACATTGGGCTTTTTAATCAAGCAGTGATAAAATAAAATTATATCGGAATCTAGGCTTTCTTTGCAACAGTATTTTTTTTATTTATTGTTTATTTTGGGGAAGTACTGTACAATCAATGAATGTTTTGTCAACCACTAGTTGTGCAGTGGAGTATTGTTTCAAATATTTTGGCCAGACTTTGAGATGTTTTGGATCAATGTGTTTCTTTTTATTTTGTTCCTTTATCAACACTTTTTAGGAGGCTTTACTGTGCCTGAAGCAAGGTGTCTTACTTGATTTGGAAACTTGAGCAACTGTCTCCCCTATGCAGGGCTTACAACCTGACCCACGCAGACACGTCAGTATAGGAGAAGTCTAATATAGAAAAGGAGAGGAACTAGCACAAAGGTAAATTGTCCGTGAAGTAATTTGTCTCTCTAGTTAAAGAACAGCGTGGCGTGGAGGGTTTTTTCTTTTTATAGCAGATGTTAATTTTTTTGTAAGCTGTCTCTTTAAGTATGCATTTAATATGTTTTGGTCTGATTCAGATGTCCAGGGTATACCTTCGAAGCAGTGTTAACTGTTATAGTGAAAAATTGTTTTAAACATAGCTGTATAAAAACAATCCTGAATTGACAGATAAAATAATAAACACAAAATATTCAAGAAGAAATTAGTAAATTAGTAAAACTAGACGCACAGAATAAACTTCTCATGGGTGTCTCGTGTGGTTTTAAATTATGCCAGCATCATCAGTGACGAGAGTTTTCCTGAAAAAAGAAGAAAAAAAAATCTAATCGAAAATACAACTTGCATATAACTGCATGCATCGTTACTAAAAGGAGAAAGGATCTATCATGGAACTGCTTCTACAAACCACACAGTGCTGTTCTAGACTAAGTAAAACTGCTCCGTGTGTGATCTGAGGCTACACAGAGACACCAGTGAAGACCATGGACTTTTCTGAAGTGAGGTGGGCATCCTTGACTTCAAAGTACATCTAACACAAAAGTTGTGCTGTAGAGACGACAACATGTCCTGAAGACATGTGTAGAGATGAGTGTCTCTGCCTTGCCTCTGTTGTACAAGCAAATCTTCATGCGTCTCTGACTTCACACTGAGCCACATGTCAAGACCAGGATACCTGGGAGCTGTTCTTCTTCTAAGTGTCTGCCTCACTTTCTGTGGTCCTACAGAAAAAAAAGAGGAGCTGGCAGCAAGAGTGTGCTGTTTTTGATTTGATATTAGACTAAGTAACAACCATGACTTTTAATAGTTTTTTGTGATGCAAAGTCATTTGACAACTACTTCTTAATTACAAATTATTTTGTGGAATAAATTACATGTATGTGTCCATGCATGCATAAATATGAGCAAAGCTATAAAACTAACCGAGTTGATATGAGATTTCTACAGTATGAATTATCTGAAGTTTAATAGATTTCCCTTAAACACAAATAATTTAAAGATGCCAACTTTCTTGCAAAGACAGATGTGTTGACCTAAGTTTGAAATAAAACACTTTTATGGTGGCGATGGAAAGAGATGACAAGGGTAAGAGATATTTCTATTATTATACAATTGCTACAGCTTTCCTACAGGGACCCAAACAATATTCCTTTTACGCTGCGCTATCCATCATGATAATGAATGGCAGTAACTTATCCTGGGACATAAATTTGGCAAGCTCCAACAGCACTGTGACATAGCATTTAATTACAACGCATGTCTAATTGAGAGACCTCCCGGAAAATAGTGAGATGTCTCTCTGGCTGTGGCAGGGTTAAAAAACTTAATTAATTATGAGGCACCTCCCTCCCTCTTTATTCTGAGTCACTGGCGTCCCTGCCTCAGTGAGCTGATGACATTTTCAGCCTCCCTTTCATCCTTCAGAGAAATGAATGGCGTGGCAAGAGCGTTATCAAATGAGCTGTAGAGCCAGCCAGTGAATATGTCATTGAGTGTGACATATTCCCTGAGTGTGACTGCTCCCTGAGTGAATTGTGATTTATTTGTATGGCTTCCTCGTCATGTTAACTGACTTGCTACCCGACACCCCTCACCCCTCACCCCCACCCAGTAGTTGACAGGCTCACTAGATCATTTGGGGATCTCTAGGTGAGGTGCTGGCTAATATAGTCTGAGACCCCCTGAATAACAGTACCTCTGTGTTTGACCCCAGACTGCCCTCACTACATAGAACTGTTTCCATTCATTTCTTGCATAGCCCTAATCAGTAGTATTGGCACTCCATTTCTTACTTGCAGGGCTGATGTTCTTGTGTGTGTTGTGGTGGGGTGTGCCGATTCGCGGCTTCAAAACAATACACATGACTGCATGGCTGGTTTGTCATTAGATCATAATGGAAGAAATTAGCACTTTTTGAGTTAATCTAAATGGATAATTCAAATTCTGTGTCAAAGCTTTGTTTCACCTACAGCACAGCAGTTCTACAAACACATGTGCTGACTTAAATGATTTTGACACCAAGATCTGATCATAAAAGATACAAGTTTAAAGTGGAAGAAAGAGAAGCAGGAATACAACAAAACCCATCTATAAGAGGTGGTGTACTGTTATTATGCAGTAATGATGCTAACCCACAGTAACAGTTGCTGAATCTTGACAACCCTGCACCATCAGAGGTAAACTAACAGCAACGTCATCACAAAAGTCAGTTTAAAGCATACAAACAAACACACAGACATGGCAGTCTGTGTAATTACTTAGTTTAGATTTAAAGAAAAAAAGTTCAGCCACAATGACCAAGGATGTTTTCAGAATGCTTCATTTGATGAAAAGGTGACCTGACCCCCACAAAAATGATTATTTATTATTATAATTTTTTTGTTACATGCAAACTTTTGTATTATCATAATTTACAATCAGTGTCAGAGTAAACTGACTACATTTTTTTCCCATTCTATTCTATTCTAGAGATTGACAGAAATATTGTCATACATGAAAATTTGCATCAGTCACATCTCCATATCTGATGTGGGATGTATAAACTGAATGACAGTACACAGTGCAATAAACAATGTTGGTTGCTCAATGGAAAGAAAACTAAGGAAGGAAATGCGAACAAAACACATTTTCAACATTCAACAGAAAAATATCTTGAAGTATTATTTTCAACTGGGTATGTTGTAATGATTTTTTTTTTTGTATTGTGATGGCAAAATGTATTCTCTTGAAATAAGAACAGCCGAACGACTGGCAGTGGAACAAGATTGGCTATTATGGTTAGAAGCTTCTAGGAACGTGACTTTGGTCAGCTTGTGGCCACATTTTCAACAAGCGCACATTTAAAATAGTTGATGGAAACGTGCCATCTGTATGCAAATCTAGTTGATTGTGCCACAGCCATATATTGACTTTTGAAGGTTTTATTTAAAAAATGTTAAGACTGTTTCCTGCCACTGATGTTGCCAACTCTCTCCTCTTTAAAAAAAACCAAAAACGTTTTGAACTACTTGATGTTGTTTGATCTCTCCACGTTAACCACACTGTAAATAACAGCACTACTTTTCATGTAATATCGTTTTCTGTACAAGAAACCAGAAATGCAAATAAGTTTAGAAATGTTTTACATATATCCATGATATTTACTCCACTTCCTCAAACAACTGCAGAGCCCTTGTTGATTGATAAACATTCATAATAACTGGTTAAATATTTGATTACAAGAATAATTGGTAGTTCTAGCTTTACTCTTGGCATCTATTAAAGCTTTTGTCAAAAATATGACTTTTGAAACTCTGAAGGAAAACTTTGAGGAAACTTGCATAAAAAAATCGTAAAGTTGTTGACAAGGCATACTGATCTTCTTGTACAAAAAAAAAAGGAAAAAAAAGACTAACATTAAAGTTGTCTGTATTTGAATCAAGTTTATGTGAATATGTAATGCATTCATCAGCCTTTCGATATGCTTCCAGTACCTCTGTTTTGCAGAATCAGCACTTACATGAACATTTGAGGTTTGGTAACACAGGGACAAGCAAAGGGACTGTGGAAAACTGTCTTACCTGAAGAAGGTGAGACAGCTTTTCACATAATCCTTTTACCACCCTTATACATGTGTGTCATCTACACTCATGCCCATGTGCTGTTGCCCCACCTGAGCTTGATTGGTGAATTCCTGAATCTGAGGTGCAGTGTTGAAAGGCTGCCAGCAGACACTCAGCACCAAATCAAAAGCTTCACTGTAGAATCAAAAGAGTTCAGTCTTTCTCTGCATAAACATGAGAGCAATGGAGGTGGTGGGCTGCTCTGAATGTGAGCCAACTCTGACACCTTCAGTGGTTCCTGCACACTTAGCTGTTTGTGCTGTCAAATTCAGGTGTCATTTTAAGCCAGGCGAAATTACTGTTATGCACTTTATCTCTCACTTAAATCTAAATAGAACATTTTGTGGCAATATTATAATCATGCTTATGCTGTTATAATATTTGCACTTTTACCTTACAGCATTGAATCTTTGTGCTCTCTCAGATGGTATTTGAGATTGGCCAAAGACAGACTATGTTTTATTTTTCCTTGACTCAGGAAGTGACTCAGAACTATCAGAAATATCATGAAATTGTGAAAACGTAACAAATGGTTATTCACAAATTTACTTTTGTGTTTGATATTTGCTTATGTAAATGGAAGTGGAGCAGACTGCTTAATCATTATTTCAACAGAAAGAAAAAAAGGAAAAGTTGAATGAAATCTAATTTTCACCTTCATACACCATTATTATCTACAGTTTTCCCTCATTTATTTTCAACAAAAAAGTATTCTGTTATTCCAATCTAACTTGGAGGCAAAACAGAAAGGGTACATGTTATTTGTTATAAGGGGAGATTATCATGTTAATACATCACATCAATCAGTAAAAAAAGAGGAATTACTGTGTTAGTAAATTAATTAAAATACAAATCAACATGCTAGTCCGACCAAAATTGTACGGAATCGAATAAATACATGTAAATATAGCTGAAGTCACTGGGCAGACATTTTCTTTAACTTATTTGAATGTTTTCTTTTTTTAGATGACATCGCTCATAATATGTATTTTATCTGAGCTGAATAGGAGTCTAGAAATATTCTCGGAGTGACAGCGAGTTGATACGTAGTCTTAATATGGTGTATGTCAGTAACAACTTCAAACCTGTTTTGCCACGTGACAGAAGAAATAGAAGAATATGTCAGTAAGCACCAAGAGTGTCATGGTTTGCTGTGAGACAGGCCAGACCCAGGAAAGAGCAGAGACAGCAGGTAAGTGAAAAGAACAAATGTTTATTGAGGAGATAGGTGTTAAATCTCGGCCGATAATCCAGAATTTCCAAGAACCCTAGCGAGCTCAGTCCTGACCGGTAGTGGTTGGGCAACAACTTAGATGGGACTTCTGTGGTTGGTAATTATCCTTCCAGAACAGACTTAACTTGTCAGACCTGGGCTTGAAAGAAGGACTCAGATGCAGATAGTCCAATTTAAGGCAGAGTTTATTAGACAATTCCAACCACCAATACGATGTGATGAAAAATAATTAGCAATGAAAATGTACTTCTATATATTATATAAAACTTAATAAATAAAAGAGGACAAAACAACCTTAACTCACTCTGCTAAGAGGAGGGCAATTAACTATGAACTATAAACCAAAAATCAATCCCTAAGGAGGAAAAACAACTTAGTACTAGAAACAAAACAAAAACTACTAAATGCACTCCTAAAAACCAGAGGCTCTACAAAATCTAGAAACGTTATCTATAACAAAAAATCGCTCCTTAAGGAGGCTATCAAAAATGGCTGTGAAAACTTAGACTAGAGTACAAAATTTACAAACAAAAAATCACTCGCAAGGAGGCAAAGAATCGAGGCTTGGTAAACAAACGAGCAAGGCAAGGTTTTCTATGACTGTGGCAGGCTTGGGTGATCGACAAAACGAAACACTCAGGCACAAGACAAAGGGAGACGCAGATCATAAGACACATGAGGGCAATGGGAAACAGGTGGACACAATCAGGAATCAGGGAAGACACATGACACGAGAGGAAAGGCAAGTGACCTGAAACAAGAGGAGAGTTACTCTTCAAAATAAAAACAGGAAATGACAAAACATGGAGACAAGACAAAAACCCCACTAGACCTCACCGTGTGACATAACTTGTGACTGAGGGAGATGTAGAGGTGGTGGTGGTATAGCAGTAAAAATCAGGCTCAGCATGATGAGATGCAAGTATGGCTTGCTCCAGTCCCTTTTTCTGGAAAGAGTCACAAAAACAAGAGACTTGAGAATACAAACGAGACTTGGTAGAGCAAGACTAAAACAATGATTTAGCCAGTGTTGTACCACTGAAGTAAGGCAACGATCTGGCAATGAGGAGACTTCAGACTGGAATTTAAAAAGACACAGGTAGGTGATCAGCAGTAAGTGAGACAAACCCCCCAGCACCACCACACACCCAGCAGGAAGTCCCAGAGCCACAACATAGGAAGCAAAAGGAGAAAACAAAATAATATAATATATAATGGGACAAAGAGAAGTAGTTCAGTTAACTGGCCAAATTAAACTTGAAACTTAGCCTAACTGTTCATGTAACCATGCGGATTATCTCCCTATAGCCGCAAGACAAAACTTTGTCTTGTCCCAATACTTTGTCCAAAGTTTGATAAAACTTTGTCCTCTCTGTACAGACAGTTCAGATAAAAACAAGAAGCAAAGTGAGGAGCATGCAGCATGGGATGTTATCTTATTTGAATAATGGACATCAAGAAGACACCCTGTAGTCCCTGTGCTGCTGTTCACTCTGTTATACAGACTTTCGTATTAGTGCCAGCCCCGTCTCTGGTAAATGTCATGCAAACAGACAGGTCATTTACATTTTTGATAAAATGATCCTGCATTTTTTATTTGTCTTTGAAATTAAAGACTCCTTTAATCATTGTGGAAGGAGGGGGACCTAGCCGACGTACTCATGTGTTTCTGATTGCATTAGAACTGATGTGGCGTGGCATGATGGATATTTAATAGTTGCGCTGTCCCTCTATATCATGTCAGGAGCCTGACACACACATATGCTGTGGAGCTCTCCAGCCTATTCAGAATTGCTTTAATTATTAGGCCTATCATATTGGCTTCAAGATGGGAGGATGGTTTAGGAGAGTGGGGAGGAGAAGGGAGAAGAAGTAGACAGGCAAAAAAAGGCCATGCGAGACAAGTCAAAGGTTGTTGTCAAAGGTTTCAAATTAGTTTATCAGATATTTGCTTATGGTGATGTGGTATCAAACTGACATGCCATATCCTGTTTGTCTGCTGTGCTTTCT
Organism: Odontesthes bonariensis; assembly: GCF_027942865.1. Classification (NCBI taxonomy): domain Eukaryota; kingdom Metazoa; phylum Chordata; class Actinopteri; order Atheriniformes; family Atherinopsidae; genus Odontesthes; species Odontesthes bonariensis. The sequence continues at coordinate 21,470,918 of NC_134506.1, read as the reverse complement.
TCTCCACAGGCCTCATAGTGGGGCCTAATTGCTATGTGTATCTACTGAGGCTGTGAAGAGCCCACGGCAGCCCTGTAGTGCCCCAGGCAGTGTGCTGATCAGATCTCTCCCTCGGCTGCGCTGAACTGTCATCTTCTACGGCTGTGTGTTTTTATATTGCTTTAGAAAACGTATTCTAATTGATTAAAAAGATCAAATGTAGGCCATGCCAATGAGTATCTCAAAAGAAGCATCACAGTTGCATCACCAGTACCACCAGTACCACATTCGTCAGTGCACAGGCGCTGGCAAGCCTATTCTTGATAATCCAGAGCTATAATGAAGGAGCATAAAACGGCCATACAAATTTTCCAAGAATATTTTTTATGGAAATAAAGGGGACCGATGAGAGCAGAGGCCAGAGAGTGATTATGTGAGGGAGAACAGCCACTCTCACGTTGGCACCTCCAGCTTGCGGGCCATCTGCTTAGAGGGCCTGGAAATGAGGATGACAATGCTAATCACTTCCATGGAGGCCTGACTGGTGTGGATGAATGGCCATCCCAGGCTCTAAACACACTGAGTAGCGCTCATCACACAATGTTTTTGTCTGGGCATGCCAGGTCCGCAAGCCTCCACCAGCCCCGCCCTTTTCCTGTACACACTCCATCACTCAGTGGCAACATGTGTATGGCTTCCTGTCAATTCAGGAAGTCTTGGTTCATGTCCCAGCCACATTAATGCACTAGGCAGAAGATACTTAGTAATTTCCTATTTCCCTATTGAAGCAATTGTTGTCGGCCATTCTCATTCATCGCAGTCAAAAAAGGTCATTATCTGTTTCTTGTTTCTGTATTAGTTGTGTCTTTCTCATATTCAGTCCTTTATCCAAGAAATCTGGCAGTCACTTCTTTTAAGGTGCATTCTTTGGGTCAGTGACTTTAAAATCAGAAGCTTCAGAATTTGTGGTGAATATATATTTTGTAATGGAATCTTAATATTTGTCACAGAGGGAGTTATTGTGTATTGTAGCCCAAGGTGAAATCAAATAATCAAAGCAAGGGAAATTATCTTGACGATCAGATCAATCTAGTGACACATGAATTTCATTAAGGTCCAAAGTTTTAACTTTTGTTCCTGATGGTTACCAGCTGTAGTGGGGTACACTGTCATCTTCTTGGGGCTTGCTTTTGTGGGTATCCCCATAACTGAATGTGAAGTGAACCAGCTGTCTGGCAGCCGTGTTCTCTTTGACACCGCTTGGGGTAAACAATAAACCTTCATGCTTTTCTGTCAACAGAGGTTACCCTAAAGCCTGCTATCTGAAATAATTTTCCTTGTAATATGACAGTGTGATGTAGCAATATGAATGGCTGATAAGGAATGACACAGAGTGACAACTAAATATGGCATGGACACATTTTTCAAGAATTTATTTCAGATGTTTGACAGTTTAACTGTGAGTTGTAGGTCACCCATCTACACTGGTAACCCCCCAAAACTATTGAATTGGGTACCAAGCATTTCATAAATAATTATGTATCTCTTCCTTTTAGCAAACATGTACTGTGTAAGTACTTTTGTTACACTCCTAAATTTGTTCTTTAATTTGGACAAAAATGAATAAGTTGACACACATCTTCTTTGAAACTGATTAACAAATTATTCAAGGATTCAAGCGTTCTTTATTGTCATTTCGACACTATCAGATTTCAAGCCTTCTGATCCATTGCATGCATGACTCATCATAAGATTATTAGTTGGACTTATTTGGATTTTAATGACTTTGTTTTAATTGGATTATGATTGTAATACAATAAATTGGATTATAATTGGCTTGAATTGGAAGCTAACTTTGAATTACATTGAGATGACTTGTTGTGATTTAGTGCTGTATAAATAAAACTGAATTGAATTATATTATTATAACATTTACTAAGGAAAGGTGTGCTCCCCAAAGTGACTAAAAATTTTCTATGAATTCTAGTCCTTATCTTTATCTGGATGACTTTTATGATTGCAAAGAAAACACGTTAAAGTCTAATTGGAATTTTATTCTGAAATACAGTATGAGTACAATCTTGCTCATCCTAAGGTAATCTCTTTACATTTTTAGGACACTGCAGAGTTTATTTGACTCTCCAGTTTGGGGCCCCTTCATGAATTGAATGTCCTGCTGATGTTCAATGCCAGAGGATGGCATTAAACATCAGCAGGACATTCAATTTGTGAAGGGGCTTAACTATATCAACTTTTTTTTGTTTTATCATGCTTACATGGAGTTTGTCATTAAGTTTGCTTGACAAGGAGAGACGTATTGAGGTAAACCACCCAACAGAGAGAAAAAATGTCTCATCCTTTTGAATTTTTTTCATAAATTTGTCTCAGGTCCTTTTTGCATAAAGGTCATCCCACAGGATGGTACAGGCAACTAGTAAAGTCAGGGAAGAAATGCTCACAATATCAGTTGGGTACCGAGAAAAAAAAGGTTTTAAACATAATAATTGTTTCCTTCTAATCCTTCTACTTAGTACATTTAAGGCTCTCACAATGGGTTAATCATTAAAATTTGGGTTTTTCAGTTCAAGATTAACTGTATAAGAAATTATATCCCACAATTTTTTCTAAAATAGAAAATGATTTAATTGCACACCATGCACATGAGTGATGTCTTGACTAAAATTCTGTAAAGTTTAAAACTATTTTTTTTGTTATCTAGTCCCAACTTAGATAGTTCATAGAGAGTGGGAAGACAGGGTTTTACTGCGTGTTGCTGTAGCTGGTTCATACTGCAGCAGTTCAACTTTCATGCTGGCCCATGTCAGAAAGCACTTCATTCTAATGTGCTGTGGCTTTTCAAAACCCAATCCCAAGTAAGAAATAAAAGCCTAGACAACTGCATTACTGTCCAGCCTGTCAGCTTTGTTAAATATAAGCTCCATCCTGCCTGCCAGAGCCTTAAAAGCTAAGCTGGCAGACCGCAGGACTCAAAGTGACAAAAGCAGATAGCTGCAGCTGTGATTTTAGGAAAGGAGAATGGACACATAAATGCATTTTTCTACGTTTACAAGGAGTTCATTCTGTTCTCTATGAATCAATAATAAGAAGCATGCAGGAGACCTGGGATACAATTAACCACTCTGGGGTACTTCCCCTGTCACTACAATGAGATTTAAAGTCAACTTGCTGTCTGGTGCTATGGAAGTCATGTTTCCCCTTAGCTCCAGTGAGCCTGTCTCATGGGACTGAACAAATCAAAGTAGCCTGGAAATAACATGTTTCCTGTTGCAAAATCCCACGTCCCATGCTGGAAAATTAAAGAAAAGAAAAAAACTCATGCAAACGTCCTGAGTGTGTTGTATAAACATTTGCTACGAACAAGTGCAAAACAAATGTAAATAAATTGGTAGTGTAAGGGCTTCCCTGTCATTTCGATGATGACTTAGATCATATCAAAATGTGGGACATAAAACTGAACACATTATCTATTTGTATGTCCCTCTCTGTAGTCATAATTAATTACCAGTAGGATTCTCAAGTCAGGCACATTTAAGCATATTTGAAAAGTGTTTTCTCGTATTAGATTAACGTGTGCCTCAGTTGGTGGCTTAAATCCCTATGCATTGCATTTGGATATTGAAATGTTTCATGCAATTATGAAAACCTCATTGCTCTCATGAAATGTCCATAAATTCAATTGCAGTTTGTCTTAAGGTTGTGTTGCACTGCATCAATACACCCAGACATCTTTTCTGATTCAATGAGTTTTTTGATCGAGGAAAAAAAAAAGAAGAGTCAAGAATTATATTTAAGCTGAGACAACCACAGAAGATGAAGGAGACTTTGTATCTGAGCCACAGTGGGACGCATAAATAAATGAGTAAATTGGCTCCAGCTGTATAATTGTGATACAATGATATTCCCTTATTCAACCAATTCCCTACAGAATTAATAGAATCTATACTCATGGATATGGACTTGTTTTGAGCTATGGAATAAATGGTCTCACTGAATAAATTTGTCAGTTTGTGTAAAACTATAAAGCTAAAAAGCAAATCTATACATGTGAGTGTATATCATAAAATCAAATTCACATTTTTATATCCACAACTGTTACATCAGCTTGAGGCTAACATGTCAGCAGACCGGTGCTTAAAGAAGCAAATAACAAGCAGGGAAACTTACAGAGTGAAAAAGAGGAAATCATAAAAATGATTCCCAAATCAGGAGCTAAACAAATTTGAGTTGAGTTACGGCTGCTCCAAACTGATTCACTTGTTGTTAAGTGATGAATGCCACTAGGATCACTTGTGTACATTGTCAGTGTGTCAAAATTTTGGGTTTTCTTCAGAAATTTGGCCATTTGGTATAAAAGGTGAAAATTATATTAAATGCTTACCAACACTTCACAAACAAAGTCAATATAAGTTAAATTACTAATTTTCTCTATTTCAGTTTGAGTAACACCACAATTAAGCTTTGGGGGATGTTTTATGAGGGTGCTGGATTGACAGGAGCCTGTCATGTTCAGCAACAGATTGACTCCATTAAAAAGGCTTGAAAACACCTTTAGAAAAAGCTGTAAGTGTGACAGCATTTACAAATGGGATTAGGCTGTTTTATGTTCAAAGGTAAGCGGTCTCATTCCTTTAATGGTTACCAAATTTTCACCACACAAGCATAAATGGGAGACAAGATGCAAGATTTGACTAATTGTCTCTGACTTGTTCGTTTAGATTTCCGTGATTAATATACTGTAGCTGCTTTTAATGTTGAGTTTAACCCTATTCACACATAATCTCTTCATATTATTGTACTCCACATAAGAACGTCAGTTCTTAATGAACTAAGGAAGAACTATAATATGACTGTGGATCATTCTATTTATTTAAACCTGAAAAATATCAGTTTATGTAGCATTTCAGTCAAGAATTGATATTTCTCCTAACCTTTCTCATGATTTTCTTCTCCTTTTTCTTTCTTTTATTTTTTCTTTAGATATTGGTCATGCACTTAAATTGCTCCATGTGAATTGATTCCAGAGCAGCACCACAAAAAGCCTTAGTGGAATGGTCTGACGACAATATGCTTGAAAGATGAGGAACTCACTCCTTCCAGTCATTTACAGCGAACATTTTCTACAAAGTGCTCCAAACTGAGCCATTACACGATTGAGGTGAAAATATTTGCTTTTATCACCCATCTATTTGAACACCGGCCATATCCACAGCCACCAAAAATGCCTAGTGTGTAGCAATCATAGCCTTGCTTTGGATGTCATTTCCAAATAATTTACCAGCTGTAATTAGCAGACTCTAGTTATCGTCACAGTGCTTTGTGAATTCTTTAAAAAAGGAGTTATTGAATGCACCTAAATAAAAGTGTACATTAAAAGTGTTGTATATGTACACATAGTCTGTATATACATCACTGATGATTGCACACACCAATTCCAAATAAAAATGACCTCTGGCTGACAAATTAGAAATAAACCTGTTTGACAGGCCCGTTTGGTTAGAACAAATGCGAGACATGAAAAATTGTTTGACACACTTTCATAAAAGCAAGTGGCGGAAACCCATCCTTTAGCATGTGGTAATGGCCTCTCGTTGTTAGATTCAATGAAAAAAGCTATTCATACTGTTATGTGATTGAAAAGAAAATTGATTCCTTTTGATGTTATAAATGTGTCTATTACCGCATTTGCACACAAAATTTCTATGGAAATTATAGAGAAAGGAGTGATTCTTTGTAAGAAACGCTTGGGAATGACATATTGAATTCTATTCCTGCCCGAATATCAATATAGTGTTATAGAACAACTCTAAAACTATATGATTTTTCACTGGGCTGAAAGGCTAAAATTACTACACTGCATATATATGAAAAAAGGTTAATGGTTAGATATTTCTTATATTCTAATGAACAGCCTCTTCAATTTACTACTAAAGTTATGAGAAACTTTTTCTTCTGCATGATCCATGATCCTTTTGGAGCAGCTTTTTTTTCTGGCAATATTTGCATGTGGTTGTGTGCTATCCTGTTTCATGTTTGCAGCACACTGTTAAAAGTAACAATAAGTAATAATAGTAATAATTGTCCAGCGCTTGTCAGGAGATTGAAAGGTTAATTTCAGGTCAACAGATCGGTTTTGGATTTTAAAGGTGAAATGACCAAATCTATTAATGTGTTGTACAGAAAAATGTAAAAGGGTGATTATTTTTTGATTGATCTTATTTTCTTGGTTAATGACTTTGGTTTTATCATGTTACAAAAAATAGGTAGAAATTTCCATAGTAACTTAGCCCTTTGGACATAGTCTGGTTATTTGTTTTAGACGAGTAACTGTAACGCAAAGGCTTTCAGTTTAACCACAATTAAGAGGATAAAACTCTAGATGTTGGGTAATTCTATTTCAGAAATGGCTTTTACTGATTCTTGATATAGCTGCCAACAAATTCTCTAAAATATTCAGCAGTAAAACATGATATTACTCGTCTGGGAAAAAAATGCTTTCACTGAAGTATTGTCATTAAAACCAAATATTGAATGAGCTTAGGTTTAAAGGCTAAGAATACAGAGCAATACCAGCAAATCTAAAGATACAAACATCAAAAAAGCCTTAATATCTAGGAATTGAATGCATTTTTCCCCCCTGGATCATACCATGATGTACACCCAGTCTATCTTTTTAGTTTTTAATGATTATGTATATTTTTGTGTATCAACTTGAAGACTGAACTTGTAGAAATGTGTCCAATCTCCGTAGCATTTTAAATCCTGCCAAAATGCTCATATTTTTTAAAGCTATAATTGACTCATTTATTTGCTGCAAAAAATGTTATATTTCACATTTTAGCAAGTGAGAATATCTCGGTACAAGAAGAAAGAATGTGTATAATTAGATGTATTCAGTATTTTCGGGTTGATAGTGTGACAAACATAATCTTGTACATTAAAAGATATCAAAAAGGAATCACCACAGTTTGTGGCCCTTGGAGAGTGCAGACAGAGGTTGGAGAAATATTTGATTCCTGCCTGAATATGTACTTAACTTCAAATCAAAACTTAAACGTCCCACGTTAGCGCTTTTAATTTGTTCAAATATAAATTTGGGTCTGAATCTCTGAGAAGGAAGATAATTCCATTCATTTTACTCTTTTTTACTGCCAATAACCTTCAGATAAGCTTCATTGATTAAGTTCCTGAAGAAACCATGTTGAGTATTTTTAAAATAAGTGTGTGAGGTTTAATGTTATAATGTGACAAAACTGCTCACAAAAGAATCCAAAAATCTAAAAAGAAATATTTTCTGTGTAGCACACCTTATAATTTAACCCGTCGGTGAACACAGACTGCTTTCTGATCAGCACACTACAACATTATTCAATTGCCTTAATGAGTGTATTTAAAAGCTATTCAGCTAAGCTCCTATTTGATATTTTAGACCTGTTGTAAAACATTTTGAAGTCCCAGCAAATGGTTGTAATGGCTTCCTTTCAAAATTGTGATAATGATTATGGATGTATTCAGATGAAATTAAATCTCAAAGACTGCGATGCAAGTCACTGTTACTAACTCAAGCACATCAGTCATTTTCTCAATCTTGCAGGAGCACTGTCAGTTCGCTCGGAGATACTTTTGATGTCAGACACAAAGGGATAATAATTGCTTTAATTCAAAGGTACACGACTTACAATTTCAATCAGTTTTCAGTCTGCGATCAAAAAGATGTTTGCAATATACTCTTGAGCGATCCAGTCTCTGAGCATGAGGACAGATTTTCCCAAAATGTTTTGTTAATAGAAAAGCAGATGGCACTTCTTTTTTCTGCACTCGTGACATCAAAAAGAAGCACAAAGTTTCCACACGATGGAACATAAAACCAAAACATCATGATTAAAATGACTGTGTTATATTAGAGGTAGAAAATATAGGCTCTAATGAATCCTTTTAAATTAGAAATGTGCTCCAATTTTCGGTGCTTAAAGCAAACCGTCCCAGGCTGGACGAAATTAGGCACGAGTTGAATAGATCTCTAATAATTTTTCAGAATTTTCATGATTTTTCATTAGAATCCATAGGAATACTGAGGAAGTCAAGCAAAGTGGTAGATTTGTTAACGTGATGGATGCGACCTGAGGACAACGGGATATTAATTTGCATGTGATTAGCAAGACTGTGATTGAGTGGATACAGAAGTGGCATGCTGTGGTGTGTTGTTGCCGTGTCTAAGGTTGTCATCCGGCATGTGTGAGTCTGAGAGAATGTGTACTGTATGTGTACACGTACAAGTGTGTGTGTGTGTGTGTATTTGAGTGTAAAACAAGCTCAGTGGCTGCAGGTGTGAAAATAGCCCAGGCTGTGAACTCCACACACTCCAACATCCTCTCTCACTTCCTCTCCCACTCATTTCTTTTTCTTTTTCTCTGATTTGGTTTTACACCGCTGCACTCTGCTCATTTGCATCTGCTCCTGTCACCCTTGAACCAGTCACAAGCAGCCCCTCCAACACACAGCCTTTTTCGCTCCTCGATACAGTCAGACACACCTAAAAACAAAAAAAAATCTACTCTCATCATTCACAGCGGGGGACATGATTTGGTTGAAACTTATTGTACATGTCTATTCACTGTGCTTATGGATATTCATAATGAAATGATGATGTCACGGTTTCTTCAGAGCTGGAAATAACTACAGTGACTCATGATGTAATTATGTAAAGATCTTTTGTTTAGCCTGCTGACTTGTTTGTTTTTATTTGGGGAAGAAAGCTGGTATGAGCCATGCTTTGAGTTCACTGTCTGTTCCCAACAATGTATAATGAAAACTGTTCATTGTGGCATCAATATTTCATTCAGAGAAAGATACATAATCACAGACAAACACAAACGATGTGTTTTGAATCATTACGAAATTTTATTTTTAGATAAAGCAAAACACTTCCTAATTTTCCCTGCGTTAATGCCCATTGGCAGTTTATAAAGTTTTGAGAGAGATAGAGAGGTTTGACTGTATAACATTTATCAACTATGTTTAATACTATCAATTTATTCATTTAGTTTAGTTGTTTTCAAATGACCTTTTGCAGCCAGGTGGCTAAAAAATGGCAAACTTTTACATGAAAAGGAACAGCTAAGTTCAATTTACCTGTTCAGTTTTTATTAAGGTAATGGAAAAGGTTGATACTTTGGTACACCGATTTGCATAGCACTTTTTTTATTCGGTGCAACAAGTGCATCGATAACGGTAAAGCTACTTGGACAGCTTTAGGTAAAATAATATGACATTACCAGTGGACTTTATGGCTGTGATGTGATCACCTGAGCCGATATCAGTCACTTGTAACAATGCAAAGCTCTTGATTCTGTCTTGCACCCAGTGCCACATCTCAGAAGTGTCCAATAATTGACTCTCAGTGCTGCTCTGCTAAAAATACCACCATTAGTCTATTTTTGAAAGATGCCCCTTTGGTCTGCACAGCACATGTGAGCCACATAGGAAGTTAGGCACCAAAACAACACAAAAATGATATGGTGTGGAGACAAATTTCCTGAAGTTTTGGAAAGAGAAAGTTGAGATTGAATGACAGGCACTACGGCTCATTTAGAAACCTTTTCTTGAATGACCAAAGTAATTCCCTGAAATGTGTTAATACAACCATTAAAGGAGAGAAATAAGCCATGAAGTAGCTGAATCAAAGAGTTTTGCTTGCAGTTTTCTGAGGTCTGTGCTGGACACTTTTCAGTTGCCTGAGGTGTATACTTCGACTTAGTGCAAATGAGTAGTGGTCAACTTGACATCACATCTCTTGAGATGCAAAACAAGTCTACCAGAATGCATTGCATCGCTTTTAAAATACACATTAAATGGGAAACATTTAAATGTTGGATGCTGGGAAAAGATACTTACAACGTTAATTATTCTTCGGGCAATACACTTAGTAGCATATGTTTTTATTTATCCTATTGTGTTTATGGTTTAATTCAAGCATGGGTGCACAATAGAACAGATATTCAAATCTTTTATTGAGTTCATTTATCCAAGCTTCGGGAGAAGCTGAATATATCAGGTGGCTCTGGTCATGGATCTGTGCTGTGGAAAATGCAGCGATTAAGTCCAATAAAGACACAATAAGAAAAAATTGTAAACTTACTCGAGGGACACGTCAGGTTTAATTTATCCAAGCCCCATTCTTCTCAGGGACACGGTGTGTTGCTTATGAAGTCTTATTAAATAAGAAGGAGCGTTTGACTCTCGCTTTAGTACAGAAAACACGGCAGTTCCTTTTTAAAATGTAGTTTGATGCCACAAAACATTCAATGCTGCAAAGAACCTTGGGGCATTATAAAAGCAAACAAGTATCAGATGACACAGTCTAAGCATCAACCACTGCAAACATAATATACTCAGATGTTGCAAATCCTACAGAATGAAACCATTTAGAAGTAGCCATTAAAAAAGATTGATGGTGATATACTGTAGTTTTAGCACGTTATTTATATCAGTATATATTTATATATATACTGATATAATCTAACTGAAACTAAGGGATACCTTAAGTTCTTCTAAAAACATTATACAGTTGAAGAAAACGTGTAAAATAACGATGCAGAACAATCCTAAGCTTTTACAAGTCACAGGTCAGCCTAATTATGTCTTCTCATGAAAAATAAGCCTGACCCTGTACATCTCATACAATTGTGCATTGATTTTCTAAAGAAAGTGTGTTTAATAAATTTAGCTACTGGAGCAGGACCAGGTGGTCAATCATTGTCCCATTCTCAAAGCCCTTGATGAGCGCTTAGAAAGATCACAGAAATAATACGGCATTGTTCTCTCTAATTACAGCATGTCAGACAAGAGCGGATTTGCATTTTAAACAAGCACTTGTTCTGATTGAGGAACAATTGTTATATATTTCATTAAATGTGTGAGCCATGCAGAGGGCAGCACACTCCCTCCAAACTGAGACAAGATGCAAACCACAAAGAATCCAGTTTTACTGGAACAGCAATCCATCAGCAATTCAAGACACTCTTTTATATATGTTTGTTTGTTTTCATTTATTTTACACTTATGCATACTTTAGTGATATTTTTCCTCCCTCCAACGATTAATTTAATCTCTCAGCCTTCTTCAAGGTCTTTTTATATAACCCCCACTCTGAGTTCAAGCAGAAATGAGAGAGGGTCTGAGGAGAAAAGGAGAGGAAGTAGAACTAAAACAAGATGCAAGAATCAAATACCCTTTAACAGTTTTTGACTGCTTTTGCTCTATTTTCTTAGAGTGGATTTGAAGCAGGGCTGGGCTGCTTCCTGAATATCTTACAGCCTCCTCAGTGTCTTTATCTACAATTCCACTTATTTACGGATCACTGGAGGAACATCTGCTCCAACACTTGCCCCAAATCTAAGAAGTGATGTTTTGCAATATACCATTTAATTTTTAATGCAGAAATTCAGTTCTCCTTCAAAACAGAAAAACTTTCATAGATAAGCTCCTTTTGATGACAACTAAAGAACATCCAATAGCCTGGAAATATACTAGAATTCAAGGGATAAACAAAACCACAGCAAACAAACAACTACAGTTATGGTAAACACTGCAAAAGCTGACAATATCACAGCAAGATTAAAGTCGCTGCGCTATTTTATCTTAGTTATAAACAAGTTTGAATACAGCTAATCAGACGGGATAAGTCACAGTATGTCAAAGAATGCACAACACACAACTTTCCAGGGGAGTTTCAGTTTTACAGAAATGCCAGCAAGGAGAGGCCATGCTCCATTATTACCAGAATCAAATCGTAAACAATGAACTTAATGTGCATAAACTTTAACATGTACAGACCTACAACACCTGCCACACACAGAGATTTAAAGCGAGCAATCTTGTACAATTATTCTGAAGTACATTCCTGTAATTGGTACTGATTTTTCCCCCCTGACAAGAACAAGAAAGTTGTTATGCACCTGCATGTGTACAGATGAACACATACAGAAATACAGGCTGGCCTCACGCCAACACTCCACACTTCAGCCACAGCCAAGTGCTAGGCACATTTGATTTGCAATACAGTATAATAGGCCATCAGCTTAATTATTACTGAGGAGTTATCATTTTGAATTTTCTGTACAGAAATACTGGAATGCAAAGAATGGCTCATTATACTAACATGTGCATGTGGCTCAACAACAATGCTGTTCATTGAGAACAAATCTAAATGCCTTATTTTTTGTGTTTTTCATTCCCATTGTACTGGTTAAGAGACAAAAAAGAAAAGAAGGAGCAACACCATTTTAGTTTAACAGATATTTGCATATTGCAACATGGGGCAACGTCCTTTCATGAATTATGATTAAATACATGGAAGACATATATTACAACAAACAAAGCTTGCATTTATTTGTTCTTATGCAGTAGTACAATAGCAGTTTATCGTTTCTTACTCACCAAGAATGATCCAGTAGATATCAGGCAGAAAGATAAATTCTTAAAATAGTTTAATCACTCTCAGTGTTTATAAAAATCCTAATACAAACACTTAATTAATCAGGATTCATTAATTACCCTGTCAGTTATTATCCGTAAACATGAAATATTATTGTAAGATAACAATAAAGTATGTTTCTGCTTGTTTGAATTGCATTATATTGTACGGACTACTGGAATTTATTTAAACAGTTTATCACTTTAAATGAGATTACAGTATGTGACACTAAGAAAACTGCATATTTTTACATAATTTTGCATTCTCTACTAGCATGTCACCACTTTACAAGCTTTCACATGTATAATAAATCCTTCACTGGCCTTTGGCATATTTCTAGACTGCACTCAAACAGTCTTGAGAAACATGTGTTGGAAATAAGTTAAGTTGTCAAGTTAAAAACTATTGGCCAGTTCCTCTACTTCCGTTCCTTTATATGTCAATCAAAAGTTGTTTTGTTTTTTTTAAAACGTGAAACTGTCACAGAGATTCAGTAATTTCCTTAAAGGCAGCCAGAGCTGCAGCTCAATCCCCAGCTCTTGTCTCATTAGACCTATTGGTAGGTTTTTACACAGTAAAAGCCTCGGATGGGCATTTCAGGCAAAAGGCACTTTTAGTTGGAATCCTACTTTACGGGATGAACATCCAATATTTAAGCATCCCATCTCTTCTTCACAGGGATGCCCCAAAGCTTTATACTAAGGCCCCTTTGTACTTTGCAATATGCACAACCTCTATGACTTGGCCATTGTCTTAGTCCTTTATTCCTTCATTTGTGGTCCCACATTGGTTGAACGAGCTATCAACCCTCAAGGATCCTTTCAAGACTTGTGGCTCCGCTGAATTGACAGGTACTTTTCTCTTTCACTTTTCTTTCCACACTGCGCTCATGAGGTCAGAGCTTTGCCAATGTTGCATGAGGGTCAACTGTACAACTGTAAATACATCAGAAAAAAAAAAAACTTAGTAGGATTATACTTTATTCATCATTATATCATTATCATTATACTTTAGCTGATGCCTGCAAGCTTTAACCATAAGCTTCCTGGGCATACTGTCAACTGCAGGCTCCAGTTTTTGTTATTTTCATCTGCCTTTGGGTCGTGAGAGTGTGTGGGCTGCTGTACAGAAAATACTGTTTTATGCTGGTGAAGTACAGTTTTCTATCTGACCACATGAATAACTGATTATACATGGATTGGATGAACGTGCAACTGAAATTTACAGTAGTCAAAGTATTTTACATACTTGTGTGTGTATTGTTGATGACACAATATGCAGTATATCGATGTCGGGAAAACATTTTAATAATATACACGAAAGACGAAGTTCTCCAGGTATATGTTTAGAATAATGGAAATAATAATCAGAAATATTAAGAAAAATAATGTCAACAAACTTACATTTTCTGACTGTTTTTTAGGGATAGGCTCCAGCCCAACCCTGCATTGGATTAACTTGGTATAGAACATAGATGGATGGATGATGATCATTCATTCGTTTGACAAAATAAATAAATGAATACATAACTGCACTATATCTGTGCATTTTGAAAAACAGCTCTGCAGGTAATTAAACTAAAAAATGTGTATGGTGTAGTAACCTACCATCAAAGACAGTTTACCAGTCAGATCTGATGTTATTGTATGGTGTGAGTCAGGAGTTACACCCTGACCAAACTGAAACAGTGAATAACGCCCTTAGACTCATGTTTGCCAAGTATGTATGGGGCTGTTTGTATTGGATGCAGGTCATGCAACTGATTTTATAACAACACACAGTCAGTGCAGTGTGCTTTGCAATTTCTTATGTGCTCACGTTGACTTAAGTATAAAATGGATTATCCGCTGTTCAGAAACATTGTTGTGTATATTTCTATACATTTCTATCCAATATTTTACCATCCCTTGTTCACTGCTATTTAAAATACCCCAAAGCTCCATTCTGGCTTTTCCTGGCAGGTATTTCTGTAACTGTTTGTTTTAAAAAGGCTTGAAACCTGTATACAGATACATTTCCAATTTCACTATGGGATAGTTTCCCTTGTATAGTTTTAAAAAAAGTAAATAAATGAACTTTGTATTTGAACATCTTACTGTGCAAGTGAGCCCTTCGGAACCCAGAGATGTTTCCATCTGTGTCTGCCTTGTAAGATCTGAGCACAGCCCCTTCCCACTGTACCTGCCCTTAGCTGGCCTTCTCCCTTGTTTTTCTTGGCACAGTTCACACAGTATATCCATCATAGTCATACTGATCTCTCACTGTCGCTTTGTAGAAGGCAACAAGTCAAGATCGAGTCCAAAGTAGATAGTAATCTGATGGATGGATAATTCAACAAAATATAGCTGACCTTTAATTTCCTGATTATTCTTAAAGTTTTAGGATTTGTTGCTGTTATGGTGGCAAGTTCACTGAAGCTATCTTTGACTTTTATTGAATATGCACTCATACCTTTTGTCATACACATAGGCTCTTCTCTTTTATGATGTACTTCACATATTCTAATGCTGTTTATGGTCTTTTAGCAATGGTCAGTTTTGCATTACTTGTGCAAATGATCTGTTTGAATATACTAATTTGTTCATTTTCTAAATGGCTTGCTCTTATTACATGAGAAACACACACAGTAAGTGGAATATGATCCTGGTGTTTTATTACAAACATAGTTTAGCTAAGATTGATTGTGTGACATATTACTACAATAGACAGATGGAAGTTTTAGAATCTATTCAGTCACACTTTCTTACACTTTTTTTTACACTTTTTCTCCACACTGTGCTTGATGAAAAATGATCAGAGTTTAGATTAACCACAAAAATTAACACATACTATGTTCTGACAGCAGAGGTTACTTTGACAGTTTGACAGAGAACAGAAGTGAAGTTCAATTTGGCAGAAGAGGAAACAGTTATTTTTTTTTCAATACATACTGAGAAACGCCCACTCCCAGAGAAATCACAGTAAGCACTCAGCCACCTTACAAAGACCACCATACACACAGGCTTGTGTATAAACATCCAGCGGTTTGTAACAGCTGCTCAGTACCTCAGCTTTCCCACTCTTTGGCTGTATGGGATGTCATTGTCAGCTACCTCAAATTTGTTTGACGGATCCTAATCACACCTCTTGTGTTTTTGGGACTAGCCTTTCAGCATTGCAACAACGCTGCTACTTCTATCTGTCAATCACTGTCAGTGGGTGATACTTTCCTGGGGTTTGGTTGTCAATCAGGACAGCGCTGGACATTACATTCACATATGGCCTGTTAACTGCTTTCAGATTGATACCATACAAGACTGGCCTTTGAGTCTTTCTTTTCTCCTGGAATCAGTTCAGCTCAGAATAGGCTTCTGGCCTTTTGTGGCGAATGCAGTATATGATTCAAACAAAAACACAAGGCTTTATTCTTTTTTCCTCCCTGAAAGTGTGATCAATACATTGTGCAGCAGAAGTTGCTCCCACAAAAGCAAGAATATGTAAACTTTTGTTTTACACTCTCTGTCTTTGGGAAAAACTTCAAGAGGATACATCAAAGAGAGAACCAGAACACTTTGATCTCACTCTGAATGCAATGAAGTTACGTTGCATTAAAATTTAAAAACTGGACTTGGAAAATAGAATACCATAGAGAAATCGGTATAGTAAAAGAAAACCTGTGTATTGAAAAGAATATTGTATAACACTTTTTGAGAATGCAAGCTTCAATAAAACTTGTGTATCTTGTGATGATACACTAAAGACAGGTTCTCTGCGAAGTCTGGGAAGGTGAGGTGGGAGTCCAGATATGGATGAAGGTCTACTTTGGCATGTCATTTAACTGACAAACAAACGTACATTATGGTGTGGCAGGAGTCTTGGCTTAGGAAGAGCGTTCTAAAATGGCCTATAGTAATATATTTCATAGTAGTGCACAACAGAAATCACAGAGGTTGTTCCCTGGAAGCTGTAAAAGCAACAATGTTCTTACCCCCACTGTTGAAAACACATCACTACACGCTGACAAATGACCCTGGCACACAAACCAGTATAAGCCAGTATAATTTACCACAAATTAAACAGCAGGGCTCTTAACAGAGAGCCAAGGTTCATATGGTAAATACATTTCATCTTGATGCAATCATATATTATTATATTACATGGGTGACATGCCTCCGGTGCAAACACAAGTAAATATGGTACCTTGTTCTGTCAATGGGATCAAGCATACTTTGCAACAGCCTGTACAAACAAAAATGGAAATCAGCAGGGATGTGGAGATGATGAAAATATATGACAAGATACCTACGTTATTTAATCTGCAGTGCAAATCAGTCAACTCTGCAGAAAAACAATTGGAACAGTAATGACAATGTGGCCATCTGGAATGAGAAATAAGTAAATAAGAAAAAAACGAATATATATATATATATATATATATATATATATACATTTATTACACTTAGAATAGCAGTAACAATCATAGTATAATGATAATGATGACGGAAAAGGTGAGAATGTGTCATGAAAGTAGCAAATGCTTGTTAATAGTTGATTTTGACTGTGTATTTTGATTGCTGTTTAGTGGTATTCATCTGTCTGTAATTCTGAATCAAACTATGCTCTCCTTTTTTTTTTTTACCTCAGAGATGCTTTTCACAAAACATTTTATTGGTATGTACATTTTTTTCCCCTTAAACAGGTATCATCTTAGGTCAGTGAATACACATCTTCCCTTGCCCTGTGCACAGCCGCCGAGGTAAAAGGCAGAACAAGCAATCTAACAGTATGAAGTTTACAGTTACAGCTGTTAACATAGTTGAAAATGATTAAGTTTGGAGGTGGGTCTATATTTGGGGTGGGGATCTTTTCCATTAGGGGGGTGATTAAATAATGATAAGCTTGTGAATATTTACTGTGATATTACCGTGAATGTAGTGTGTGACCCACTTTAGACTTTCACATCTGAAAAGGATAAACCCTTTGATAATTCTTTGACTGCAGACACTATTTGACAGTCAGTTTTGGGTAATGAAATATGCTGCAACTCTGTTTTCCCCCCATCCTATCTTAGTTCTGTTAAAGCTGCAGTTGTGCTAGGCCACAAAGATGTGCAGTCTGAGGTAAATGTGACTGAGTGATGTGTCATATAATCTCTTGGACATGTCTAGAGGACGTTATTCCAGGAGAGGATATGGGGACTGCCTCATAAAACATTTATCTGGGAAGAGTAGCACAGCAATGGAGGCAAAATGGAGTGACAGAATGGAATGAGGTAGGAAAGGGGGAATAACAAGGAAAGTGTTTGAATGTACATCTGACCACCTTTCTGTCTTTCAAGACATCTTCTTCTCTTTTTTTTTAACCCACAGAAAACCTAATTTTTTGCAGAAAATGAACAATTTCATAATCAATGAGCAAATATACAGTGCACAGTGAAAATGAGTACACCCCTGTTGAAAAGTAACATTTTGAACAATATTTTAATACACACACAAGTTATTCCCAAAACGTGCATAGAGTAAGTTTAATACAACTTCTGTTCAGCTTACAACAGAAAAGAAAGGTCAATAATATAACTTAAATGACATATTTGTCCATTTTTGTGAAATTATGCTGGTGCAAAAGTGAGTACACCCCTATGTTAAACTCCCTGAGAATGGGCCGTGTTGGCCCGAAATGTCATGAAATGAAAAGGCATTAAAAGGGAGGTCATCGTTGTGCGTTTCATCCTTGCCTTACATTGAAATTTTACATTTTGAGTCTGCACCAGGCTAAAAGAGACGTGTGTGAGATTTGACTGAAATCCTATGGAGAGTATCATGATCTGCTTCAGTAGTCACAGTACATGTTGACAAGCATGTTTCTTTTGGTGAAATTCAGCTTCCTACTGTTGATGGCATCCATACAGCCCCAAACCATGTCACTCCCACTACTATGCTTGACTTTAAGCATGGGGCACTTTTCTTTGTACAAATCACTTTTTACCACCACACATGCTTGACACCATCGAAAGCAAATTTGTTTATCATTGTCTCATCAGAGACAAACAAACTAAGGATATGGATTGCTGGAACCATGTCCTGTGATCTGATGACACCAAGATGAACAAATTTGCTTTAGATGGTGTCAAGCCTGTGTGGTGGTAAAAAGTGATTTGTACAAAGAAAAGTGCCCCATGCTTAAAGTCAAGCATAGTAGTGGGAGTGACATGGTTTGGGGCTGTATGGATGCCATCAACAGTAGGAAGCTGAATTTCACCAAAAGAAACATGCTTGTCAACATGTACTGTGACTACTGAAGCAGATCATGATACTCTCCATAGGATTTCAGTCAAATCTCACACACGTCTCTTTTAGCCTGGTGCAGACTCAAAATGTAAAATTTCAATGTAAGGCAAGGATGAAATGCACAACGATGACCTCCCTTTTAATGCCTTTTCATTTCATGACATTTCGGGCCAACACGGCCCATTCTCAGGGAGTTTAACATAGGGGTGTACTCACTTTTGCACCAGCATAATTTCACAAAAATGGACAAATATGTCATTTAAGTTATATTATTGACCTTTCTTTTCTGTTGTAAGCTGAACAGATGTTGTATTAAACTTACTCTATGCACGTTTTGGGAATAACTTGTGTGTGTATTAAAATATTGTTCAAAATGTTACTTTTCAACAGGGGTGTACTCATTTTCACTGTGCACTGTATATTCTACACATTGTTGCTCAACATCTAACCGGATTCTGTATGGACGTTTGACCCCTGCTGACCTTTATTAGAAATGTTGTCACATTAACTGACAGATACCTTGCTGTGCAAGAATTTTCATCTTAGGTTATAAACCAACACAGTTTGTGAAACTTTAGCAAAATGTTATCTCCTCCATCTTGTTCTGGTCTTGGATATATCGTTATAAAGAGGTACCGTTTTACAGCGTTTTGAGAAACTGTCACAGAAGGAGTTTTTTTTACCAGTTTCAACAGATGAAGAAGTCTATATTCAGATGCCAGAGGTTACTCACATGAAGTTCACGAGAGTTTGTGTCTTAACCAACTTGGCACTTTCTTTCATTTTAAGCTTTCAGTTCAGCTATTGAGAGGAGGCTCGGACCGACTGTCGAATCTTGGATTCAGGAGGTGCATTATGGTAGTCGCCCAGGTCAGGGAACAGTGGACCACATGTTTACCCTCACAGAGTTACAGAGGGGTCATGGGAGTTTGACTATCCAGTCTACATGTGTTTTGTGGACTTAAACTTTCGCATTCTGTAATATGTACGTGACCAGTAGGGGGAGTGTGAGCTTACATTTAATGTTTTGATGTTGTGTATGTCAATTTCCTGCACCGTGCTTGGTTTAGGGGCCTCTCCTTTTTACCCCATGTTTACAGTTTATCAGAGTGCTTCTGCTTACATCCTATAAATTTGGCAGCACCTTCGGTCTGAGTGATCAGGTGTGGCCACTGGTGACAAATGTACTAGACGGGCAAGTATTAGAGCAATTACATTGAGAACTGAGACGATTGCTTATATGAACGTGAGGTGAAACAGCCACTGCATTTTCAGCCTACAAATCTCAGGATCTTGTTCATGATTGATGGCAAGTTGGAGCAAGAAATGGACAGATGTATAGGGGCTTTGTCAGCAGTAATGAGGGCGCTGTGCTGGTCCGTTGTGGTGAAGAGGGAGCCGAGCCGGTGGCAGAAGCTATCAATTTACTGGTCCATCTTTGTTACAACCATGCTGTTCACCCATGGTCTACTCAGATCTGGGCTGTGGCCAAAAGAATGAGGTCATAGATACGAGCGGCTGAAATGTTTTTTTTTCTTTCAGAGGGTGGCTAGGCTCAGCCCTTGAGATAAGGTGAGGAGCTCAACCATCCAGAGGGAGCTCGGCGCAGAGGCGCTGCTCTTCTGCATCGAAAGGAGTCAGCTGAGGTGGTTCTGGCATCTGATTAGGATACCTCTTGGTCACCTCCCTTTAGAAATTTTTCAGGCCTGTTCAACTGGGAGGAGGCCCCCAGGCAGACTCAGAACTCGTTGGAGAGATCATTTATCCCTTCTGGCCTGGGAACACCTCGGGATCCTTCAGAAGGAGCTGGATAATGCCACTAGGGAGAGGGCAGATTTCCCTCACCCTAGTGACAGTATCCCTAGTGACTTCCCTCTTGGCCCTGTGACCTCTGTGACCCAACTTTGGATGAGTGGAAGATAATAAAAAGATAGATTGACTTTTGCTTTCACACAATGTTGAGTCAGGTTTAGGCACTCATCCTGATTTGGCTTAGGCATGAAAAGCTACTTTCTTTGGGTTAGGAAAGCATTGTTACTTTCTTTTTACACCAGGGTGACAAGTCACACCTAATTTGAGGCGAGACACATACATAATGAAAACTGGAATGACATCTCAAAACCATAACTTTTGACTTCCCTTTAACATAGCTTTTTTTTTTTAACCAAACAAAACGTTGGGTGTGAGTGAAACAAAACACACACGAACAAAACAATATTCTCATAAGTGTTGAACATAGGTTTCCTGAACAAAGTTCTGAGGACTTACTTCTCCAATACTTCAGTTTAGACTTCAGTTTAGGCATATGGTTGCCGTAAAATATTAAGATTATACATATTCATGATTGCTACGCAATCTTCTCCTCAGGCAATCAAGTTACCTGATAATTATTGATGATTATTTAATTGATATTTTAGGTTTTTGACAGATCACAAAATCAAAATAAACTAAATTTATATTACATATAATAAACATATTATATATGTCCATATATGTTGGGTTTTCTAAAAGCAATGAGGATGTGTGTCACAAATGTTCTTACACCTTTTTTGGTAAACAGTGGATTAATTAAAGAAATCTATGGAAGAGAACTATAAGAAAACTCTAAAAAAAGAACCTGCTCAATATATGTATATATTTTTAGTCATTGTGGTGAGATGACAAGTTAGTTTTCTCATGGTCTAGAGATAATAAAGCTATCTTTGTAGTCATAACAGGTCAATTATGTCATTATCATAAGATAACAAAGATCACTTTGTTGTAAAAATGAATAAATTTATGTTGTTATTTCGAGATATCTAGGCTTGTTTTTCCAAGATAACTGATTGGTATATTTTATCACTCTGGCCAAGCAAAGTTCATTTTCACGTCACAGCAAACAGTGGGATCGGCTGAAATGCAGCTGCTGGCTGAAGCAAGATATTTATACCCTTATCTATGTACACAGATTCAAATGTCTCTGCTCAATAGCGAATATTTACTAAACCTAGTGCATCAAACAGAATTACATATTCATACATTGAATTAATGTTATTGATCATCTTCAACTGTCATGACAACAATAATGAATGATAAAGTTAGGTGTTAACGCCAGAGCCTCTCATTATAAAGTTCACCCTAACCACCATGTGATCTTTGGAAACTAAAGCTTACTTTCTCATAAAATCAGAAATGATGTGACCTTGAGAAAACAAAAGGCTGATCTCTTAAGAAAAAAATCAATCAACTTAAATTAAAACAGATGGCGTTAGCTCAAAATAACAGAATAATCAACTTGTGATTTGGAGTTCACAGCATCTGACTACATATTTGCAGGCAGGCTGCTCTCAGATTCTGTAGGAATCAGATTTTTGGCTAGTGAAAATTATGAAATAATCTGAATTGTTAGTTTAATTTTCACCCTTCTGAAAAGTCCAGTCTTCTGCGTTTGGTATGATTCTGTAAGATTTTCAATTTTCCAAGTTATTGTGTTAATAGTACCAATTAAGAATGCCTTCAAGACATTGGGCCAAATTATGGTATGAAGGTGACATATAGCACAAGACATATACAATAAAAGGAAAAAACTATTACATTTCACTACAAGGGGTCTTAAAAAACAATCTTTATCTCTTCCCAACATCTGTATCTTGTGTTTTTGTTTTTGCATGAGTTTTGCAAGTACTTGTTCACTGAAAACCAGAACCTTGAAATAGATGACTGCGGGCAAAGGACCATGGGAAAGCTTGCTCATAGTGCTCTTGGTTGTACTTGGCTGGCCTACTGTGGAGCTTCAGAGCTGGACCTTGTGATGCTGACACACACCAGAGCCTAGTGGGAGCCTGGTGAAGTGGCCTCTCTCAGAAAGAGGAAAGCTGCTCCCATCCAGACAAGGTCATACTGGCCTTTTGTCATTATCCTCTGGACAGACAGGGAAAAAGCATTCCTATCCGGCAGCCATTAGTACCAAGCAGAGACCAATTACCAACAAGCAAAGGGCAAACAGTAAGCGGACATGAATGAAGCCAGACAGGTCAAAGTGGTCATACAAAGCAAAGGTCAGCGTTGTCATAATTTCAGACAAGTTGAAGTTGTAAAAAGCTCACCAGATAAATACACAAGCAAGATGGGTTAAAGTAAGTGTACTTTTCCTGAGTGCAATCCATTCTGTCCATTAGGGACATTCTGCTGTTGGAGCTTTATTGTCATTATCTGAATTGTCTTTCTCTAATCTCTTTACCCAAAGTATCCACAATATCTATTCATCATACACTTAATCTGCTTTAGATCAATAGGGGCTTTTATTACAGTATTTAGATAATGTTGATATTCTCCTTGAATTTACAAAATTATTAACATAAATTTCTCTGAAGTAGCGTCACCCTCACAAACTGATACCGCCAGCACCATTGCAAACAGATTTGTATCAGGCACTCCACAGTGTACAGTGAGACCCGAGAAGTAGGCACTTAAAGTTGCTGTCAAAGCTATTTCAAAAAGGTTTAATGTTCAGTTCTCTTAAAACTTTTAAAGTAAAGTAATAACACGTACTGTTTGACAGGCAGGATGTAGGGTCAATGAGGCAATACAAGTTTTTTTTCCAGTTCTTTTTTCATGTACACATTCATACTTGCTCTTAGCTGTGGAAAGCCACAGAAAAACAGTAGTGCTTGTCTGTCAACAAAGTGAGGAAAAAAAAAAAAAACATTTACAGGAAAGAAACCAATCAACCACCTGATGTTTCACAACTCTAATCATGCCAACAACATCATGATGTCAATCACAGGTTGTGGGGTTTGCAGGATATTCCTTAGATTTTGGTTACTTCTTAGTCACAGTAGAAAATTAAATTTAAAAAGAGGTGTAATTATGATCAGCAATCTGTTATGTATCAGACATCTTGTCCATCTGCATTCAGAGGATTCAAGTCTGTAGATTTGAGACTAAAAGCGTGTGCTAAAATAAACATGCGTTCTCACCCTCTAACACTGTAGAGACTCAAATGTGCTCAGGTTTTTGGTTTATGCTGTGCACAAATGGGCTTTTAAATGTACATACACACTCCAAGCAATGAAATGTCTGACATCAGGCTTATTAAGTATCAGAAACATAATACTGTAATTCCTATTTCTATTATAAAACATTTTGCAAACTGTTTCACAGGAAAGGACAATGCTACCTTTATTAAACGTTTTGAAGATCAGGTCATACAAATGAATATATATCTGTGAGTGTAGTTGGCAAATTCCCTATAGCAAAAGCTGTATACACTACAAAGAGTATCACCAAACGTTAACCTAAAAGAGTGATTTTACATTTGGAGGTTTGATTTGGATTCACATATCACAATATCATCAGAGTTTTCAGAACAAAACCATTTTCTAAAACAAGTTATTTTGGGGAATTTTGATATGCATGGTTTCTACACATAAACCTTATTTTTTGCATCTCACCCTGCTCCTGTCAGTTTGAAAGGGAAATAAAGGAAATGCAAGGGATTGCAGGAACTGGTGGAACGAGGAGCCAAACATCACGACTCTATCGTTTTTTCACATCTGGTGAATTTTCATCTCTTCCTTAGTGTTAGATTGGTAACTAGAAATTTTCACACACCTCCTCCCACTATGCACTTTCATTATACATTGGGGTGATCAGCTGGAGGAAATCAAGCCCCTCTCTAAATTTCCTCTCAACTGATTAAGATAAACTGCTTTTCAGCCATGGTTACCCCCCAACCAATCAATTAAAGTAATCAATTAAAGGCCTGCCGGCTGAGCCTTTGGTAATTGAGGGTTGAATAAACACAGGCTGCTGATACTGATGATAAAGCCGTAACAAAACCATAGGCATGAAAGGGGCTTGAAAAATGTAATTTCTGGGACTTGAGTAGGTCTCAATTGTAAGATATCTAAGGGAAGCTAGATTTAGTTATTTATTTAATATTATACCCAGCAGTACTTTCTGTTTATCCCCTGCTGCCAGAGATTCTGCCCTAGGAGTTTAAATATTGAACAAAATCACCAGCCAGGCCTTTCCAACTGGCCAAGACTACTATTTGAAAAAAGTGCCAGTCGAATTCAAACATGGCACTGTGTTCCAGTTTGTCCTCCAGTGAAAACAAATCCTCAGAGGCGGGTGAAAGAGACTCTTTGGCCAGCCTGGCCTTTCCACTCCTGGCTTTAGGTCCAGGAGGTGAGGAGGCTCTCTGTTCTTCAGGGATCCTGAAATATAGCCTAACAGGGCTTCCTAACTAAGGCATGTTCACCTAAATATGCATTTGTGTCTGGCACAGAAATATCTTAGCATGAAATAAAAATAATAATAATTAAAGAAAGTAAGTAATCCTTAAAAATGATGATATTTTTCATGCTGCATAAACCCTTTATAGGACATTTTTAAAGGGTTGTAAAAGGTTTGTCTTGCGGGTAACTATTTTGTCTTAATTAATCTATTTTTGTTGCACTCAGGTGACTGTGAAGTCCTCAGCTATCTTGCTTTGTCAGATGCTTATCTCTTGGGGTTTTCTAAAGAAGAGAGACATTAGAGACAGTGGGATAGGTCCTTGTTTAAGATTCATGTGACTCTATGTCTTTATGAGGTCTCTATTTACATAATTGTTCTGCCAGATCACAATCTCAAAAGTGGCTATTTTGATGGCTTGCAGCATGACTTATGGTCTGCATTCTGTAGGAGAAAAAGTTAAGTGCATACATCTGTCCTTGTGTAAAACTAAGGTGACTGTTTCAGATTTTTAGTGTCAGCACGGTTCCGTATACTTACTGTAATGAGTTGACAAAAACAAAATAGATGTACAAATAAAGGTGACATCAGATGTTGACCAGCAGTACCTTTAACCAAAATAATCAGATATAAAATATAGTGGTGTATACAGCAACTATAGTCAGAGCAGAGAGGAAAGTGCTGTGCCTGCTCCAGCTCATTATCTAACAGCAGTATAACATAATTTAACATTTCCTTTGTGTTCAGGGACACCACAGCAATTAGCTAACAAGTGGGTCATCCATTAACCAGGCCCATGGCCCTGGGAGAGATATAAGCCTCCAGGGCAACACTCAACAATTCTCTGTAATAGAATGGCTAAGAGAGAGAGTCCATTAGTAAACATTTAGGAAATCAGTGAGAAGGCAAGTCTCCATGGGTAATTATATTACTGATTATTTACAACAACTACTCTCTACACTTTATTGTGTTTTCTTTCTTTATCTCCCTCATGATGCTGTTTTCAACTTTGTTCTTCTACCATTTGCAGGTTCACGTTAATGAATAAGGAGGTTATAAATAAAAGTTTGTTGCCTCCTACACTAAGATTGCCGGTGCCCCTGAGCCTGCAAACTATTTCAGCTAAAACAGAGGACTCCCACCTCCACAATTTTGAATGACATAAATAATGAAAGCCTGTGGATTTTCCAGAGATTGTAACTCCAGGATCATGCAGTCTGAGGACTGAGACTGCTCTTTTGAGAATCACACCTTTAAAGCCTAAAAGAAAGGAAGATACTTCCTGCTATTGACGTCCTTCTTAACTGTGATTCCACTCTCTCAGCCCCAAACAGTAGATGTAAACAAAGAACCGGCTGCACTGTTGGACCCTGATCTCAACAGGGATGATATAGTATGGACACCCCTTTGAAATAGTTTACTTCAGAATAAATACTTAATGCAGCTTGCTTTTCTGATGAAATAATTCATTGAACACACTAACATTTGTAATAGCTAACCAGCCCCTCACAACGGTGTTAGAGTCAGACTCAAGGTTGATCAATAGAGGCCTTAGGGGTTTTATTTTCTGTTCCTTGATCAAGGCTGTTAGATTAGTATAGGTACAGTGCAAATAGGACTGCTCCTTGAGCATAGGCGGCATTTCTGCAGCCCAGGTTGGAGCATCGCTCCCTCATTAATATGATTAGGAAAACAGCCTTCGGGCAGTGAGGATGCAGAGCAGCCCACACTGAGGCTCAGTGGATACCAAAGACAGTACAGCGGCACAATGGAAGAGTGTCAGTGAGTTTTTCAATGCCCGCCCTTTGCAAAACCAACAGATCTGAACAGAATGCATAAATAGTGGAAAAAAAGAAACACATTTGTGTGACCATGAGCCAGAGTGAGATTCATACCTTCAAAAGCATAATTGGATGATATTTACTGGCCTGTAGTGAAATTTAATTACTGAAAAGGGTCTAGATTTGACGTACTGAAATTTGCTAATTCATATTTTAGAGAGGTTATTGATCATTTTATTTCATCAACAACATTGTTGAATTTTTTTTTTTTCTTCTTCTGGCTTTGCCTCCTTGGATCATTTATTCACTCATCAAACAAACCTCTTTCACAGGATTCAGGAAAATCCTACACATTGTGAAGTCTGTGTCACACCAGTTCCACAGTGTTTGAGGTGGGAATAAGGAACATATCTACCAGTTTAAGTGCAGATGTGTGTATGTGTGTGTGTGTGTGTGTGTGTGTGTGTGTGTTTATTAAG
Organism: Odontesthes bonariensis; assembly: GCF_027942865.1. Lineage (NCBI taxonomy): Eukaryota > Metazoa > Chordata > Actinopteri > Atheriniformes > Atherinopsidae > Odontesthes > Odontesthes bonariensis. Next base: position 21,443,701 of record NC_134506.1, on the reverse strand, counting down.
TTTTAGAAATTAGCAAAATGGGTTAGTTTTTTTAGTTTTTTTTAGACAAGCATGAAATAAAGTGATAACACAATTTATTAGTGGCAGTAAAGCTTAATTTTTCATCTGATTTGCCATCCATTTTGTTTTTGAAATCACAAGACAAGACAAGACTTTCTGTTTTTTTTTTTCTTAGAGTGGCTGTCATCCAGTGAGTAATTATCATTGGTCTGTGTGTCATAAACCAGGAAGGGTAGTGACACTTCCACCGATCTATTCATCTTTTAGTACAGATGACTTCAAACCCCTGGCTTCAGATACAGGTTGTCACCTTCTCATTTCAACACACAGACAACACAAGTGTTATTAGTGTTCTATATTCAGCAAAATGGGTGAAAGTGAAAATGGGCTTTATGTCTTTACATTGCAAAATTGCTGCTTCATGGCAAAAGTTATTATGAGGACAAGATGTGCACAGTGAAAAACATTTAATAGAATTTCAGGGGTAGCATTAAATCCCCCGTACGTGATTGCAAGGACACCATATTCCACATGGAGTAAACATGAGTCTGGCTTGAATATGATGCTAAATGAGTTTTTCCTTTCATACTGGATTGTGGTATATTTAGCAGCAATTAAAGTTCATGCCCAGTATTATCATTATCCTTATTTTGAAAAAAAAAAAAAATGTTTGGGGAAAGTTTTATCATTTTATTTTCAGGACCTTGAAAAAAAGTATTACAAAAGAGAGGTGCGGTTTCTTTCTCCTTTTTGTTACTCAAAGAGAGCACTGTTACAAATACAGCAGCTTTTGTGTGTCACTTAAAAGTAAACCTTTTGTGCTTTGTACTCTAACTTGAAGGGCAAGCATATGAATTAAACAGTGATTTGTCCAGATCGAGTCACAAGGCAAACTGTACTTTGTCTGACATGAATATCTTATTTACTGTAGTTCTGAATGTTAAGCAATGTGTGATGTTTTAAAACCATCTCTACAGAATATGCTGCTATGGAATTACAAGACTGATGTGATCAGCCTCCATGTATTTGCCTTAAGATGCAACCAAGGACCTTGAAGAACAGATGATTCTTTCTGTCAAATCACAAGTGGTGGAGTCAAAACTGTTGGTTGTGTCTACAATACCACTTATAGCCAGTAGATGGTACTCTACTGTGGTGCTAAGCAAGAACGGGGTCTTGCACACTGTTGATGGTAAAAGGATGCGATTCTCATCAGCTATAACAAGTTTTCTAGATTAAACATATTTAAGATGATTTCAAAGTAAAAATATGAATTTGCCCACAGAGCAAATCTGTGATTTTTTACAAAACATTCATACATTGTTTGTGTAGAAAATATTTGTAAAAAGTAGCTTCACACATTTAAGTTGAAAAAAAGATTACAGAGGTAATCCGGTGTGTATTGTCCCATGTCTGTCCACTGCTGTGTTTAACAGACAACAGCAGATGGCCCCTGACTGGCTTCCCGCATGTCCCTGTCAACAAGAATGTTAGGCAGAGGTTACTTTGTTCGGTGATGGAAAACCCAGATTAGTCCTGTCAAAAAGCAGGCAACAATGCAGCCCAGTGCTTTGTTTCCCTGTTTTCAAAGGCATTTGTTCTTTGATAAGGTACCGGAAACAGTTAGCGACATGATGGTGGGAACCTATGGAAAAGAATACACTTTCTATCAATTGTGTGCTCCTTATCCCCTGGTGGCGTTTGCTGGGTGTGGGAATAGGCAGCATTCTCGGTACTGCTGCTCTGAGATAGCATTCACAGGCCAGAGCACAAGAACAGGCTGCATTCAGTCTGAGGAACCAGGGGCCCTGCACTGCAGAATTGTACACAGAGATGGACAATGTACACTATCTTTTGGTGTGGACACAAAGAACCATGGAAAGATTTTATTGTAAGGTTTGGCAGGTCTTGTTTGCAGAGTCCCCCTTTTCTTCCCTTTTTTTGCTGGTTCCCTATATTTACCTGCTGCTGTTTTGTTGTAGAGATTTGCTGACATTCTTTGTATTATTTTACCTTTGACTGATTGAATAACAGACTTGTCGGCACTACTCTTGCTTCCCTCAGTCATCATTGCTTTTTCATTATCATTCTGCTTATGTTTCACTCATTCTGCCCAGTCTCTTTTTGAGAATCTGCCACAAAGTGAAATCTTAATTACGGTTTTGTTAAGATGAAAAGGTGATTAAAGGCATTTCTGTCGCATTTTTTTATGTTTTACCAAATGGCACAAATAAACATTTCTGCTGCACATTCTCTGAGACAAGCAGAAACAAAATTTATGTTGATATTGATATAATTGATTCTTTTTTAGTAATTGGCTTCTCTGCGAACTGAATGTCTCCACTGATTTGTGATCCATTCCGTGCCGAAGCTCATCAGATGATGTGAAGGCTAAACGTTTTTAATAGAAGTTGGACCCACTGCTGCCACCCACAGAGTCGCCACATTGCATTGGGTAAATTAGTATTATGATTTTAAGGGATAAATACCCGTTCCACCTAATTAATCCACCACATCACAGGGCGATATGACACCAGGAGCCCAATAGATCAAAGACCACAGATCAAAGGCACCACCACTGTTAGAATCCACGGGCAAGAAGAAGGTTTTCTTGTTTATTTTTATATACAGATGGCCTGTAAACTAATGACTATAGAATACAGCAATATACGCAAATTTGTTTATTGGTTGTTGACCAAAAGATGCAGCGTTGTTGGTCCACCAATAAGCATGTGTAATTAGGTAGTGGGGTTTCAAAACTCAAGACTTAAATTTTTAAGGCTTGTTGAAATTCCTTGTTTGGAAAAACATCATTCTCTCATTAGCATAATGTATGATTCAAAGTGTGTGCTTTGAATTAAACTGCCATTTGTAGACTTAACTCTTATAGCCAAACTGAGATCTGCTCAATATGTTAACTGGAAAACTTTTTTTTTTTTTTTTTTGGCCAATTTTATTAATGCTTCACACTCAGTACGAGGAATAAATTGATCGTTTGTTCTGGCCTGTAGCTGAGGGGAAAGAGTGGCGTTGGCAGTGAAATATGAAATGAAAAGATCAGTTAAGAGCACAATTAACAGGGCCTTGCTCTTAGATTGATAAAATGTTTCATGGACAGTTCTTTATGTCCAAGTCTACATAAGACAATCAATTTAAAATTTGTAAAAAACATTTTTAGAAAGGATCTAAAAAAAAAAACAAGACATCGTAAAGTAAATGCAACAACTTTTGATAGTTCTTTAGAATAGAAGTAGCACACCCTGCCCAATCTTCAACCTGATAAAAGAGCAAGTTAGGCCCTCTGTTTAGTATTTAACACACTGGCTGCGCTCTAAAAAATGTAACTGTTCTGCCAAGTTTACCACATATTCACTGTTTACTGATGGCTGTTACACATGTGGTTTTTGCATATGCTCTCCTCTGCCACTTAAATCATCTGTGGTCCCTGGGCTTTCTTTTGACATGTGCAGTGTTGATGCTGCCACTGCAGCTTAAATTTTTCAAGCAAAGAAAAGGCATGTGTATGAAATAATAATGACCATTTCAGACAGTTATATTTCTGACTGTCATCTCTCTTTTTCTATCCCTCTGTGACCACCACAATAAACCCGACCTCCTACGCACATTTCCATCATAGTTTTGTTTACGTATTTTTGCTCTATATGTCAACATAGCTCTGGTTTTTGATGATGAAATAAATTTTGCAAATGGTGAAAAGAGAATTGTGAAGTAAGCATTATCAGAATTGACTTGATCCTGAAAATTCTTCAAATTCATGACGAGTTGTTTACTAAACTCAACAACGGCTGCTTCCAACAAAGCTGGGCTTTAGACCTTGTCTCTCGGGACACAACCCCCCTACATCAGAGATCCAGGGTTGACTAGACTGACTGACTGACTTGGGACCATGGTCTTGTCTTCAATAATTCACAAAACAGTATCAAGTCCTTCATTAATATACTATTACAAGCTATATCAAAACACGAGCATGCATCCCATAAATGCAGTATTTTCAATCGAATTGTTTGTCTCTTTTAAATTAGTCTGCATAATCCGGCTCTGAAAGCACATTTTATTGAGGTCCTAGAGTGATTTTCGTGACAAGGTGCTTTTGTCATGTCACCCAAACATTCTCCATGATTTATTAAAGGTAGTATTGTGAAAATTCCCACCTCTGTCAGACGACATCAGTGCAAATGATGTACACATGTCTTGTGACAAAGAACCTCTTTCAAGCAGACTATGTTTGTTTTGTCACCGTTCCTTTGTGTTGGCAGGGTCGGCTACAGTCTCAGCAGAGTGTAGATGTCACAAAGCATTAAGAAGTATGAGATTCAGGATGTTACATTTAATCTCCTCCACTTCCCCAGTTAGCAGAGGAGCCAAGCAGCAGCGGAGGGAGTCCCAGCATCCTGTAGAACAAAGCTGGCTGACACGATGTTTGCCTGAGGGGCCTGCACTCTCTCTCTCACAGGCGTAGTCTGCAAGCATGTAAAACAATGAGAAACCCGTCAGCTGACAGATACACTAAGCTGCAGTCACTTTGAATGACAACAGTGCATGAGAGAAGCAGCGGCAGCCCCAGACTGGGACTCAGTGCAAACAGCTTTGCGAGCAGACAGAAGGCTCTATCACAGCGATCAATCACGGCTTCTTAGATCCCGCTGTTGTAGTTTATTGCATTGTCGGAGTACTGTCGAGTCATCACATCGACAGAGGCTTGCCCCAGTATTTCGTCAGTATTTTGTCCTAAACAACAGCAGCTTGTGTAGGGAACACCTGCCTGTGTATGTGGCTATGAGGTGCTTTCCTTCATTGTAAAGCCAATAAGCAAAGCATAGTGGTGACTGATTACACCAGAGAGCTTCTGTGACCTGGTGTTAAATAGGAGCAGATGCCTTTTTAGACAGAAGGGTGGTTGACTCTACTGAACACTGGGCCCCATCTCAAGCATCCCAGTTCAGTTTTCTCCCAATGTAATAATGATCCGTGGCAAGACGACACATTTGACCCCCACAACCCTAAAGGTTATAGAAATTATAATCAAGGGAGTTATTTAGATTGAGTTGATTTCATGCTCAGCTGATAGCAGTGCTCCTCTGTTCAGTGTCAGTGTCAGATTGACCCTTTCCTGTTTACCACCAGCTTTGGAATCATGTTTCTGCAAAAGAGGCAACCTTGACTGAGATTTAAAAGGCCACACACCAAAAAAAAAAAAATGCTCAATGATACAAATCACTTGATCAGTTACCCAAAATAAAGGCATGCATAAAAAAAACAGGGCTCTGACAGATTTTACACAACAGAGAATCGTTACATGAATAAATCCAAGCAATAATCATGCTTAGCTGACACAGATACACCACAGTCCCACGGGTGTGCTGGCAGCACCAGCACTGCTCCCTCTACAGGTAAAGAGGCCCACTCAAAGGGGTCATATGGCTCAGGCTTTGGCTTCACAGCTCATCCTCCTCAGCATCTCTGGGGTACACGAGACTCTTCGGCATACACCACTTCTTTCATTAGCACATGCCAGGCTGCTAGTTGCTGTGGCTGAATCCAGGGCATGTCAGGAGCCATGTCTAGGAGCCACTTGAACTGACAAGATGAGAATGAGGGGCCAGGGGCTGGCATATGGTGCTGATTAGCAGTCAAGTTTACAGAGGTTCTCCAACCACAGAACATAATCAGATCTACTCCCAGCATCCTGTCCATTGAATAGCATATGATACACATTGATCCTCCCAAGATTACACTGTGCCCTCTGAAAAAATAAATCATATTCCATTATTTTAAACTTTTACCCCACAGGGAAACATTGAAGTTGTGTCATTTAAACTGGGTCTAACTTGTCTGAAACTTTACAAATATGTGTTTTATGATTTTCATGTGGTCTTTTTGAATTAATGAAAATAAAAAGCACGTTTTCAGGCTCACCCTAAGGGACTTTGTCAAATGTTGATGGATTTCTGTGTGCACTGACGAGTAAAAACTAATATTGAGAAAACAAGAAATCACAAAACTATTCTACATATTAATGAGTGATTTCAAACAGTCTACGCCTGCCTTGGTACACCCCCCTGCCCACCAGGCACTGAGCACAACTCCCCTCAAACAAAACTTTCGGTGCCACTGTCGAAGCAGCAACATCTGGCTCCTCATGTAGGCACTTATTAGGATCAAATTAAGTAGAAATGAATGGGATGATACATGACAGGGTGCAGATGTTCAAAGCTGTGGTGTGAAAATCTGAGGGCAGAAAACAGCTTAATGAATTCTGCGTCTTACAGCAGGGGTGAGGCTTTGGGTTCACGGGTTAGAAAAAAGGCTAATTAAATTCAGAAGCAGACGCACAAGAAAATAAATGTTTGTTGCTTGTCACTCCCCTGTTTACCCGTGGCACGCTCAGGGACAATGTTATGATTTGCAGTTAATCAGCCAATACAGGGAAGTGCAAGTGAGCGGTCTGCTCTTTTGTGATTCGTGAACGAAGGCATATCAGACTTGGCATGCACATGTCTCTCGTGAAGTGCTTCACATATTAGCTGAACTGTAAATCAAACCAGGTTGGCCATAGAAAATATTTGACATGTGGCCCTAGACTCCCCCTATTTAATCTAATTCTGTATAACAAAATACACTGGAAGCATTTTGAAATCATCACATCAAAAGTGAGGACTTTGTAAAATATTTCAATACATTTCTAGTTTTTTAAACACTCCATGGTTTCTTGCAGAAATAACCCTGCAATCCAAAATAGAACAATGTCCACTAAAAAAGTATGAAAGTCACAAAATGAAAAACAATCGTCCAGAACATGGTTACTTGCCAACATCACACTGTGAGTGTGCTGTAGCTCAGGAGGACCTATGGTGCCAAATATTTATGGATGTATTTTGTGACATCTAGTTGCATGAATTGCAAATTGAAATAAACTGAATACTTCCAACCTCTATTTTCTAAAGGTGGCTCTGAAGACCTTCTGGAAACCTCTAGAGGTTTCTGTTGTAAGTTGCAAGAGGATGAGGAGGACCTTCTGCATCTTTGAAATACCACGAAGGAGTCGAGGTCAGGCAGTGAAAAGTTAAAGAAGGTTTTATTGAAAAAATTAAACTGAAGGTGCTTCCATGGCAGAAACAAGAACTACTAACTAAAGTAAATAGTGTGTCAATCAGAAACTGAAGACCTGGTGTGAAACAAGAGAGGAATTAAATTAAAGAGAAAGCACAAAGGGGCAAGCTCAACAAAATAAAACAGGAAGTAAGGAAAACTAATATAAAAGAGGAGATAGCTGATGGAAATGAACTAGAATACAAAACATACCAAAACACAAAGATATAAGCATCATGACAGTATCCTGCAGTTTCTCAGTGAATTGCTTGTACCTGTCACAGTACTACCATTATTAAATGGTTGGTGTGTGTTAAAGTGGCATCCAGTAGAATACCAAGACCCTAAATCTTCCAGCAAAATGTTGCACCATGAACAGATGCGCTGTGTTATTTCCTTCAGCTGTTTATGGGTCAATGATGCTCATACGGCGTAGAGTATAATGACTTTGAACCACCTCTGTCATCTAGAGTGGCTCGGACTCACACTGGGATGTTGACGTCACAGCTCTCAGTGGATGGCAAAGACTTAAGCCAAAGAGATAACTTAAATGATGGCATAAAACATTGACAAAGGACAGTCAGCCAGCTGTCATTGCTTAACAGCTTCATTGTTATCTCAGTTTTGAATAACAGTTCTCCTTGAGATCTACTTTTTCATGGTATTCAACCTGTAATGTGGGTTGGCATCTCTTCTAAAATAGATCCTTGAGCCTGATCCCAAGTCCAAATCTAATTTGCAAAATTTCACCAAACTTATTTTTATGGGTGTTTTCCCTTTACTAACTTTTTTAAAGATAATGTATAGGGCACAATGAGTTGTAAAGCTATGGATAAAAGTTTCATTTAGTTACTGATTTATATATTTTCAATGTTGAGAAGCACTAGATTTTTCTTTGTATCAGAATAACAAAAGATGAATTACTAAACACAAATAGAAAAGTTTTAGTTTTTGGCGCAAGCACTTCAGCACAGTAAGTTTGCCTATTGAGGCCAGTCTCTATTTTAAACACAGAAAACTACATGGATGGGTACTAGATTGTCAAGTCAGCTTCTTTTTTTTTTTTGGAGCCAAGGAATCTCAAAATACGTATCTTTTATCCTGATGCGTTTCCTGATTCAGCATACAATTCTGTATTGACCCAAGCATAATGCAAAACAATCGTGTCCAAGGCCTTTCTGTTGGTGGCATCCAGCGGGAGTCATTCTTTTTACAATTCCAACTGGAGTGCAGGTGAGTTATTTCTTTGGCAGTATTTTGCAAATGACTGTGTTCCTGTATATTACATAGAACCCTATAAAAATGTGCAGACCCACTTCCCTGCACAGGAGACATATCATACTTTGTTCCAAGTGTTCTAACACATAAACACACATTTTTTGGTAATTCACAGTTAAGGAAAATGCTGCATTTAAAAAAAACAAGTTACTCTGTCTCTGTGTTAGTATATATGCAGCCTAAAGCACACGAGAAGTCCTAAAAATTGAGAACCTTGGGTGTAGTGACGGAGAGATGAGAGGAAGAAAACTGAAGTAAACACACATGCAGACTTATATTCAATGTAGACAAACACACACTCTACTGTGACTTTGCAAGTACACTCAATCTTTCTGGGCTGGCACTTCCAACAGGAAACTGACTAACAGTATTATGTGACACCATGGAATGCTCGAGGGTGCTGCAGCCTAGAAGCGCTGACCTACACCCAACAACAATACTTCTTCTTGTCCTACCTTTCCCTCAAGATCTCAGCTCCCCTCTCAAATGCAGGTGTGGGGCTTTACAATAAACATTTCTCAACAGTCATAATTGAAAGAAATGAAGTCAGAATCCGTTTGCACAAATGAGGACCCTCAAGGGAATGACACCATTCTCTATATAGAGGAAAGGAACAGTAGGCCAATGTTAATGCCAACTCTCAAGTTAGGTTTATTACAAATAGAATTTGACTGGTAAACCAATAAAAATATGTATTAAAAATAAAACATTTTTAGGAGGTTATTCAATGTACAAGCAGGGAGGTACTGTAGGAGATGTTCTTTACCCAGCAGTATGTCCGTGTAACTTTGACTAACAGTAAACTGGAAAGAATATTTTGGGTGGTCTGTGGGAATGATAGAATATTCATTATGAAGTGCTGAAACAGGACGTTTTAACTGGGTGGTCATTAAGCTTAGGTAATTTGCAGTGGAAAGAAGGAAGCTGAAGTACATCATGTCACCTGTTAATGTGTGAGAAATATTTCTCTTTCTTAATTCATCTTTCAACACTTTTCAGGAGGTATGAATATTCTTAAACTGTACCATTTTTATTCACGTTTCATTACACCTTTCTCTATATTTAGATTATCTCTGTGTTAACAACAAATACAATATAAGCAACAATTAAATATAGATTGGTTGCTCATCTTTCTTTTACATCCCTGGATTTCCAGAAGAGAGGTTTAGATTAGAGGTCAGTGAGTGAGATTTATCTGTGATCTTTTAATACCATATTGCTGATTAAGAGAAGGTTCTCTTATTAAAAGGTTTTCACAGGCAAATACAAGATATTTATAAACGCATAAGTATAGCATATGCAGTAACAGAATGATCTAACTTTGAAATAAGTCATTTTTTAGTTTTTTTAATTTCCTTTTTGATGGTTTGTCACAGTAGTACCTTAATAAGAGTCATAATCATTTCACTACACCAAACATATTATTATTTCTTTTAAATATTGCCACTTCTTACTCTCTCTTCGCCAAATATAGATATTTAGTGTCTTTTTTTTCCACTTCCATAAGGCAATCAGAAAGAAAAATACGGTACGCAGGCACCTCAATAGTGTATGTGCATGCAAACAATGGTATAATCTATCAGAAGAATTAACATGTAGGATTCAATAAAGCTGAATTTTCCTGTTTGTCCTGATGCAGGAGATTTGAGGCTTCCCCCCGTTTCTTTGGGGTTTCAGGTGCACAGCGGGGAGAAGAGATAAAAACGGGGCCTTTGCAGGAGGAAAAAAAAATCACAGCGCATTAAAAACAAATCTACTGGGGGATCCGCTAGCAGCTTAAGTGAGCCAAGACGATTAAAGGGTCAGTGGTCATAGACTGCAGGTTGAACGTAGCTGATGCCACTCACCTTGGTCCACGAGAGACATTGCCAAAACCAATCTTTCAAAATCAAATGGATGCTGTACACAGGAGACACTGTGAAGGTCAATGCAAAGTTACTGTAGGTGGTGGCAACCGGCTCAACAGATCTTTTGGCGTGTTAGTCAGTCTCGTTGTTCATATCCTCTGGAGTTGTTTTTCCTTTGTAAATAACATACATATAAAAGAGGGGAAATAAACAGTCCATCAGAAATCAACAGACAAATATCTTCTTCAACAGCTTTCTTATATTGCTATATGGTCATGTAGGGTTGAGTGCTGATTGAAGACTGAAACCAGACACTAATGTTGACATATTCTGCTAAATGAATCTGAAAAGCCACCAATGGCTTCTTGGATGTAGATCTTGAAAACAGTTAAAGATGCAAGTCTTTACTTTTGAGATGCTTTTAAATCCTCAGTAATATGTTCTCCAGCCGCCAGTTGCTCTTGTATTTTTCACAGGTCATTTTCAGCAGTCAGTTAATCACAATTAAAAGCAGCTAAACAGATTTGAAAAATATGTGTTTTATATAGGCATAGACATCCACAGATAGTAATCTGACATATAACTTAAAAAAAGAAAAAAAATATATATTTTTATTTTTTTTAAGCTTTATTTTCTTTTGATTCATTCACTTATAAAATGCAATGGGAAATTAGTAAACACAGACAATCATATATAGAAAAACGAATGCAAGAACAAAAAATCGGGTTAAGAAGACGCATTCTTAAAATATTTACAATTAGAGAGAAGGAGCCTGACTTAGAAGTCATCTCATTTCAGTTCATTTCTTCGTTTGTTTTTCTATAAGATCTAAAAGTGAGCATTAACAGCGCATATTAAATAAAAGTCCAAGATGGGAGTCAAAAATGTGCTTATCTAATTTCTCTGTGTACAGTAAAGGGGATAGTTGTACTTCAATATGTAGAATATGTAGAATTTCTGCTGCTATAACTTTACAAACAGTATATAGACCTTATTTTGTTATTTTTTCTTCTGCATATATATATTTATATATGGAGAGAGAGAGAGAGAGAGAGAGAGAGAGAGAGAGAGATCTTAATATACATATATATATTTACACACAGATAGTTTTTTTTTTAAATGATAAATTACATGTTATTATACTGAGGTGCCACTGTATCAAAATGAGTTGTCCATTTCCTCCAGTAATTAGTTAATTAGTTTATGCTAAGGTTAAAAGAGAAAGCTAGCTTTCATTTGTTATATTTTTCTTTCGCAAAGCCAATCAATTCCCTTTTTGTTGGGGCTCTTTAGTTAGCTACTTTCATGCCGTTAGCTTCTTTTTTATTATTGGCTGACAGCCTTACAATAATTATATACTTATCACTAGAATTAATTCTGAGTGAGATATTCCCAAGATATTTTGTACAGAAATCATGTTTAATATCAAAAACCCCAGTATTGAATAAATAATTTTCAGTATTTCAATCTAATAAGGCTGAATAGTTGGGCTGTCCCAGTGGATGTGGAAATGATCTGCATGGGAGTGTCCATGCTCCATCCAGCACAGCTTATATGAGCTGTTTGTTTCCTTGCTTACTGCATATGCTGCATCTAATTGTTACCCAGCGATGCATCAAATGGACAGAGAAAAAAGTGTTTTTTGAAATGAGGCAAAATGGAAAACTAGTCTCACTCAAAAATCTATGAGTATGATGTCCTCTTGTACTGTAGTGGTATCACAATCCACGCTCGTAAATTTGTGATGATAATGTATAACTAGGCTGTTGTTTTCTGTTGAGGAGCGTTCACGTGACATGAGGGGAGTCTCAAAACATGAACATTAAAATGCATGAGCCATAACCATGTACCTTTTGTAATCGTGCCATGGAACTGAAAATTGAATGAGCATATTCACTGAGAACACATTTTCTTGTTGGAGTTTTCCTTTTGGTGAAACACAGGGTGAACTGCAGTGACTCAACATTTCACTGTATCAATAAAGGCCTCTCTCTTTACTCTGTCTGGTGTCACTAGTGGTGACTGTGAGTGGCTCCCTAGCCAAAGGCCTGCTTTATCAAGCAGCCAATTTAACAAGACAGCTCTTTTCATGCTTCTTGGCTTCTCCACGTAATGGATTTCCTCAATGAGTGTCTCTCTTTCTCCAGCTTTCACACTTTTCTTTCTGTACTGCTGGGCTTCACTCCAGATCAGATCTTTTGCCACAGACTTTGATTTCTTTAGGTAAGTGATCCATTGCTCCAGGCCTGACCAACATTGCCTGAAATCTGGCCTCACTTTGGCTCCTTGTGGATGATATTGTACACTCTAATGCAAAGTGAAGTAGAACATCTAAGTAGCCTCTCTCTCCACTCTTTGCCTTTCCTACACGCCCACCATTGCCTACCCAATCTCCATGTCTCTCTCATTTCCTCCTTTGGTTTTTAAACTGTCTAGCTAACAACTTACTTCCAGTCTGTGTGGACTAACAAACTGATGACATTTTGGCATCACATTAAAGAAGACATGAGCTAAACTAGTAGTGTTTACACTAAATTGTGTTATGTACTGATGTCTGAAAATTGCTTTTTTTTTTTTTTTTTTTACTATTTACTTGTTGTTGTGTTGGAAATGGGTCCTCAACCACCAGGCTGTGTTGGGTTTCTGACTGAGCCTCAATTGGTCAACCAAAAAAACAAACAACTAACTCTTGAAAGTCATAGTTAAACACATCAGCTATGCTGCATTTCATTGACAATTATTTACGAGACTTAAATGAACAAAATCACACAAGAACTATCAAATATATTTTTTTCTCGTGCTATCGATTTGACAATACCTAATCAATGCCATTTCTTAAATTAAATTGGAACATCAATAAGTAAATTCTAACAAATGTTTAGAACCGTTTTAAACTGCATTGAATCACAGTGCATAAAATCAAACCAAATCATTCTGTATTAAAATGCACTGTCCCTAATTTGTAACTCATCTCATCTGCCGATATACGTTCCTAATATTCTTGCAGAGATACAAACCTCTGGAAAACAAGGGAGCACAAGGGCAGGATTAAAAAAAGGTGAAGAACCCATTTGACAACATGTGCACCAATGTTTTCTTGTGCATTTTAAGGCAGCATGGTGGTGGAATCGAGTATCTCCACGTTCCTGACCTTCAAGATAAATAAAGTCTCACTGCTTAGATCCAATAACATTTGTAGTCTGTACTACATAAATAAATTAAACATAGGTCAAGCCACCCCCACGGAATTTTAAATACAGGATAAGAAGGCCCCTGAGGGAAAACCCCTGAACGAAACAGCCACCCATTACATACAGTGTAATTTCAAAGATCAAAGAAAGACGGAAATTTGTTTGTAGTGGATCTTTGCTAACTCTTGATATGATACATAAATGATCAAATCCTTAAAGAAGATCTTAGCCATTGATACTTTGAGAAGGTTATTGATTGTTTACGGTTGTCAGAGAAACATACAGCAATTGATAGTAACCTGAAACATCTTCCTTTCCCTGGGGTAGTTTGCAAATGTTTATGTATCGCTTGTTTTGTATGTGGACATGTAGCTTGCAAAACATCAGCCAACTTTTACCAATGAACTGAAATGTATATCAGTTGAGTCAGTCCTGACTGTTGAATCAGTCCACTCAACTGAATGGACTGATTCATCTGGCATGGTGACAAGAAACAGCAGTATCTCACTAGCGATTAGACAGTCAGCACCATGGGTGGGATTACTGGCATTGTCAAGCTGTTGTTGAGTGTTCCAAGCTGCATACAGGGACATGGAAATCTTAACTGGGGGAATTCTCATTGCAGAAGGGTTGTCTTTTCCGCTACAGACAGAAACAGACTGATAACTCTGTCTGAAGTCAAGCTAGTGACTAAAAACGAAAAAAGAAACAGTTCAAACTAAACTAAATGGAAACTGAATGATCAACTAACTGATTTAGATTTATTTTTTCACCTCAGGTGTGTAGAAAAAAAGAATTAGGAAATAAAAATGCTCTAAACCACTTTTATTTGGAAAATGAACAACAATAAGCTTTCTCAGCACAGTAATTCATATGAAGTTACATAAATACAGATGATACAGAAGAGAAGAGGCATAGCAGGAAATTCAGCTTTCCTTGACCTTACACTGAGCCACATGTTGGTTGCTTTGGTTTGTATCTTTGCCTCATGTGAAGTAAGTTCCATCTCCAAATGTTGACTAGTCACTTTCAAGTAAAGTTCAGGTTCTCCTCATCCTCATCTAAGTAGATTTTTTTTCAAGTCAACTAGCTGTAGCTGTCAACTGTATGTCAAACTAAAACAATAAACTCGGAGGGAGATACACGAAGCCAGTGCAGAAATACCAGAGACTGTAGTTTCGTGAATGACTACTCAAGGCTGTCTTCAAAAAATATTCATTCCCCATAGTTTCAAATGTAAAATGTCCAACTTTACCTCAGAAATATTACAGCTTGTAAAAAAGAGAAACTGTTATGGTCCCTGAGTGGCAATATCTATCTTATACCGTATGGTCAAAACATACAAATAAATATGCTTCAGGCTCTCAAGGTTTTTACCTGGTAAACATATTTAACATACAGTTTTGTCATTTTCATGGAGGATTGGCTTTAATGGTTTATCTTATTTACTTTGATAGATTGATCGGAGAAAGATTAAAACATGTTACCAAACCTGTGTTAACCTCTAATGTGAAATTATGTTTTATTACTTGATGTGAGCATCAAGATGCGTTTACATTTGTGCTTTTTCATAGGCCTGCTAACAAAGACAACTATATCTAGAAATGGAGAAATTGTGAATTGTCTGATGGCAGATACACTAAATCCTCATTTTCACATTTTAAGTTTATCGCTTTGGTAGATGCCTTAATCCAAAGTGGTTTATAACTGATTTTTGGTACTCACACACTATTAAGTACATCTGAGTGGGGTTCAGAGTGCTACCTAAGAACACCTGAGCATGTGGATTTTGGAAGCCAGAGATCAAACCTGAAATTCTCTAACTGGTGGGCAACAGTTTTCTCTTCTGACCTACAGCCCCCCCATTGCAACACTACCATTTTCCATACCACAGAGGAAAATGAGAGACCGTGCTCCAGCCAGAAAAGCTGCTAATTATTCCTCTGAGCAGCATGCGTGGGAATAATTGAAAATATACCTTGTCAAATTTGTGCATGTTTCTTAATTTCATCCAAAGTAATGATGTTAGATTTACCACCATTGTACATGGTAGATTGAAAACCTGTTAGCCTTTACCTGTGCATGGATGTAGCAAAAAGTACAGTTTTTTTCAAGAGGAAATGGACTGTCTGAGAGGAAAAAAATGAGGAGCACTTATATGAGCCATGTTGCCAAAGAATTTCAATCCAATTACGTTGTATTCTGGTAATGATACATGAAAGATGATGATGGGAAAAATACTAAAGTAGAAAAATTTAAAAGAAAAATTACATTCAAACATTCAATTACATTCTTAAATGAATTCAATTTATTTATTTATTTTTTTACTAAAACCAAGACTAAAACTAAATCAAGTGCCAAATTTAATACTGGCACTCTCCAAACATATTCACTGTAGTTACTGTTTAAAGGTGAAACATTAGTGACACGAGTCCTTAGAATGCAAGACTAAAAGAAGCATAACTGTTCCCACACTTACACCAGAGATATAGACTCTAATTTGACTTATAGAAAACTGCCAAATACAGTGCCTTGCGAAAGTATTCGGCCCCCTTGAACTTTTCAACCTTTTGCCACATTTCAGGCTTCAAACATAAAGATATAAAATTTAATTTTTTTGTGAAGAATCAACAACAAGTGGGACACAATTGTGAAATGGAATGAAATTTATTGGATGTGTCAAACTTTTTTAACAAATAAAAAACTGAAAAGTGGGGCGTGCAATATTATTCCGCCCCCTTTACTATCAGTGCAGCAAACTCACTCCAGAAGTTCAGTGAGGATCTCTGAATGACCCAATGTTGTCCCAAACGACTGATGATGATAAATAGAATCCACCTGTGTGTAATCAAGTCTCCGTATAAATGCACCTGCTCTGTGATAGTCTCAGGGTTCTGTTCAAAGGGCAGAGAGCATCATGAAGACCAAGGAACACACCAGACAGGTCCAAGATACTTTTGTGGAGAAGTTTAAAGCTGGATTTGGCTACAAAAAGATTTCCCAAGCTTTAAACATCCCAAGGAGCACTGTGCAAGCAATCATATTGAAATGGAAGGAGTATCAGACCACTGCAAATCTACCAAGACCCGCCGTCCCTCTAAACTTTCATCACGAACGAGGAGAAGACTGATCAGAGATGCAGCCAAGAGGCCCATGATCACTCTGGATGAACTGCAGAGACCTACAGCTGAGGTGGGAGAGTCTGTCCATAGGACAACAATCAGTCGTACACTGCACAAATCTGGCCTTTATGGAAGAGTGGCAAGAAGAAAGCCATTTCTCAAAGATATCCATAAAAAGTCTTGTTTAAAGTTTGCCACAAGCCACCTGGGAGACACACCAAACATGTGGAAGAAGGTGCTCTGGTCAGATGAAACTAAAATCAAACTGTTTGGCCACAATGCAAAACGATATGTTTGGCGTAAAAGCATCACAGCTCATCACCCTGAACACACCATCCCCACTGTCAAACATGGTGGTGGCAGCATCACGCTTTGGGCCTGCTTTTCGTCAGCAGGGACAGGGAAGATGGTCAAAATTGATGGGAAGATGGATGGGGCCAAATACAGTACCATTCTGGAAGAAAACCTGTTGGAGTCTGCAAGAGACCTGAGACTGGGATGGAGATTTATCTTCCAACAAGACAATAATCCAAAACATAAAGTCAAATCTACAATGGAATGGTTCACAAATAAACGTATCCAGGTGTTGGAATGGCCAAGTCAAAGTCCAGACCTAAATCCAATCAAGAATCTGTGGAAAGAGCTGAAGACTGCTGTTCACAAACGCTCTCCATCCAACCTCACTGAGCTCAAACTGTTTTGCAAGGATGAATGGGCAAGAGTTTCAGTCTCTCGATGTGCAAAACTGATAGACATACCCCAAGCGACTTGCAGCTGTAATTGCAGCAAAAGGCGGCGCTACAAAGTTTTAACGCAAGGGGGTGGAAAAATATTGCACGCCCCACTTTTCAGTTTTTTATTTTTTAAAAAAGTTTGACACATCCAATACATTTCATTCCACTTCACGATTGTGTCCCACTTGTTGTTGATACTTCACAAAAAATTTTAATTTTATATCTTTATGTTTGAAACCTGAAATGTGGCAAAAGGTTGAAAAGTTCAAGGGGGCCGAATACTTTCGCAAGGCACTGTATATCAATTTACTTATGTACAGCATATAACACCAACATGGCCTTAGGAAACCTTTTTTATGAAATTTCCATTGTTGCAGGCAGTCACCGTGTTAAATGCTGTTCCACCACACAAGTCGAGTGTTATGTGTAAACTTGAAAGAGTTTCACTCTGCATTTCCTCAGTGTACTTTTTGGAGCAAATCCTGTGGTTTATGCTTCTTATCTTCCAGCTGCAGGGTTTAAACAATGTTAACCATTAGCCCAATACTTATGCTTCAATGTGGTTCTGAGATATTTGTTTACAACATAGAATTTTCACTGCAGCGTAAGTTGAATCTCATTATTCGTATAAGAGTTTCTTTAATCAATGGTTATGGCATTGATCTTACTGTGGACCACAAGCTAAAGATATGTTTGAAGACCATGTGCATATTGATGTGATTCTCTTACTCTGGTAACTTTTGAGAGTCATACAGCACTTAATCTTTGTACATTTAACAACAGTTATCCACTGTCAACAAAGATTGTGCCTGAGAAGAGTCTATTTTTTTTCTGAGGTTAAGTGTTTGATCTATTCTCCTTCTTTTCTGAATTTTCACTCATAATCATACCTACACTTGAGGTCTGGGATTGGAGACAGTCACAAAAAACAGATGACAACCGTTTCAGGGAGGCAGTATATTTCAAACCACACACTATTACATCCTCAACTATGAGAGCCAATATGGGGTCTGGAAAAACTGCATTACAATTTAGCGGACCAGTTGAAAGCTTTTAAAACCAGAGTCTTAATATGAAACAGACGGCAAGGATTGATTTTGCTGCAGCGATTCCAGAAGTGAACATGTGTCTCAACAAGGTGCCAAATTTCTGACAACTTACATATTCAGGTCAACCAACACCATTTATCCTCTGAATTAACAACATAAATGAACTGTAGTTAAGCATTCAGTTTTTTTTTTCCAATGTAGAGTAACTTTTAAAACAACAAAACCACAGCAGAGGTAACTGTCAAATCCTTAAATGAAATACGCTGTTCTTAACTGCAAAACCAATAAAATGATAGATTAATACATTTCAGTATGATCTCATTTACGTTTTTCTCTTTTCATGCGTAATGCACATCATATTTAAGAATCCCCACAGCTTTAATGAACGTGAAATTTTACTCCAATGTTCATTAAGATATTTTCCAAGCTCAATGCCACTGATCTTTTTTTTTTTAATCTTTCTCTTTTACCTCTCATTCATCTTCTTAAGCTGTACTGAAATACTCAACACATCTGTTACTCTAAATAGCATAGCTTTTAGTACCCTTGGTCATTATATGTATATTTTCCATTATATTTACTTCAATATATCCATTCCTGTCTTGAATCCCCAAGACATCTTTTTTATTCTAGGAGTAATCACATTCTGGATGTTGGAATTATTGTATGTTTCAGTGCTGATGTATTTGAAATAATTTTGATTGTCTGTTGGGCATTGAGTATTCTAGAAACTCTGTGATCTTGTGGCGTTTAACATTTCCTGGCCAGTATCAAGGCAGTGGTACATAATGAGACCTATTAGAATTACAGTCGATATTCAAAAGGCAGGGTAAATCAAACGACTTTGCCACCTCTGGGTGGAGAGTAATTGAGCTGGCTGACATTTTATTCTGTAGTTCTGTGCACTCTGAGAGACAAAGCCACACTAATAATACAACCATAATTGATACCAAGACTTATTTCTGTTCTGCTGGTCATGCCACAGGCAGTCCCAAACCCCTCACAATAGTATCATTTACTACTGCTGTTAGGCACCACATATTCAATGATTCACTCCATGTTAAAATTTCCACCTAATTAGATGAGAATAATAAAGATGATGAACTTCTGAGAGTCAAACTCAGTTGTTTGAAGAATGTATCGTACAGTAATTAATTGCACTATAACTGTTCTTCTTCTCTTAGCTGACTCAAATTTGTGTGTTTTATTTGCAAAATGTAATTGATTATTATGTATTTTACCTTTTCATTTTTTTCATTTCAAATTTATTTGTATAGCACATTTCATGTACAAATAGTTCAAAGTGCTTTACATAAAATAAAAGCATTGCAGCAGGGAGTGCAAGAAGCATTAAAAATACATAAAATAATATAAAGAGAAACAAATAACCTGTATGTACAGTACATTTTAGGGCTCACTGCTGGTCACTGCTGTCCTGCTGGGGTAGGCTGCCACTGTAGGGCGGTAATATTGTCATGTGGGGATGGGGTTAATTAGTCTACAAGAAGCTTTGTGTAGGTAACATCCATGTAATGCCAGGATGTAGCTTTTCCCAGCAGATCATTGCATTGGAACAAGATGAGCAATGTTATGCATTTACCTGTTTACCTTTTACCTGTAGTTTTAACGTTATGGCTGATCAGCATACAATTGCATTTTTAGATTATTGCAATAACAAAGCATCAACTAAATAACACTGCATGTTATTTAAAAAAAAAAGCCAAAAAATACAGAAAATACACATTTCTTATTAGCTACAAGTTCCTCTATATATCCTACACAACTATTTGAGTTAGTCATATGTACATTGCTGCTTCATTTAACAAATAAGAAAAATTCAATATTTAAGCATAATTCACCTTTTAGAAGTGTTGGTTGAAATTTTTTAAGTCATACTTAGAAAGAATTTATCAAAATATTTTTTGCTGAGACTTCAAATTGCACTTTAGATTCCACAATCAAATTCTCTGTTAAAGGGATAGTTCGCCTCTTTTGACATGAAGCTGTATGACATCCCATATTAGCAATATCATTTATGAACATTGACTTACCCCCCGCTGCGTCCTGTGAGCCGAGTTCCAGCCTCGTTTTGGCGTTGACGAAGGTAGTCCGGCTAGTTGGCTGGGGTCCCGAAAATAAAGCGTTTTGCTTCTCAAAACAATATGCGTTCAAAAGAGTAATACATTTGCATCACAAAATCGTTAGCCAGAAAAAGACCTCACAATCGCTTGGCGCTATTTCTCTCTACCTTCGTATCACTACGGGCTGTGTAAACTGTGCAGACCGAAGTGCAAACCGAGCAGTCCCCTGCTTCCGAGCAGTAAACACCGTAACAGGTGTGGCTATCGCTAGGTGGCTGAACGCATTGATATGATATTGATATTGCTAAAATGGGATGTCATACAGCTTCATTCAAAAGAGGTGAACTTTAATAAGCCTTTAATAAGCACTTACTCAAAGGATATTGTCGAATTTGTCTCTGTAATCCGTGATGCCAAATCTTTTACATCTATACATCTCTTTTGTGGTGGTGATGACGTAATGATGATGTTTATTATAATCAAAATTATTGTAAAAGCTGTGGGTACAAAATGTGTTGTGTTATGCATCCATCCATCTCTGCATTTCTGAGATTAGGTTGTGGAGGCAGCTGGTTCAGGTGAAACATTCTTCTGCTCCTCCTTAGAGATTCCAAGGCAAGAATGGTTATACAATTCCACAAGCTTTCAGTTATGGGTCTGTTCTACTGTCTCCTCTCAGTTGGACATGCACAGAAAACCTCCAAAGCGAGGTCATCCAGAGTAATACTAATCAGCTGCCACCTCAGTGTGCTCCTTTCGATGTCAAGGAGCAATGACTCTACTCCAAGCTCTGCCTGGATATATGAGCTCTTGACCTTATCTCTAAGGCTGAGCCCAGTCATCCTTCAAAGAAAACTAATTTCAGCCACTTTTATTTTCAGTCATATTCATTTGGTCACTATCCAAATCCAATGAGGTGAGGGTTGGAACATAGATGGCCAAATAAATTGAATGTTTCGCCTTTTGTCTCAGCTCAGTCTTCAACATAATGTACCGATACGATGCCCTCATTAGTGCTGACAAAGCCCCAATCTGTCTATTCATCTCATGCACCAATCTACCATTACTTGAACAAGTTCCTAAAAGACTTAAACTCCTTGACTTGAGGCAACGACCCTACCCTGACCAACAGGGAGCACTCTAATTTCTCCGGTTTGGAACCATGACCTGAGATTTGGAGGGGCTGACTTTCATCGCAGCTACATCACACTTGGCTGCTAACCGCTCTGGTGTGGATGGGAGGTCATGGCTTGAAGAAACCATCATAACAACATCATCTGCAAAGAACAGGGATAAAACCCTGAGGTTTCCAAACCAGACACCGTTTTCTTCCCAACTATGCCCCGAGATCCAGCCCATCAACACCACAAACAGGATTTGTGACAAGGAGCAGTCCTGACTGAGTTCAACACATTCCGTAAACAAACTCAACTTTGTGTCAAGGATTTATACACAGCTCTTACTTTGGTCATATGGGGATCTAACAGCCCTCAACAGTATCTCTGGGTGCCCTGTATTTCTACAGCGACCCCCACAAAATCCTCTCAGAGACACAGACGTAAGCCTTCTCGAAGTTCACAAAACACATTTTGACTAGATGGTCAGACTCTTCTGACCCCCTCAGCAGTGCTGCAAGGGTAAAAATTTGGTCCATTGAACAAATTTGAATTCGTGATTTGACAATCGAAGAGAATATTCTTTCGAACGCACTGAAGTAATCTTTTCCAGGAAGGCTGAGTAGTGTGATCTCCTGATAGTTGGAGCACACCCCCTGGTCCCCTTTTTTAAAAGTGTGGAACATCGCCTTGGAATGCCACTCTACAGGTACGGTCTGAGACCTCCTTGTGACAATAAAGAGATGAGTCAGCCAAGACAACCCACAACATCCATAGCATACAGCATTTCGGACCAAATCTTGCCCAACACTGGTGCCCTACCTTAAAGGGAATTTTTTTACACCTTGCCAATCTTTGCCAGAGTAATGGTTGCATCTTCCCACAAGTCCTCAGGCTCTGCCTCCATAATGGAAGACACAGTGACTGGGTTTAGGAGATCCTCAGTGTCCAGCAATGTCCCCAGCAGCAGTGCTGCATACAGATTAAGTACAATCTGGGAAAAAGCCCCACTTTCTCTTTCTCAACAAATGGGTTGCCAGAATTTGCTGTCTGTCTTGTCTTGTACTTTTTATAAATTATAGATAAAATCAAACAACATTTCATGCAAATCTGACTGTAACAACTGTAACTATAGGTCAGTTTTTCTCCAGGCTGTTGAGGTCATTGTTCAGCTTTTTTCCGTTGTGTGCACAGTGAAGCAGATACACTGCATGAATGGAAGTCTTTGAATAAATTAATCCTTCTCCCTAAAAAGATGGATTTGAATTAATGGACAGACATTGTACCTATCTTATTAAATCCTCAAGTATTTTAAAAATGAATGTGCATTTGCTGACAAGGTGAAAGCAAATCAGAACCTTGAGCAAAACAAAACCTTTCAAATGTGTTCAATAGATACAATTTTGTGGACCATGTACAACTTCAGTGTGCTAATGAACGGATATTTACCAGTGTAACAGTCATCAGTGTGAACATCTCCTTTGATGCCTCTTCGAGCAGAAAGCTTTTAAACAAAATGTTTGAAGTGTCTGCCTGTGTAATAATGATTTATAATTCTCTTGAACTAATGCAAAATTTGCTGTAAAAATTTTTGTGAAATAAAAATAAATTGTGCCCGGAGGGTCAGGCCAAGATTCAAAAGAAGATCACCCAAGAGCAGCAAATGATTTAATAAGCCACCAGCTCCACGAGGGCACGCAGTGAAGCAGAATGGAGAATTTCAAAGTGTGTCTAATTAACATCAGTTTATTACTATGTCAATCTCTGCAGCTAGTGTGTGAATGAGGGACGGTTTAGAAATGTTGAATTGCTTTGCATAAATATATGAAATAACACTTAACTTCTTAGGTTAATATGAGATTATCAACCCAACCAACACACAGAGGGAGACACTATGCAGATGAAATATAAATCTCAAATTTGTTAAAAGAGAATAGTTAGAAATAGAGAACAACTTCCAAGAGTATTCTTTCGCCCTTATTCCTCAAGTAATGACTAGTTGAATTGTAAGGAGGGTTTCCTGGGCAGCCATTCTGTTGTCATCAGGACCAAGAGTCAAAATAAAGGAGGCTGGAATCAATAAGACTGGAAGCAGGAGTCTTTAGTAGAGAATATTCTTTAATACGGTGTACACCGGGTCATACAGCTCGCATGCATCAGAGGTAAGACCTTGAACAAAGAAGCCAGGTCCTATTTTTACTCTAAGGTACGCTCTAAACGAGACGTCTGTCTTTGGGTGTTATTTTCTTCATATGGTTTCTGTAAGGACAGTCCAGACATACTGGTAACAGGTTGACATGTCATATGTTTCCTCTGAACCCACTGGTACCTTATATCACAAGACTGACCTTTCCAAGGTCCTGCAGCATCAGTCAGGTCTGACTTCTCCCAAAACTATCATTGAATATTTAATACTGAAACTTATTGATCTATCAGTTTATTGGTTTTGCAGTTAATTGAATATCTAATCGCTTCCATTGCACAGTAATTATTTGAACCCCAATACTTGCTCAGCAAGTTGTAAAGTAATTTGTACCATGTTACATTACAGGGAGAAAATATGCTAAGACACCATTTTTAATCTCATGTTAGTTTTTCATTATGACTCTGTACTTAGAAACAAGAAAGAGCCCTAACAGAGAGAGGCGAATGCTGAAGAATCACATGTAAAAGCTTTGAGCAGAAGGAAAAACGTATAGATCTCTTTTTATGTAATTCATTTTCCACTGTCATCATCATGATCAAAATATCTTTACACTTCTGAAAATGAGATAAAAAAATGGAATCTTTACCATCATAGGATCATATTTTCACTAAGTATGTCTGAACCACTTCACAACAAATATAATACGGAACAAACACAAATGTGAATGTGAAGTACAGTTCATGATAATCAAGCATAGGTTTTCTAGTGTACAACAGAAGCATGATCAAATTTGACATCCTCTCATCTCTGTCCCCTTTGGTCATTGCGAAATTAGGTTTTTTTGCTTTCTAAACTGAAGACTGCATTAAAATGTTGTGGTCTCCACTGTCGTATTTAATCTCTTGTCTCCAGGATTGTCTTTGCGACTAAGTGATACTTTTATCTCCATGGCACAGGTACTATGATGTGCAGGATATGGCTCATGCAACAACTTCTGTCTGGACATTTGTAGACTTGACTACATGTTTCTTAACATACTGGAGTACTGTTAGTTATTCATCCATGAAATCATCACAGAAATTATGTTGAGATCCAAGAAGCTGCATTTAAAGCTCGACTGATGATCAACAGCAGCAACAGAGTGGAAAAGCAATAAACAAAGATTGGATCAGTCCGCTCAATAATTACTCCTTACCTGATAGTAAGGAGTAATTATTCGGTCAAGTATTAATATTCAGTTATTCATTTAAAGTGTAATTGCTTTGCAAATTACTTTGATGTAAAAAGCAGTTGAACAACTTGTCATGTTATCTTTTTATTATGCCCCTTAATAGAATTAATTCTTACCTTCAGATAAAATTCTGTATGTTATTACCTCTGTGTAGGTAATCATGGAAACTTTTTAAGATGAAATATTTTTCATTTAAATATCCTAAGCGGTGCTGTCAAGTTAACATGTTTTTAATATGTTAATACACCCTCTATCTCCATTAAAAATTATTGCTGATAACCCAGGGTAATATATAATTGGATTCCTGGTCCCCAGCTTTTCTAGCCAATGCTGCATATTCTATTTTATTTTATTTAACCCTTATTTAACCAGGTAAGTCGGTTGAGAACCAATTCTCATTTGTAACGACGACCTGGCCAAAAGGCAGCAGCAAAGGGAAAATTATGCAAATAACAATCATGATATATTTTCATAAAACAATTAAAAACGCCGACCATTCTTACACCCAATATATGCATTACATTCAACAAAGAAATCCAATACAGTGCGATATATACAGTATTCTTGAGTTTTTCCAACCATCCGTTTTCCATACTTATTTATGGTTGTGAGCAGGGCCGCTGACAGGTTTGGACAAAATTCTCTGAATGGGCCCCCCCCCCCCCCCCCCCCCGTAGCAACCCACCCACACCTACCTCTACTTTCCAAGTCTCTCATTTATTGCGGATAAACCATAAGGATTATTTACCACTTTGCCTGGATATGGATATGGACTGAGTGGAGTTATAGCTTTCAAAATCCTACCACAATAAAACTCACGCTATTTTATTCATTTAGAGCACATAAACTGCACATTTCATCAACCATTTTTCACTTGACCAAGGGAATCATGTTAAGGGTACTTTTATTTATCGCCAGACCCGCGTGTATGTCCGCTGAACTTTCTGAGAATGTTCGGGGAACAAGGCGGAGCCCATTCATCTGGCGAGTGTCAAGTTAAATCAGTCGAAACGAAAGTTACAGGCTACCCCAAAACGTCCCGTTTATAACCCATTCGTTACATTCAACTCTATCTAAATGGCAATTTCACACGTTGCCATGTCTATACTGGCTTATTTTAAACAAAATAAGGTTAAACCAGAGCCACGTTACACTGGCTGTCATTCAGCTGACCGGGGATGATTCTCAAATCAATTCAGCCTGATTGGCGTGCGTGCCTGAAACATTTGGACATATTTGCGGACTAATTTGCATATTCCTTTTTTTTTTTTTTTTTTTGGGCCCCCCCCCCATTCCTGGGCCCGGGACAAAATACCCGTTTGTCCCCCCCTATCGGCGGCCCTGGTTGTGAGGGCGGGGCTATATAAGCTGTTATAGGGTGAGAGGTGGGATAAACTCTGAACAACAACCATGCACCCTCACTCCCACAGTCAATTTAAACAAATTAACCTAGCACGCATATTTTTGGACTGTGGGAGGAAACTGGAGTACTCAAAAAGCATGTACTGGGAGAACATGCAAAGTGCAAACAGGGAGGACCCAGCCAGAAAGCAAAATGGAAGCTTTCTTGCTGTGGGCCAGCAGTGCTAACCACCACACCGTGCAGCTCCAATTAAATTTTCGCTGGCCTCAATAATAATAATGAAGAGAAGAAATCACTCTATTATCTTCAATAATTAATTTAAATGATACTTTATTAATCTCAAAATGGATATTATATTGCTGCAGTACAAATTGTTGTTATAGATATGTTATTGTTATAGAAATGAGAGAGAGTTTTGGTTTAAATCTTCAGAGACCATTAATGACTTAGGGTGTTTTGTAGCTTGGCAACAACTTAAATGCATTTGATATATTCACAAAGGTATCAGTCTGTGGCCATTTTCTCAACGCAGACTGACACGCGTGCTTTCCTCCAGAGATCTAACGACACACAGGCTACGTGATACCGCTATGAGTTGATCAAATACTGATTCTTTTTAAAGTTAGTTTGAGCCGGTTAGAGCTGCAAGGGGCTGACAACAACCATAAAGAACAAAGAAGCACGGGTACAAAGCTCAGACAACAGCTGCACTAGACAGTCTTACTTATTTAACACTTAGTTTTACTCCATCACAAAGCAGATCTGTGTCCCCATTTGAACTGTGTTTTCTACAGCAAAGCAATGCTAACGGCACAAAAAAACAGCGGTAGACAGCTTAAGATTGTCCCACATATTTAAGAGACTGCCTTCAAGTGACTCTACAGAATTCTGTGTTTAGCTCTATGGCTGAGAGCTTCTGCAGTACTGGCAGATAACAGAGGTGAACTAGGTGAAACTCAAAACCAACAGTTCAACAACATGGGTGCAGAGACACCTTTTCACAGTAAAATGTTGAGGATTACACCATCTGTTTTACCATTACCCATCTACAAGCACCAACATTTATTTTCCTTTACAATTACCTCTCAGTCTACAGTCTTTGTATGTCCATATAGTCTGAAAGCTGATTAGAGAAGCGTTAGAGTCAACCCTACAGCCATGTCTCAGTAAAAAGAATATTGCCTTCCTGATATTCTGCTGCATCCTTGTCAGGGCTCCAAGCTTATCACATTTCCCATGACAATCAAGGGAAGAAATGGTTTAAGCTTTTTTCTGCTTTCTTTTACATTTTGTTTGTGTTCTACATCCTAAACATTTTCTCTTCGTCTCATCTGGAATTGTAATTCCAGGCATTACTTTGACTTTGAAAAGCTCAGCTGCTGCTACCAAATGCAAATACCTCTCCTGTTGGCATGGTTAGGCATCATAACAGATGTTAGAAAGTGCCAGAGTTACCAGCAGAAATCATTCCAGCAGGAAGTGTCCAAATCAACGTGGAAAGATGTTGAAGAAAATCAGCACTGACAAAAAGTTGAGTAGAAAATCTCAAGAAGATACAAAGAGTGACACAACATGTCAGGAGCTACTTTGTTACAGTACAGCCAACAATATAATGAGCAAAGACAGCAAAAAAACTAAGATTGAGGTCGCCAGGCCGAACTTCTTGCTCTTGGAAGATCTAGCAATGTATTGATGTTTTGAACATAGCGCACAGCCTCTCTCCTTCTTTGTATCTTGTATTTCCTGCTCATAAGATCATTGGACCTTATGCAAGAACCGTTCGTACGCACATTTGCGTTTGTTCTTAAATCGTCCGTACGAGTGATTTAAGAGAAATTGCACATTCACCAATCTTTTCGTATTTTACGTTTTCTTTCAGGTACGAACAGAATTCACGAGTGATCCAGACCTTTCGTAGGAGTTTCGTAAAATAGTCCGCTGTTATTCCAATCAAGTTTGGATTGTTTATTTAATTACTTTGAAGCAAACATACATAAATATATACATTATACCCCATAATGATGCTGAAATTATTCTGTTTGACTTAAATTACGCACTAATTGAAGGTTAATTTGACTCTGTATATATCAAGGTTAATGGGAAGTGTAACCAGCGGCTGATTTTCTACTTTGGGATGCCTTAGCGCGTCAGGCTCTTGGAAGAGACCGTGTAGAGACAAACAAATGGCTGACATCGCGATTAAGACTGCCAAGGACTGTGCTGCTACAAATATGCAGCTTGCTAGAGCCACAACTCCAGAGAGAAACACGCCGATCAAACCCAATTCCACCACACGCCCAGGTCCTCACCACCCTTGGATTTTTGGCCACTGGAACCTTTCAGAGGGAGATTGGAGACAGATCGGAGGTGTCCCAGTCCTCTGTGAGTCGTGCGCTCCCCTTGGTCATCAAAGCTCTCATCAGTTTATCACCCATGGTATATCAAATTCCCATACACCGCTGTTCAACAAGTACAAATTAAGAGGGACTTTCATGCCTTGGCTGGACTGCCAATCATAATCGGAGCAATGCACACATATACGCATCAAAGCACCCGTGCCTCTGTCGTGGAGCCACTGAGCTGAAGGCCAGGTGGGTGTGTTTCCATACAGCGGGGGCAAACTGCTCTATAGCCCAGGGTAGACATGCCAGATTTGCACAATATTGCCATGAACGAGGGTCTCCACCTGAACCAGCACAGGCAGACCACAAGGTGTGGTGCCAGAAGACCCCCCTCATGGACCACCCCATCAAAGAGCCATCATGATGAGGCAACAACTGATTGCAGGCTTTAGTTGCAGTCATTGAGCGCCTGGCCATGGCTAGACATTTTAGTTTTTTAAGCCATTTTCATATCAAACCATTTCTTCTTTATTTCGGTGACATGACGAACTACAGGTGACAATAAACAGCACTCGTAATTGCTTCCCATTTATTCTCTTTAGCATGTCCCGTAATTCCACTGCTGACACTGCTAAAAATGACAGATTTTCCTTTTTGGATCTCTGAAAGCAGAACTTCAATCTCAGAGCCCCTAAAGTTGTTCTTTTTGCGCCTTGACGCCATTCTCATGACTCAACACAACACTTCCTGGCACAGGAGAGAGGAAGCACAGCCTTATATGGTATCATTTTGGGGGTGGAGTATGCAAATTTACTATCCTCGTGCACGTGCAATTATATACGCACAGGTGGGATTCATCATTTACGCAGGTCGTTTACACACTTTTTCCGAAGATAAGAGCGTTTGTTGAATCTGACGTGGCGTGTTCGTACGAGACCTTCGTACGAAAAAAGTAAGAGAAATTTAGAATAAAAATACGAAAAGGTATTTGTCATGTTTCAATGGCGGAGGGGAGGAAGGAGGACCCAGGTGCAGATGCGGAGCAAGAGCCAACAAGCAAAAATGAATTGAAACTATTTATTTTTAAAACAATGCCAGAAAAACACTAGGAGTAAATACTGAGGAGGGAGATTGGTGAATGAGTGCAGCTGATGGGGAAAACACAGGTGAAGGAAGTGAAGCTGATGGCAGGGCAGTAGAAAGACTGAGGTGGCATAGCATAGCAAAAACTAAAAACAAGACCTGAACCTAAAACTTAACAAAACTAAGACATGAAAGACTAAAACGTGGGAAAACTAAGAACTAAAACAGAAACTAAAAACGTTGCAAAAACCCACAGACATGACAGATTAAATGTTGCAGTACAGATTTGTAAAGTGTTGTACATGATTACAATGACACATTTGTCTGTTTCTCATCACATATTTACTGCTCGAAAGTCCCCAGGCTTTCTTTGCTCAGAAAACACTCATGTATACAATAATGCCCCCCTGTGCATTTACAGAAATGTATTCTTGCACCAAAAAGGAGACAGATACAAAGTGGCTGCATCCGTAAGGTAGCTGACTTTAATCCCTATACGAAGTACAACATTCCTGAGCGCTTCTGCTCTATGCCTTCATGTTAAATTCATGTTACAGCACTGAGCTCCGGCCAGTGTTCACCGATTTTCTGTGTTGGCTCTGACTCTTAGTTGGTGAGCAATTCCCCTGAAGGTGGTAATGATTTAACAAGAGGCCTCAATTAAACACCAAGACAGTGCTGCTCACACAAATAGTGAGTTTAATTCAAGCTAATATCAAGATTAACCTAGATATGCATACATCCTCATGTACAAGCACAAACACAATAAGTAATCCAAAAAAGACATTGTGGATGTTTTGTGTGTAGCTTGCATATATGCATATTCATTTGCTTTGACCAAATATAACTGACCTAATGTATTTTCTGCTACCTAGACTGTCATTTGTAAAGCTTCTTACACAATTACTATATTTAATATTGGGTAGATATCTGATAAATGTGTGTTTTTAATTATATTCTTTTGTGATAGTCTCCTAATCTGTCATTTAAAACATATCCACAAGATCCTTGATGATTAGGTTGGGCTTTCATTTTTTTTCCTCCCATCCAAATTATTGCTTAAAAAAAAGAAAAGCTTCAGTCCTTCTGAATTAATCAAAAGGTATTCATTCTGTTTTTCATCTGCTGAAGCCACGCTGAAACATTTTAATGCTGAAGCAGAACAAAGCAAAATCTGGGCAAATTACTTCTCTGAGCCTTCTTGAATTTGTAGCACTTGTGCAGGTTGACTACACATGGTTGCAGTATGTGTTACTTGAGATTTTCCTTTGGCGTCAGATCATTGCTCTTCATGTCTCTCTTGAACACACTGAGAAAAAAAGAGATCTCTTGCATTTTAATTTTTCAACCCGAATATAATGCTGTAAGCAAACATCTACATGGAGAAATAAGCCTATTAAGATTATAAGTGCACTTACGCATTCCAAATAGAAAATTTGACGTTACAAATGTGATATTATGAGACAGCTGCAACGATACAAGCGTAAAAACCTGCGCATATCGCAGTCATTGAATTGAAAAAAATTACACATGTAGCCTTGAACCTCTGAAAACGTGATGATGAATCCCTTTTTTTTTCAACTTCTGGCTGATAAATCATCATACTGCACTAGCAAAGTATCCTGCTTGTGAAAAATGCATGCATGAATAACTAATTAATGAGGCATTCTTGCAACATTTACATATTCATAAAGGTGTGTAATTCTCATACGCATGAGAAAACTCAGTGATAGCTTTGAGAGAATAACACATATTCTGAGAAATAGACCTTTTATTTTGTTAAATTCCTCAAAAAGCTGAGGGAGCAGATGCTTTTAAAAAATAACATTACACATTTATTCTTCCCCACAGAAATGCAGTCAAATGCTTTGGAAGATAAATGCACTGAGGAGATGCAATGATGTGAAACAGTATACAGAATTACATTTTCTGAAATATCGTCCCATGTGGATTTTCAAAAGTTCATTTAGCAACCCAGTGTTCCTAACAACTGTGCTCAGAAAATCTGATGGATTTGCATCAACAGAAATACATTTTCAGTGTCATCTCACTGTATTAAGGAGATTTTTGGCTCGTGCTTGTCAAAATAATTGATGGCATGTATACTTTTGTTTCCCTATTTTTAAATAAATCTATTCACTGCACATTTTCAAAGGTTACATGATGCATTTAAATTCTAAGAGCGTTGTCTCTACATGTACAATAACATTCACGCACAGTCATGCTAGTTTCTATAGTTTTCAGCGCTATCTTAAAATCATCATTGTTCACTTTTTTCAGTATTGTTCAGAACAATCAATAGCTCTTCCACGATGTGAGCCTTTTGGAGACAAACAATTTCAGTGAAGCTGGTCCAAAATGTTTGGCTGAAGTCTGCGCCTGTCCCTCTTCTAAGAGGGCCTCTCCATTGTTTCAACCCTCTCACAAGGGCTTTGTGAATGCGCTCCTGAATATGGGTCAAAAAGCACAAATAACATTCAGATGGTTTCTAGGCTTTCCTCCCAGCTATGCACCAAAGAATGACAAGTCCAACAAAACCATGTTGAGTTTTTCACCCTATGCAATTGTCTTTTCACATTAACTCCAAGCTGGGCCTTTTCAGGAAGGCCAGAGTTGTGTCAGGCCTACTCGGACACAGACCAACTCCAGCAGCAGGCTTGGACTGTTCAAAATACCATGCAGAGTCTGATTCACTCCTTTATCCCAGTACAAAAATGGCTCTTGGATGCATTGTACAAAATATCAAAAGAGAGAGAACACAAAGTATCAAGTAAGAATGGTCGCTGTGGTCCAATGGACACATTCATTCCCAAGTGAAATCCTTAGTCGACTGTGGTTTGTTTTAGTTAAGCACAGGAAGTAGAATATTCATTCCCAAGGTCTCAAATTTCAGAGAAAAAAAGAACTTTACATATAACTGAACAAAGTATTTAGCATCAACAAGCCTATTTAAAAAAAGGTGGAGAATGTGTAGTCAATTTTAAATGGTCTTCAGTATCATTTAAAAAAAAGTGATAGATTAACATTTTCGCAGAGCATAATTGATATGGAAAGATTTCCAGATTGCAGAACAAAGGGCAGTTTCATTGAAAAGTTAATTGAAGATTCAGTCAAGCAAACAACAAGGATGGCATTTCAAGATACTTAAGTTTGAGTTTAACCTTGCTGGACTTTTGGAAGGCACTTCTGAGCATCAGGCGCAGGCTTTTGGCAGCTGCACAGGGAGCCTGGTGGGTCAGCCCTTCTCTGCGAGCTGCTACTCCACACTAATCTATTTTAAACCATCTGTGAAATTAGCAAGATTTCCTAAGTCCTTCACCTCTAAGGATTAAAACATAGCTAAGGGTGTGGGGTGTTCTTACATACTGTTCTTGTATACATGTTTGATGACTCTTGAGATCAATTCTAACATGTTTCTTTCCACCTGTGCTTGAAATACATATGAGGTGGGATGAAATATTATATCTAGATCAGCTGGGATCACAGGGACAGGTATTGACTAAATATTTTATTCATTTCAATTTTAAGTTAAATCTAAACATCAGAAAAATGGAACATAGGTGTTACATGTTTGTACATCTAGTAACATGAGGGTGACCAAGTCTCAGCTGTTAAAGAGACATACCTAGCCATGCAGTACCTCTGCACAATGAAGCCATGAGTCAACTCTAATGAGAAAATCAGATAAATAGCAGCTGTTCTTGGGGAAATGGTGCTGTCTGACGGATTCACTGGGTGCAATGACTGTAGCATTGAGAGGATCCAAATGAGTAAAATATTGTTCCAAGTGCTCCTCACTGCTTCCCTTCCCTCCGGTGTTTAGTCATCAGAGTTGTGAAATAGCAGCCCTGCCGCTACACGACAGCATTGCAGTATTAATTATTTTGTGCTGTTCACACATACGCATCTTTGTACAACAGTGACAGTTCATCTGGAGAGGCCACTTACAAACAGCGGTATTACAAACCATGGCTCACCAGACGCATGATTATTCCTGAAACAGTTTTTTTTGTTTTGTTTTAAATACACAACGCAAAGCAGAAACAGTTAAAAGAAGACTCCAAAAAGAAAATGAGACATTACAGATTCAGTAGAGTTTAGAATGTTGCACACTGTCTTGTACCATAATGCAAAGACATATACCACAGCACAGAGTTTTTCTCCATACCATTAGTTGTCATGCAGGCTTGGAAAATTACTATAAGATTTATTGTGCAAAGGTATATGTCTAGTTTTCCATCTACTGCTGGAGCACGCTAACACAGGCATCTATTACAGACACTGCCGTTAAACTATATCCCCCCTGTGCTTTCTGGAAGGGAGAGAGCAGCACAGTGGGGAAAGGCATTTAAACAATTCCTCCAGATTTTTGAAAAAAACAACATTACAGAAAGCATTTTTTGTTTATTTAATTGTTTTTTCTGTACTGTAGACGAATAAGCTAACAGAGAGCTAGCAAAATATACATGTATTGATATGGTTCATTGGTTTAAAAGTTATTTGAAATGTTTTGAGGGAAGCAGAATGTAAAACTCTGATGATTATCACAATGATAATGAGCATTAGATGGCAGAGATCCAGAGAAGAATGATGGGCATAGTCTGGGTTTACAACTCTCAAGATGACCTCTGGCTCTGGCACACACATCTGTCTCAATAAGCACAGATACTCACACACTGAGCTCTCTGAATGCCTGCTTTGACGAGGTCGAGAAGCCTCAGAACGTGTGGATTTGCAGGTTGTTCTTAAAACCAAAGCACAGTAATTGAGTGAGTGAATGTTGTCTGTTGCATGCAGATGGAAGAATCAAGGTGACCTTAAAGTTAGATTTGAAAGTGACCAGAAACTGTTTCTGCTGTGCCACAGTTTTGTTTTGTTTTTTATTTCATTTTTCTATGCATGTGCGTCTTACATATCTGCTGCACATTGTCGTGTTACTACTAACTTGGCAGCCACACATAATCTACTGTATACCACTTTGGTAAAATAGAATTACTAAAGTTATTGAATTTTATGATACCAGTGGTTGAACTGTATTAGAATTTATTTGAAAAGCAACAGTATACCCAAGTTACACTCAAACTCATTGGCAGTCCCTTTGCCTGGTGCTTTTAAGCAAACATTTGAAAATAAATAACTTCATCTTCAATTCCAGGAATTAGACCTTACCCATGTACAATACACATACAATAAACACGTACAATAAACAACAAAATCTCAAAGCAATTAATATGAAATAATTAAAAATAATAGGACAAGACCTGACTGACTAATTGTGGTATAGGCACGAATGTGAGTTTTTATCTTTTTTTTTACTGTTCATCTGTTAGGGAAGTTAGAAGTCCTCTCACATTCTGCCGCTCATGGCAAATCTGCTAGATTTACTTGTTTGCTTTGTTCAGGTTAGC
This sequence comes from Odontesthes bonariensis, assembly GCF_027942865.1. Classification (NCBI taxonomy): domain Eukaryota; kingdom Metazoa; phylum Chordata; class Actinopteri; order Atheriniformes; family Atherinopsidae; genus Odontesthes; species Odontesthes bonariensis. The sequence goes on along the minus strand of NC_134506.1, from coordinate 21,408,601 downwards.
GGTGTAGCCACTGCAAGTCAGTAAGGCAAGCTGCTAATTGGTGGGCAGGCCACTAGCTAACAAGGTTAGCCTCGAGAATCAGACTGAGGGTGTGTTCAGAGACGTATTAGCACTGCAATGAAAAAGTAACCCACTGGTTTATGTCTGTTTGACCACAGCTGAACGTATGTAAAGGCACTGGCGAAAGAACTGCTCAGATTTTTTTCTCTGTTAGAAGTGGTAATACTGTAGTTTAAAATGTTTGATTACAAATTAAAGCCTCACTTTCGAAACCTAAACTTAAGCAAAAGCATTTTAGGATTAACAGCAAAAGTAAAAAAGGATTCATTACACACACAAATGGGTTCTGTCATGTTCTATACTTTATGTTCTGTGTTAAATTGAGTCATCATGAATGAACATGCTGTCAACATTTAAATGTGTGTCTTGAGATTAAATTAAATTAAAAAAAAAAAATTCTATCTATGCCATAGGGAAATTATGTTAAGCTGATTTAGAGTCGTTTTACATGCTTGTGACAGTATACAGACTGCTCATTTAAGTTATTTTGATTTTTTATGATTTATAGACATATGTAGTTACAGTATTTTTCTCTGAAATACAGAAGAGTTAAGGAAGAAACTAGCATTGAGTTAAAGTACTGAAAAGTACAACTTAACTTAGAATTCTACTTAAGTACAGTACTGTTGTGCTAATTTACATTCCTTACCATGTAGATGGATATTACAGATAAGTTAATGTACATTGGATAAGTGTACCATTTACCTTACAGCTGTTTTTGCCTTGACACATTATATAAACGGCTATAGTAATATAAACCACTGTGGAGTGCTTTGTTTTCTGATAAGCTTTCAAACTCATGGGACTACCACTGAAACTGGCTTTCCTGGATCACACCATCTTTTGGCATACGCCCGAAAAAGCATTTGTGTAGAATGTTTTTCACTGCTGAAATGGGTAAAATCTGAAGGCAGCACCTTGTTCTTTTGACAGAGTACAGTGATATCACCATAAAGTTTACTAAAAGTATCAAGTAACCCTGGCTGATGCAGTGATAAATATATATGTATAAATACACATATTTTGATACATTTTTATTTAGACTATTTGAGAAGCAAAGAAACAGTAATCACATGTATCAATAGGCTAAACAATTTTAGGTGGGTTCAATGTAAAGTTACATGTTTAAGAACGAAAATGATATTTAAGAATAAAAGGCATCAAGAGTAATTTATCACCTTGTGAAATCAAGTTTGATGCTGAAACTAAGGACCATTTTGTATTCAAGAAAATGATGAAAGACAAGAACCCTGTGAGGTGTATTAACTTGCAGATTTTTTCATTTTGTTTTTATTGTGCAGTCTGATGTCTGTTGTTGGCTAAAATCTCTTAATACTTCACCCTCTGTTTTCTTACTCTGCAGACTACAGAAAAAATACTTCCTCCGCAATGTAAATAATTACTCCAAACTTAAAACAAAATGTCTCTTTAATTGTAAGTGTCAACAGCAGTACAAAAGATGGAGTGATGTGAGAAGCTTTCTGCAACACAATTTTTGTCTCTTTTACAGAAAAGAAGGAGATTCTTGAGGTAAATGAGCTAAAACAGGCAGTTATTCAGCCTACTGCATTTATACAGTGGGCGAGACACAGAAAACGCAGTCATAAGATGTCTCAAGTGATCCTGTGGGGATAATTTAATAATTTACAGTATACACATTGCTTTGGTGCCAGGTTACACCCACATGTGTCAATCATTGGTTTGTTTTTACTTGATATAGTGTATTAATACTACCAAAGGTGTGGAGAGGGCTCTCCGCACACACCAATGTAAAATTGTTCACCTTAAGTTTACCTCACGTCAATACTGCACATGGAAACCAAAGACTTGCTGGTATACACTTTTAAGCCAAGCAAAACAAAACAAACAAAAACAAAAAAAATCAATTAACAATTTCTTTTTTTTTTCCTTTTAAAACTTTTTAAGCAGTAATACCCGCTAGCAAATAATTGACCTTTGTTCTGTATAAAGAAGAATGTGAACACAAATGTGATGGCAACAATTTTTTAACTTGAATTAAAAACTTTACATTGGACTGTACAAGATATTATGATAAACTATTTACATATTCAGACATAAACCTTTTTTTAAAAGCAGCAACAGACACTATGTATTTCATTTTCTCTATTAACAACCAAAACTTTACCTACGTACCTGCCTGGACGGGTGAAGGAGGGGAGAGGGGGGGGGGGGGGGGGGGGGGGGGGATTTCTATGCAGAAAATAGCTTCAGCCTGCCAGCAAATTCAAAACAATGGCTCCAGTGATAGAAGAGCCCCACACAGTGTTGCTTGAAAAGACAACTCTAAAAAGCAGAGTACCAAAGGCAACTAAAAATGTTGCCCTGAACAGCAAATTTTACACTTCTGAACAGCAGCTAGCATGTCAGTCCAGCATGTCAGTGAATTGTGCTGATTAAATTAACACAGAGAACATTCCCACCATATACATCACAAAGTTCAGACAGAAAAAAAAAAAAAAAATCAAATTACAGTAATGTTGAAACAGCATAGAAGCTTTTGTCCTCAGCTCATTCAAACCATCTGCACATCTTACAAGTGGAAAAAACAAGAGCAAATTGTGAGGGCTACATTTGCAGATGGCAGGACAGTCGTTGACTTGTTCATTAAACATTGGCAGCATGTAAAAAGATGGCCAAGTGAGAGTGAACTAAGAGAATGCACAATGTCTGTGCAGTTTGCCACATCAAAAGAAAAATAAATAGTTGCACACTCCCACATTAATAAAAGTAACATCACTTGTGTTTGAAACAGTCATTTGTAACAAAAAAAAAGAAAAAAAAGGACAGAATAAAAATAAAAACATCTTTGTTTAGTTTAATTATGTCAATTCAAGCTGTATGCATGCAGATATTTTCAGATATAATCTGCTTATGGGCAATTTGCCACATACAGCAGTCTACTAAACACAAAACACAAGTGTGGATACACAGCATACTGCTTAGATTGTGTTATGATTGGAAACAAATAGTTGAATTAATGTTTTCCATTAAGTGCTTATTGGTTGAATTAGTACCTTACTTGTTTATGAGTCTGACGAGGATTTTTTTTCTGTTGGTGTGTTGAATATTTTACTTCAGCAAGTGAGGTGTTTCTTTCTGTCTCGGGACTAAAACTGTTCTTTTCCAATAAGCAGAAAAATTCAGCATCTACATGAGGTACAGTGACTTGTCAGTTGTTAAAACATACCAAAATAAGAGAAAATAATAGAACAGGCAAGTGCATAACTTACCCTATGAACAAAAATATATTTACTATGTTATATTTACAATAAAATTCAAATGAGATGGTAAGTTCACTGAAAACAATTTTTTAGCTCCAATTTGTCACTTTTTTTTTTTTTTTTTTAATTTCTCTGATTGTCCACGTTGTTGTTTTACTGACAATTTTAGAGCCAGCAGTGGCTGATAATAAATACAATACGCTGATACTCTACAGTTTGAAATACAATATACAATGCACTGAAGTCTGGTGTTTAATGGCTCTCTGAGCCTGCTGTTGAAATTTCTGCTCACTTTCTTGTGCTGAGTCTCTCCCCAAGGCAGCCCTGAAGCTTAAACAAAGTGTTCATTCATCACACGTGTCTTTGCATAAATACACAAAATAAGTAGACAAACAAACAAAAAACAAAGACTCAAATCTGGTAACTGCGACAGCAAACCCATTTGAGTCCAGCCGGGGGAATTTTGTTCATTCATGGTGTTTTTCCTCAAACAGCTTCACATTAATCAGAATCGATAAAAATACAATTTATATCCAGTGCTTATAACACTTTTGAAACATTGTCTCTTTGTGAGTTTATGTTGTCATATTTTTTTTCTTTTTCTTTTTCCTTTTCTTTTTTTTTTCTGCTCTATAAGCACGGTCAAGTTTCAGTTTCACGAAGAGTCCTTTTTAACTACCAGCCCACTAAAGCAGTGTGGCATGGTCAGGAAACTATTTACAATCACATACAAAGCAATCTAATCACCAGCAAACAGGAGCAAAGAGTTTAAAAATACCAAACAGGTTGACTTGGAGGGAAATCCACATAGGTTTGTTCATCAAAAGTATCCTTAAATTGTTTTGTACCTCAAAATGAGAACAATGTAGAAATGATGCAATTAAAAAGAATAGAAAAGGAATTATCAATGAGGTGATTTAAAAAAACAAAAAAAAACATACATGAATTATGTATGAATGTTTCCAAAAGTTGAAATGATGCAGATCAGCACTGTATGGGTACTGACATTAAGAATACAGAAGATAAGAGTGCTACAGAGCTAGAAAGAGCCATCTGTACGAATAAGAGCCAGGAGAAAAATGCAGTGACCAGCAGTGGGGATCTTGACCAGTTAAAGCCAGTGACCAGCCATTCAGATCCTTCAAAAAGCTCTGCACTCTGCACTCTGCACAGGTTCAAGGGCAAGGGAGGGGAATAGCTGGACTCATGCATTAATAATGTTGTATTTCAGATGATACCCAGTCGTCAGTCATTTTAATAATCCCCCACAGCTTGATGTACTTGTTCCATCTGCTCGCCAGTGCCTGGTGATTGGGCCAGGGTGGGAGCCCTGTTGAAGCCTTGCTTCCAGCACTTTGATGAAGAGCACAATGAGGGACACACACCCCATTTTTATTGTTTTCCACCCTTCCCCACTGCTTTCTCCTTCTCTGAGCCAGATGGCGCCCCCTGGGTGCTGAGGTTGCCACAGACTGGGGTCAGAGCAGGGCATGGCAGGGAGGAGAGCCACTTAGACCTTCTACCCCATAGAGGATCTGAATCTCAACATCAAGGCCCTGACCGCCAAAGTTATTCTATCTAGCTGCAGTCTCCAGAAGGTCACCACAATTAGGATAGAGAATTTGTGTGCCCTGCTCTTGAATCACTGTATTTTGTTGTTTTTTTTATGTTAGAGATAAGAGTAATCCAAAAGCTGATTAAAGAATTAGAAATAGCAAAATAAGTTCAAAAGGTGACAGAGAATTTATGTGTGCACTAATGGAAATATTGGTGTTTTAAGACACCTTTGTCATATGTACATAATGAGGTAAACAGACACGACTTCAGCCTCTTCTCTTTGTAAGGGGATGTCCCAGCAAACTGTCACTCCTTTCAAGAGGACTTCGGTAATCATTGCATCAACCCGATGACTGTGCTGCACTTTAAGACTTCTTAGTGTTAGTTTAAGATTTACAATGTCTAAGAAAAATTACATTTTAAGACCTAAGACTTTAAACATGTCATCCAAATGGGGCTAAAGTGTTTAACAGAATGTACTGTGGCTTTACAACTACACATTGTACAAGATCAATTTAAGATTGTAATGCCACCAAAGCTGACTTTCGCTGCTGTTCAAATCCCACAGATTGGAGGCCTTTGGCCTTTTAGCATGCTGGCCTGATTACAATCACACTGATTAAGATCTTGGTGAATCAGGCTGGGTTGCAGGGTTGGAAATAAGTGAGGGATGCTGCAGTGTTCTGTTTGGATGGGGATCAGGAAATGAAAAGGCTGGCCTGTGTCATTGAAGATCACTGCATTGGCCTCCGTGGAATACAGCTACCATCACAACCTTCCATCCCCAGATGTAACATATTGTAACCTCCTGCAGAGTTTGCTGCCTCTGTGTTCCTGAGTTTCATTAGTTTATTCTATTCGGCTAAATTAAAGAAAGACTGGATAATGAAGCTGCATTAAGAGATGAAGAGATTGTCTAAGACTTACAAAGCCTCTCCCAAAGGACTTTACAGGTTTTAGAGACAACTTGAAATGTTTGGCACTTCCACACTGAAATATGCAGTTTTGTAAAAAAAAAAAAAAAAAAAAACAATCAATGAAAGAAACATAATAATATTAATAATAATAATAATTGTAATAGTAATAATAATAGTACTAATTTGAGTACCATCTGTACTAAATTGGAATTACTCCATGTTCATTTTTAGATATTTTGTAATGGTAATATTTTTTCTCTTGATTGAAAACATTCACAAGCTGTTGGCTGGCACACTATACCTGAGTGAGAATATTCTTCTCATCTTGAGCAGTTAGATAATGTAGCAAAATCATCAAATTGAGGAGGAAAATAAGGTAAGTGACTGTAACAATTATAAGTTCATATCAAATATTTAGTTTCAAGTTCTGTCTTTTGTTTTAGGAAATGAACTAATTGTGTATAATATGTTCATGATATCAATGAAAAAATAAACAATGATTAAAAAAAAACAACAAAAAAACAACAACAAAAAAAAACATGTATAAATTATCACAAGCAAACTGTGTCACACACTTGAAGAAACACTTAAGACCAAATAGCTTTTGAATCTGATGAAGCCACAGCAGCATGCTGACTTCGACATAATACGTTATTATGTTGGTTTTTTTCTTCTTTTTTTTTCTCAAAACATTATCAAACCTTTGCGGTACAGTTTTTGTTTTCTTTTGCCCTCTCTCAGATCAGACCAGCCCTCCGGGTGTCCTGTATGAGTGTTGTATCTCTTGGGTGAAAGAGGTTTCAGTTGGCGCTGACTGTCTCTTGTGTGTCATTTTCACTGCTATAGTCTGATTTGGGCTCATCCTCAAAATCTTCGTACATGTCCATCTCATCCTCGCCGTTCACCTGCGCGCTGTTGTTTGCCAGGGTATTGGGCTCTAGCTTCATGTTGTAGGTGCTCTGAATGACGGGAATGGATGGCTCAGGGCTCGCTGAGGCACTTGAGCACTCTGAAGTCATCTGAGGTGAGGGTGTGGTGGTCGCCATAGTTATGGCTCCAGGATAGACCATACTGGCGCTGGTGGTGATGGGAATCTGTGGTGGCTGCCTGGACAAGTGAAAAGGGGATACAACTATAATATATATATTTTTTATTTTTTATGCAAATTATACCTTAAAAAGTGCTACAGAGCTGATGGGATGAATGCTGAAAGTATTGTTTAGGGAAGTCTCTACACATGTCTAATCTTGAATACATTAGACTTTCTTTGTTGCAGCAGTTATTTAAGAGGAATGGATTAAGGCTTTCCAACAGTCTGCTTCCAGCCAGCAGCTCTGTGAAAATGATTTGGGAGAAGAGAGGTTTTCTTGACAGCTCCCGTTTTGAGCTGCTCAGAAACACTACCCAGTTTATTGGTGACATAAAACCAATACGCGGTTAGTGCAGCTCTTGTCTGCTGTTGCGCTGCATGATTGATACTCCAGCCACTGAAGCTTATGACTGACATGGGAACACCTGGAGAAGGGTTCTCCTGCTAACCACACACAGTAAATTAAAATGTTAAGCTTCAGACTGCTGCCCTCCAGGCTTCTGTAAGTGTACACTTACAGCTTATATCCTGTAATAATGTCTGCACTCTATGCTCCATTTGAAGACTGCTATTGTATAAAATTATCAAATCACAGCTATTGTAAAACTATTGATTTTTAAGTGGATGTCAAGCCCCTGTCTTAAAACCAATACAGTGGAGGTTAACTCAACACTCAATTTGGAAATGATGCTTTCAGCTTGTAAGAACAAGCTTCAGGCAGACGGAAGGCTACATTGTGTCTTAGAATTGTTACTGTGGTTAGATTGTGGCATTTGGGACAGTGCACGTACCCCACAGTGAAGAACTGCCTCATCTCTTGTCGCCGCGACCGCATCATCTGCTTGTACTCTCCAATGCGAAGCTTTTTTCCATCGATGATGCAGGTCCTCTTAGGCCGTGGCTTGTACTTGTAGTTTGGATACTTCTCTAAATGGAGCTTACTTAGACGAGCTTGCTCTTCGTAGTATGGCTGCTTGTCCTGGTTAGACATGGCCTTCCACCGAGAACCTGTACAGTTTTTTAAAAAGCAGTTTTACTCAGTGAGCAAGTGAAGATGCATATGGAGGACTCGATCTGAACACTTTTCGAGTATACACACACACACACACATATATATGTATGTATGTACAGACTATTTGCTTGGATTTATTGTCCATTCTACAGCAACCTCTTGATAGCTGTGCCTTTGCACATTATCTAAAAGGAGAGACATGCTTGTTCCTTACTGTTTGACAGTAAGGAACAACGAGCTGGTGTAGTAAATACTACTGCTGAAGTGAAGTGCACTACACTGGCATGGATGACAGCACTTTTAACAGCTCTGATGTATGGACTCCAGAGCTGAGGGGACAAGACCCATTTAGTCTCTGTCATTTTTCATGACAAACACTTATGGTAGTGATGGGCTATAAATCCATCTGTAGGCTGAGGTGAACTGACGCACACCCTCCCTCCTTCAGATAGCATCCGATATTTACACATCAGAGAGCAATAAAGCTTTTCAACTAAAACTGAAACTGCTTGATAAATCTGTAAGATATTAGAAAAATACAGGTTGATTAACATAATTTTACAGCAGGTGCTGTCTCACAGTTGCTGAACACTTCTTCACTATGTCATGCAACAGTGCCTGTTTCGAAAAATCTAACTTCATTTAACTTAGCACTTACACTTGCAAAGGTACCACTTTTTTTCTATTCAAACATTTGATCTTCAGTACACAAAGGCAAACACTGAGGGTTATGCAAAATGCTGCAGAAAATGAATTATTTCAATTTAGTTTACAACAAGTCCTGAACATTGGGAGATAATTTGTAGTTAAAAGAAAAGTAGCTGTTGTACAATCTTTGGTTGAACTACTGCAGTAGTTCTGATTTTGACGTCCTTACCCAAAATCTTGCTTATATTGGAGTTGTGCATGTCAGGGAAGGCCTGGAGGATCTTGCGCCGCTCATCTTTGGCCCACACCATGAATGCGTTCATTGGCCTTTTAATGTGGGGCTCGTTGCTGTTCCGTCCTCGGGCCTCCCTGAAGACTCGTGCCTCAGTAGATCCAGCGCCTCCTGTTGGCCAACAATAATAGGGTTGGGGTTTATCTGCAGAGCCATTGACTTCCTTGGACCCTGGAATAGCCAGAGCAGGAACAAGAAGAGAGAGCGAGGCAAGGCATTGATTAAATGACGAGCCAAGTTTGAACTCTCCTTCATCTACTGTCATTACTGCTATCATCATGAACATTGTTTCAGAGGGGGGCGGAGGGCTGACAGTATCCATCAATGCGGGGGGTACAAACCCTCTGAGAAGGGTAGGATCCTCTATTGAGTGGAAAATTTGACTTGACAGGATTATGTACTACAAAACTGAACACATGATCAGTTTTCAAGGGAGCTGTGCTAGCTTATTCTCAGGTCTGTCCAAATCTAGAGGAGGAAGATCTTTGGCAGTTAACTGTTTGTTTTATTGTTTACTGTTGTACTCGGGCATACACATTTTGACATTTAACTTGACAGTCTGTAAAAGGTGCCAACGTAAATTCTAAAGACATGAGGCAGTCTTTAAAATGAGAAAAAAGTTTAAAAAAACAACACTTATTAAAGCATTCTTCCAAAGATTGCTTTAACTCACATATACACAAATATATTATTTTCAATATTATTTTTTTATTTATTTTAGGTCCTCTGTCTCACTCTCCTCCTTCAAGAAGAGTACAAACACGCACACAAACAAACCAGACACACAGTAGCAAGTAGAGAGTGTTGCGATTCTGCAAAGAGCTGTTTCTCAATCAGGGCATTCACAATCAGCATAAGAGAGTTTCTCTCAGTATTAAACTGTACATCAGACTGATAATGATTTCTGTTTGCATGCGCATTTGCTTCCTTTTATATGTGAGATGTGAAAGAATTAAATAAAAGCAGTATGAATATTTAAACAAACAAAAACATGTTGATAAACAAGGCGTGAAAAATAAGACAAAAAAAGCCTTCCATATGCTACGATACATCTTTAATGATCTCAAATCTGGAAAAGAAAGCTTGGGATGACTCATGCATATTTCATCATCCACATGTGAAGCCTTCTCATTAGACCATTCCACTAGCAGCCTTGGCACATGTTACCTGGGGTTTGATTTCTATTATTATTTCAGTTGATAAACAAAATCAAAGTCTTAATGAGTAATGGAGGGCTGTACAGAGACATTAATTCCAAATCCACAGAAACATCACTCTGTGCTAATCACTGAAGATATTACTGCACCATTTTTAACCTCAAGACTTTGAGTGTCTCCTCTTCAAAAAAACATGTCTTGTTTTCAAAAACTACACAAGCTATTTTTAACTGTTGTAGGAGCAAAGTAGCACCTTCAGTATGACAGAGATGGATGTTGGTTTAAGTTGGTTCTGTGTTCACAGAGGATGTTTGAGATGCAGCTTCCTGCAAGTAAACACGTTTCTCTCAGTACACAGGCAACCCCAATAGTTTCGCTCACGTTTGACTCAAAAGGTCACATTTATGATATCTGCTTTCAAAAGGAAGCCCAATGAGAAATCTATTTTCATCTTGTGACAGTTCATCAGTTGCTGCTCAGAGAAATCAACTCTTGTTCTAGCAAGTGGGAGTGAGGACTCCATATGAACAAATGTAAGTCTTTTCCGAAAGTCTCCTCTCTCTTTTTGGCTAATGGGAAGGAGAAGAATAGAGGACGAAAGTATGTATAAAATGTCAAAATGCTGGATGAAAAAATACAGTAATACCTTCTCTCAATGATCAGATCCGTTTTCAGATCTTTAATTTTTGTGTGCGTGTGTTTTGATTTGGACATTTTGCATTTTCATTGCATATGATGACACAGATGCGCCAAGAAAAAGCTGAATCTCTATAACCTCTGCGGTTCTCTTAAACGCTGTGAGCACCATCTCTCTCTTTGCTTTTGTCTCCTGAAATACTACAGGCCCTAAAGCCATTATGAATTCAGAAATAATACACTACCTTTGCTGCCACCAAACCCCACAGTACGTTAATTTCATTTAGCATGCACTCACTGTACAGAATGAATTGATTTCACTTTGTTTGGTTTTGACAACCATGTTTATTGTGCAATGAAATGTGGTGTGGCGGAGGGCTGACAGTATCCATCAATGCGGGGCAATCTGCTGACTGCCGGGGCCAGATGAAGGTATTCATTAGCTCAGGAGCGCAGCGCTCACTCAGACACGACAGCCAGTGTCTGCACCCCGGGATCGCTTGCTATAATTTACGGCGCCTTTCGTGCCATTACTCTATCACTGACACTGATTCAGCAATTTATATACTGGTGTGCATGCGTACGGGCAGAGGTGATCTTCTTATGGGGAGGGGGGCAAAACAACTGCCTGCCATCACCGAGTGCCACATCCATAGTTAGCCAGGAAACCAGCCACGTGACTTGGTTCATTGGAGGGAATCCAGATGAGCCATGGTTTTTTACTTCACATGGTTGCGCACACAGAAAGGCATCTGTCTGCTCTGTCAGATGCTACAGAGAGCTGTAGACTTGGACAACAAGAGTATTACATCATATTAAGTTGTACTGAGGCAGGTGGGGTGGTCTTGGATATATAAAGAAAATAATAGAAATATCAATCTGACTCAGAATGAAAGCTGCCCCTGGGAAACCACCAGCCTGGCTCAGACATAAACCTTTGACCTGAAATAATGATTTGTCTTTATGGTAATGTCTCTGATTAGACTATGAACATTTAAACTAGACGGTTGAGAGGGTGGATTTCTATAATATAAGACCAGCCAAGGCTTCATATGTGGATAGATTTGCTCCCTCATTCAGCCCCTCTTATAGATATGACTTAATCAGAGGCATCCTGCGTATTAGCACAGCAAATTGCCTGAAACTGCAACATGCAATTCACCGCAATATTGTCTCCATATCTTCATTGAAAATCACGACACTGCTCTGACATTTTGCAAATGAGCATTAACTATTTCTTCCAGGAGGGCAGGACATTTAGGAACCAGTTAGTTAGGTGTGTGATTGTGTAAATAAAAACAGATGTTTAGCGGTGACAGGGCCAGGCCCCCTGGGTGGTAGCTGGGGAGAGAGAGAAACAGAGGGAGTGCTGCTTAATAGAATTTATTGTGATTCATGAGGCCCGCAGCTCAAGTGTGACAGAGCGATATGAGAACCCCCTTTTAATTTGTTTCTCCTGGAAACACTGGAGATGAGGAGCATGAATTACAGTGTGAATGAAAGATTGTGTGTGTGTGTGTGGGGGAATAAAAAATGAAAAGAAAAAATGAACAACAAGGAAGCAGAAGAAAGGCAGGGAATTAGAGAGAGAATGTAGTGAGGCCCCAAAGTCAATCGCACCTGTGAGCTACAGGCTCAGACTCGACCGTGTACCAAGCCAGAGGGTAGCGCTGCCCCAGCTGCCCCCTCTCCTCCTCTTTTTCTCCTCTTTACTCATCTTTGTTCTGTCGTCAGACATATTCTGTCACACAGGAATCCGCTCAAGAGGATGAGCCTCAGTGAGCAGGCAACAATTACACAAACCTGCCAAGCACTCCCTTTTGGGATCAAACCTAACACCTCTGACTGAAGGCATTTACTGTTGACAATGAAGCTTCTCCCTCAGAGCAGGATCAGGCGAGATTAATGGGTATAGACGGACAGAACATAGCGCTCAGTGGCCCTGCTCTAGCCTGAGCCTCATGGCATGCTAATTAAACCATTACAAATTACAAGTGATATATATAAGCCCTGTTATAGCATGTCATGTCTTTTTTTCCTTTTTTTTTGTTGTCCAGTTTGGATTATTTGAGTATTTTGACCCTGAGTGATAGTGTGCGGGTGCGTGAATGTCAGAACTTGGGAACAAATAGCCAGCTTGTTTTAACTTGCAGGCTGCAGAATTATTTAAGTCTGTTTTAGCAACTCTTATGGATTTAGCAGAAAGGTGAAGGCTTATCTTTCACAACTTGCCAGCTTCACTCAAGCAAAAGGAGAAACATGCACAGACAAAAAGCACACAAACATATTATTTTTCCAACTTTGGGTAAAATAAGATTTTGCCTATTAAAAAAAACAACTTTCTCGTTTATTGTTTTGACCTAATCAGCTTGTAGCTGTGACTTTATAAATATTTATTTGTGAGCCTCCACATATAAGGTTCCTTTAAGGGAACAATAAAAGCCTAAACTTGGTTCCCACAGCCTCACGAGGAGAAAAAAAAAGAAGCCTCATAACAGCTCTGAGCTACTGATGTTAGGAAACTCTTCAGTGATCCGTCACAACAATGCAACACTTCTGTTCTTCTCTTCTTATTCCATGAGGACTTTGTTAAAGAGTGTTCTTGACAGAGGCATTGATTTTATCTCATTGGGCATCTATATTAATTCTGTTTCCTGCCTCCTCACATCTCTCAACAGCCTCTGTTCTCTATAGACCCTCAGTGATGGGGGAGGTTTAGACAAACACGCAACCTCTGCTGTATGACCACTCCACATGGGAATAAATAAGGGGCCTGGGTGGCATGTGGTCATGTTTTCATCAGAGCTTAGAAAGACCTAATAAATTGGTAGCTGAAGTGTGTTTTGCTGATAACTTTATTAAATTATAAAAATCCTATCCGCTGCTATTCCTCTACATTTTTTTTTCAGTTGGGGGCATTTGGACTTTGGTTGCTGCATGCTTTGCAAATATTAGCTCAAGAAATCCTAAAGCTTTCTGTGAACTCTGGGGATAACAGACGTTGGTTGTACACTATGCATGCTCAATGTGGCTTCTCTCTGTTCTGGAGGGAAAGCTACTACACACCAAGGGGCTTTCACACCCTATGTATGGAATGGGAGGTACACCCAGTAATTTTCCTTTTCAGGAAACACCAAAGTATATACACTGTATTCTGGGAGAAAGTGTGTTACAGACGTTTCTAAAGTTGTTTCCCTCCTTCTGTGATAAAATGTTCTCAACAGCTAATTGAATTACAGTTTATTTCCGGTAAAATATCTGAGTTAAGTACGTTTTAATGAGACACATTTGTGACATGTACTCATTGTTTCATGTAAATGAAAATAACTTAAAAGGCAGAAAATTTGACATTTGAAAGGACCGAACCTGCCCAGTTTTAACCCTGATATACCTTTGATCTTTAAAGGTCAAGTGCTCTCTGGGCTATTGATATAAAAAAGAACACAAAAAAGCTGCAAGTATATTGTATGTGTCTATAAAACAAGGAATACCAAGAAGCTATGCCTCCATTGGCTCAAGGAGAAGATCCTTACAAGGATTTCAAAAGTAAACATGTTCTGAAACGAGTAAACACTTTGTGATTCACATCTTAAAATCTTGCTTCATCATTCAACTGTATGCATCTTCTTGCTGGTGTTGGTTACAGAGACATACTCATATATTTGTGGTGTAAGAGAAGAAATGCAAACTGTGTGGTTTGACTTATGTGCACTGCCCTGTCTCCCAGTCTACCCCCCCTGGGAAGAGGACCTCTGCCCTCTTCTAACCTCTGCCTGCTCCTAATCCATAGCCCACTGGGAACACTGATGCGAGGCGTCTGGCGCAAGTCTTTCCCTCGGTCCTGAGCAGGACTTAAAAGGACACGACTGCCCTGGTGTGCCGCTCTTTTTTTGTCCTGACTCCACGGTAGCCACAGAAGGAGGGTTCCCACTGGGAGAATGAGTGCTGGAATCACATCTGTCCAAGGGTGGGATGGGATCTTCTGCTGCGGCTCACATGGGAACATGTCAATGAATCCACTAAATGCACCTCTTATTCTCATCCTCAGGATTGGGTGTGATGTGAAACTACACATGCTTTTCAAAAGAGGAATTTGCTTTGGAGTTGGTAAACAAATATCTTTATGGGAAAGTTTTTTTTTTTTTTTTTTTTTTTTTCCTAAAAATTGAATCTGAACCAATTATGCTGAAGCACACCAACCATTCTAAATCTCCAGGGAAAGTTAAAAATGCTGATGGGTGACATTGTCCTGAGAAATATCTATTCCTCTGACTCTTTGAGGGATCAAAGATGAGTCAGAAACAAGACATGCCATGGAAACTGCCACAAATATTTATGCCTGACAAACATTGGTTCACTAAAATCTTCTTTGCTCCTGTGTAGGAGCCAGCACCACAAAAGCAGATGACGCTTTGTCACATTGGTGTAATCAGAATTTTCTCCGCTGTGCGTGGGACCTCAAACAAGCACAACAGCAACAGGAGTCAAGCTTGGAAAAAAGCCAGCTTTGTCCTCAGGCACCCTTGTTCTTCGCTCACCTACCTGTGAAAACCTCAGAGCAACGGCTCATTTCAAATGGCATTCAACCCAAGCCCCAAGTTTCTCTTACACACACCTACAAGTTTCTGCACACAGTCAACCAACCGCTCTGCATCTAATACTCAGACAAATCGGCTCATGGAGTACTGCAGTACTTTTGTTCTCAAAGTGTAGGATTAGTTTTGAGTGTCCACCCTACATTGTGAATACCAGAGCACAAAAGTAAAACTGCTTCAATTAAAAAGAAAAAGAAAATGAAGTTTGCAATCATGTCTAACAATTTTTTTTTAAAAACAAGAGACCAAAAAATGACTTTACCATCTAGATCCTCAGGCCTGGTGAGGTCAATAACTCTGTGGCCAATCTTTCCTTCTTCTCCCAGTTTGCCGAGGTGGTGCCCGATGCTGTCAAAATGTGCCCTCTCCTACAGGAAAACACAAACAGTCAGGTAAACGAACAAGCACATGTTCACATTTTTACAATGAAAGAAAATTGTAAAAGTAACCCCATCTGGAATTTGAACATCCAAGAGAAAAAGAAGTGTCTTTGATAAATGCAGGTTGTTTTGAAGAGCTGCTCTTTTGACATGAGCGAGATGTAGCTTTTTCCTCATCTCTCTATTCAGCAGCAGATATAATGGATGACAGGAGGCAGAGAGACAGTAAGGGCCAGGGGTGCCGTAAATAGATTTACAGAAAGATACTTTGTGATCCCAAGCACACAATGGGGCCATGGCCCTCTTTGCAGTGCTCAGATTTT
Organism: Odontesthes bonariensis; assembly: GCF_027942865.1. NCBI lineage: Eukaryota > Metazoa > Chordata > Actinopteri > Atheriniformes > Atherinopsidae > Odontesthes > Odontesthes bonariensis. The sequence goes on along the minus strand of NC_134506.1, from coordinate 21,392,692 downwards.
CCTCTGTAATCTTCTCCTTACAACCTGCCTTCCAGTCTACAGCGCCCAGAGCTCAGCGCCCATCATTTATTCAGAGTTCATGCATTGGAGAACACACCGTGTTTTGCGGTTTGTCATGTTGCTTTGTGCTCAGATTAAACTTGGCATCATGTTGTACTTGATGCACAATGAAACCCTGTCATTCAGCACTCTGTGACAATATTAAATGTCATGTCCGTGTGCATTTACAGAATAAAATAACAGCTTTCGGGGGGCCTCTGAATAGTTGCTGCACATTACACTTAATGTATTATGCAAGGAGAGAGTGCCGACTGCTGCTGGCTCCATTGTTGAATGACCTACTTCCTCAGTGAATACACAGGGCATTAGCAAAGGGCTGTCTTCCTCTAAAGACTCAACTAGGAGATGGACACTTTGACTCTGCATGATACAAATAATCTCCACCCCCCCATCCCCACCACCACCCTTGGTTTTGCCCGGATGACACTAAAAGCAGGCATGTTGCCACCATTCTGAATAAAGCATTTGTTTACTCCCAGGGTGTATGTTCAATCTCTGCCAAAGATGTACTGTCTGCGTTTACCTCTGCCTCTTTTCTTTATTCACAAGCCTATCACCTGCAGTATGAAAAGACACTCATGTACAGTCCCTATACAATACTAACAGCTCCCCAGCCACACATACTGACACCAACCCACACGTTAATCTTTGAGTCCTACCTTTGTAATACATTGTGCTGTTTTGGGTTTTTTTACCTCTCAGAGAAGTTTTTCAACAAATAAGAACAAATCAAAAATCAGTCAGCAGACCTAATGGTTGTGACAAAAAAAAATGGTAGTTTATGGCTAAATTTGATTTATGCTTTTCCTGATGAATAAAACCTTGTTGACAAGAATAACCAGAATAAATTACAGTGCATTTTGATGAAAAGAAGAAAAAAGGAAAATTTTAAGTATGTTCTTTCTCTTTTGTGTGACTTTTTTTCTTGAGGGGGGGGGGGGGTTACAAATATGACAAGATGAAGGATGAAGATACTTCAAGCCCATTTGAGGCCTTTCACAGTATTTTGATTTTCCTCATGCTTTTATTTATTCAAAAACTATTCCTCAAAAGAAAGGACTGCAATTTACCATCATACTTGAAGGAGCACTCATTATTTATGACCAGCTGAGTGATTCTGATATACAATTAAACACTACCTGCTTATGGCCTGTGATTAGAGGCTGTCTATCTGATGGCCCTTTGCTTACTTAAGTGTTTTCTAATTATGACATATGTGGTGGTCCCTGCTGGGCAAGAGGACACTTTGTAAAGAGAAGATGGAGTATGGTGCCTTTCACGGTGTCACGTTTTGTGGAAAGCGACACATGCGCTAACATGCACGCACGCGTATGCAGAGCAGAATCCATCACCCAGCCACATTATTGCTCTTAATGAAAGAAGCCAGCAGCGTGATGACAAAGTGACTGAAGTGCGATTAGCTGGATGGTGCTGCTTCAGATCCTTCCTGGACAGTCCAGGAAGAAGACACAACGTTCTTCGGTGCTGTATGTCTGTAATAAAGTAGTCTTCCCATCCCTTTTCTGCACATCGTTGGCCCCTCTTGATCAATCAAGTCCTTTTATAAACTCATGATCATTAAGCATCATGTTGGGCTGAGAAGGAGCGAGAACAGGGACCATCCATCAATGAATTTCATTAATAAGTAGTGTAGTGTTGAACTTCTTTCTCCACCACACTAAGTCATATGATCAGTGAGGATCAGCACATTAGACAGCTTAGAGTAACACTGAATGAAACTCCTGTTTGAGGATTCTTTGAGGTTGCTTCACTTCATCTCACACAGGAAATATTTTGGGGGGGTGGGGGGGTGTTATAGGACGCCCATACATTTTTCAAAGAAGCCAGCACTTTGCATACTACAATATGATGGTCTAATTACACTAAGTATTGCTTTCCTGTTATGCTAATTAGTATCAGACTATCAGCCCAATATGGTACCACAAATTTTCATAAAATTTTATCTACTGAGCTTAATATACTTATTGGTTATAAGTTTGTTAATTTATATCTGTGAGTTAGAAATATAGTTGATATTAGGGCCATAAATTATCTGCACTGCACCAGGGTTTTGTTTTAGGGTTTGAAAATATTCAGTGAACTAATGCTTCTTTACTGCCCACGCATCAAGTGCTGTGATAAATTAATGGCAGTTTTATTATTTTATAGTGTCATTAAATTTTTACTGATCACTCTGACACAGAGGAGTAGCAAAGGACATGCAGTATCTGGGGAAGCTAGGCATACAGCCATGAGAAGAGACAGGGACTGGGAAAAAAAACAGTGTATGGCAGATATAAAAAGGTATTTATAATGCACACTTCATGGGGATAGCAAGAGCGAGACGTACTGAAAATTAATTCTGCTAAACGCTGAAAGAAAAGGCACTTAGCCAAAGATGACATGAGCAGAAATCAAGGCTGGTCAAACAAAGTAAAGATAAAGAAACAGGAAACAAAAGATGTAAGAGTACACATTATTTCCCTCCCACTCGGACCACAACTGCTGGCAAGCTGCCGTTCCCGCCCCTAAATGACTTCAGCATGCAGCTCTCCACACCACAAGTAAAATTACAGCAGTGCACTCTGAGATATGGTGGAAGACCGCCACCCACAATAATCTCATCTGCCCTGCCTGTGCAGTCTTTTGTCTTTAAAGTTTGGTAAGAGATGAATTCTTGTTCACTTACACATAACTTCAGATGACCAATGTAGCTGTAACTCACAGAGGAAGAGGATCAAGTAGGAATAGGAAAGATAACAGAATCTGTGGAACTTCTTGGGCGAGGTATCCCAAAAGGGCCCTTGTCAATGCTGTAAGGAAAGCTTTAATCTAGCTGGCCACAGAACATGTGCCGGAGGCTGCCTGCGCTGCCCACAGGGTGTATTCTGGGTAGAGGCGGGTGGCGGACAGCCCTGTGTATTGTGCCTGCTCCTGCCCTGTATTTAGGCAACACACTGCCAATCCTGACACTCCTTCACTCTTTCCTTTGTAAATAGCTTGAGGCTATATGGTAGCAATATGGCCTGAGATTGTTCAGATCTACACTGACGGATAACTTAGACTGCAGTTTAGAGTCCGCTCATTTTTCTAAGTTTAACCTATCTTACACTAGAAGATTTTAGAGTTTTCATCTATCATTCAAAACTGATGCAACACCACAGCAGAAACATTTCATGTACTGTTAGTAATGATTTGTCTAAATCTAAAACATAACTTATGAAAGACCTCAGACAAGATGAAGAAAGCCTTAACTGTACCCAGCAGTGGTGAATGCAGCGGTGTTGAAATGCTTTCTCTCAGTAACCTCAGTAAATACGTTGATGAATCTTTGTGTGAAGACAAAACTGTTTAATAGCAACTTTTAAATTTTGTGTGATCATCAAAAACATAATAAACAAAGTTTTTTGGTTCCATGCGGAAAAGTGTTAAGGTGAACTGAATGATGCAGAGAGAATTCAAACTTGCATGTTTGTTCATCAAAATGCTTTGAGATCAGTCTTGATCTACTTTATTTCTTCAACCAAAAATACCACTCTGTAACTTCAAGTCTTATAATGTGGTTAGTTTTTAGTCTTAAATGTATGTATACATCTGACAGCATTTACTGCAGTACTTTGTTAGATCTTTGAACTATCATCTATTTTCCTTGATATTGGAAATTATATCATTGCTTATGTTTAAGATTTTACGATTGAAGCCTTTAACAGCTGCTGGACCCTAACAGCCACTTACATCTGATTATGTGCAGAACTGGCTCTTGTTATATCACACACCTGGTATGTGGTAGGTTGGAGGCACTGGTTCAGACCACAATGCAAGGCTTTGTGTATCGAGTGTCAGTCATCACTGTGGTCTGTAGCTCTTGAGTGAAGACTCTGAGGGTCTCAGACTAAACCCCTCAACAATCTGTCCCAGTCCTGATGGAAACAAAGACTCTACTTTAACGTGGCTACAGCTTCTCACAGCTGAGCGCCTCTTCTGTTTTGTATTTTTATTGTAACCAGTTGCAATGTTATTTATAAGTCTGCAGCTTTCCAGTAGTTTTTGGTAGTTTGAACCATTTAAATGTTAAGTACATCCAGCCATGCGGCGAACCCGCAGGTCCTTTAATGCAGGCTGTTGCTCTCTTTTTATCCATGGCTGTTCCTTTGCTAAGGCTAATGCGCACAGCAGCAGAATCAACAGTAGCAGCCACAAAAGGCTGGCATCTGTTCTAACATCGCACAGAGCAAAGATGGAAAGCCATTTCAGTCCCATTTGTTCTGCCAGGGCATCACCTCATTTGTTTAAAACAGAGGTAAGAAAGGCCTTTAATTAAATTAAGATGCTCATATATATATATATATATATATATATATATATATATATATATATACACACACATATATATGTGTGTGTGTGAGCAAGCTAACCTTTTTCTGGGCTTTGTGCCAATCTAATTTCTAGTTTGTTGTTTGTTTTTAATAAAAAAGAAAAAGATGTGCCATCAGTATAAACGATAAATTGCTTTTTTTTGGGGATAAAACCCACAAAATGTGACCCTTCAGTGTAACTTGAAATGTTCACTTTGGGACATGCTTTGGACATTGCTGTGGCTACTTTGGAACATGTTGTGGACATACATAGTATACATGTGGCCAAATGTAAAATTTGGCCACATTTATGGGTGTGCACTCATAAATTGTAACGTGTATCATATCAGTCCACTTCAAAGCTGTAACAAAATTCTGACACAGTATTCAGTTATATTTTACTCGTTTGCCCAGATCATTTGTGTTGACAACACATGCTTTTACGAGCTTACAGTTCTCAATAATACAGAAAACTTCAATGCTTCTTCCAGGGAATGAAGTTGGGCTTAAGCCCTCAGATATATCAAACCCTCAGGAGTGCAAACAGCGGGATATTAGAAACTGCAGCACCACCAAAACCCCCTCTCAAATGTGGACAAAACCTCAGGTCTTGTTGGACACTGGAGCAATTATGTTCCAACAAGCAACAATACCAGAGACTTATAAATGGTCCTTTGTTGCCCATTCTTTTCCTCATCCTTTGTTGTGTGTGCCTTGTGGCGAGTGCGGCATCACAGGTTTTAGTCACTCAGGCCAACTGCATTTCTGAACAACTACAGCAGGCAAAATTTTCACCATGTTAAAAGACAACAGGAGAAGATAATGGAGCCAAATGACCCTCCAAAGATGTGGTTTTGATGTCTGAGGTGAGAGAGCAAAAGATTTGACTTGGGACAGAAGCCTACACTCACACAGACACACTTTATCCGAAGTGTTACTTTATTTTTTTATTCTTTTGGCAAACGTGAACAAGTGGACATAGCATTAATGTAAGCAATCTTCACAATAGCACTTGCTGGCTACAGCCAGTGTCTGGGAGCTGAACATAATCTAATTTGGATGGGCAAACCCTTGTATGCCAAGGATTTACACTGCAGCCAAAATGCCTTGGTTTGCAATTTCCAAGACAGCAGCCGAAAAGGAGCAGAAAATTGCTTCCAGGCCTGCAAAGCAGACAAGATTATATTCAAAGTCTTTGTGAGGGCTTTGCCTGAATAGAGCCCTGGCATCACATGCGCACACACACGCACACACACGCACACACACGCGCACACACGCACACACACACACACAGAGGAGGAACAGTATAAGCACTACAACCAATAGGTTAGGAGTCTGCATTTTGTGGAGCACAAGTGTAAGCTCCATTTGAATATTTACAGCCTGAGCTTTGGGATACGAGAAATGGACAATTGTTGTCATCAATACTGAGGAAAGAAGACGTTGTGGGGCAGAAAGGGCAGTTCAATAGGTTAATACGCTGACCTTTCCCCTTTTGATTCCAGTTAGGGACTTGTCAGCAGAGGAATATATCTTATCTCACACAACTTCCAGGACATCACATATGCTGCATTTTGAGAACTAAGAAGCTGATGCATTGATGTAGAAATGTGCTTTTACTGACTAATCAGGGATAAACAAAACAGCCTAAGCTAATGCTAAATGGGCCAAAAAAGACTACAGAGTTCATCAGATGATTGGTCCAAAAAGTGATCACTTTCATCTGTTTCTTTCTTTGCTGTTTTTATTTTCTTCCTGACCTGTCACACTGTATGTCACATGAGTCAAAAAAGTACTTACATATGAGTACACAACAGGGAAGCTGTAAGGTTGCAATATAAAATGAAAGTTGTTTTCTATTGTTATTCAGGGAACAATTACAGAAGCTGAAAATTTAATTAGCACTCTACTGTGTGGCAATGCTCTATGAGAAATACAACCACTCATTAATTAGCAGTTTACAGGCAGTTAAAGTATTGGTTCAAGGCCTGGATGTACCTGTTACGTGGGCTTGCATTGCAGCTAAAACTAAAATTTCTGTCAGTGACAAAACAATTTAACAAGCATTCATTCTCCTTAACTTTTTGCCTAATGTGCCAACTTATATTGAAATTCTAGATTTATGTTATTCAATTACACAGGTTTTTCATGTTTGAACACAATGAGTCACATGGGATATTTGAAAATATTTGCCTTTTGTTTTTCAGAAAAATATGGCAATGGAACTGATATAACTTTATATATATATATATATATATATATATATATATATATATATATATATATATATATATATATAGATAGATAGATAGATAGATATAGATATATAAAAAACTGAATTTATATAACTAATGAAAATACATTGCTTAAATGTAAAACGTTTTTTTTTCTTGCTGAGCCAGTGGAAATCTATTAGCAGAAAGCTCTCCATCTCTGACCTACTGGCTATATATTCTAATAGGCCATAAATGTTGATGACAAGGCAGCAACATACTGTAGCTGAATCTCTGCATGCACCATCTGAGTGAAAACAAGTAGACACAGATGCTTGTTATTTATTCACCCATGACCCTGAAAAACAGCATGTCCAGTTATAGCTGCAGTGCATAATAGAGGGAAACAATTCAAATGGTTACAAATGGGCTCAGATGCACTGTACAGTATATGACTGTAGGCATACTGGTGTATTCTAGGTAAAAGCTTCCACTGGGTGAGGAGGAGATTGTAAATAATGAAACAAAGTAATTGCCCTCCACAGACAATAATACCTTTAGATAAATATTTCAAAAGGGCAAATTGCAGAAGGGTTGTAAAAGGTTTCATTGTACTGATGGGATATAGTAAAAACAGACAAATAAAAAGACAAGCAAGAAAATCCGCTTTTGTAAAGCATGAATATTTCACATGTCCTCAGGTTAAAGGCTTGTATACTGTTAAACAGAGTCTGATCTATCCCGTCTTTTCCTAGGTCAATGGCCAGGAAGGGAGGGAAGGGGAGCGAGAGTCATAGTGACAAAGGTTAGTGAGGAACGCATTGTACTGTTCAGATACACTTTGTATGAAAAGATGAATTGATCCATCTGTAGGCAGCACTTAGACCCACTCCTCTGCCCGGTCATTACAGTGGGATAAATCAATATTTAATATCCCCTCTAACAGCCACACTGAATGATCTTAACCTCTCCTTAATCCCATTTATGTTACCTTTACAGAATCTTCTTCTTGTAAGCTCTCACTATGATAAACTTCCAAACAAGAGACTTGGAAGGGAGCTATTAAAAACCACGCCATATTTATGTCAGGTGAGGTGCTTTCTTAAAATATTAATATTATGAAACTGACTAAAGTGAAAGCTTTTATCTGCGGCGTTCAATGCTTTCTATTCTGTTGGCTTGTTGTATCAGCAAAAGACTCCCTCACCTCTCTCATTTTACAGCTGAATTACAACTTACTGTTCTTTATTGCAGTCAAAGGATGAAGATGATGGGGCAATTCTTTTAGCTGACTTGATGAAGCTTGGCTTTAATGTTCAAACCACCCTAATAGGAACTGTGTCACTGAAACTAACAAGTGACAATAGCTCACTATGATTTGCACAAGCCAGAGAGTCAAACGCCAGCTTGGTTAAAGTGTCATTCAAAGAGACTGATTTTGTAATAAAAATAGAAACACATTACCTGAAGTGATGCTGTTTCGTCTATGGATAAGTAGGTCTTCTCAAGAGACACACAAAGGTATGAGGGAAGGATCTGAAGGGCTTTAAATGACTATGATTATTTGGTGGTGCCTCATTTTGTGTTGTCAATACTTTGGTTCCTTTATTCTCCTTATTTCATAAATTATTTTTCAATTTATGGCCCTTTTATGGACACTTGATATTCACTTACTCTGCCCACCCACAAACATTCACGCACACACAGACACACTTGCACAGTTTCTCTCTCCTTAGGTGGCAAACACAAACAAAAGGTAGATTACAGGTGAGGAGTGACTGATTCATTCAAGCACATCTCTTTAGAAAAGGAAAAAAAGGCATTCTTCCTCTCTGAGATGATGGCTTGAACACTGGCTGAACAAAGATTGAGTCCAAAATTCACAGAAAACAAACAGAATTCCACAAAAGAGTAAGCAGGGAGTAAAAAAGGCGTTAAGCTCTACTTACGAAGGACAATGAAGCTGTAGGTGTGCTGAATGTGGAAAATCGTATTGTTTAGTTACTTCTGTCATGTCATAGCAGATTAGACTGCATGGTTGACCACAGACACACCTTAGTTGAGAGGTAAGGAGGCAGCTGTACCAACTCTTGGGACTGACAATGAAAAAAACATGTTTGCACGCGCATGCTAAAAGCTTGTGTTTGCTAAAAAAGACCTACAACACCTACAAAATGAATAAATCAGAAAAAAAAGCTTAGAATTTATTTTTGAGCAAGGTCGCGTGGCTGTTTGTTAGTACAATAATGGAAAAATAGACTGATTCCTTATTGTAAAGGTCTTTTTTTTCTGGCTTTTGCAAGTGCGAGAGATGCTTCATCTCTGTCCTCTCATTGGGCTGCACTGATTTATTTACTTCACTTCAGTAAGAGCATAGTTGATTGCCACCTGGAAAGACAGTTATCACCAAATTAGAGAGAAATCAAAATAGATATTCATTGACTTTTTTACATATACATTGACCTAGTTGAGAGTGTTGGTTGAAAGTGTCAGGTGCTGAAATATTAATGAGCATCGCTCCCAGTTTCTGCCTGCTCCTCACAGCCAACTGGCAACGTGGCATCAAGCTGAAGAGAGGAGGACAGCTTTTTTCTTTCCTTGATTGACTCATCGATTGAAGATATTTTTAAAGGGAATCCCTGGGAGTGTGTGCTCCTGGTACAAAGCAGCCCCATCCCGTGTCAGGGGACGGAGAGGACTGCGAGTTGGCTTTAATTGGGCAGACTTCAGAGTCTTCTTAACCCACACCGGGCACTGCCATGGCCTGTTACGGCCCTCACACCATCATCAACAACGCAGAAGCCTCGAAAAATCCACACACAAACATATTCTTGCTAATTTGAGTAAATATACATGTGCATGCTAAATTATGCCAGCTCTTATCAATACGACCACCCTGGACGTGGATTAAAGAAAATTATTAGTCTTAAGAATTACTGCTGTATCAAAATGTTCCACTTTCATGAATAGTTTCTCCCCTTCACTTCTTTCAAGGAGAGCTGAAAGTTCTTGTGGTGAACTGCTCATTTCTTGCTTTATGGAAAAATCTTGCAATGGAGAAGACCTGAAACAGGAAGACAAGACTTAACGATTCTAGTTCTAACCTTGTCAGCTCTGCAATTGTTAAGGCCCACTGAACTAATGCCCTGCTGGTGGTGTTGCAACTGCTCCCTCTGGATCTGCTCCCTCATTTTCCGAGCCTCCTGGATGGCCTTCATCACTGTGTCCTGGTCCCCGAACAGGGCAGTCGAGTTCAAGCTGGACAGAATATCTAGACACAGAGAGAGCAAATTTTGTTTGCTAGAACATACAGAGCCATCAAGAAAAATCATGTATTTGTGACATGTGCTGTACCACATTGCAAAGCTTTACAATATCGTATTGACGTATGTGAGTAAGTGTGGAGACACTGTGAAGTCTTACCAAGAGATGAGCCCCGGCCCAGGCCTCCTCCAAGCGGGCTGGGGATACCACCCTTGCCAATGAGACTATTAGGACTGCTTTTACTGCCGAGGAACAAGTTTTGTGTCGGGGATGTGGGAGATTTGACCATTTCTGTCATCTTTGGCCGAGCAGACAGGTTGAGAGGCTGTGTTCCCTCCTCCTACGGCAGCAGAGACAGGAGTATGAAAGAAGACAGATGTGAATGGGTCCCCCCTCCCTTTCCTGGAGCAGCTCCGGATTCCCAGACAGCACAGTTCTTCTCTGTTTCTGGTTAATTATAGGATCCCTATCCAGACCCACACCTCCTCCTTGATTCCTCCTCTTTCTGCCTTTCTCCCCTTCTCTTCTTTCTTCTCTTCTCTACACAACTCCTCTGCGATCATCCTCACAGTTGCCCAGCGCCTTTGTTCACACTAATTAAAGCAGATTCTGTCTCTCTGTACATCTTCATCTGTTCTGCCTCTCCTCCTCCCTGCTCCCAGTGTCTGCACTCTGGTTCGAAGAATAAATAATGACCAGATAACGGCGGTGGCAATGATCAAAGACAGCTGTTCCATTCATCAGATGTCGACTTACATTATCTACTTCATTAACTTGTTTTCTAATTTCATTCCTCATTTGTGCATACTCTGTTTTATCATATGCTTTGATATGGCTATTTCCAAAAAAAAATATTAAGTGCAGCGAGGCTCTTAGATGAGGTCAAAGGAGTATGCATTTGTTTTGAGCTGTATTTGCTGGGCTCGTTGCAGCCTTTTAAAACCTGTTACTTCTTTTAGATGAAGAACACTTTTCTAAATGCTGCCATTCTCAACCTGTTGTCTACTGGCACCAAATATGTTCTACTAATGGGAGCTAGAGACTGATGTAAAAAAAAATATTTGAATTGATTTATGGTCTAATTTATAATAGATATTTTTAATAAAAAACTTTTAGTATTTCATAGTATGATAGTATGATAATGCTATTTGAAAAACAACCCAAGATAATGGTCAAACAACCCTATAAGCAAAATATATACATTAGATTATCTTAAATACAATAAATGCTGAATGACTGTGGGAAACAATGCAAACATTTACATCCCAGAAGAGGAATTTAACCTTACACAGGATAAATCTCCCTGTGTACCCAGCATAATGAGGTCTCATGCTATCAGTTATAGTATTTTTCAGAGCCCAAGTGTCTCCTTATCCAAACATATGGCTCAAGCATAGACTGCCCCAAGGCCTTGTTATTACTGTGCCAATAACAGTTTGTCATGTCAGTGAAGCTGAAAACAGACAAACAAAACTGAAGGCAATCGGATTCTACTGGAGTGTGGACAGAATTGGGAAGATGCCAGTGCATGTTTGCCATCTATCTATTCATGTATAATTAATTTATCTAAAGACCTTCATTTTGTTGTATTTCACAATATCTATAATATTTCCACTTGATTTGGGGTTTTGTTCATATTAGGCCGATTGGCATTAATCTACTCTGATAAATGGATTATTTTTCTTGTATGATGAAATTAGTGTTGAGTCAGTTTGATGGAAATTCAAGGAGGCAAAGGACCTGGATGTGTGTGTGTGCACGTGTGTATGCGTGAAGAGAATCTGAAGTTGTTTCCTACCATGATTTATGGTCTTTCTTCATTGTAATGTTATTAAGCTAAACTACTTCAAAATGGGCATATGTTTCTGATTATGGCCTTAGTGAGTGGGAATGATGTATGTGGCCTTTCGCTTGCATTGAGATTTAGTGGAGTCATGCCATACAGCAGCAGAAAACAAACCCTATATTTGGTTTGTTTACAGGAAAAAAAAAAAAAAAGAGTTGTCGATCCTACTTTTTCTTCACTTTTGTCAGCAGTTGTATGGCACCGTTGTAATGGCTTTATTTCAATTTTTGTAACAAAAAAGAAGAAAGGACTTTTCATTGTGGAAAAAAAAAACATGTGTTCCACAAATTACTGGCTTGGAGCCTGCCATAGCTATAGCAACCATGTCCACAGAGTTCTGGTTGAGAGAGGGCCTTGTTAAAGCTCTAGAGATTGATGGCCTGTTAGAGCCTTTGCTCACCACACTGAAGTAGTGAACATTGTAGGCGCTAGTTTAATCAGACAACACCATCTAGGCTGGGTTAGGTCAAGTGCCTCTCAAGGTTTGGATTGTGGGGTGGGCTGGTTGAAGGAGCTGAGAGTTGTACCTTGACTTGAGTGATGGGGCTGGAGGAACTCTTGTCATTCTTCAGAGATGAGGGAGAGATGGGCCCACTTGCATTGAGGGGCTGGGGGAGAGGAGGCATCTTGGCTCCAGGAGAGACCTGCATGCTGGCAAGCTGGGCGGCATACAGTTGCTGTGGGGTGGGGTGGAGAAACCCGCAAGGCGTTAACATCCAAATCCAGAAAACATTCAAAGTTTTATATTCTCTCTTTTCGTCTCCCTAGAACTCTCTGCCTCTGTGTCTGCCTTCATCCCCCCCACTCTTTCTCTTTTTTACGTCTTTCCTCTCTTTCCATGAAGCTGGCAGCGAACCCCCTTCAAAGGTCTTAACTGTATTTCAAAGGCTGAACCCAGAGAGAGACAGCAGTCTTAAAAACCATACAGAGATGGCTTTCACTCAAAATACTTGGAGCCCCTATTTTCCACTCATCACAGAGAAAACTTTGCCGCCTGGATGCAAATTTGTTAGCAAAGAGCTCTAGATCTACATAGCTTCCTATTGAAGTTTCTGGCCTGTGATTTGTCTCCACACAGTCACAAGGGACAACCCCACTCCTCAAGCAACCTCATCTACTGCCATCACAGAATATGTTAGACACAAACATTGAAAGTCCTAAGAACCTGTATGAAGACCTCTGATGTAATCAACGTTACATAGGTAACATTTAAAACTCCTGCGAACAGGACTGAACTCTAAAAATGACATTATTGGGCTCATTGTGTGGCACTAGAATCAGTAGTTACATACATATGATATAAAGGTCTTAAAAAGCCAAGTGTCGGACATATCAAATTTTGGGCAGTAATTTATTGATTACTCTGGATAAAGTTACAGATTTGTATCTTGTTATCAATTTGCACATCTATTCTTCAGTGATTAAAACCTCAATTTGAAAATAATGTAATTTAATTATTATTTTATATCCCTTGTCTATCCACCCACAGCAATACAGCGCTGTTGAGACTTTTCATCTCCGGTCTGTAATCAGTGGCCTGGACGGAAGTCATGAAATGGGGTTTTGTCTCCTACAACAAGCAGCAGGGGGTCTGTCAAATAAAGCTACTGCCTGAAAAAAACATGTTTCTCCACATCTAGCCTTAGACCTCACTTCATCAGACATATAGCACTTAACTGCCTCACTGGCCTGCTATCCCCAGACAAGGTAAACTGTATAGTTTGTTGTGTTTTTCAGTCAGATGGTGCTGCCACAGATAATCTAATTTCTCTTCCACTGGCCAATCAGTAAACCTTGACTCATTTCCTGGTTTGACTGGCCACATACAGACAGCATTTTGTGTAGATGGTAAAAAAGCAACTCGGCCCTACTGTCCACACCTTTGGCAGTTTAAATGAGGACGTAAGCCAAAAAAAAAGCACTTTATTTCCACGCACATACCTCCAGATATAAACATATGTACTCCTCTTAGAAACCTTATCGCTGCCACATAAGCGGCAGTACAAAGGCTTCATTCTTCCAGGGGACCTAAGGATAACAACAGCACATGGGCAGCGGAAATGACAGACTGATTATGTTCCCACAATGATAGCACTGCCTCTACCTCCCTCACAAACAGCCTTTTGTCTCCGTTAGGATCGGACACAGGAGCAAACCCAACTGTTTTCTTCTCATTTAAGCTAGATTTAGTTTATGTCAGTTGTAAAGGCATGTTGTTTTCTTGGAGGGAGGTGAAAAAGGGAGAGAAACTGTGACAGTAAATAAAGTAAAAAAGATAACGAGGAGTCTCCATTGACTGTCACTCCAGGCTACATGGAAGTCTTTGTAGATGTCTGCTGGACAGATGTTTGCTAACAGGCCTGTTGATCAGCATACCCCTGACCTTGAGTGGGAAGAACTTTATTGTCCCGGAAAAAGAACATAATTAGACTTTGCCTCAAATTGCACACTGTCAGGATGCCAGCACTGATTAGCAGGTCAGTACCATGGGGTGAGATACAGTGGTTACCCTTATGACCAGGAAAACTCCAAGAGCATAAGAACAATAAATACAATCAAGGAAGACAGATGTAATATGCTGCTTAAGCCTAGGAAAAAATATCAGTAGAAATGTGTATAGTTTGGTGGCATTTTCTTAAGCAATATTGCAAATATGGTTCAAAAGAAAAATAACAAACAAAAAAAACAACAATTCTAAATTAATAGGGCATTGGTATTTAACAATAGGCTTGTTCTAGTTTTGACAGGAAGTCATTAGTATAATAAGCAGTGTGGTGTCAAAGGCTAAGGAAAGATACATTTTGCCAAGTTTGGGACCTCATTTATAAACTGACTTACTGAAAATCTTTGTCTACATAGTTTAAAACTGAATTAAATTATTCCCTTGCTGGTTATATAGGGATGTATGTACCTGCGAGCTTGTTGGGAACTTTGCGTGACCTTTAAAAACATCGAGTGAGGAATCAACTATTACCTGCAACACAGTCTGAATAGTTGTGCTTTTTGTCTCCATAGAGTCTGCTACATGCCATACACTTCAGTAGTTACACACTCTGAAGCAGCAAGTGCAGCTTTGCTTTCAACCCAGTATTTGTTCCACAGAATAATACGTGTTGTGTGGGTTCAATTTTCTCTCCCATCGTTGTTGTCTAATCTTCAAAAGAGATACATTTGGCCCATGACTATTCCTGGCTGAAGTGTTATCTGTGCTGCCATTATGTGATGGTTTTAATGCTCACCATCTTTCATAAATTTGACTCAAAAACAAGAGCAGAAATTATCTTAAGACTAAGCTCAAATAAAATCTCAGATTATTTTTCAAAATGAGACTACTTGTCTCCCAAAACAGAACTCATGTGTCTGCATCCTTTAGTTGACTCTCACATCCAACAGCCCATTCTTTAGATCTACTTGCCAGGTGCGAGCAAAAAAAGGTTCACGGTAATGAGGGTCAACCTGAAAGTCAATGCTCTGTCTCTGGGGTCCTGGGAGAGTAGGTGGACGCCTTAGTAAACCTTTGGAATGATGCTGTTTTTATTTTCTGTTTCCTCTTTTCTCCCTACACACCAAAACGATGTTGTTTCTGTTTGTAGGAATGAGTGTCAATAAAGTGTTCTTGTTTATTATATTCAAGGAAAACAATACAGATGTTGTAAACAGCAGTATTTTTAGTTGAGAAGTGACACAAATATAAGAAGAAAAACAAACACTACACCTAAGGTCTTTTTTTTGACCCCATCATTCCCTGTTTCCCAGATCTCAGCAGCCATAGATTTTAAGTGAGTGCAACACACCCAAGGTCAGCCTGTTAGCCTCTGGTAATTAAAACAAGCCCTCTGGAGGCGGCAGAGGTTAAATGAGGAGGTTCACTTCTCTGCCTGCAACATTAAACTGAGATTACACACAATGCTGATGATTTTAAACATCTAAGATGTATGATGTACAGTTAAAATGGGCAGCATATGTTTGTGTAGAGAAATAACCAAACTGATACTATGCTCAATTTGGAACATATTTGATATTTTTCTTTTTCTGCAAACATGCTTGGTAGTATAAACAGAAACTGAAGGAAAAGAAAAATATTTCTTTATTTTAAGAAAAGTATAGTTGCTGTATGGCAACATGAACCAGAAAATACACTAGCAGTTATTTGTCAGCTTCCACATTGGCAGCAATAACACATGTAAACGGAAAAAGAAACAAAGACAAAAAAACCTTAACAATTTACAGCACAATCATCTTTCTTCACACGAGGCAAGCGTGATCTAATGGCTGCACAATCTTAAACAGATTCTCATGTCTTTGTGTGTCTGTATGTCAATGTCTCATTCACCTCTGCCTGGCCAGGGCACTGAGCACTGGACTGGATATGAGGGCATTAACTGTGCTTCAGTGCACCACACCATTTAAAAGGCAGCACAGCGCCAGCCCCGTTTGCCACAAGGCTTGTATAGGCTCATTGCCCAGGGCGACCATGCAGGCTGACCCAGGCTAGGCCCAGATGTCAAGAGTGGAGGAAGGCGTTCTGGTGCACTGTGCCGAAGCTTTCCAGTATGGCTCAACATCTGTTTCATCTGCTGGCATCCAACCTGCTCTGCTCCGACCCTCCTCCCTCCTCCATGTTTCTACATCTTACAACTATATATATTTACGTCCTGTTTTCTCAGTTTCTCTCTACCACACACACACACACAAACACAGTCGCATTCGGTCTTGTGTAAGTGTGGGTACTCCAGGCCCAGGGCCCCCGGAGCCAGCCCTCTCATTCACTGCTGCTCACTGCATTATCAACTCTATCTGTCCATCTGTCCCTCTGTTCACCACAGCCTCCATCCAGCTGCTCACCTAGCCGTCCTATTAGCCAGACTTCCTCGCACTCTAGCATTCTACACTGCTCTGGGTTACCTTCAAAGACCAAGCTCCTTTGCTCATAAACACAGAAACAGCTGCTCTCTACAGTATGCCTTCCCCCCCCTCTCCTCCTCCTCTCTTCCTCTCTTTCAAAGTCAAAAGTGCTTCACTTGTAAATGATAGAAGCCATTTCTTCACATCTGTACCACACAGGCATTTACATCCAAACAAAAGATAATGTGCGGTTTGCTGCTCTCCCACTTTCTTCCTGTTTGTCCCTGACTGTGTAACACTCTTTCTTATCACTGCAGTCGTCTAAGCCAGTGAGTACTCCTTCAGATGTGTCTGTCTGCTTGAGATCTGGTCCGGGTTGTTGTTAAGCATATGGGCTGCTTTTCATCTTTACAGTGGGAGCACAAGCTGAGGATGGGCTCAGGTTTATCACGGGCCTAAAGAGATGCCATAACAAATAGGGCTAAATGTAAGAGTACTGCTATGTCTTATCTCAAGCAGTTTGATTTCCAGTACTGTAAAGCAAGAGGATTTCATGGGCCAGGACAATTCATAGGGAAAAATGCAAAAGAATCACTCATAAAATGAGAAGAAAAAAAGGATAGAGGTAATTGACTGAGAAATTCACAAACTAAGACACTCAAGAGATGGTTTAGGATGTGGATTAGAAATTCGAGAAAGCAGTAGACAGAAAATGGAGCTTTGACTGCGTGAAATAAAGGCTTTCTTCCTATTTATTTAGTTCAATAATGATACTACACACAGGGAGCCCAGATGTTCTGTTTGATCCAATAATGTTTTCTGTAAAATGGCCTGAACTCAAGAGTCTGTTTTCAATTATAAAAAACTGGACTTTCTTGTAGGCTGCCTCTTGTTCATTTGTTCTGTTAAAAAGACGGGTGATATATTAAAGTTCACATTATCCTTGAGTAAATAGTTTTTCACTTGACAGCTGATGTAAGAAATAGTGTACAAACAGCAAATTAAATGCTGTCCCAGATAGGAAATTCTTTTGTGGAATTAGGGAAATCCCCTTCTTGTCTCCAAAGTCAATTGAATATAGTAGATGTCCGGACAGTTTGGGGTACAATCTGAGCACAATTTCCTCTGTTAGGTGAGACGTGTCAGCTGTAATCAGTGAAGGACAGGCAGGGATGGAGCCATTGTTTCCTGCTGGTCCTGGGCTCATCCCAGCTCTGTGTGGGCACTAATGAAGAGGGGCATGTCTCGCTGGGGTAGTTTACCCGCCTCCTCTCCTGTGAGTTGCGGACCAGAGCCAATCTGTCAGGAAAACATTGAGCGAAATTGCCCTGTGGTACAGCAATGCCTGGTGACAGCCACTTGCAGACTGTCAGCCACCAGAGTGATGTTACCACCCTGTATTGACAAGCAAATTACAGTCTCCAAACACTCTAACGCACCCTGGAAGATTCATTTACATCCATCAGCTCTAAGCTTTTGTTACCTTGTTGGGTTTTCTTCTCATAAAGAGAAAAGGCAGGGAAATGGGGGAGGATCCCAGACTGTTATGACAGAGGAGATTGTGAAGAGGCTGTGTGGCCAACATTAAGACTGACAGAGCAGCTAGCCTTGCTGGCTGCATGGCTGATCACATTACTTCTGGAGCATTGTGGGAATTAATTCTACCAAGAAGATAATTTTTTAAGGTTCATATATTGCACAATCTAAACTGAACAAATTGGTGAAAATTATACCTTGCCAAGCAGCTGACAGGAAGAGAGATTTCTAATTGAGGGGATCAGCCTCTTCAGCCATATGTGTGTGGGATTTTATATCTGTTTGTCTGTATAAGTGTATAAGAAAAATAAACAATGGGTTTAAGTTGAAAAATATACACATTTCTGGACAGTTTCCCAGGGTTAATAGGAAAAGTGCCAGATGAAGCATGAAATATAATCTAATAGAATAATAAAACAAGTAATATTTGAAAGGCAGCCTTGGATCTCTCATTTTATTTCATATCTTAATTTTGCTTTTATCATAAATAATCCAGAAGCATTATATTGAATCATAAAGCAAGACACAGTAAGTTAATTCAAGAAAGCTGTACCATTATTTTACTGTACAGATTTTAAGACAAGGTCTCTCCTTATCTAGTTCCAACACAGACCGAATAACCAGTTTTCTGGCTGTGTTGGGATTTTATTTCTGTTCAAAGAGAAGAACATTCATTGCAGTTTCTTTTGTGTTTCAGAAGACTTTTCAATAGTTTCATTTCTTAAGTAACAGCAAGGGTGCTGGTGCTATTATTACCCTAAAAGGGAGGAAAGGACTCTAACTTAATTCCATGTCTGGGTTGATATGGTGTTTTTAATCATAGCAGGCTC
This sequence comes from Odontesthes bonariensis, assembly GCF_027942865.1. NCBI lineage: Eukaryota > Metazoa > Chordata > Actinopteri > Atheriniformes > Atherinopsidae > Odontesthes > Odontesthes bonariensis. The sequence goes on along the minus strand of NC_134506.1, from coordinate 21,373,743 downwards.
CCAGTGCTTTGTAGAGGAAGTGGTAGCAGTCACATGGTTTGTTGATCCCAGCTATGTAGAAAAGGGCATGTTTGACTTGCCTTACTGTTTTGAGGGGAATCTCTCTACAGGGTAAATAGCAGCCAGCAGGCGGAATATGTGACAGGCTGACAGACTTCAATTAATGGAAAATACACCTCTTTTTGTTTACTGTGTTCTCTAAAGGTCAGCCAAGTCATGGTCTTGGAGGCACTGTTTTTACCCATTTCCAGGGTTAGATACATAATCAGAATTAATGACTATAGCCCTGTCTCCCCTTCTAACCCCAACCCTTAGATATATGACTGTCTCATCTGACCTCATACACCCCTATAAATAGCCTGAGCATGTCTGTCTAAACTGACACTCCCTTCCAATTAACTTTTCTATGATACATAAGCAAAGCAACACATTCACTCCAGAAATGTATTCACAAAAGCAGCCTCTATATTTTACCTTTACAGACACACATCTTCAAACATGAGCAGACTCATTTAACACCTTGCATGCTTCTGATAACTTTCCTCATGGCTGCATAATGACGCACAGCTCTTCAGAGCCAGCTGCATGCATTGTTAGAACTTGCCAAGGCTCGTTAGCACTGACGGTTGTAGCCTCCGAAGGACAAATGCCACGTGTATCAGTATGCAAAGAGTTTTGAACTTGTTGCTGAGCTCTCTTTTTCAGTCTTGTCATACTTGTTTCTGCTGCTGTGCATCACAAGTTGCAGCAATGAAACAACTTACTTCTTTTGTTGACAAAGAAGTAGTGGCCACTTAACCATATGCTAACAGAGATACTTTTTAATTCTGCACTTTATTTTTTTGTTTAATAAATAACATTGCTGATTTCTAGCTTTACACAGAAGTAAGATCTACAATTAATCAGATATGGAACGGAAACTGATAATTAAAGAAGCAGCAATGCAACTCTAATACATATTTTGTCAATCAGATTTCTCTTTGTATATTTCTGTGTGAATAAATTCTCGTAGGAACCTTACAAAGACAATCATTATCACCAATTTGGAAAATAAGATAATGCATGGGCTGAAAGTAACCACGGTAGCAGTATTTATAATAGTAATGATTTAAAGGATAGAAAGCAGATAATTATCTACATTAAACATTATGGCCTCAGGTTAAGCCTTGACCTGGGTTCAGCTCTTTTAAATGCTGTGTGAGAAAATTCCTGGAGCAGCCTATAGGGCTTTGGGCCTATCTTAACATTTTCTGGGGCTCCAAACCTCAACTCAGCCTCATTTAGCATTACATAACATGACAATTTTTTTCCTCGCACATACAGTTAAATTAGGTTTATTTCAACCATTCTTTTTTCTTAACTGTTTTCCACACTGAGCTAAAATAAATTGCATAGCTGATTTGCTAGATAAAAGCAATAAAAAGGATATTTTTACACAGTCAATTGTCCTCTGATAAATTCACTGGCAGACGATTAAGGCAAGCAAAGTGATTCTCATTCTCTCTAATAACTATTATCTTCCTAACTCCTCTGTCTGGCAGAACCACTGGGGATAAATCTTCTATAAAATGGGGATAAATTACATATGTAAGGTGATAAGCGTGTGTGAGCCGGGGCCCTCCAGGATTATTTAGTGTGCAGCTCATTACTTAGTGTACAGCTGCTTAGCCATCCTTTCTGCCCTGAGGTTGGCCCGCTTCCCTAGCATTCTTTGTCATAGAAATGTACATACCTGAAGCTGGAGGGGGCTGAGTCCTGACGCTGCTGCAGCTGCCATTGTGGATGGAATGAACTGCACCGGGTAGTTATCACCTGTCAGAGAGGGAGAGAGAGACAACAATGCATACAGGTTCAGACAATGAGCCGGCCCACAGTGACAAGGCAAGTGCCAACATGGATTGTGCGCCCTTCGCTGCTTCTGCCGCAACAATGTGGCACATTGCAATGAGTGCTCGGCTTCAAGCCCAAACATCTGCATTAACAAAGGGATAAGGTAGTTTTACTGAAGTGGGCTTACTTAGGAGCATTTTAACACCATTCCCTCCTTACTCCACCTGCACATTATTCTCACAGGAAAATATTATGACAATACTACATAGTTAAACTTCTAATGTTTATTTATTCGTGTGTGTCTGTGTGTGTTTAACTAATTGGATCAAGTTCAATGGGCTTCATGCAAGAACCGTTCGTAAGCACAGATTTGTTCTTAAATCGTCCGTACGAGTGATTTAAGAGAATTTGCACATTCACCAATCTTTTCGTATTTTACGCTTTGTTTCAGGTACGAACAGAATTTATGAGTGATCCAGGCCTGTCGTAGGAGTTTCGTAAAAATAGTCCGCTGTTATTCAAATCAAGTTTGCTTGACTAATGGATTGTATATTTAATTACTTTGAAGCAAACATAAATAAATATATACATTATACCCCATAATGATGCTGACATTATTCTGTTTGACTTAAATTGTGCACTAATTGAAGGTTGACTCTGTATATAACAAGGTCAATGGGAAGCGTAACCAGCGGCTTACTTTCTACTTTTGGATGCCTTAGCGCGTAAGTCAGACAATGGCTGACATCGCGATTAAGACTGCCAAGGACTGTGCTGCTACAAATATGTAGCTTGCTAGAGCCACAACTCCAGAGAGAAACACGCCGATCAAACCCAATTCCACCACACGTCCAGGTCCTCACCACCCTTGGATTTTTGGCCACTGGAACCTTTCAGAGGGAGATTGGAGACAGATCGGAGGTGTCCCAGTCCTCTGTGAGTCGTGCTCCCCTTGGTCATCAAAGCTCTCATCAGTTTATCACCTATGGTACATCAAATTCCCATACACCGCTGTCCAACAAGTACAAATTAAGAGGGACTTTCATCCCGTGGCTGGACTGCCAATCATAATTGGAGCACGAGACACATATACGCATCAAAGCACCCGTGCCCCTGTCGTGGAGCACACTGAGCTGAAGGCCAGGTGGGTGTGTCTCGATACAGCGGGGGGCAAACTGCACTATAGCCCAGAGAAGGCATGCCAGATTTGCACAATATTGCCATGAACGAGGGTCTCCACATGAACCAGCCAGGCAGACCAGAAGGTGTGGTGCCAGAAGACCCCCCTCATGGACCACCCCATCAAAGAGCCATCATGATGAGGCAACAACTGATTGCAGGCTTTAGTTGCAGTCATCGAGCGCCTGGCCATGGCGAGACGTTTTTTTTTTTTTTTTAAGCTATTTTCATATTAAACCTTTTTTTTTTTCGGTGACATATTACGATCGTAATTGCTTCCCATTTATTCTCTTTAGCATGTCCCGTAATTCCACTGATGACACAGCTAAAAATGACAGATTTTCCTTTTTGGATCTCTGAAAGCAGAACTTCAATCTCAGAGCCCGTAAAGTTGTTCTTTATGGCCTTGATGCCATTCTCATGACTCAACACTCAACACTTCCTGGCACAGGAGCGAGGAAGCACAGCCTTATATGGTATAATTGTGGGCGTGGGGTATGCAAATTTACTATCCTCGTGCACGTGCCCCTTAAATACGGACGGGTGGGATTCATCATTTACGCAGGTCGTTTACACACTTTTTTCGAAGTTAAGAGCGTTTGTTGAATCTGACGTGGCGTTCGTACGAGACCTTCGTACGAAAAAAGTAAGAAAAATTTAGAATAAAAATACGAAAATGTTCTTGCATGAGGCCCAATATCTTTCCGTGTATACAGTTAGTGGGTTTGTAAAAGGACGTACATGTTCTTTCAGGCAATTCATACAGTGGCAGACTTATCTGGCTATTGTTTCTGAATAATAGTTTTGGCAGCAGAGTGAAAGCACTTGTATGCAAATTGGTTGGAACAAGTGTGCAGTCACAATAACAAGGATGAAAAAAAACTTCCAACACATTCTTATCTCACATATCACTCATCAAGGAAGGAGAAACTGGTTTTGAAAAGCGGCACTATTCATTTCTATTGGCCTGCCATCAGCGCATTTGTCAGACAGGGATATAAAAATGGCTGCAGTTTGAGTGATTTCCATGGGAGTGCAGAGACTTTTACACTCAGCCTAGTGTGTTGAGACGGACAGAACATCCCCAGTGAGATGGCACAGCTTTCATACAGGGGAGGTTAGTTTGAGCCATGTGTCTAAGGGAGAGGAGATGGGGTGCACAGTGGGAGTGGGGAGGGGTTGTTGGCCTTCGCTCAGACCCCACTTCTGCCTGTCACTTCCCCTCACAAACATATGGAGCCATTAAACCACAGACAAGGTAAATGTATGTACCTTCTCTTTCACTTTGCCCTCGTCCGCTCGCCTCACTCTGCAATCTTGTACACCACAGCACAATGTGATACAGGCCATGGAAATTCAATCCCCATTTAGTGGCAAATAAAATCACATAGCAGAAGTGGTTTCAAATAGTGCTCGGTTGGATGTACGGGAGGGTGTGCTGTGGTTATTTCTACACCTCCTCTTTTTGGAATCACTTTCTCTCTGTCTCATTTGCTCTGTCCTGTCTGTGACGTAGGATTTGGGGATAATAAATGACTGGATGTCTTTAGATGTCATGTGAAACCTGGGGAGAGTCATGTGCCACACTATAACTACTGAGGAGGGGGGGGGGGTCTCATGCTCCAGGGTCAGGGTCTTGGGTGTACACAGTCTGTGTCAAGACACTAGACTCCGGAGGAATGGGCACAGGGCCAGCTTGGTGTAATCTCTGCTCAAATGTAATAAATTCAAAACATTTCCTTTTAAAGTTGGAAATAGATGTTTTCATGCAGACAGTCTGTATTCTAAACGCTACAAGGAGGAGCAATGTAGATGACACCATGGTCAGATTTCCAGGGTTCCAGTATAAGTCACAGATCTGCTGAGGGCTGACAGATGGAGCTAAGAGCTTTCTTAGGGTAGATCAAATCACGATGAATGGAATACTTTTTTCACCGGTTTCTAATTTAATTTGTCAAAGTTGCTAAAAGAAAAACAGGCTTAAGTGGAAATATAAACTAAATAAATCTGAGTTTATAGTTTACAAAATATATCCAGACCATAAAGTGCAAAACATCTAAATTACTTAATTTACTTGCAGAATATTGAGGGGAAAACCACTCTGCCCAACTTGAATTATTTAAATATTAAATGTGACAATATCAGAGAGCAGTTTAAATGTGACAAGTAATAAAATAGCATGGGGAAACCATCAACTGTCGGTGGGATGTCTATGAGGTAGTCAGAGAAACCTAAAGACTATGGGGTCATTCTGCAGGTCCATTAGAGGCTCCTGAAACTGAATGCTGTTCATAAACAGTGCAAATAGACTGAACAAGTCCAACTTGTATCTATTTGTTTAAAAGATGACTTGGTGTCTCTATGACTGTGCTTGACTACCATGCAACACCAGGTCATTGAGCACAGCCAGCAGATGGGGTGATGACTTACCACTATGGTGCCAGAAGGACACTGTTGCCATGAGAGCACCACAGGGTTGGGGGTCATAAGCAGCGGTCCCTGTGAGCTGTCTCATAATGATAACATCAGATTAGTGGGCCTAAGTCTTGGAAGTGAATGCTTGGCCCCTCACTTCATGGAGAAAGGACACGGCAGCATCCTGTATACCCTGCAGGTGGTGACGATAACATTGTATTCTCTGGGTATATTGTGTAGAAAAAATAAATGCTTTAAGAATATCTCTCCTGACTTAAAAAGTCATTTCAGACCCCCTTTGCCATTTCCTCATGTGCTCATGAATTATGCAGGAATCATACACATTGTGACCCCTGACCATGACTCCATAATAGCTGTTGTTATTTGAGCTAAAACCTTTTCCCGTCAAATCTACTGCAAAAAAGCTCAGTGGTAAAAGACTCCCCCTCAGGCACTTTGTTTAAGCTGTCATGGTTCCATAGTTACAAAATAGCTGACTTTCTTTTTCATCTCGTGGTTCCATAGTTAATTCATTAACTGCTCTACCACACCTTTTAATGCTCTGTTGTGAACCTGCTGACTTCTGAATGTTTTTGTTCCGTTTTCAGTCCTCTTCTTTTTATGGTACTATTCTACAGAGAAGGACCTTCCTTTTCCAGTTGACTCATAAATCAGTAAGGGTTTTCATCAACACATCACTGTCTCATTCTTTTTGTATATCTGTATGAGCGGGGGACGGCTCAACCTTTTAAATGTAATCTACTAACCAATTGACCAACACTTATAAAAACAATGTGTGTCTATAATCCAGTAGGCCTTGTGATGTGGAAAGCTTAGACTGAGAAGAAGGAAGCAATTTAGGCCGTAGATCTGTGTTATATTTAGTATGAGTGGTATATGGTTGCACATCTTTAATTTTCACCAGGATACGGGGGTGTATGAGGTTATTGCTTTGGCAGGGCATCAATCAACAAGATTTTTTTTTTAGAAAGGTGGTGGAGCTTCTTGATCCATAAAGACAAAGAGAGAGAACAAGGCATGCTGTTACATGCAATGGAAAGTTATATGTGCAAGAAAACCTGTTCTTACATCATACACAAGCTTCCCACATTATATTTGTTCTCTAATTACTAGAATTACCCTGTCACACGATTCTGTGAAAAAACATTGCTTTCTACGCTTGTAACAATAGTAAGACTTTTAATGCATGTTTTTGCTTGTGGTATTGGACCTTTTCCAGTGGATACAAGAAAAATAATTAAAGCCAGCACACCCCAGAAAGATACTTCCATGTTGATAACATGTTTGCATTCCTCTCCTTCTGTGCCCATATCTATTGTTCCACATGGACTCCTGCGTTCCTCGCCTTTTGTCTCAAATCCAAGTTCAGACAGAACAGAGCTTGTTAGGGGCTTCTGATGCATTTTTATTTGTTGTTATACATTTTTCAAGCATGTTTGCAAACTTTCAGACCAAATAAGGGTTTTGAATAAAAGCATAAGGAGAAAAGACATAGCAAGCTGAAAGAAAGGAATGATAAAAAGACTTAATTAGAAAGCATACCTGGCTTATAAGACATTCCAGGAGGAAAGAGAAAGCCTTGCTGGGCGGCAGCTGCTGCTGCTAGAGTGCGTTGGTCGTGTGGAAAAATGGGGATCATGAGCGGAGGCATGTGACCCTGGACCTGCTGAACAGATAGGGAGCAGAGATCAGAGAGAGGCCTAAGCATAGGCATGGTACACAGAAGCACAGAACCCACTCAGGGGGAGGCCAGATCACAGCTCCTCCTAACGCGTGCTGACAGGGGGCTCCGCAGCAATGACGGCTATCGTGTGCTCGCACATTACCTGGCTGAGCTACGCCTGCACTTAATCCAAACCACAATTTAACCTCGGTACTTCAAAGGCCCTGCACGCCCACATTGTTCCACTATTATTTAGAGGAGTGACACGCAGGACAGAAAGCAGAGAGCTACTGTAGTCTTCTAGGGCTCCTGTGGAGCAGTACTGTATGTGTTGAAAGAAACATTTGCAATGACCCTGCCTGTTGCAGCATATCCAATGTGTCAGCAAGAGGGTTTGTTGCACAGATGCAGAGGCAGAACTGATCAGTATGTACTGTACATGCATGAACTCACACCCCTCTAGGGAAGATCAATTACTTGCATATTGTTGGGGGATCATTTAATGACACTGAAAAAGCTGAAAGACAATCCAGTCATTTACTTAAACTGTTTTCAGAAGTGGAAAAACAGCAGGCAACTGCTGTATTTAATTTTACTGTCTTTCTTTATCTGTGTTTCTCTCACATATCAGGTTTCACCATTCACCCTGTTACTGACTAGCCTACTGGGAATATCAACACAAACACCCTGCATTTCAATGTCAAGGGTGGTTGAGTAGTGGGGCTTTGCACACATGTTGGAAGACCAATTTTTCCGTCATTCCCAGCTTCCTGAAACTCTATGATAGGGAGCAGCCAGGCTACCATGGGCCTGTGAGGGTTAATCTAGCACTGAGCCAGATCACCTCAGGGGAACCTGCCTGGAAAATGGGTTAATAAAGGTCATCCCCCAAAATAAACACTTTACAGAATGTTTCTCTATTCATCCCTCTTAAAATCAACTGGCAATAAAACAGGTCTGGGTGCAATTACTGCCGTTGCATTGGGGCATGAAATCAAGCTGTCCCATGTTCTGGCTGAGATCTGCTAGGATCTCCACTTTTTCAGTCTGTGCTGCTCCCCCCTGTAGACCCTTTACTGCAGTATTTGCACCCAGTTTCTCTCGCAGCTAGTACGCTAAACCCACTTAAGACAACTTTATTGATTTGTCCAGAGGTGCAAAGCTAGACTGAAAACTAAATAAATATAGCTATTTTATGTCTACTGAGCTTTTACAGAAGTGCAAGTGCAGAAGAATAGAAAAGTATGTAATTCTTCCAAAAGTAATTCTGTAAAATATGCTGTTGCTGGAAAAAAATAAATGGCCAAGGAGACTGCGACAAATGGCCCTAAATAAAACATTGCTTTATAGAGATTTGAGTTCCAAGTTTCCAGGCTGAATGGATGAAAGATGGAGCCTGGCCTTACATGTATGGAACATATGGAAAAACACAATAATTAATGTCACAACATGAGGTAGGGCCAGTGACAGGCATGGGATGGGGGGATGGGGGACACTGGGGAACACAGCTTTTCTCTGTGCATTTGGACTGCTAAAACAGATGGAGTCTGTTGCTGAATGTACGATAGTCAGAAGCGAAAAGCGCTCCCTCAAGCCCCTATCCCTTGAAGTATGTTAAAAAATTGAGTTACATGGCGGTTTATATATGTTCATGAATAAGCTAGCACACATCAGCTGTAAATTAAACGTCACTTTGTTTTAAACAAACTGAGTTGAATAGATGAAACAGAGAAAGTCTAACTTTGTGTTCAGATCTTCTGTCTAATAACTTTTCTTGCTTAGTAACTTGCTCCAATAGTAAACTGCTCCAATTACTTTCTGGAGTCAAAACATCATTGCCAAAATATATACAACTTTAAAGTGTACTTTCCTAATTTGAACCATAAGCTCCTCTGTAAAAAGAAGAGTGGTTCTTTCACTTCTGGAAAGAATGGTCATGGTGCTACAAAACAAAATCAGCAAAAAAGCATCTAAATGTTAGTTAATATCAAATATCATGGACATGACATAATTTATTTTCTTTTAATTATTTGATAGGAGAACCATAATAAAATTGAACTGTACAAGATTTTCTAGACACTAGATGTTTATATGTACTGGGAGACTTTGGGTCAAATCAACTGAAACAAGGATGAATTTTTCTCCAGTACCACTAAATGATGAACCCTAAGTGATACAATTTCATCTGGGATATCAGCTTTTATTACTGTTATTATTTTAAAATATGGAGTAGAATATACAACGTTCACTGAGGCGAAGACAGAGCGGAAATGTGTGCTGAAGGGGAAATAAATGCATTGAGTTTGAATGGCTGTGATTTGCAGTAATGAGCTCCACGCATTAAAGTTTAATTTACAGCAGCTAATGTCAGAGAAAGGAAAATCAAATTTTGAGGAGCTTCAAGGTGGCAACAAATAGTGGAGGTTAGATGAGCTGTCAATTAACGGCTGTTGCAGTGGCTGAGCAGATTTCAACATTATCAGAAGTTCTAAGTAAAGGAAAAAGATGTCTTTAAAAAAAAAACTGGGGTAAAAAATAAAATGTGTACAGATGTGTGGTCTACAGTCTTTCCCTGTAACTACAACCCAACCCCCCACATATAAGAGTTACCCTCAAGTTCATCTATGTATGGGCTGAGTGCCCAGTATATTTCTAATGCCAAGATGATCTTGAGGAGTCGGAGAATGAAGTGGAGCAGATGTGTGTGTGGGGGGTGGGGATTGGGCAGTGATCTCCCTTCTCCTCGTAAAATACAGCAGCATTGTTGTGCTGGCACTGCTCTTCCTTTGTCTTAGCACAGCTAAGTACTGGATAATGTCATTTCACACCATCTGCCCCCAGACTTCATTAAAGATACATGAATGGGCTATCTTATGAGGAACAGGTGCTATTGTTTGTCCCTCAAGACCCAGCACTAAGGATCTGACTCGGAATACTTGAAGAGGAGCATCTGTAGTGATCAGTCAGACAGTCTTGGCTGAGGCCCCCGTCTCTGCCAGCACGCGCTCCAACAGAGGTTTCCGGGGGAACTCAGCCGCCTTGCTACATGTATCATCAATTCAGATGACCTGATGAAGTCTGTAGCAGGCCAGCATGCAATCTGTTTCCCTCTAGAGGAGATGCTGGTACTTGATAAATAGACTCCACTCGCAGTTCTACTTTTATTAGGAAACAATACAAATACCGTATCAGCAGAGCTTTTTCTGTTTTATTTAGCAAAACAACAAAAAAGAAAAGAAAAAAATGTTTGCTATTTCAGCAAAACATAGTCAGTCACACAGTCACAGTGCTGAAATTTTGCTGGTTGGCTAAAATGGTCATTTGAGTAAATTTTATCAAGAGTAAGTTCAAAAAGACAGCACCACAGAAGCTCAACTCAATAGTCAATGGTAAACAACAGCAGCCCATCCAGCGGTCTAACTGCAGAGGGCGAGCCAGACGGCTCGTATTTCTGATGTGTAAATACACAAGGTGTAAAAGACTGGCTTCACTTGAGAGAGCACCCTTTATTTTTCCCTGAGCACATGAATTAAGAACACACACACAGAGACACAACCGAATTCCTTTAATACTGAATTAATCCTTTCATGATGTACTGTTTCTGAAACCAGATTTATTTTATTACTCTAATGAATAACTTCATTATTTAGTGAAATCCAGACAATTTTCACAAATGAAAGTTTTATTTCCAATAGGCTGAGTGACTTACATATATTCAGGCAATGTTGTAAAGGTATTCATGGAGATAAGATAAAAAATGAGTGGTGTTTTTATAGACGTGACCTACAACATGAACTGAAGCAGCTACAAAACACTCAGTGCAAATGGAGATGTACAGCACATTACAGCATTCACTTGGGATGCTGTCAACACCCATGCTCCTCACTGTCTGTTACAGCCTCTAAACAGCACCCAGGAGGCCTGAAGACCCCCTGCTGGCTTTCCCTCTGACTCCTTTTAGACTTTTATGCACTGATCCACTCTCAAGTTTGCGAACCCAGAGACCACAATGTACAATGTATAGTGAAAGTTTTTGTTTTTACTGCCAGAATGACTTAGTATTAAAAGGACTGAAACAAAAAAGCAAAAAAGACAAATAACTATCTTGTAGTCACTGTGTTTCATGGTTTTTAGCTTGAAAATACTTGTGAGATCATGGGCTCTTCTATTCTGATCAATTAATACTTGACACCTTTTTAACACAGATCCTCATCTTGGATATGATCTGCATTAAATGGGGAGACTTGCAAAAAAGAAAAAGCCATTTCCAGTATTTTACGACAGCAAGTAACCTAAAAATCATGAGTTAATGGTGGTGATTTTTCATCCTGATACATCATTTAGACGATGACAGACACCTCTCATTACACATTAGGAAAAGATCACAGTCATCAGCAGTCATTTAGTGGAGAATTCACATCTCAATGAAATATATCTAATTTGAATGAAAATTGCTTCCACACTTTAGTAGATATAAGAGCCCAAAACTTAAATTCCTTTTTCACATTTTCTGTAAGGGGTTCAGTCATTTTTTGCACAGAGGATAGACTCCAGCTGTTGCTGTAAGAACTGATAGTTCACACTTTGTTCCCCTCAGATCCCCACAGAGTCGCGCACCAAACACCCTCAAGCAGAAATCACCTTTTGTGATCCATTTAAAGTGAAAGCGATCTTTAGCTTGCTGGCAAGTCTGGCTACATCCCAACAGCAGCACACACAGTAAAACTGACACTAGACAGCAGGATATGTTTAACAACCGCCACTGTGTACACAGCCCGCTGGGTGTACACTGTACTGGAGCCTAACCAGGAGGAAAATCACTCAGTGGAAGCGCTTCTGCTGAATACTTTGTTGCTTCAGGATTTTCTCCCCACCAATTAAACAATCAGCGGTTCTTTGAGGACATAATACTGCCTTGCTACTGCTCACTTATTGCTGTACAGTATCACATGGCAGACACACAAATTGATCGAACAGAGATGTGACAGTGTTTGGATTTGTCTGTAGCTAATGGTAATCATACAAATAGATCAATAGATCTGAAGCTGACTTTGATGCTCCAGACTCTTGCTTTTGAATGAAGGTCTTCATATTACCACCCACTCGACTGAAGCACATTATTCTTGCTTGTCTGCTCTGGAAATTAGAGAGGGGAGGGCTAAAGCACTAGAGACTCCAGGTCACCAACAAAGGGCCCTTGTCTTGATCAAGTCTCTGACCTTTTATCATCACTTCCTTCTTGTATCTGAAACCCTTACATGGCACACTTTGCAGGAAAAGTAAAGAAAACAGAAGACTGTTAAACAAAACCCATAATATTTTCAGTGAATTGTAGGGGTATAGCATCAGCTCTGACATTAAAAGTATGCACTGTTTGCTTCAGATTGAGTCAAATGGCACAATATCTGTGTGTGCTTTACTGTTAAGGATGAAACGCTCCAAATTCAGACATTCAAGTAAAGTCAGGACATCTAGAGGGAATAACCAATGGTGACTTCTGCTAGCACTAATTCCTTCAGCAGTACAACAAGCCTTCTTGGACAACCGCCATTCCAATATGTCTATATTAAGACGATGGGGACTTGAAAGCAGGGTATTGCAACCCTCTGACCCGCCTAACACAGCCCACCCAAATCCCTCCACTCTACCCGTCTCCACCTCATAGCTCCTCTTGACTTCTTTGGAATCCTGGATAAAACTGCAGGCTTTCTGTTTGCTTAAATACAGTGCCTGGCATTTACAGGATTTCTTCACAGTGCTGCAATTTTACGTAGTTTCAGTATCAAATGTTGAAAGAAAAATCATATAAAACCAGCCTCAAGTGAGACGCAGAGGAGTAAAAAAGGTGAATAAAAAAACAAATTTCTAGATAATTCAGCGCATTTGTAATCACATTTACATCTTGCATGTGTGCAAAATAATTACATTAAAAAAAAAAAAACTACCCTATTGTCTCAGAATATTTGTGTAGAAAATAAATCTCAAGATCAGGCCTCAACAGTGTGCTCTACTTGTTGTAAATATTGCAGGTGAGAACAGAGAAATTTCATGCTGCAGCTTTACATTATGTGCAGATACAATGAATAGCATGAATTGTGTGCACACAACCCTGCATTACACCCTTAACATAGAGATTATTTTCAGCAAAAAATTCTTCCTGACCAAAAAATGACTCCTTCAAACAGCATGTGTTTGACTGAACAGAAGGGAAACAACATTATCGAGCCTACAAGTGGATTACTGCACTATTGTCCCATATATACATTCAAACAGTATGAAAATGGAAATGAGTGAATTGCCCCGACTCTCTTTGGAGTGGTTCAAGTGAGGCTCAAAAGAACATTATATATGGGCCATTCAGACAGGCAGCTACATCCATGTGTTGTGAACAGGGCTGGTAAAGTGGGAAATAGTGGAATTCTTAAGCATGTGAAAATTAAGAAATAAGGTGGGTCAAACAAATCTTTTTTTTTTTTGTAATTCAAGTTTTTCTTTCTTGCTTTCTTTCTTTCTTCTAGAATACAAAGTAATTACGATTCTTTAAGAAAAAAAAATTCTATACATTTAAGATCTGAAGAGAAAACCTCCTTCTTTGTTTATCAAGTTAAACAGACAAAAGTATAAGACTACCCTAATTTGCGGGATTAGACTGTCAAAACCTTGGTTGATTTTTCTTCCCTCTGCCCAGTTCTTCTTAAACAGACTGAGGCTCTGTCTTTACCATTACCTCCCAGCTGCTTGGGTCACACAACACAACAGAGCCCATTCTGTTGTTCAGCAGAGAGCACGCCTGTCAGGAGGGGCAACTTTATTAGACACACAAATGTGCCCAGACTTTCAAACATGCTCAGATATCACTATAATGATGAGCCAGAGAAACCATAGGAGTTTAGAAAAGAGGTCAATATAACATTGTAGAAAAAAAATTAAGAATGTTTAGTGAAATTTAACAAAAATATATTAGGGAAGCTGAGTAAAAATAATACAAACCAAAATCTTTCGCAGCGATTAATTGTGCAGTACAAAAGACCTCATTCATTGTGTTCTGTTGGGGAATGCTTGGACTCTCCTCTGTCCCAAAAACAAAAAGCTCTTTTTTTTGCATTAGCCATGGGCTGAATGCTTTACTTTGCCACCCCAGCCCTAAGAAAACACGCGCCCCTTTTCTCGCTGCCTGTGCACAGTAGTCTATTAATGCAGCTCCTTTTCCCTGTGAGTGTGCCCACTGCCGAGCAAGACGGCTGTGCAAAGCCAATTCACAGACAAAACAGTTTGCACAACATTAGCAGAGAAAACACAGTCAATGCAGCAGAGGAGAGGAAACTAAGTCAACATCACACTGGAGGAAGTGTTCGCCCTCATCTGATATTTTTCCTTATGAGTGTTGGGGTACAATGGGTGTTAAGTCAGCTGCTTTTCCTTCATCCAGGGAAGGTTTGAGGAGCTCCAAACAGGTGCAGTATTAATGCAAAAGCACTCAACTCAGAGTATTTGTTCAGAATCAATGCTCAGTTGACAGCATTATTTATCACCGTGTATAATTCAAAAGGCAAATTTACCTTCCAATAATCTTTTGACTTGTGTTGTTGCTTGTGAGAGCCAATGGAGAGCTGGAAGTTTGTGTGATTAACCTGTCCCAGAGCTGCTTTAGAAAGCCCTCAGGTGACTAATTTCTAATAGACCCTCAGGTGTGATTTTGCATATTACAGCCGTTCATGTGGCACCTCTTATATGGAACCTCTTAATTATTGCTGCTTAAACCATCGAGGTGTCTGAATGAAAAGGTAAATTACATAACTGCATGGCTTTATTGTGTAATTTACAGCAATAAATAATCTCTGTTTATCTACATTCCTACCTCACTGGTAAAGGCAGTGGAAGCAAGTGTTTGTTTTATTTGGAAAACAAGACGTTTTAAATCATTTTTTTTTTTTTTTTACAGACAAAAAACATTTTATACTAATTGTGAGATTGCTTTGTGTTGTCCTCAAAATGCCACTGAATAAACTGAGATTGTGCCTCTTACACCTTTTTGTGCATCATTAAATTTTTACTGGGCCTTGATGACTTTATTGTTTAATTTGCACATGACTTTGTTTAACGTCAGCATTTCTTCTGCTTCCTAACAAGGAGTCACATTTCATAACTAATTAAATTGATTCCTCCCGCCCAGCCGATAGAGTCCACTAAATGGAATTATTTGTATCCAAGTGTCAATATATTAAATCACAAGGTCTAATGAGTCGGGTCACTGCTTTCTTTTATCTTCAGTCTTGCTTGTGCACATCTTCATCAGCTAACAGTCTCCTTAAATGGAGGATGAACATGCTGGACCCAAGCCTCTGTGGGTGAGAGCCAAGCTTGTCCGACTAGGCTGTTAATGCCCCCACATAATCCTACTACAGGTTAACGCAGTGTTCTTCAACAAGCACAAGGGAAAGGGAACTGGCAGCACAGAATATACACAGACACGAGTGTGCACACAGCAGCACACACTTCCACACTTCCAATGCACACACATTATCATTTCCCTGCTCTATTATTCTCTTATTATCATGCTAACAGTTTTAGTCTGGCTGCGCTAATTGGGGGACTTGCACATTCTCTTTAACAATGTCTATTTTTGTGCTTTTTTTCTTTTCTTTTTTTTTTTTTTCTTTTCAACTGCATTAATAAGAGTCTCACACTGAGCGAATCATTTGTGCCGGGGAGACAATAAAAGCTTCTGAGACTACACAAATTAGTCCTATTATCTTTATGCAATTACCATACGGCTGTGTGTTTATTTAAACTCATCTGATTGATGTAAAATATTTACCATAACAGTGTAGTTTTGGAGTTTTTGCTTCTCCAAATTGGTAACCAAATAGACTCAGAGCATTCAATTAACTGGATTGGATAACATGAATATTCCTTTTTTGTATAATGATACTGTAACAATAATAATAAGAAAAAGTGATCAATCAGCAATTCATCATATGGACCAAACTCGAATTTTGTAGCATTTGTGTCCCTGCTGGAGGAGCTGGTTAGACAACCGTTTGTTAGCTCTATCCTAATAGGTTTCATTCTAAATCTGATGTAAAAAGCTATGTGAACACTGAATACATAACAATCATTAGTGGGAAACTGTCTAACACTGGCAAAGACCTTACGCTGGCTTGATGATTTGTGTTGCAACAAGACCATGACCCTGACCCCTCCCCCCTCAAGCTACATGTGAATCGCTGTGGAATGGCATAACAGCAAGAATGTGAAAGCCTTTTAGTGGCATTGTTAAAGCAGAAAGAGGATTTTATTGAATATCTGAAGAATGACTTGATAGCTTCTGGTCAGGTTTGATGTAAGGCAGCTGTTATGCCACATCTGCAGAGAGTAAGCAAAAGAGAAAGCTAAAACCCAGCTTTGCCGAGTTTATGCAGATGTTTCTATAGAAGTGGGAATCTCTGCCAAACTGCTTATAAATTATATATAATTACATATAGTTGTTAACTGTTATCAAACTGAAAAAGAAACTGGACGGACTCTTAGGTCACTGATTAAAAAAAAAAGCACATTTTCTGGTTTCTTTGTAAATTAGGAAAAAGGGATACCATAAAACATGTCTCTTTCCAGATGTTTTTCCTCTTTTTAAATATATTCACTGAAAGTAAACGGAAACACGAAAGGTAAATCTAACTATCAAAAGAAAGGTTTTATGAAATAAAGAAGCATCTATTCACCTTCACTCCATTTTGTTGCACAAACAACATCACAAGCTGCACGGTTTATTAAGACACCTTGATTGTTTGAAAAAGTAGCAGCACCATATCACACAACATACCACAGTCTATAAATACATGCCTTAAAATCCATCACAACCACCTTGCAAATTGTTGGTAAATGTTAGCATAATTAAATTTAATCTTTTCTATCTTGGGGCCTTTCACGTCGAACGCCTTCATGCCCCCCACTGTTTCTCTACACCATTAAAGACATGTGAGAAAGCCTCTGAGACTTTGAAGTGTGCATTGGACAACAATATGCTGGCCTTTTTTTCTCTTTTAATCTCTGGTTTCCCTTTTTAAATAGAAGAGAAACACACATGCTGTGTTTGTATATCCTTGCGGTCACAAGGTCAAAGGTAGGATGTACAGGAACAGATAATGTGTGTCCTACTGTGGACTCAGGGTTAGCACATCAATGCCAAAGTCGATGACAAATAACAGTGTTATGTATTGTGATGTTTTAAAGGATATACAAATTAAATTAAATGCTCTGGATTAAAAGTGCTCCTCTTTTTCATCTGGGGCTCAGCTTTCTCCTGCCTGTTTGTGAAGATAAAGTTCACCCTGACCTTTCAGACACTATTTATTCTCTTGATGTGTGTATCAGTGTGTATGACCCTGCATTCCTGCTTGCTGCACACTATCAGCTCTGTACACGTATATGTGTATTTATGTGCCAGTGCATGACAATTACAAGAGTTACAATCTCAGCATCCTTAATGAATACCGCAACTGCGGTTAAGGTATTAAAGTATCAGGCATGGCTACTGACAGCATTGTCACTTTAGTTTCATTGAGCTCCACATTTCAGGAGAGCAGAGTCCGGGAAAAAAAATCCTTTAATTCTCATGCACTGTTACTAGAAAATACCTGAATGATACAGAGTTGAAACAATTGAAAATAGATTTGTGTATCAGTAACTTCATACAAGCTCAGAAAGATAAGACATTTATTGGACAAACTAGTTTTCTGTTAATGTCACATGTGTCTTATAAGATCCTGAGTGGTGTTTCAAATTTTCAACTAAATCAGTTAATCTAATCCTGGGATTGAATTAGTGCCAAGATGATTTCAACGATGAGGGATGGACTGATGGAATACAGAGATGCTGAGGGAAAAACACACAATGCCTTGAGCTTTAACTTTTGATAAGCCTCCAACACTTCAATCTGCTATCTTAAAACAAGTGACATTGTAATCCTATAGGACAAAGAGTAAATCTCTCTCCCTCTCTTGTAGGCATGATGAGAAAGGATAAAAAGAGATGGCTATTCAAAAAGGAAACTTGATTGAACTCCATGCTGCCTAGCTCCAAAGCGCACAAACCAAAACCTCTATAACTACACACAAGATTCAGTCCTCATGCAAAAAGCCCTTGAAAGCACACACATAGCGTGCCAGCAACAGTCTCCGGTTGCAGTCCCCATGGTTTTATTGTTTAGACTGTTTACAATGTCCACTATGTGATCACTCACATCATCAATACGAGAGCTTAGCAAGAGGTTCTCTTGGTTTTCTCCCTGAAGCCAAAACAGAAGGACTTTGATGGCAGTAGGGTCTCCAATAAAGTTTAGTGCTCTCCATGCTAACAGCAGAGTAACTCAATCCCTCAAGACTGCTTACCACTTTGGTAAAAGTCTGTGACATACAGGTTGGGAGCTTGTTTACAGAACTAATTAAGTCAAAGCTGTTATATATTAAAATGGCCAGGGCACTTTTAAGAGGAAGCAGTAATGAAAACAGAGTGTCAAAAATACCTTGCCCCTGACTCTCTTTTATCTACTTTCCTTGATACTCCAACTTAAGAGGAGTGCTCATCACTACTTGGATATTTGGAGGAACTAGGTTAGAGAGAAAGAACAAGTTCTGTTTTAAATAACCTATTTTTGGATAAATGATTTTGCACAAGATTAAACTTGGGTGGTGTGCACTCAGGGGAGGCTGATGGGCAGTTCAGCAGATGGACTGAACATGGGATCCTTTTATTCAATTGTGGATGTGTTGGTTTTTTTTCATCAAGGAGGATTGGATGCCCATTTTGTCATGGGAAAACTGGGCTCTCCACGAAAGGACTTTGCTTGTATCTCTGTTCAAGTGTTTGAAATGTATATTAAGAGGAGTTTTCCCAAGCACAGTCTAATCTCCACATTTATTAAAAACGATGCATCAAGAGGAATTTTAAGGTAACATAGGCTGATAATTTTGTGATGATATTAGGAGCTTCTAAAAGTGAGATTTTTTTTAGGGCTGTGCCCTTATGCCAAATGAGCATAAGTAAAGGGCCCTACGTAATATGAGTAGCCTCTCAGTAGTGTATAAGGTACTTTATTTTAGAGTGTTTTCCACACAGAGTGGAATGCTCTTTGTTTGTCTTTAGTGGAGTGGAGTGGAATACATTTCGAATGTCTGATACTTAAGTGAAAAGTTGAAGCTATTTGCTTCTCACAAAGTATGCCGAGATTACAATCTTTCTCTTTCTGAAAATAATTATTTTGTAGCTCTAACAGTGAATCTGCTTTTGTGTGTATTGCTGTTTAAACTTCTTTTTTTTTTTGCTTTTGAGAAATCATAAAAACAAACTTTTATGTTTTGTGGTTTTATGATGGTCCACATGAGAAGAAACTGCTGCTCAGCAAAATATAGCAAATGATAAAAGGTGAAAATTCCTTTGGAAATGCTGAACAGTTAGATGCTCAATGAGACGTTGTTGCTGTAGGAACAATTTGTTGCAAAGTGAATGTTTAATGAAAGGAGAGGATAGGAAGAGTTGTCAGTTATAGGAGCGAGCACAGGAGGAGGAGGTAAATGGAGAAGGGAGTGCCTGACACCAAACACACCCAGCAGAATAACGTTAGCTTCACAAAGGCAGCCAGGCTCACAGCCTTGACCACTGCCAGTGACCAACCCTGGATTACCCTGTACAGTCTGAACATATCCAGTAATGTGCTGCCTGGGTGGTCTTTCACTTCACCTGTGCATTCTCTACTACCCCACATAAAACACATACTCAAACACAATAACTATGTTAGGGTCTGGCATGAGTGGCACAAAAAAGCTTTAAAAATATCATAACAGGTTGAGTGCAGCTAAAGGAATAAAGAACTACAAGATAGAAAAAAAAACAGTGCCTGGCACACAGCGATGATGACAATGTAAGTTTCGACAGCTCTTGTGCTGTGTGAAAGCATGCCGCATTGCCCTTCAGGGACTGACTAATTTCAGAGGCATTTACCAGCCTCTTTCATGTCCCCCACCTCCAGGTTCTCCTCCATCAACAGGACTCATTAGCTGTTGTTACTTTTCCCCCTTTTTTTGTTCATTAAGAAGTGCTAATTATTCGGCTCCATATTTTAAAGCCCTCCCGATTACCAACAGGCAATTAACATTTGATGAGAATGATGAATGTTAGCGTGACAGAAAAATTAAAGATAGAGAGATAGGAAATAGAACAAGAGAAAAAAATGATTGGAAGGCTAACTGATGTTAGTGGTGATATTTACTTGAATCTCTAATTTTATTGATCGGTGCCACAAAATCCAGACATTTGGCTCATGGTGGCATCAGTAGTGTGCTAATTAAACTGAAGAGGCAGAAATATTGGAGTAATCAGTGTTGAAAATGTAGGAGGTGATAGCTGCTGTGTGAGGGCCAACAGAAATGCATGCACTGACCTGGATCTGCTGCTGGAGGAGGTTGATTTTGTGCTGCTGCTGCAGAAGCTGCTGTTGTTGCCTTGCAATCTGGTTGACAACAGAGATAAAGACAGTAAAATGAATTACCCCTACTAACAATTAGATTAAAAAAAATGGGGAAATAAAATTGTCTACATTTTTTATACATTACTTGGGCATCCCATGCCAGTTACAGTAGATTGTGTTGCTATTATAATTAAGACAACAATATAAGAATACAGTATTACCAGAAAGAAGCACATTAGTGAGGCAAAAATATTCATATTATTATCTTTTGATAATAAGAAACTTTTATTATTTCTAAATGAACATACATAAAATGCTCTGTGTAGAGCTGCACAGTCAGAATTTGTGGAAGAGAGAATAAATGATTTACAGGACAGACTAATGTGGATATGATGGAGATTGTCAGTGCAGGCAGCGTGTGAGTGACAGAAATCCCTGCTGCCCCTGAGTGACGTGCAGCCACACCACAATGTTTCTCATCCAAGCACTGCCTCTATCTACACGCTCACTTCATTGAGCATGACAACCGAGTTTTAAGTGTCATTTAATTTTCATTTTTAAATATAATTACAAAGTGCTCACTATAAGATATCTGCCGTCTGCAAATGTGTCAAGATTAATTTGTGCTGGCTTCCTCACGAGTGTCAACAGTTAATTACTGTGTTGTATCTTGATGGCTTGATGACATTCTAGCTCTCAGCGGGCTCTCCCTCTATCCACCATGTCTCCCACTCGCGCCTCCATTTTAATAATATTCTTCCATTTTAAAATAAGATCAAATATTTTATACCGCTGCTCATTCATGCTGCAATGTCTACAAAGCCTAAAGAGTGGAGTGTAGTTTGCGGATGAACATCATTGATTGAAAAAGAAATCAATACCGTTAATGTATTATTAGTGTACTATGACCAAATGTATCACTCCAAGCTGTATGGTCTATCTCTTCATTTACCACAGGAAGGTCTGAGAGTGGGCTGAGAAAACTCTGAGTGAACTCCTTGCTGATAATTGACTCATAGCCATTAGGGTGGCTGGTGATAATAAAAGTGTCGCCTCTGTGGATAGTTTGTGTCCTTATTTCTTCCCAGACATTAACACACTTCATGGCCTGTGCTAATTTGCTGATTTGTACAATATGGCTCATTGGCCTGATTTGTGCTGCAAATCTAATGCCAGGCTTGTTCTAATAGGAGCCGATTTATCAGATATAGAGGGCTTCCATGTTTAATATAACGTTTAATTCACACATTGCCTCGCATTTGTTAATACAAGTCATAATAACATTTTCCCAACCACACAGCATAAATGTGGCTTAGAGAGCATGACCAAAATATCTGAGGCAATAAAGAGTGTAACATCTCTTCAATCTAATATTACTCTAAATTTCTCCCGAGAAGTAAGATTTTATTGGCACATCTTGGGCATGAAATGTAATGGTAAAGTGACAGTTTGTTACGATTGTATTAAATTTGGTTTATTATTGATATGAGAGGAATAATAGAATAAACAGCAATGTGAAGGTGGACGCAGAATAAATAAGGAAAGACAGAAAGAGAGTTCACAGCTGAAATACAGAAAGATGGAACGAGTAAAACTGTGACTGTGAGAAAAGAGAAACAGTGAGCAGTTACCTGCTCCTGCTGCTGACGAGCCAACTCCATTTGCTGCCTCTGTTTCTCCATCTGTGAGGCAGCGAGCTTCTTCTGTTCGTCGTGGGCAGCCAGAAGCTGCTCTCGCAGGCTGATCAGCTGGGTGATCATTGTGGAGAGCTGATGTTCCTTTTCTGCCAAGCTCTCTGGAGTACCTAGAGAGAGGTGACATAGAGCCAGGTAAGGGGTGGAATAGATAAGCACATGAACATAAATACAAGTATGTGTCACACATACCTGACAGAAATATAAGTACTCAAAAGTTTTAGATACCAGGGTGTAGGCTTTTGCAATAAAACTGCAGAAGGGTCCAGACTGTATACTGCTAAATATAAACAAATGACCACGGTGCACACAACGATCATCATATTGGGCTATTGTAGTGTACACAATATCTAATACAATAGAAAGCACACAGGCAGTAACCAACTGCAGTGAATTCACTGGAAAGTGTTAAGGTCACACACAGCCTGGAGTTGACGGTTTTGCTGTAGCTGGTGTTCACAGCTTTCAGAGGAAGAAAGGAAAGGAATTGTTCCCGGCACACAGACAAAGAGCTGCAGGGAGCTGTCAAACTGAGGTGGCAGCTTGCGTCAAGTATTCCAGGGGTTGTTATAGAGAAAGTGTTAAGAGTTACTGTTTGCGCTGGCCTCGAAACCACACACCTTTTAGATATGGAAGTCACACCAACATATTAGAGCAGAAACATCTGATTTGTCAAAAAAAAGTAACAAAAACAATACTTTGTGAGCCAAGTAGATGTTCTGAATGCACTTTGGAAATAATCTAAGAGACATTTTGATCAACACTGAGCAACCTGTTGTCACTCTTGCAAGTGCATACTGCAAAGCAGTGACAGACCAATAGTCATTCTCTCCTTGCAGCTGCTATAGCAGCTTTCTCTAACGCACACGTGTCCACACTGTGTGCAAGTGGCTCCGCTGCACTGCTCACTCCCTCCGCCTAATCAATGCTAAGTGATCCTACCATTGACTTACACAGCCAACATAATTGCCAGTGAAAGGCTAGACAGTAACTCACCCTCTTCCTACTGCACTCCTGTGTGACAAGCTGATCTGAGGGAACACAAAAACTGATAGAAAACCAGACTGAAGAGACATAGAAAGACAGTCTAAGAGAAAGAGAAGGATAAAAGCATTAAGATCCAGATAACAGTACAGCGAAGTCTGGCCGGCGGCCAGCAGGAGCTGAATTCTTTCCTGGGTGTCTTCCTCTCATCTCTGACCACATCTGTCTTGAGTTTCTCCGAGAGCTCCCAGGGGCCCTCTCCACTCAAACTATTTTAATTTGACTAAACACCTGATTTATTTTATCTCTCCGATGAGGAAAGCCGTTTGTCTTAATAGAGCCTGTCAACCTCCAGAACCCATTCAGGGCAATTTACTGGCAGGCTTGTCTGAACCTCAGTTTGCCTTGCTCTGCCTCCACTGCCTGCTGCCGTGGAAGAGAGCTGCAATTCTCCATTTTTTCACCTAATGAAAAAAAGAAAGAAAAAAAAAACACCTAAAAGCAGCTATTCACTGGGCCTGTGTGCAGTTTCCAAGGCCTAAATTGACTTCTTATTCACCAGACTACACTTGTTGTGAATGGCTTATGTGTAAAATGGATACAATCAGCACCAATTTTATTAACCTGTGGCTGTGTCCATGACGGAGCTGCCTTTTACAGGTCACTCACAAGACACATCAGGCAATGTCACAATACATCACTGCTGTTATTACTGCAGTCAGAAAGAGGAATAGGCATGAACACAGAAAGAGAAAGAAGAAAGGTAGAAATACAGAAAGAGAAGAAAAGCATCATCTGGATGAAGCTTCAGATCACAGACTCAAAACAGCAAAAAGTCAAATACATTGCAACAAGTAAGTGGAATGTACAGCACATAATGTGTATTTGATCTTAGTGGACCTAAATGTAAAGGGCTACGTGTGTTAAGGGTACACAGAAGAATCTGATGGGCTAGCCTGAGTGTGGGGTGCCTCATCCTGCCCAGACACCACAAGAATACTAACACAGGGTTCATTGTTTGGATTCTGAACTGAACTGTGGGAAGCCCAAAGAATCCTCTGTGGTGTAACTTAGGCCATTACAATTTAAATCATAATTATCAACATTTAATTTACAATAATAACAATGCTGAAAGATCAAGAAGAATTAAAAATTATGTGGAGCATGGAAGATATAGTGGAGGAATTTCACTTTAGAGACAGTACACAGCTGAGCAGAAAATCAGACGCATATGTTTTTTTGTTGGCTGGTTAGTGTTAAAATCTCTTTCTTCCTGCTTTAAATTATGGATCAGCTTTAAAATGCAGATAAAACTTTTATTGGGTGGTACAGAAGAGGAGAATCGTGGTCTGTTTCTGACCAGCCCGCTGACAAAAGAGGCCGTTTCCTGCATATTGCATGGCTTTTAACAGCGGTGGGGCTGAGGTCCGCCTGTTAACATGTCTCCTCACATTGCTCTTCCGATGGGAGACAGACAGCTAAGAGATGCCTTGGCGCTACATAAACCCTAGCAGCCAGGCCAGACCTAACATGTTGTGACATCCCCCTGGTAGACAACTGAGGCTCAGTAGGACAATACCAGCCTGACACAGGAAGAGGAGCCTAGGAGTTAGTGGTCAAGCTGCGCTGGAACTTTTCTTGTTTTTCTCAGACCAACTTCACAAATTGTGGATTGACTCAAAGAAGGAGGAGACAGCAAAGCTGTGTTGTACAGTTTCAGCCCATTCAGAATTCACCTTTTGAGATTCCTGCCCCTTTTAAACGTCATAAAGTAGGGCAGACAACATCAACGAGTGACTAAATAAATGATAAGAGAAAAACAAGCAGAGCCATGGTTGCTTAGGGAGGAACGGGGGTATTTGAGCCTTGGGGTCTTTGGATAAAAGGCACTTTGTAGGGGTGCGATTTGTTTTGTCCAATACCCACATTTCCCTCTCTCTTGGCTCCCTCCTCGTTGCTCTAATCAAGCAGTCTCTAATTTGGGTTCCAAGTCCAGTACCGGGGAAAAAGAAGGAGGCTTGTTACTTTGAAGAGTCCCAAGTGAATAACACAGATAAAAGATTCAGGCACAAAAAAAAAGAAGAAAAGTGAGGGAGGGTGAGGGTGAAAAGGGGGAAAATCACAAGGCACCCTATTCTCTCCCCTTCCTTTGGTTAAGACAGCTGAGCCATTATGACCAGATCTGAATTGAGTTTTTTAGCACCCGAGGACTGGAATTTCTTTGTCTCTCTATCAGTTAGCTATTGTGGATGCTTCCATATGCTACAAGCCCATCCTAAGTAAATTAGGACTTGTCTAAATGCTGCAATTGTACCAAGCTGTATCCACACACAAACCGCACATAGCTTGAATGCCATGCGTGCTGAGGCTCTCTGTTTTTGCTCTCTCCTAAAGTGTGTGTGAACGTAGACATGTGTGTCTACAGATGTGTTTTTCACCCTGGTTCAATTGATAAAAGGTACGAGTCTCTGAGTAAATGCACGTGTGTGTGAACACTGCCGTCACCTGATCCTTTGTCTATTCTTTCTGTGAAAAACACAGAGGCCAACTGAGTTACGGCAAACAGTATCTTTTTGTACCTTCTATAGTGTTAAAAATAGGATTTTTATTTGGTCACAGACCTCTGTCAAAAGCCATGACTGCTGCTTTGATTAAAACAAGAAACCCAAATTCTCTATCTTGTTATTAACTTTCCAGTGATCAGAACAGTTCATATTGTGGATCTATATTGGCAGGAAACCTAATATAACAGCAGCTTTCATGGCATTCATTTGATTTTAACTACTATTTGCACACTTGTTCAGCAACGCTACAAGGCCATATGTGTTTCCAGTAATATGGTGTTAATGTGCCGCCATGTCCTACAACCAAGACAATATGAGCAACAGCTGTTTCACCTGGCTTGCTGCCTCTGCTGTGATATAAAGGCTGTTAATCTTGCCAATAAAACCCCATTAACAAGCAGAAGCAGTGACTCACAAGCACGTCATCCTCTAGCAGCAATTACTCTCGGTCCTCAAGCTTACCTGTTATTTGTCTGAACACATAAGCTTGTTCAGTTAAAAAAGTTCCATCCTCTTGGTCTGAAGTAGAATCTTCTCAAAAGTTTAAAACCACTTAAACTGACATCAGCCCAGACATTATTAGCTGCTTACTGCTCTAGTGTGTTACCTGCTCAGCACAGATCTTTAAAAAATTTATTTTCTGATTGGCATGTGGAGAGGAATTAATAAAAGCACTCTTCCTCTGCTTTGATTTTGCTGGTCATGGTGAACACTGATGGAGACTAATATTTTGATGATAGAGAAAGCTTCACTCTTCAGTATAATTATGCTAATGCTCTAGCACTTCACTGACTGCCCATGACACCAGACAAGCGAAATTCGTAAAAGCCAAGTCAGAGGCTCAACCTGAACACATTACTCCACAGGGTATGGCAGTGACCCTTAAATTCACACTGACAATAAAAGATACCTTTGCACAGAAACCTTACATCTGTTCTTTCAGCGATCTAATGCATAATTCTTTGACTTTTATAATACAAAGCAACATACCAGGCATCCAGACACCATGGGAGATCATGCATGTATGCAGGGCAGTATATAAAATCAAAATACAATTACATGAAAACAATAATTGTCTCCCTTTTTTCTATTCATCTTTCATTTCATTTATGTTAAGATATCCACCCTCAGTGCCCTTAAAATACAGACAAAATGCACAGTTGTCAAGGTCCCTCACATATAAAATCCTACCAAACAGCGATGAAGGCAATGGCGTACTGTGTGAATTAGTAGTTAGATGTTATCTCATTCTTTTGAAAGAGTATTTATTCATAGATCTTACACAACTGATGAATAAATCAGAAAGCGCTTGCTTCCTTGGTTTGTGCAATAGAAACTGTTGGTTTTGTTGAATAAGTGTATCAACACTTTGTCTTAGTTTAATCCAGATCACATCAATGAAACAAGAGGAATAACAAGAAGCACAGATAACTGAAAGTTGTATTTACAAGGTCTACATGAACACCTGTGTAGCTGTTAATACCCATTTTATCATTAAATCCAACAACACATCATAGCTGTTTTTATTGCACCTCACACTGACATTGAAACAGCAGAGTGAGCTTTGTTAGCACAGTGAATCTCATTCATTCTGTGAACAGTGTAGCTTAATTAAAGGTTCCAAACTCCAATAAAGGTAGTTCATTGGTACTGGTATGTAAGAAAATGAATGATGAGGATGAATAAAACTATTTTACTTGTCGATCCTTGATATCAAGTCTTTCGGGTGATATCAAGGTGTTTCAGATCATTGAAGAGACACAATATCCAGCATATCCTGGACCTACCCTAGGATCCCCTTCTGGTAGGACATGCTACAAATATCTCAACTAGGAAGTCAATAGCACTGCGCAACATCCTACATGATCCATTAAGATTTTTTTTTTCATTTCTATTCTTTCTTTAGAAGAGGGAGAACGGAGATGTGGATGAAAAAGAACAGGCCAAGAATCATGTTTTGAAGTTACAAGAAAGCAATTGAGAGATATCAGTCACCATTGCATGATAAATTGGACTGGGTTGTGGGAATAGTGACTTTAGAAAGCCTGCTGAACACCTCTATTTGCTAACTGGCATGCTCTTTTATGATGGTCCCTAAGATTCAGAAATACTAATGCTGTCTGTGTCTTATCTGTTCACAGCTAAATAATATGTTGGTTTTCATTTACATCCTTAACACGATCTCAGGTCAGCCCATTCACCTTTCATGGTTGTGAAAATACAATTAGCTTTTGCTGCAGGAAAAAAAAGTTTCCAGTATTTTAGTAGAACATCCTTTCACAAATGTCATAGGTTAATCTTTGTAAAGCCCTGTAAATATTTTACAGTCTCTTCAAATGAAAAAAAAGGGCAGATTTGTTTGCATGCAATGTGTGATATACTGTTGAATATCTTCAAGAGAACAAACTATAGCAGACCACAGAAATATAAACACGGAGGATTCTGTCCTAATAGCACACGTACACATACACATGTGAGCACAGAACTAGCTTCTTTTTTTTTTTACTCCATTGCCACAAGCTAAATTCCTCAATTCATTAGAGGAGAAAAACACACAGTCCAACACTGACATGCATTCATCTGGCAAATGTGGCCTGAGGAATAATGATTTACTGTGGCTCATATTTCACCTGAGTGCACAGGGCAAACAGTTGACTGAAGTGTTGTGGAGAAAATGCTAACTGAGGCATTTTTGACTGGAGCAACAGGACAGATGCTGTTTTGTGCTATTTGTGTCAATGTTTTTAAATGTTTGAGTTGATATAATAAACATAACATACACTGTGTAGTTAAAATACACAAATCATTCGGATACTATCCAAATGTCTGAATTTTTATATGTTTATTTCATATATATATTAAATATTTATATATTTTTTTTCTTTCTTTTTTTCTATATGTTTCTAAAGCTACTCAAGATGGCTGTGCTGTGAAATGTATTTTGTTGTGTGTTCTCATCTGACCATCAATTCATGGAGGCTGGTAAGCATGAAGTAAAATTTTTAAGTAAATAAGCGTGTTTTGAAGCTAATGCGAACGACTCAACAATACGGACTCTGTGTTCACACAGTGGACTCCTTTCTGTCTGTGCAGGAGTGTGGCCACCACAGGTAGGACCAGCATCAAATCAGTCTCAGCTGCCACCCTGCCCTGCCCTCTGCTCTACTCCTAAAGAGCTTCCACTTATCTGCCTGCCACAGGACTGTCTGTGTGCACCCGACCACTGTCATGTAGACACCATTCTCAAATTGATTGTGACAGTGCAAGAGCCCTGATTTTTCTGCTTTGAAATTCAAGCTGCCATTTCAACACGACAGTATGGTGTTGAGTTTTTTTCTTTCTTTCTCTTTTCTTGCACAGATTCCAGGAGAATGAATCCAGCTTGTGTTCCAATTTAGAAACTACACATTTTCGTCTGGTTTGAGTGAATGCTTAAGCAGAGTGTTCGTGCATGTGTGTGTGCATGAAATTTTTTCTTTTTCTTTTGAGTAGGGTTCGAGCAGGGGGGGCTTGGGTGTCTAGAACTGCCACAGAGGAGGGAAACTTAAACAGCTCTGTTGAGTATGAAGCTTAAAGACCATGCACAGAGCAAACATGCAACAGAAAGGATATTTATTTGCTTCAGGACACTGTATTTGTGTATGTTCGTGTACTTGTATATTTTTCACATAGCATACGTATTACTATAAATGTCCTACTGTACTGCATCAAGTGGAAAGGAAAAAGATTCTCTGAAGTATATAATTATAAATGTAAAGTCTAAGTATCTACATCTGAAGTCTTTATCTCGGTCTAGTTTTTCTCTTGCACTCCTTCCACCTTGCCTTCTATTATCTGCTACTTTGTGTGGTTTGGAGCCCTTCCAACCAGCCTCCTTTTCTTGCGCTGTGGTTTTGTTCAGGAGATTTCATCGTTCCTGCAGATTGACAGCTAAGCTCAGGTATGAAAACAAACAGTTAGCTCTGGAATTGACGGGTGAAAAGAAATCCGCCACTAATGCTCCCTCAGAAACTCTCCTTTTCGCTTGCACCAACTGATACTAAGCCCTAACAGCATACAGATGGAGATTTGAAGTCATTAACCCTTAATAACACCATCCTACATGTCTGGCTTAAGATCACCACCTTTATTGGATTATGTTATGTTTCTACAGACTCTAAATTAAAACCTAAAACAAGACATTATGCAGCCAAACACCCACACGACAATAAGCTGTAATTATAGATGTGTCATCTGTAAGAGGTAAATGGTTGGGTTAGCAGACCCTGAAAAGCAAATCTCTGATGCTGTTGATACTATTGTTTTGTTTTGTTTGTTTATTGTACAGTGTGTTCACTTCAACAGAATAAAGTATTCAGGGCATGTTTGAACACAACTGCCGTAAAAGAATGTCTCTCTTTTCATGGGTAAACCCTCAGGTAAAATTCTGTCACACCGATCGATTTTCATTTTATATTTGTTTTCTAAGAACGGGACAAAAAGTTATTTCCACACCAGTCAGATTCGACAACTTGCGTCTGCAATTACACAGTTACTTGGCTTTCAAGGTTTTCATTGTACAATGTCAAAAGGAAGGCTAAAAGGTGAGCAGTATAATTTGTGATCTCCATAGGATATACAAGGCCGCTCAGCCAGTAGGTATTCTATTCTTTATCTGCGCGTCAGATTTTATTGCACACTATCTTTCATTTATTTGAAACCAGCAGACATGTTTGCCTTTTGTCCTCATTTTAACCTAACAATTAATGGAAACTCAGATTCATCGTAACACTTTAGATCTTAATCATAAGGTGTTTTCTGCTTGGTACCTTTGTTTGTGTTTTAATTAGTCAGACCTTGTGCATCTTCAACCCTCGGCTTCTTTTTAATTGCCTGTATTTACATCAGGCAGACATCAAACGCAGAGAGGGAGACATTTGTAAGGGTGAGCACAAAGAAGCCCTTTGAAATGTCTACAGTCATATGAAATGGCATGCTAATTAAAAATCTAAGGCTGCCTCTGTGATAGGAGAAGCATTTATATTTGTAACTGTGGTGTATAGACTGTCTCCATAACTCATCAACACACATAGGCCATAGTGTTTATTATCAGGCTCCCTACCTGTTTACAGACCACCAAGTAACCTTCCCGTTCCCATTCATCAAACAGAAGAAATGCCCTGCCTGTAATTTAGCACACCCGATTTCAAAAGGCTAAATCATTTTAAACATTTTACCTCATGCACTTTGATCTACACTGACACACAGTACACTAGGGCAGATACAATGAATCTAGTTTACCAAGCAATCATTCATCTTGCAGTTCATTAAGGTTATTGCCAATGAATATAATTATTAGAACATTCAAGATCCGTTTTTCCTTCCCTGTGGAAGTGGAGTATTCGATAATTAAAACAAAATGCTAGTTTTGCGTATGTGCCATCCATGCAAGTAATAATTCAACCAATGATATGGTGAATTCCTTTCATGTTTGTGAACTATCTTCATTGAACATTAAAGAGTCTATATTACGCTCATGTTAGTGATTTTAGTTTGGGGATCTACTGGAAAAAAGTATACATGTGGTGATGTTCCAGAAACATACTCATTTTTTTCATTACAACTGTACATAAATGCAGCACCTTGTGTCACCTTCTGCCTGAAAAGTTTAAACTCTTGTCTTTTTAGGGCTCAGCTCCAAGATGGTCCAGTATGCTCTGATTGATAAGCTTATTGGATGAAAATGGCTGGATGTAAGAATGATGCTCAATCTTTTTGTGATGTTTGTAAAACTAGCCTTTTTGTGAGGCTTTACGCAAACATGTTTCAATGAGATGTCACTCAGTGAAAGAAGAAAAGCCTGGACTACAAACAAGGCAATTCAGTAACTGTTTTCTGTGAGATAAAAGCTACCTTTGGTGTGGTCTTCAGGCTTTGTTCTGCAGACCTTTTACATGAACATAAAGCTAAATACCACTGTAAAGGTAAGGGGGGAAACCCAGATAGGGTATTATGACCTCTTAAATTAAAACAATAATGTAATACTGGGGGAAAAAAAACATATAACTTGCATCATTTAGATGGTTTCCAAAAAACATTAAAACAAGACACAAAAAGTTCTCTGATGAAGTGCGGGAGCCATTGGCAGCTCTGTGTTATCAGCCAGCTGGTATTGTGCTTTCCTGTGCTTTATAAACACACTCGCTTTCCTGTGCTTTATAAACACACTCGCTTTCAGTAACAGTCAGTGCTAAGGACTAAGCAGCAGCCCTGCCCATCTTTAGTCCACCTTCACCCTGTCATAAACAGAGATTTTGGGGGAGTGCTGAGTTGTGCTTTGCTGTTGTGCGCTGGATACGCTGTGCAGGGCGTTCTCTGTCAGAGTCGAGACATTCCACTCAAACGCAAGCTCACTGAGGAGAGTGCTGTGCACGTCTCCACACTGTCTCCTCTCCTATCTGAGCGGCTTCTCTTCTTTCAGCCCAGCCATGCTCTGTTTACATCAAGCACACTTAAAGTTCAACAATTGCCAGAGCAGCATGAATGCTCTGCATGTGCCGGAGCTGAGTAACAGAGCTCTAGGACGTCTGAAGGGACAACAACAATAAGGCACTGACAAGCACAGAGAGCCTCAGAATATGTCTAAACGGGCTGGAATTTGAAAGAAAAGCACTTTGGATGGAGTTGGGCATTCCAACAAAAGATAAGGGAGGAGAGACATGAATGAGGAGGGCAGCCAAAGGCCTTTGTTTTATTTCAAAGTACAAGGCATTTTCTGATAATTCAGTACATATATTATGTAAGTCTGATGGGAGTCAGGAGCTTTCTAAGATGGCTCAGTGTTATTTGTGAGACAAATCTGCTTGGTTCAGATGCAATCTCGGTATTCTTACCTTTTACTTCTGCCAGCAGTTCACTGGTGTTGAGCCTCTCCATCTTCTCTTTCCAGTCTTTAGAAAGAAGTTTTTCCATACATGATGAATCTAAAAAAGACAAAAAGGACATATTAATTCATTTTCAGCTTTAGTCATATTTTTCTTTGCATAATACTGTGTATGGAATATGGCTTCTTTTCGATAGTTCGGCAGATGTAATAAATCAATTCACTTAAATGAAAAGTCAGTGAATCAGATGAAAGAGAGGCATTTTATTTGATGGCGAACATTAAAAAAGACTCGGCCTGACAGCTGAGAAATGAGCTAAGGGTGGAGTGACGAGAGAAGACAGCACTGTGACGATAACATAAGGGCAGAGACACACATTAAGTGGGAGGCAGGGAGTGAGACTGGGCACGTCCAAATGTTCACATAGCTGCCAATGATGAAAACAATTAACATTTGTCCAGCAGACAATGAATCAGAGGAGGAATGGCTGCAATCTGCCATGCTGTCGCTGGTGTAGCTGATAAAGAACATACTGGGCTGGCTGACCCAGGCCTCCACCATCTCTAGCCTGCACAGGGTTCAGCCTGTTCTAATCAAATACCAGCAGCACAAGTAAGCCTCCAAAACTCCACCTTGAGTCGCTCCTTTAACAAACTGCTTCAGTCTGACAAAAAGCAAGTGAAAAGCTAAGTGCTGTAAGCTTGTTCCTGTTAAGATTTTTTTTTTTCTTAAGTGGTAGTCCTTTCTCATATCGGATGACTATCTAATGATTGTCCTCAGGTTTTATATATTGTCTGAGGATGACATAATCAATAAAAGTTGTTTCTCAAGATTGGACATGAAATCCAAAACCGCAGCAAACAGAAATTACTACCACAAAGCCCTGGGGCACCATAATGAGCTGTTGACCACATATCTAACAGGGGTTCATTTATGAGCCTTTTTCTTCCAACAGGAAGACACAATTCATAAACAAGATGTTTAAAAAAAATACCACACAGGAGGTCTTTCTCAGTTTGGTCTCGCTGTAAAGTGCTTTTTGTTGTAGTGTTTTCTAGGTTGCACAAAATTTTAAACAGAAACAGGGAAGAAAGTTTAAGAATGCCCTGTCAAATGCAACATTCTGGCCGTTATCAGCTTTGACATCAAACACAGAGGAGATTTATACAGTTGAGGATGTATACAAGTGTTGTTTCCTTTTATCCATCTGTTACATCTCTTGCCCACTTTCACAAACCAAACACCATTGCTCCTTCTGCCAAACACACTGACTTCAGACGAACAGGGAGTAACATGGGGTCAGTAGTTCTCGTGGCCTTGTTTAAGGATGGCTTTCAGGGAGATCAAGCAGAGTCACCATTTTGTTTGATTGTCCACTTCCTCCAGTGCGATGGGGGTCGACAGGACATCTTCAGCTCAGGGTCATTATAACATTACTTCTGCTTTATTGACTTTCCAATTCCCAACTCAGTTTGTCCCCTTGACCCTAAAAGAGGAAGGGAGAAAAAAGCTGTGTGCTCTGTGTGTGTTGGTGTGTGTTAACTCCCTGCGTGGCACAAAGATCACAGATCTTAAAACAGGGGTTAAGGGCAGGGGGAGTAGCAAAGCTCAGCTCTTCTTCCCTGCCTCGCACCCCTGGATGAGACAGCTTCCTCCCTTAGAACAACAAACTCACTCCAAATCAGAATCCTAACACACACAGGGCACCGGCGCTTGACATTTTTTCCTTTCAACCAAAGAAAAGTCTGATTTTAAAAGTGCTGAAAAGGGGAATTAGACAAACACATTGAACATATTTTTTTTATGCACACATATGCTCCCTCTTACAAACACGCACACATATGCACGCACACTTTCATAACAGATGCTCGTCCAGCACTTGATCATTAAGGAATGCACCAACAGTTGGAGATAATGCGGTGCCAGCTTCCATTCTACTCCAGTCCTCCCCCTCCCTTCCACCTCCCTCCCAAGAGAGCCGCCGCTCCCTCACTTCTCCATCCCCTCTGCTGGGCCAGACACGACCTGCCAAGTCCTCCAGAACGAGAGACTACAGCTGGAATGCACTGCTGTCCTCCCTGAGCTTCCACCTGGGAGAGGTGAATAATGACCTGGATTAGTCTATAAAATAACTCTAAAACGCCTTTCAGTGTTCGAACAGTGTGGACACAACAGGCAACCAAAAATGGGTTTGGTGAAAAGAGAGCAACTTGTGCGCAGGCGTATTTGGAAAAAAAAAAAAAAAAAAAAATGTAAATGCGTCGGATGTCTGGCTTTTTTCAAAGCAGCCTTCCACAGCCTATTTTCTTCAAGAATTTAGATTAATAGGGGAGAATGCTATTTCAGTTTTTAAAATACATGTCTCTGTTCTCAGGAGAAATCAAAAATGCTAATGGAAACACTGGTCAGTATCAATATACTAATTACTGTCAGCTTCAGACAGAGAATGTTGAAAATTGATACACACTGCATTGGACATAAAACAACAGATTATTTGGGGAAAAATGTTCACACTTGACTCCTGAGTTTTGTGAAATTGAGTGTAAAAGCAATTTATGACAACTAGTGGTGAACTTTCAAGTTTTGGTGTAAAGTTTGCCACTCTTGTCCTTTCAAAGTAGGACATCGCATTCTGGGGAATTAGCTTAAACAAGAGAAGAGTCCAGTAAGTTTATTTTTATTTTCCTGCGGGGGCTATTAAATCTCTCACACCCCCACCCCTTCCATTTTTTTCCTCCCCCTCTTGAGATAAAATGCTCTGTGGCTGGGGAGTAGGCCATTCAGCTGGGAAGAGAATGGAATGAAAACAATAGCCCTTATCAGGCTCTTATTTACATTTTCCCAGCGTCCCTGCAGTAGACAGCTTGGCTTGTCACCAAGCCCAGATCGCCCCACTGGACTAGGACCAACTTCCTCCAGCCCCACTGATTCCAATGGTCCCTATGGACCCTTGCCTGGCACAGACCCCCCTCCACTCTGCAGCTAGCAGAGATAGCAACATACAATACAAAACTACTGGAGTGTGTGTCCAAGATGTTTTCCCATTGAGAGAAGAATGACTTCTGGACTACTAAGCTCATCTGAGTCTTATTGTCTCCTCTCTGGGGCTGGTGCTATGGAACTGGAAAAATGCC
Source organism: Odontesthes bonariensis (assembly GCF_027942865.1). Classification (NCBI taxonomy): domain Eukaryota; kingdom Metazoa; phylum Chordata; class Actinopteri; order Atheriniformes; family Atherinopsidae; genus Odontesthes; species Odontesthes bonariensis. The sequence continues at coordinate 21,337,931 of NC_134506.1, read as the reverse complement.
CTTAACCTTTTCTTGATTTTTTAAAATGTTTTTTTTCTTTTTTTGAGAGTTTTCAAATGGCACACAGAAGAAAGTGACTAGTCATTACTGTTTTAATACTGCCAAATTCAGTCTGTTTTTCTCTTATCAGGGCTGTCATCTCTAGTGTACAGCTTTCTTATGCAGGTATTCTGTGATCTTATTAATGTAGGTGAACAAGCGCAGGAACTGAGACACCTAAACCTGAGATGAGTTGGCAAGATTAGACTATTTCTTTTTTTCCTTTTCCACTGTATTAAAAACAAAGCTAATGATCCTCATAAATCTCAACAAAGGAATGTTTCTAAGTTGATATGTGACATAAACAAAACCTTCAGCACCTGGCAGCCTGCGGTGCCAGAATATCATGTTGAGCATAAACCATAGGAGGGAAACTACAGTCAGAGACAGGTTATGACTATCTGTCCTGACACCGACTGACTCCCTGACAGTTTTGAAGAAAAATAGTGTTTTTGTCTGTCATTGTCTGTCTTATTCAGCATCCTCCCACAGTTTTTTTCTCTTTGGCAAAAACTAATAATCTGACTTTTGGTTTTCATTGTTCTGATTGCAAATGCTTTTATTAAATTCAATCAATTCCATCAATATCTGCAATTGGGAAGTAAAGTTAGGGTAAAGTAATTTGCTTATTTCTATTTCTATTGCTGAAATCACAGTGTTATACCAAATTGAAAAATGAATGCAGCCCCAAACAAATCTCATTTAGTTTCTTTAGAATTGGAGTGGGCAGCAGTAAAGCAGATCTTAAAAGTTCATGATGCACTAATTTAACAATGACTGTCCAGACAGAAGTGGAATTCTAAATTGGATGTGTATGTTAAAGCCAGCAAATAATCAACAGCAACTTTGGCAACTTCACTTTAACTTAGCAATGTTTTCAATCTGTTATAGGTTTACTAAATTTGTTGATGGAACACAACACGCTATCAGGTTTCGGAGGACCATGACCACCTCAAAGCACAAAAATGGTTTGTTGCAACATGCAGCAGCGGGTGTTTTATTACCCCGGGTTGTCAGCGATGAAAACGTTTTAACTGCTTGCCACAATCTGAACCTCTCTGTGTGCCCTATTCTCCCAGGAGACAGATGATACTTGTGTTTGAGTGTTTGTTGTGTTGAAAAGCCACTGGCAGAGAAAAGAGGGCCATCTGAGAGAGTCAATTTTTGCTATAAGTCATGGATAAAAAACTAAGAGACCTCCACTTTAGCATTGGTCTTGTACAGTATATCAGTTGTCTCAGCCTCAAGGGGAAATGTGTAATTACCAAATCAATGATCAGCTGATGCCGACCATATAAATAATTTCCTTCAGATAATGCAGAGGATCAGACAGCGAGACAAATAGGCGTACAATTTGTATTTGCAGTGGAGGGCAGAGGAACTTCGAAAAGAGGGTATACACAGAGAGTCTAAATAAGAGAATAGGGAATATTTTCTGACATTTGACATATCCAGTTATAGTTAACTGAAACAACCAGGACACAGAAAGAAGTGGGTTTCTGAAAGATCCGTGACCTGGAAAAAACAAGCTAAGGAGTGTACATGTAAAATAAGAGGAAGTTTCTCTGGAAAATTAGAACAGCCATTCAAAAACCAGAAATCTATGATTGTAGCGATTGTTAGTTTATTCTTGATATTTCATCAAGGTAAAGGGCCGAATAAATTGACATAAATGATATCCTCTGTTGCTTAAAAGAGGATTTGACGAACTTCTTTATGTTGCCAGTATAATATAATATAAGGGGAATTGAATAAAATAATCAAGGAGAACTTCATGAGTTTTTTTTCTAAAAGCTGTTAAATTCCTGACATTTTTTACATTCACCGTTATATCTTTGAGGCATAAATCCTTAGATGTACAACTGTCAGAATCTCAGACTAACAATGGCAAGTTAACTTCTAATTTCTCATCCCCACTGCACTGCACGGGAAACAAATCAAAAGTCGAGATTTTTAAAAAAGAAAATGACTGTGACACACTCCAAGAAGTCCTTTGAATATCTTAATCACAGGCACACTAAAAACAAGACCCCATCATCAAACCAAATAAAACATAATAATTACAAGAGGCAGGCAGGGAAGTGAAACCCAGAGAGAAAACATGTTTTTGTCATTCAGCCGGTAGTCCCTGAGACAACAGCTGTTGGATGCTGCAAATACTCCTGAAGTCTCCATAATCATGCTGTTATTGAAGTGAGGACAAAAAGGGCACTAATTGCAAGGGAGCAATCGGAACGCAATAGGTTACACACCCGGGTGATGCTGCACAATGCAAACTCTGAAGAGGCAGCTTGGGGGGGGGGGGGGGGGGGGCATTCTGAGCACAACACACCGTTGTCGCTCAATTTCAGGCAATTACCTTTCCTCGTTGTCAACAGTTGCAATAACCTCTACCATTTCCAGAGGACTCTTTGGTGCAGTTAAATAATTCCAGCTTTTTAAAATATAATTACTGGTGATGGTATGCATAAATAAAGAGGTCCAGTTCTTTGCATCAGAACTGTCAGTGTACTGCAGAACACCTGCACCTCGTGGTGGGCTTTCTTTAACTGACACCTAATTATTATTCCACTTGGTGAACATCTCTGTTAGTCACCTTTAGACTATCCTTTTTGGTCATGTAAACAGTTACTATAAATATACTGTAGGTCATCTAAATAAGATGAGCTTCATATGAGAGAAAACATATTTCTGTTTCAGTGCTTCCATCTTCTCCCAACTTCTGGTTCTGCCTTCCTTTCAGTCTCTTAAATCCCTGCCAAAATCAGCTGTTAGTCTCTAAAACGTAATGGGTCAGCAGAAGATTTTTTTTCTAAGTCAAAGGTCTTTTCACGAACAGGCTTTTGAGGCTTTGGAAAAGCTTTAATGAGGGCCGACATGGGATTAACAGTTAAATACAAAGTACTTTTCAGTTTAAACACTACTTCCGACTTTTTCATTGATGTTTGTAAACATTTGCTAGCAGCAAATTTAAATCCATTTCCACTTTCTATCGTGTGGAAAGTTTCAGAGTTAAAGGCAAAGTGGAATCAAAGAGTTTGACACATGCGAGCACAGGTCAAAACTACTACAAACTGTGAATTTGAGTAAACAGAAACCATCTGCAGGTAACTTTCTGAGCCCTTTAGTGCTTGCCTTAAGAAGCAAAATACACTTGCCTCTGTGTAGAGGAGCCTCTCCCCTATCCCGCATCTATATCTGCACTGACCAACATGTTAATCCCACAGAACTGACCTGCCCATTCTGAGGAACCATCTACACACAGCAACCTGACCTTTCTAAATAGGACACGTGTCTATCAAGCATATATGAATTAAGCAGCCCCGAGAGGCTTCACCTTCTGAGCTGAGCAGCATGTGACCTCTCCCAATCCATTTTACTGCGGCACTCTGTGGCAATCAGGCTTGAATTATTAAAGTGAGCAGTGAGCAATGATCAATTCATTGCGGCCCTTGCTCGCAGGCTGCCCGGCCGTACTTCAGCAGAAATGACATTGAGAACACTTCAGTATGCTTCCAGACAATGCACATAAATGTGAAATATGACAGACCAAATATGTCAATAATCATAACTGTACAGACTGAGGCCATGTCCAGGCTAATCCCACTGAAATGCTGTTAGATGACAATGAAGTGACCAGGTTTCAGGTTTTGATTCCTTACAAGTGCTTTCTTGAGAGAAAAAGAGGTTCCGGGGTATATGATAATACTGTATGTTAAGAGGTGCTGTATGTTAAACCGTATCGTATTGGTGCTCATAATGAATATTCTGCGCATATTTTTGTCATTTCTTGGAAGAAAGCCCCCAAAGACTTGTAGTCATATCGCAGCCTGAACTGCTTCTCATCTTCACAAGTTATACGGTGAAAAACAAAAGCAAAGACATTTGAAAAGGAACCTGGAAATAGGAGAACAGCGAGGGGAAAAAAGAAATCCAATCAAAACTTTGCAAGGAGGAGATGAGGAGCCAAGATAAACCAGTACTCAGAACCCCCAAAACTGCAATCTCCCCTTAAGCCGGAGAGTGGCAGCTGGCAGAACAGCTGGTGAATAGGATTAATGTCAGAAGAATGAAATAAAACTCAACATATGTCCGAGCCTGAGGTGTTGGGACTGTGCGTGATTGTGCCCCCGATGGATGCCATGTGTGCAGCTGGAAGAAGCTGCTGTGCTGCTCTGCTTTCTACCCCACAAGGTCACTTCTAAGAACTACGACCATTAAATGCTTGGAAAGCAAAATTAACTTTTCATTCTCTCTTCGCTCTCTTCCTTTGCTTTTAAGTCTTTATTCAGACAGCAGAGGGAGTCTTTTGAACATTGTTATCAATACAAAATTCAGAGAATCAAACAACTGCAACTTTTATTCAACCAAAGAAGAACATATAAGGCATGTGAAAAGATTCAGACAAGGCCAAAATTTAGTGGAGATTTTATATAACTGGATTGCAAAATAACTTGTCAAAATCCTATTCGCTTTTTCATACTATTTAAGCCTTTCATCCTAAATGTAACATATAAACATATATATATATATATACTATGTTATCTATTATGTTTTTTTTAACATGACAACTACAGTGAAAAAAAAGAGACTACTTCTGGAATCTAAACCGATGCTGATGAGAGGATCAGTACAGGATGAAGATTACGAGGAGAGATATGGAGACTTGATTTCAATTTATAATTTCCATTTGATGTTGGCAATCATTACGGTCCACACACTGTAATAAATTATAATAATTCCGCACAAAAATTTAATTACTGGGTACCTTGCATTGGGGAGATTTTTTTGGGGGTACCCAGCAATTTAACTGTCAGACATAAACTATTCTGCTAATCAATGCTGAAAAACATTCACATTTATTCATCTATGTTAAATTAATAGACGTGTGAGGAAAACGAGGAGCACAGTTATCGTGGCAGTTCAGTGTGATTTAGTAAATTAATGGGTGTCTGACTCCACAAGGACAAAAAGAGACTAATAGGATCCACATGAATGGTTTACAGTTAGCAGTGAAGGGTTAGGGTGTCTGGTATAGCCCCTAACTTTATCTCAGGAACACTGGACATTAATGTTGCGAAATACATACATATATGTATATATATATACACATATATATATGTGTGTAAGACATTGTGTATTTAGTAATACGCAGTACTGTGAATGTGTTGGATATTTCTACAGTGTGTATGCTTGTGTGTGTGTGTGTGTGTGTGTGACTATCCTCTAACTGTACATTCTCATTAAACGACAGTTTTTGGTTGGAAAAACTGATGCTTTTTCCTCATAATTACAGTTGTTTATTGAATCAGTTTTGTTTACTAAAATGCACAAATTCAAAAAGCACACATGCTGTTCATTGGACCGTAAGAAAAAAGGTCAATATTTTTAGATTACAGTAATTGCTCTCTGAGGAAGAAAAGGAGATAGATGCACCCACCAAAAAATAGTCTATTTTAGTGTTCAATAGCTGCACCAATTAGTCAGGATCTGTGTATTTGTATTCATCTTATCAAATTCAGAATTTTTACAATTTTATCAACACATTTAATAACAAAATACAACAAAAATTTAAGAAATAGTGTTGGTTCACTGTACAGTTATGACTCTTGCCTCAGTACTTGATAAAGAAATCATGTAGTTGCCATAGCACATCTAAAGGTTAAGCATTCCAAATTTAAGAAAGTCCCCATTCCTTTGCCCTCAGCTAAGTGTCTCAATGTGCTGTTGTTCAAGTTCGGCAACAATAGACGCTGTATTTTTCTTTTCAGTCAGCCCATTCCCTTCCTGTGGGATACAGAGCCATACGGACTGCAACCTGCTGGGCAAAGATGGAGAAATTTGCCTCTCATGAGCGACTGAGCTTATTGGTCCAGGTCACAACAGGGAAGCTAACAACAGGCTTATAGCACTGGCTTTGTTGAGTAAAGTGCCACCCATCCAGAAATAATATGACAAAGAAGAAGCTAGGAGATGATCGCTGCAGTAAACAGTACATATAGTTTATGCACTATATCAGTCTAATGCTGTATTTTCTGTTATATGAGATTCAGGAAGTCTCCAAAAAACTATTAATCCTAATTTTAGATATTAACATGAACTTATTGACTGACATCCATGACAAGCACTTGTTCATCTAGCATCATATGAATTTTTAAATGGCGTCTCAATGCAGTCTTAAAAATTACACAAGATGATGATATGAATCCATTCACTATCATCATTGGCACTCATGTTTTGCAATGCAATAAAACACAGTTCCTTTCATTTATTTTGACATTTCATCACACCTTCTCATGCATGTAATATTATTGGATAAGGACAGGAAAAGGCATTGAGTGGGACAAAACGTGTGTTTTACTGCTGATTAAATAGTCTCTTTGTTCATGAGCCTGTTCATCAAAGTTTGCTGTTAAGATGGGAAAAAAACAATGCAGATATGTTAATAAGCTTCATTTAGGCAACTTGTCATGTTTGGTTGCGTCAAGGCGGATCTCTTTTCTGGATGGCTGACGTATCTCTGACTTACGGAGAAAGCCTGAAATCTGCTCTGAAATCATTAGCAGGCCACAGAGGCTGTCTGTGCCCAGGGTGTGTGTTACACTCACACTATTTTGATCCTTGGTCAGATGACACCGGTTCTTTTGTCAAGTTATGTGTGCAGAATGTTTGGGAGCTGAATGCCAAAGCTAGGACAGTGATACTTAACTGCCATACAAGTTTCCCAGTGTAACACTACTGCAGGCATTAGAGTACACACACACACACACACACACAGCAGGACACATGTGCCTTCACTCTGCCCCACATCCCGCTGTGGAGCAGCCCCCATTCTTCCTATTTCTGACTGCTTCAGCAACCCCTACTCCAATGACTGTTTGCAGTTTGTCTGCATATGACCCTCTTCATGTTTTTTTATAACTGCAAAACAAGGCTGTTATCTCCCACTTGTAGCCTACATGGCCTAGTGACAAATATAGTAGCATTAATGGCTTCTGCCTTCTTACATGTCAGCACTGCACCCTCTCCATGTCTCTCTGAAAACTGTGCAGTCACATAAAACAGTCAGGCCATCATAAACTACTGCTAATTTTACCATTGAGTTATTCACATGCAGCAAATGGGGTTATCTATTGTTTTCTTTTGACAACAAAAAAATTCTAATATATATACTACAAATGCAATAATGCCACTGATGGTGTTTCTGTGTAGCTCATTATGAATGCAGTTAATGAGCCATACCTACAGCCTGTGTGTGGGTGTGTGAATATGTAAAGACAAATAAAGCTCTGTGCAACTCTGGCCGTGATTTGTCTCTTAGAGACACCCGTTTCCTCCTATCAAGGGGTTCCTGTGCAGCTAGTATGCCAGGATCACAATGGGAGTTTTGTGCGGCCTGGGCGCAGGGGGACACACTGAACAGCTGAAACCCAGGGAAGATGGCCCCTGGAATGCTCCACAGCAGTTGCTACTGTTGACTAATCGGAATATGAGAACTAGGGAAGGTGATCTTGAATGCAAAGAATGGCACATTGAAGAAGCAGCTGCTTGTTTTGTCATCTGAATGACCAAGACAGCAGAAAGGGTTCCCGTTTTGAAGGGGCAACAAAATCTATATCTTAGCTTGTGTAAAGTGAAACCTGTGTTGGCCCTATGGGGACAAGCCTGTGTTATGTGAGGGCTCTGTTTTGGAACAGATAGTAAATACATAATTCAGCAGTGTACCAGGCTCTTTGGGCTGACTATTCCCCTCATGCAGGCACTCCATTTAGCAGTGGGCTCTGATCTCAGCCTGGCAGCAGAGCAACTTTGCCAGTGGAGAGCAAGAAAGGGTGGGAGAGAAAATTCATAGGAGGAAGGAAAATTTTGATCTGGGCCAGATAAGGGTTGACAATATGATAAAGTAGAAGACTGGGGAAAAAAAATTACAGGAGGAGAGGCGGGACAAGGGGAAAAGCAAAAACCAGAGAAGAAGGATAAGGATTAGAAGAAAGAATAGGAAAGAGTGAGAGGCCGTGTGTTGGTTTTGTGAAAGTTCACGTCAGTCTGGCATGCTGCCTTCGGCATACAGCCGAAAAATCTATTTAACGTCTGCTTCATTGGGTGACAAGAGGGTTGATTGGCAGAGAGCAGAGAGCCACTTTTGATCATGTGTCCTAACAAGCGATTCCAGCTCATGTCTCTTCAGCCTGAACAGATCTACATTACCTATTCAAACAAAAGTGACAGACCGGAGCACTGCTCCACTGAGCTGCTCCACCACAGGCCAAGAGCAAACACACAGACATGCTCATACACACACACACACACACAGAGGAAGACCCCCACTGACACGTATGCAAGCGTGAACACACACACACAGACACAGAGAAATACTGGCCATTTGATCAAATAGATTATCAAGATAAAGAGCATGCTGAAATTTGTTGACAGAAACAACAGATTATCAAAGGTTGTTGGGACATAGCACACAGGGGAGATGCTTGACATATGTTTGGCGTGTGTAAAAGTTCTGACAGGAAGGTCCTGGCCTTATCCTGTCTGGAAGGGTGCTTCAGTCAGATGCAGCGTAGAGCGATGTGTGAAGAATGCCTCAAAGTCGGCAGCCAAGGCAACTGGATTTCCAGTCCTTATTGCATATGCATGGAGTCAGAGGCTCATGCTCAGATCATTATAACAAAGATTCCTATTAATTAGGTGGGATAAAGCAGAACCAGATGACATGGCAGCTGGGATGAGACGAGGGGAGAAGGGCGGGAACTAAAAGAGGAGGGAGAGAGTGCATCAATCTGTTTTGGGGGCAGGGAAGGTATTTTTTTGTAAAAGTATAATCCAGATTATACACTCGATAATCAACCTTAAGAAAACCTATCAAAATCTCTTTATTGCTGCATTTAAAGTAAATTAAAGTACAAAAATAAATGCGTTGACACTATCAACACCTGCAGCCAATTTCCAGACAGCCTCCTCATAGAGTCAGCAGGAGCTGTGACACTGACAGGGAACAGTGTTACAACAGAGTCAAGAGTTCATCAGTGCTAATCAGACCACAGGCTTAGAGCTGATCCTATTCTCTTCCGAACCTTTCACCCATCCCTGAATCTCATTACATGGCATGTTGTAATAGCAGATAATGACCTGGGTCTACTCACACAATGCAGATCACTCCCCCACACTCAACCTACTGCACAGTCATTATACAGTGATAATACACAGCCTCACCAGGGGGATTACACTTACAAATAGAGAAGAGGGAGAGGAACACAGGTCTAAGTGGTAACGTGGAACTACATACAATTCACATGTATCACCCTGTGCCCGAAAACAATTAGTATGGTGGCAAACTGAGCTGCTTTCTGTAACAAGTAATGGTTAGGTGACCTGCCGCTGTAATAGGAGAAGTCTTTTCTCAGGAGCCATTAAATATCTTTCTCTCTGAGATTAAAAAGTGGCTGCAGTTTGCCTGGTGGTATGGCTCCCCTTTGCTGAGTTAATTAGCCATGACTCTGTCAAAGAGCTCCAGGTGTTGATTATTCTGTTGGAGCACCAACTCTAGCCACTATACCTTGTCTAAAATAGGATAGAAGTGTAAAAATTAAAAGCTCCTTTTTGTGTGCTTTTTCTTGTACTTATGTCTTGACATATTTTACCATCTCAGTGTCTGTGCTTGCCATTCTTTTCTAGAATTGAAGTTGGCAAAAAAAAGAGGCATAGATATTTACTGATTATACTGTAGCTAAAGATCATATGTAAAAAGTCACTGTTTTCTCAGCATCCTTGGAACTGAGCCAGTTCACTGTCGACATTGTTTCTATGGTAGTCAAAGTAGACAATGTGAAAGGTTCATTTGAATAACAAGAGGCCAGAACATTTATTTAACTCTTTAATTTAAGAACATTCGTCCATCCATTTTCTACACCCGCTTAATCCAATTTAGTGTCGCGGGGGGGGGGGGCTGAAGCCTATACCAGCTGTCATTGGGAGAGAGGCAGGGTACACCCTGGACAGGTCGCCAGTCCATCACAGGCCCACACAAATGAGACAAACGACCGTGCACGCTCACACTCACTCATCGGGACAATTTAGAGACACCAATTAACCTAACAAGCATGTTTTTTAGATGGTGGGAGGAAACTGGAGTACCTGGAGAGAACCCACACATACACGGGGAGAACATGCAATCTCCACACAGAAAGGCCCCAGCCGGGAATCAAACCTGGAACCCTCTTGCTGTGAGGTGACAGTGCTAACCACCACATCACCGTTCAGCCCATTTAAGAACATATTCACTCATATCGTAAAAAAGATCTGACAGAAACTACCCCCCGCCAAAAAAACAAATAAAATACACACACACAAGCACAAACACTACAAAACTTGTGAAACTTTCAGTCCTGGGTGTGCTGGCAAGTCAGTACTAAGCTCAGGAAAATCCCTAAAAGCTGCGACAGGAGGCTAAAACCCAATTATATGTCCTTGTCTTGGGGACGATCATAAAGACTCAACACACAAGTATTTCTGTGTTGACTTGCACAGTATTGATTCATACTTTAGTGCATTATATAAAACTGTTCTAATTGCACGTGAATCAAAGCAAGGTCACCTTGGGTTTTTATAATGGTGGCTATTTTTCTTTTTACCCTTATACATAATACTGACATTTTTAACTCTTGACAAGTGCTGTCTGGAGACTTATCCATAAGTAATGCATTTACAATACCAAGTAAATAAACATGGGGCACAATCGTTAGCCCTGCTGGCAACTGGGCCTAATAGAGCTTTTACAGCAAAGGTGACTATTCAGCTAAATGCAGTGCTCACTGCTGGTAGGACATTTTCATTCATTAGCACAGTCACAAGCACTTAAAGCACTTTAAGGACCAGAGATGGAGAGTAAGGGTGGAAGGATAGAGAAGGTGAAAGGGTACAAATATAGAGAGATGGAGGGATGGAGGGGTGATACTTAGAATATTGTGAGACTCTATTGTTGCAAGGTTTATTAGGCATTGTGGTAAATGAGGAAATGTAGCCAATAATTGAATTAAATTAAGGCGGACAATGTTAATGGAAGATGTCAATGTATTGCTTTCCATTAATTTCTGCACTTCCTTATCTGTTAATTTTTACTGAAAGGTCAATATATCAAAATCACAAAAAAGAGCTTTGTTTTACTCTACTGAAATGGTGAGGCCACTATCACAGCACTGTAGAGGTGATCGGCGTGTCATATTTATCACAGCTGAAGACATAACATTAAGTTACAACGATGCATAGAAAAAGTTCTAAAGTATGTCTTGGAGGCTTGTCAAATCAAGCGTCTACATGTAAGTTTAAGTGGGATTTAATGTTCCAAATATGAGCAACATACTGCAAAGAAAGTGCCCCACAGACCATTTGTTTTTCTTTACTTCGGGTCATTGTGTTTATCTTCATTTTATAGGGACAATGAACCATCTTGACCTGACAAGGAAACTCAGAGAAGAATGTTAGCAGATGGCGAAGAGTCTCGGAGGAGCCCTGTGATTCCAACCAGGCAGGCACCAAAGCGTCAAAATTAGACACAACAGTTGTCATGTGTAAATAAGCTTTATATTTAGCTCTATGGTTGCTTGCGACACATTAGAAAACATCATTAAGACCGCAAATGACTTCTCCAACATTTATGTGTGTTCTTTAATGAGTTAATCCAGCCCTTTCCAGTTACAATAGTCTGCCTCTCCATAAACAAAGACATGATATTATGACTTCTCAAAGGTTTATGTGAAGTTTTCCACAGGCAGCTCCAAAGAGTCCCCCTCCCTCCATTTTACAGTAATCACTGATCATCATCACTGAAGCTTCCTCGAGTGCTCTCAGGAACAGAGTACCTCTCGGCTCTTGCAGCACGGGGACAGCAGGCTGAACTTTGTGAGCCTCTTGCCTTCTCCTGTGTTCCCTGCTTAGAAACTAATTTCCTCCAACAAGGGAGTGTATTTTGGTGGTGATGATACACAGTGCATGAGGCAGATCGAGTCACTATTATTAACAGGAGATTAAAACAGCTGTATGGCACTCCAAAGCACCCACTCCTCCCTGCGCTAACATACGGCCCTGGATTACAAGCTCCACTTGACCATTTAAATTACTGCAACAACCAGCCTTCACCAGCTGGGTCTCATTACCATAAGGCCCACTGTCGCTGCCGAGAGCGCTGCCGATCTTGCCATGAAAATCAACTCCACAAGAAACAAGACATTTGAAATAAAGCTTTACCATATGGTAGAACAAAGAAGTGGCAGTAGAACTACTTCCTAGAAGTAGAAACTCTTAACTAACCAGATATTGTCGTGTACGGTGATGAGTGGCATTCTTGCGTACTTACTGCTCTAGATCTAAGCCCATTTTCTAGAAAACCAGAAGCAAGAACAAAACATATCCCTAAGACTCATGTCTGCTAATGTGGTAGAAAACAGAAGAATGTGGAGGAAAAAAAAATCCAAGAATCTAGGGACATATGAAAACTTAATAATCGAGTAATATCTAACTCTGAACTGTGACTGGATTCTTTAATTGCTTGTGCAACTAAACCTTGAGGGCTCATTTTGACTGATTTCAGTTATCTACACTTCTGAGTTTTTGAGAAGATCTCTAATTTAATGGTGTTCAGTGGAAACTGGACTGATTGCTCTGTCGGGTATGATTCAAACAACAACACAAACAATCAGTCATATCAGGATGTGGCTTAATGATTATGTGGTGGGAGGCCTGTGATGTTCTGACACAAAGATCGCCACATGCACACTTAAAAAAAGAAGTGGCAAATTATTTTTAGGCTAACAGAGGTCTAATTTATTCGTCTGATGAAGTGCTTAAGCTAAGAGCTCCCCAGACAGTAAATGAGACACATGGATTCCCAAGGGGGTTTAACATTTGATTGGATGTAGTTATATTACTACAGCCCTAATTAAGAGGGGGGATGTGTTTCAGTAGCTCTTTCAAATATTTGTTTTTCCGCCATACTCTTGATAGACTGCAGGCTGTAGAAGGGAGAGCCAAGCAGGGTGAAATGGGTGCAGATATGACATAGACCTAACAGTCTTATCACGGAAAGAAAGATTTCTTTCTCTGTGTGTCTCTGCTGTTTTGAGTAAAGATGAACTAATTAGGCACATTAAACGGGAAGGGAAGGGAAGGGAAGGGAACAGGAATCCTTCGAAAAGGGCTTGGTTTGTTTGTGGGAAGCGAACTTTGATGAATAACTGTAGAGAGTGAAAAGTGTTTTGTGTAGCAAAATAAAAAGAGGTAATGTTCCTGGCATCAGGTCAGCACTATGAGTTTTATAGTCAAAGAGTTTTCCTTGGCATGGAGGAGGACCACACTTATGCTGAGGTGCACTGCCACACAGTCTTTGTCACATTGGAGGAGGTTCAGAACAAACTGGAAATACAGTAACGTCAGTATTCCCACTTTGTGTGTGCACGCATGAGTGTGTGAGACCAAGAGATACAAGAGAAAAGAGGCAGACACTCAGGAAGCGAGAAAAAGGTAAAAAGAAAGAAGGAACATTTGTGAAGATCAGGCACACTTAGGAGGAAGACAGCATTCCTTCACTCATTCACCAGACACACACACACACACACAGAGTCGTACCGTCTTGCTCTGTCTTTGTCATCTCCTCCAGCTTCTTCTGCTTCAGTGTGTCCACTACGTCTGCCAGGCTTCCTTTGCGGCGCTCTGGAGTTCCAAAAGCTGATCCACACAGCAGGTCACTTCGCTCCCGGGCCCCCTCCTCAGGCTTGTGTGGGGAAGTCGAATTGTTCCGGAAGGAGTACAGGGAACATACTTTATTACTGTCAGATTCCTGTAAGACATACAAAAAAGTTGGGAGGGGAAGCAACATGGGATGGTTATTAAATGAGAGTGTGTTCCTGTGCTCTGTCAGAGCTCCATTGAGCGTTTTGACAGTTTTTCATTCAAATTAGGTGATTGCTAGGTTTTTGCGGTTCAGGGGCGATTTGGCCAAATCAAATGGGTCCTCTCTGGCTTTTCAAACAACAGCCTCTGTATTTTCAACAGCGCTTGCTTCTCCGGTAAATGAGATATGACAAGTGAAAAATTGAGATGAAATGATGAGGTACACTTTCATCGGGCATTTCCATAATGTGCTCAGGCTTTACTATTCATCTACACAAACTACACAGAGAAACCTCCCAACTATAATCTCTCAAATTGCTGTTGAGAGTGCATTTGTGTTCGGGTGACTGCTGTGTAATTTGTTCATTTTCTACTGGAGACTTATTCTCAGTTGAGTGACTTGAGCATTCGTAAATCTGCGTCCTGTCTCAAGCTGTTGTTGTTTTTTAGTCCCACCTGTGTATGGTTTAGTATTTAACTAAGGGTCCTGTCTCTGGCTGACTGACTGAGTGCTCCCTGTGCATAAACAGAGATATGAAGGAAACTGGGAGAAAAATGGGGGAGGAGAATACTCTGCGCATGGGAGCATATAGTCAGCGTGCAGACTGTGGCTGAGGCTTGCGACTGACAGAAGGTGGTGTTAATTATGGTTTGTAGAGTCTGAGAAAGAAGAAGGTAGCTAAGCAGCCAGGAGTTGCAGTTTTTAAGGGGGAACAGTTATCTCTGATTTAAACTTTGGCCCACATAGTCCAGAGAATTAACATGACACACATTTGTAACCAACACATGCTCCACATAGAAAACTATAAGAGAGGGTATTGTGGCATGGTTAAATGATACAACCATATCTGGAGTCATTGGCAATTTTCAGCAAAAAGTCAGGAACGCTGTAAACTGAGCAGGAATGTTAACAGTGCCAATATCTCATCCCTGTGTGGCATGTCGAGCTCGAGGCAGACTTGCAATGGAGTGTAGGGTGGTCTGGTACCAAGCGCCAGAGTAGCACGGCCGAACGGTCTCCTCTGCACCTCCCTGGCTCTGCGCTAGATGATTATGCAGCGTGGCAGAGACAGTGAAGAGCGCTTGAGGGAAGTGGAGCAGTGCTGGGTTAATCAGCTGGCCTGGGTTCAGGGCACAGCCCACAAAGACGCATGGCACAGTAATAGAGTCAGGTAATCAGCAAGGCAACAATCATGCTTCCATATTTTGACTTTCCCTTTTCTTTTCTCATGCTCTCGTTTTCCCTATTCAATTTACGGCTCCTCTCTTTCACCTTTTTTTTTTCTTTCTACTTTTTTGGCATATACCTTTATACCCCTGTAATGTTTAATGTTTATTTGATGGCTTCTGGCATTGTTTGCCTAAAAAAGGATATCAAGAGTTGACTGCTACACAAAACATAAAATCTATTTTGTTGAACTCTCTTTCATTCTTTTAATATATTATAGAATACTAATTAAGTTGTCGAAAACAAGAAGAACTGTGCTGCACTTATGATTCATTTCTTGAAATATGGTGGATGATCCCCTCATATTTTATCCTTCCTGTCTTTTAATCTTTTTTAACCTTTTGGGACATTTTACTCAATTCTAAAGGGATGCTGAATAAATATTGCTTCAAATCAAAGACAGTTCTCAAATCTGTACATGGAATCAGAGGTCTGGCTGTAGCAAAAATAGGAAAAGAAATAGTCACAATATAAAATCTATGAGTTCAATAAAACATTAATTGCAGTTATATTATAAACTTCATTATGTTTTTGTTTTAAATCAGAAAATTAAGAAAAATCCTGGTGGTGTCTTCCTGTAACGTGCAACAGATGATTATAAACTGAGGAATCCTTTGCATGCGGATTAGTCTCACTATCATCTTTACAGTCCAGCATCATGTGGGGTA
This sequence comes from Odontesthes bonariensis, assembly GCF_027942865.1. Taxonomy (NCBI): domain Eukaryota; kingdom Metazoa; phylum Chordata; class Actinopteri; order Atheriniformes; family Atherinopsidae; genus Odontesthes; species Odontesthes bonariensis. Next base: position 21,322,103 of record NC_134506.1, on the reverse strand, counting down.
GTCTGCTTCAGAAGCTATTCGCCTGCGTGTTCACGTATATGTTGTGCTGCAATTTTGAGGGTCTCAGTAGCCAACTGCAGAGCTACTTCAGAGGCCCTCTGGGTCTCTTTACCACAGACCCGTCTGTCATAGACAACCACCTGCCTCCTATGTCTATAGCCCACAAGAGCCCGTGCTCTTCCTCGCTCTGCTCACATCAAAGCAACTCAGCACTCAGAATGTACAGCATCTGGGGTCTTGCTGCTCATGTAGCCCACACATAATGAGATAAATAGCACATATACGATAAAGTCGAGACATTTCTTTAACAGCGACAAGAGTCCAAGGCAAGCACACAGAAGCAGATAAAACCACATTTCCTTTTCATCTGACGTGATGTAATTTTGTGTGCAATCATTCAAAGAAGGGTTAGAAATTCTCTTTTTGACCTAATAATAGCTCATGGTTTAGTGTTTGGCAGAGTTCTCTGTTTGAAGACCCCAGAATCCCTGAGGTTTCACGGCATTAGGGGACCATGGGGTTTGCGGGCCTGGGGATAGAGTATCTGCTGAGCTTATTTGTATAAGCCAGAAACAATGAGTGCTTGCTCTGCTTGGGAGGACAGTAAGACAGTAGTATACACTAATAAGTTTGAGACAGTCTTCCATGACAAGGTTTTCTATTTATTCCCAAAACCTTCAGATTTCTACCACAGATGCAAGTATGACTAAATTGTTTTGAGTTTGTATTTAAAAAGTTAACCAAACTTTTTTTTCACTTCAGAGGTACCTGAGTAATTTACTTCCTCATATTACTTCCAACGGAACGTCATTGTTTTCTGGAGATGAAAGTGTTTGGTTTCAGATTTTATAAGGTTTACTAGGGGTGGGCGAAAAAAATCGATTCATGTACATATCGCGATTTTTTTATGGGATGATTTTAAAAATCGATTTTTCTCCCCTAAATCGATTCTATATATATTTTTTTTTTTTTTTACCCTTGTCCTGTCCAGCATTATGGCAGCAGAATTGTAATCTGAATACCGTTTATGCTAAACACATTTGCTATGCCAAGGGAAGCTTTATTATATTACATCATATCTGTGTCCAGATAAACTTCATCAATTCATCACATTAAGTTATGTTAAAACTAGCCCATATTTGTGCTGTGTGGACATTTCAATTCATTTTGTAACTGTAAACTTTAAAAAATGCCTCTTTTTGTCTCAGTTGAAATAAATGTCAGCTGCTGGACTAACTGACACAGACTGATGTGCATTGTTTATGGGAACGACATTCATTCTAGAAGTGTATGATTCAACTTGTTTGTTTTTTTAAGGAGGAAGAAAATTGCAATTACTGATTATATCGATTCGCAATACTTGGAGAATCGCAATTATCAAGAATCGTGATACAAATCAAATCGGCACCTTAGAATCGTGATACAATCGAATCGTGACCAAAGCATCTCGTCCCACCCCTAAGGTTTACTATATGTTATTTAATCTCACCACCAATGATGATCTTGCATTATGAGTGAAACAAGCTATATGAGCTATTTTAATGGGATAAAATTGTTTTTTTTTGTATCTGCATGAAGTTGCTTTGTAGGAATCTAGCAGACTTTTGAAATCTCTGGCATTGCTGGTTAATCAGCATCAGTAGGGCTTCTGTTTTTTTTTTTTGTTTCTATGTACAGTATGCATGTCTTACCATGCGCTGCTGTGCTGACACCAGGCTGTCCCAGTCGCTCTCTGATGGTACACTGCTGAGCGGCTGCATTTCATCAGGGGCTTTTCCATGAAGCAGACTGTGCAGAGGCAGCTGTGGCATGCCATGGGCCTCTGCACTCTCCTCTTTCTCCCAAGATAAGTGCTCCTGACTCATGGCATCATCACCATCGACCACGGAGGCGAAAGGAGACGTTGCTTGCTTAGAAGACATGACTCTGCTGCAGAGCAAAGAAAAGAAAGAAAACAGAGTACAGAAAAAAGGCATTAACTTGTGAGGAATGCTGTTTCCTTTGAGTTTGCATCTGAGCAAACTGAGATGAATGCTCCACCTGACTTGGCCTGGAGCCTCTGGCCCAAAACCCAAGAAAGGAACTAAGGCCAGAAAATCAAACTGACATGGATTCGTCCTTCAAACATTCTGATTATTTATCAGTTTTCCAACATGTCCAATTATGAAATACTTTGAATGGTGATGTGACAATGGTCTGCCAGGCCAACAAATCCCACTTAAGCATAAAACACTTTTACTTAAAAACCAAAAGCTGAGGAGGATATTCATAAATCTGTCACGTGCTTTCATGAATCTTACAGTGAAGAGTGTACTTGACATATCAGGTGCTAAGGAAACCTAATGTTAATTCTAATTTCTTTTTCTTCTTCGCCTTTTACAACCCAACCGTTTTTGGTGTTCAATTTATACAACCAATTCCACTTTTTTCTCACAATTAATGAGACTGCACCCATGCTGTGTGTTACAATGAATGAAATTAAGCACTGTGCCGGCAAATCTAATTATGCATTTGGTATTAAATTAAAAAGGGAATAACATGGCCTTCATATGATGTGAAGTGGAGAGATGCAGCTGTAGCATATTTAACTCATAATCTGCTTTTCCCCAAGCTGTTGCTCTGTTTATTTTTCTCAGCTGGAGGATTTTGACCATTAAGATATAAACTGGGACTACTTAGGGCTCAATCTTCTCTGGAGAATGAATGCATGTGCATGAGAGGGAAAGAAAACTTGATTTGGTGGGGTGAAGTCAGTTATTTGTGTCCGTATGTGACTAAACACTCACAGTACTTCTTGTGGTACATTTCATCACTGATGACCATCTGCCCTATTCTCCTGCTTTATCCACAGGGGTCAGTGTGACAGCACTTTAGTTCCACCCTTAGCTTGCTGGTGGGGGTGACGGGTTCTCAAGGTTGAGGCAGAGTGTGGAGCGACGGTGTCCTTGCACTCTGTTGAGAGCCAGCCACCACGAGATGGGCAAAGATATGTTCCATTTAAAAATGGGTATTTTACAAACAAGGTGTTTGGGTCTGATGGTCCGTGGTCTTACCCAAGAAAACCTGACTTATAAAGATGTATTATTTCTGCACAAACTTTGGTGAATTGTTTTCATCTGTCACTATTGAAGTTGAGATTATTGTCACCTAGATTATTGTGAAAAGTGCTGTGAAAATGGCCCAAAGCAACATTGAAAGACAGTGAAAATGAAAGTTTAAAACCTAAAATGACTTAAAACACAGAGGTAGATAGTATAATATTTAAATTGATAGAATAGGTTTGCTGAAGTTGTAGTTCGAGCGGAGCTTAGATCTACAATCTTATTTGATAAATAGTAGGTATAGCAGAGAGATTTACCAGAGAGAATTAACGCTGAATCTAACATAATTCAGAAATGAATTATTATTCAAAAAGGTGCACCTGTATAGCCAAATCCAACCGTCTCTATGCAGTACCCTTCTCTTTTGCTGCTTTCCATTAGCTCACTTGCACTCCCCCATAATAACTAACAGTCCTGCTTAGTGGAAAGCCACTGAAACAATGGTTGTTCAAGTTAATATGATGTGGATCTGCAGCTTTAGAAACATACCATAATTCAGATAGCGTGTGGACTGAGTCTGACTACCTGTTTGTCTCTCTCTGTTTATAGAAGTGTTGTCGGCTGTGTTTTTAGTGGGACTTTGCTCTCAATTTTAATCAGCCATTAAATTGTTTCCTGCAATTATATCAAATAGAACATGAGCTCAAAATTGTGTTCTGTTAATTGAAAATCAAGAGTTAGAGCAAAGTTCAGAGCACGCATTTAATAGTAAGTAGAGTGTGTCGGTGTGGGGGGGGTGTGCGTGTGCGTGTGTGTGTGTGTGTGTGTGTGTGTGTGTGTGTGTGTAAGTGGTAGGAGTAGTCCATTCATGTAGATATTTTTTATTCATGTACCCAAAAAGCTCGAGCCTGAAGTGCAACAAGCACCTTGTCTTCAATGGAGTGTGAGAGTGAAACAAAGCACTGCTTTTGTATTACACAGTAAATCAAGTGGTATTATTTTACCACTAAAATATTCAGTCTCTCAGGCACTTTTACTTTGGTCTCCAGCCATCAGTCAAACTGCTGAGGCGTGAGCGAGAGAAGAGGATAGACAGGGAGAAACGAAGAGAGGGAGCAGTGGAGACTCCATCCTCCTGTAACATGTGTCTACAGCAATCTTGTTAAAGAATGCAACAGATCTGCAGCAGGCTCCATAACAGTATTTGTCAGCAGGAGTTAATAATTTATTAGCAGTGCTGGGAGGGCTGCGCTCAGGCAGCTAAAGAGTGCGGAGAAATCCTTCTACCCCACCCCCACCTCTGACAAGCCTCATACAATACTACCTCATATTATTGAAAGGGAAAAGGGGAAGTGTGGCAATAATTCTCTGAAAATATCTGAGGGCAACCGTATAGGGTTTTATTCCTCATATTCAGAGCGGGGATCAGAGATCCGAAGGGGATATATGTGCAATAGATCAGCACAGACACAAAAAAGACTTTTGATGTAGTGTAAATAGCAGAATTCAGCTTAATTTGGGCTCTATGAAAGCATGTAGAATTTGATCAAATTTTCTGATGGAATACCACTGTTGCCAGCCGTGCTGCCAAAATAAAATCTACAAAACAGCCCTGTTTGTACAACCGCAGTGTATTCTTGCAATAACCTCACTCACATCAATAAAAAAAAATAGTTTTGCTGAAAAATAGGCTCAAACTTTTAAACATACTGTACTTAACATTGAAAATAAAGTGAGCTGAAAAAGTAGCTGCGCTACTACAGAATAATCATAGTCAAATTTATGATGAAGAGCATGATACACTGCCATCTTGTCATGTTTCTTAAAGACAAAGCCCCTGTTACTTTGAAGACTTGAGGCAGGGTCAAATAGAAAAGTGACCTGGCCTATATATAGCTGACAATATTGCGCACATTTGAAGGATTAGGACTTAAGTTCTCCAGCCATGGGCTCACATGGCCTGGAATGCTTTGAGTCATGAATTGTTCCCTGAGATAATGTTTCATCATCGTGCAAAACAACCTCAGCTTAATTGGTAAGTATTAGAGAGGTGTTGTGCACTGCTCATCTCGGGGGGTCTTGTGACTGCTGGGCCATGTGTCCCCTGCTATCCCATTTCCTCTTTCATCATAAAAGGTTCTGACCGGCTTTCACCCGCTCTCTCTGCTCTGTCACTCTGTTTACCTTTTATAGACAATGGTGATAAGTAACTCCACACCGCCTGCCCCACTGACCCATCCCACCCACTAATGTGGCTCAGTGCTGATGTCTTGCACCTTCAAATTTTGATCATAAGCCCTAGCATTCACATGTTTCCCGTAGACCAAGCTAATAAATTAATAATTCAAATAAAGGCTACTACAAAAACAAACAAACAAAAAACAGTCTGCGTGCATAGGAGAGCTTGTCCTCAAACATAAACAATACACAAACAGATTTATTAGATGAAGGAAAAGAATATTAGATGGATTTCAAATATATGCCATGAATCTACAAGCAAAAAAGAACAAGCAGTCAGTTAAAAAAAAATGTTAAGTGTGGACTGTTTTAATAGAGCCAATTAACAAAGTAGCTATAAATTTTTCTGAGTCGTGGTCACCAACTCAAAATAAATCTTTGTGGAAGAAAGCACAAACAAAACCCGTTGCATTGTGCGAAAGAAAAATTAGGAGGAATAGTATTAAATTTGCTGTGTTATGATCATTCTTTGGTGTCAACGAGTATTAGCCATGTTTATTCTCTAGAAGTAGAAACAGCAGGTCATTCACATGATTAGTCATTTTGAATTTAATTTGCTTAAGTGTTTACATCTCCCCAGATGCAGAGGAATTTGTTTTCCTCTAAAAAAGACAAAAAAGTACCATGAATGAGCATGAAAACTTTTGTGCACCATTACAAAATTTGCATAAAAAAAACATGGATTAATACCCGACTACAATAGTTGTATTTCACAGTTCTTGTAACGTATTCTGTGCACCAAACAAGCACTTACAGCAAAACTTAAAATAAATCACAAACACAATGAGCTAACCCTTTAGACTAGGAAGGTGGAACTTAATAAAAAGACGAGCGTTAGGACATGAGAACGTGTGTGCGCATGTCTGCCAGACAGTTTGATTGTGGGAAAATCATCTGTGCGTTTCCCTTCAGGGGTTCCTTGTGTTCTAACAGGTGTCATGGTAGGGTTCCTCTGGGTTCTTCACCTGCCATAATGAGATATTACTACCTGACAGCTCCCAGCTGGAGGAGCACTGACACAGAATCCACCGTTTAGCACAATTAAATTATCACCCTCCATTGTGATTGTGCCATGCTGGGGAGCAGCCAGTTTACTGGATAGATAATCAACCCATAATATGAGCTGTATACTGCACACTGTGTCTTTTTCATTAGACACAAACCCAGAGTGTGCATGCACATACACGTTAGTCTCTTGTGCGATTCCTACAAATTTTCTACAAAGGAGGTGAATCAGAAAAATATGCTTTTTACCAGTCAGTTTTGAGGCAGCACACAAACTGATCAGCAGACAAAGTAATTACGCCTAATGATACTGAAATAAAGTAAATGGCTGAGGAAATAAAGATTTTTCCAACTATCAGAGACAGATATTGTTGACCTTCCCTTGCAAAAAGTCAACTCAATTACGGCAGCACTTCATCCTCACTTCACATTCTCTCCTGATACCTTCTCCATTAGAAACTGCCAGAGTTGCCACAGTTAAAATCCACACTCAAATGATAGCCACCCAGAGCAAATTAAGCAAGCCACCTGAAGTGCACACTTTACATATTGAGCAGAGCATTGATAATTACTTTGCAGGGTAAATTATTTGCAATAATATGCTGCTAGAGGAACTGCCTTGTATCTCACTTTAAACACTTGTGCAGCTGCCGTGAGAGCGTGGTTGGTGTCCTTGGCCCCCCACGCAAGGCAAAGGCAGATGCAGGTGTGAGAGTGCTTAAGTGTCCCTGTCTGGCTAATCGGGAAGGGTCGATGAGCACTCACAAACTGAATCTTTCGTCTCTCTCCTCCCTCCTCTCGTCTTCCTCCGGTCCCCTGTTCAGTCATTTTTTCTGCTCCCAGGACACAAGCTCAGAGCTTGATGGCATAACAGCCTGTCAGTTCATCAAGACACACACATTTCCTCATGCGCATGTTCTTTAAAATGAATGACAGCAGTCCAAAAAATTCACACAGCCTTTTTTTGAGCAAAATTATCCATTTAAGGAAATTCACACACCAGAAGAGTCAATGTCAGTCTCAAGAAAACTGTTTTAATAACTTCTTTTTAACTCCACTTTGTGTTTTTAGTGTTCTTTCTCTGGGCTTTCTGTTGCTACTGTTGCACTTGAGTAAATCCCTCAGTAAGTCAAGACATCAACCAACACACCCCTATTTGATGAGCAACAGTGGAGCTTTGTGGCTTGCCTCACAGTCGACAGTAAGTTATGAGCCCTTTGTGAGCAGGAGAAGGAAAACAAGGATTGGAATTTGGCAGGAACATAATAATACAGAAATCTTCTGTTTGTGGAACCTGAAATTTTCATGGAAACAATCAAGCATTGTTGAAAGAAAGAAAAGCAATGGTGACAGATGAAATGTAGAGCGGGGCCCCTTTTTGTAAAATGTTAAACAAAGCGCCATTCAGACCCGGTCCACTCTTTCATTTATAAAGATAAGTTCTTCTGTGCACTAGAGAATGCACTTCAACAAATCTAGTGTAATCTCTGGCACAGTTTCCAGAGAAGTAAGAGGAAGAGATGGCACACAAATGACGGGATGCATCTCAAGTCCAAAGAGAGACACAAAGAGTGTAAAAGAAAGACAGAAATCTGAAGAGACGAGAGAAGAAAAGGAGAAAGACTAATTGGCAAAAACATAAAGTCACCATAATCATAGAATTTCAGTCAAATTCTCAAGGACTTGTTATCAAATTAGTTATCAAATTAGTGGGTAATTGTGCTGTACTGCAGGGGAACTATGGACCTCAGTCATTGGTCTTTCTATTGTCAGGTCATCAATTGCAGCTTAAGTGCTAAAATGTGGCAGAACTGGGGTTGGCACAGCTGCCATTAGTTTGCACAATTTAATTGGTAATTCTTAGTAGTACAATTTCCAAAACTGTGCTTTTTTTCTAATTTAGAACACAACATCTGTTAGTATTGCTTGGTGAGGGAAGTGAAGAAATGATCTTTTACACTTCACGGCACTCTATTATTCTTGGGGATGGAAGGACAACAACTCTGTAGCAACAGTTAGACCCACCTCTTATTCTTTGGCTTTCCTCCCAATTTATTCCTGAATAAATTCATTACAAAACTCTCACCCAAGGGAAAGAAAGGTGCCTCCCTCTTGTCCTGGACCTCTTGTTCTTTTTTGTCTTTGGGCCCTTGTGTGTTTTTAAGGACCGTGAAAAGAAGTTAGGGTGGGTAGAGAGTAGCCGCGTTTCATGTGACACGTGAATTGGAAAATCAAAACAGGGGTAGTTCATTTGCTCCACCCAGATGAGGCCATATAGCTGAGCCATGATGAATAGGGGTCAGGCAAGCCACACCTCAAAGATTTATGATTAAGGCTTATTATGTTGGGAAACTGACATTGATTGCTGATTTAAACCACTGAAACCAATTAATTTGCCAGGGCCGAATAGAAAGCATGGTCAACAGCGTGTGTCATTCTGACAGGTTGGATGGGAAGAAGCCGAGCAAAAGTGAACGACTAAATGAATGGCTGGCATCCAGCTCTGTTTGGAGGTGGTTAAAAGTTACAGTGCGTGATTGACAGCTGATACAGAAAAAGAGAAAAATACTGGCTAAAAATGACATCTGAAGAGCAAAACCAGAGGCCCCAGCCACTGATCTGGGTAATTGCCCAAAAATTTGGTTCACAGAAGACATGTACAAGCTGGTGTTTTAGCCATGCTAAAATTGTTTCATTCAAGGGGCAGCACAGAAGAAACCTGAGTAAATGAATGTGAAACATTGCTCTAATAAAATCAGAGAGCTGAGAGACATGGTCAAACAGAAAATGTGCTGTATTTCCACACTGAGGAAGCAGGCACTGTAGTGGATTAAATGGTGACTGAAACACAAAATGCCTCACTGGTCTGCTGCCGACTCAGAGTCTGAATACTCATATTTTGCTTCAACTCCCCTCTTCATTTGCTCAGAGTAAAGCACAAAGATGTGTGTGCCACAAACTATATACTCTACCTAACACAGTCTATTAACAAAGTGATTTTTGTGCTGCGTTCACAACAAATTCCACATTACATTCGGTAGTATGTTATTTTTTCTGTGGTTGAAAGGGGAGGCTTGTGTTTACCAATACCTTTTCCTCTGTTGGTTTCCTTTTATATTCTTTTGCTGGCTTGCTCAGACGACGCATGCATCATGACAGGGTTCCAAAATTAAATCATTAACTAAATTGCTTTCTTAAAAAGCCACAAGTGTGCAGCAGGATTTGTGTGTGTGTGTGTTTGGCTGTGGGCCATGGGTCTCTGGTTCTCAGGCAGCCTCTGCCCCAGCTCTGTTGTGGTTCCCTGCCACCACACTCATTATGCTCAGCCTCAGCTCAGCATGGTGCAGGGCTGCAGCTCACTTCGCCTCACTCACTAGGATAGTAGAAAATAATCTGGTAATCTCAAACTACTCCACCATTTCAACTAGGGCCCCATTCCCACAAAGAGACCCTTTGTCCCTAACAATTCATGACCACCTTCTGGATCTCAAAAAGGAAATCAATCAAAGACACATTAAACATATAAGGCTTTGTTTTTGACGTTTTCTTCTTTTTTCTTTTTCTTTTGATCTCTGGTTTTGTACTCCTCTGCTATCAAAAACAATTCTTGCTGTGACTTTTTAAATAACAACAAACCTGACTCACAGGTAACATATCTACATCTTTACAACATTTATGAACAAGTATAATGAAAAAGAATGTAATTTCCACACAGAAACATAATGAATTTACATAAACATTATGTAACAAACTTTCTGGAAACTTTAGCAATCTGCCTGAGATAGATTTCAATAAACAAAGCAAACAGAATGAAAGGCAAATAGGGAGTGAAGGACAGACAAATATTTGATAAGAGGATAGGGACCGTAGCTGAGCTGTGTGCCAGCGTATCTGAGGACCCCATCTACATACACATACGCACACACACGCCTAACCCTCAACCCTGCTGTCCACTAAGCTAAAGGTAGCAGATGTGTCTTTCACAGCCTGTAGAGTGTGTAACCAGTCTGCAAACAATAGATGGATCTTGACAAAGGTCGCTGCACTTGCAACACACTTTTTACAGTAAAGGGTAGTCCAATTTCATCAGCCACTTCAGTGAATAATTCACTTTTTTCATTTTACAGACCACTAATGCATTTATCATTGAACATAAGCACAGTCCAAAAGTTGTGTATTTTCTGTAAGTGTCTTGCTCAACTGGTCAGCTCTTATTATGCTCTTTGAAGTCCTTTCTAATCCCCTTTAACAAAGTTTAAATTCAACTAAGTGCCTCAGCAACATGAAACAAAACTTCTCTTAGCCTGAAATAAAGCAGGTAGCTGCGACAATTAACTGACCCTAGCTTCCTAACACCTTTCTAATGCATATTTCAACATAGATTTTTTTCATTACAGTCAATGCCAGATGTATGTGTACTGAGAATGGTGTTGTGCAGTCTCTGACAGTCAATAAACCACCCTATCTGGTGTCAGCAGGGCAGCCCCCAGCAAGGCACATCAACTATAAATGGCAGCTACATCATTAAAGCACAAGCTAAAAATACAATACGTGGTTTCTCCTCTTGCCCTGCATTCAAAATTGTGTCTAAAACTTAAGCTGAAAAATCCTGTACGAATAGCTTTGTGTGGAAATTTTTCCTTTTTTTTTTTTCATTTTTGTATCTTTTGAATACCATGTAATAAATGCCCAGTATTTTGACAGCAAAATGCAAAACATAGCATGAAAAACCTTTTTTATTTTTGCTTGCAAGCCAGGTTTTAAGAAAGCTCTCTAAAAGCTATCAAAAGTTTAAACATTTCCCACATCCTCCTCCTGTGGGTGTGCCTGTAAAGTGCTTCACTCCCTCTTTTGAGAACCTCTAAGGAATTGCATCATGGGATGAAGAGGAAGATGGTGGTAGCAACATATTGTAACACAGGGGAAATACCTCATTTTGGTTGATTCATAAACACGTTTGCATTGACCAGCTGGCCATTCAGACTGGTCTGTGCTGGTTGTGTCCAGAGCCAAATCCATTTTAAGGGTACACACATGCACTCACAGTTACACAGATTATAGCATGGCTTTGTTTTAATTCAACCTTTATTGTGTCTATTATCTCTGACTAATATTATTCATTGGCTATCTTATTATCAGAGAGGCTCTTTATCAGAGACTCTTGTTTGATACAGTTAAGAGTTTATGCATTATGGACTGCACACCAGGAGTCAGCAGTGATCTGCATATTCAATAACTTCCGTAATTATATGTGCAATTCATCAGATGGGATGTGATTGCAGGGGAAGTGGAATAGAGTGGAATAGAGAGGAGCAGAGAGGTCTGATTCCTGGAGGACTAAAGTCTAATCACAAAACTAACATGATAATTGAAATCTAAATTGAAAGGCTTAGCTCTCAGGGAGAGTATGTCAGACATGGAGTCTAGAGGAGCTGGTGAGAGCGTAACAGAAGGAAGGAAAGTGACAAGAGGAATTAAATTGAAACAAGACTGTCACAATATGCATGAGAATTTAGGAATTCTTCATACTAATATCAAAACGAGCTCCAAACCTGTCTCTGTAATGCATTTATAAGTTTAACATGCTGCGAGTGAAAAAAACTTTAAATCCATCTGATGAAAACTTTGGTGGAAAAAAAAAATCTGAAATACCTACAGAGCCTTTTAAATGTTTCAGCAGCTTTTCTTCATCCACATTATCATTAGCAACACAAAAAGTATTTAGGATTTTTCACAAATTTAATCTTTGGGACTGAGTTTTGTGTGCATCCATCATTTCAGCATTTATTGAGATTCTTTTCCTCTTTATCGTTTACTTTTTGCACACTGGTTAGTTTTCACAATAAATAAATGAGTAAATATGTTTTGTTTAAGCTTAGATTTAGGTGTCAAATATTAAATAAAATAGTCCTAATTGCATTGACATTACTTCACATTGACCTGAAAGTATGGATTTCTGTTTTTGTTACTTTAACATTTAATGCATTTTTTTCATCAAGATGTTTTCAAAGGAATTCTGAGACAGATGTTTTCAGTTGGTTGCAATCTACAGCTGTGCCACTAGATGTCCCTTAACTTAATACACTGATCCTTTCAGAGCATGACGGGTTGAGTAAGACTACCCTTTTTAAAAGTAGTAAAGGAAAGCTTAAAAAAAACGAGAATATATGGATCTCGTTTTCCTTAATATGCCCGATCCCTTGTCATTGGGAGTCTGGTTCAATAATTGCTCATATCACCCACTGCCATCCTTCTTTGCGTGAGTCGACTGTGGGCTTTAAATTCTTGTGTTTGAGGAGTGAATGAAGTAATTGCTTGACAACATCTGTGTAAAAAAAGGACATATTCCGCATTCTGTTGAACAAAAAGATCCTTGGTTTACGTGAGAGTGACCAACAGCTTCGGCTGTTCATTTAGTCTTTTATCCAATGCAACAAATAAAAAGTCGTTTGTCTTTGGACTTAATTTCTTAGGACTTTTGTGATCAAATAAAAAGCTTTCTTTTCACTTGAATCCAAACAGAAATTATACTGTTTCTGGTCATTGGACTGAAATAATGCTGTCCTCGTTTTACCTTCAACACTTTTACTTTCATGTTTTACTTGTTGTGAATATAATATATTGGAAGTAGTGAAGAAAAAGAAAGACTGCAGAAAAGTCCTCTGTCCCATCTTACTCTTTGCCCCCTTTTCTCTACTGTCCATCTCTACCACAGGATTCATATTCATCCTTCAATAACGTTTAATTAGTAATGCCAAATTCATTAACCTGTACTGCTGTAACACTGGCCCCGGCCATAAATTAGCTTAATGTGAGCAGACGTATTGCAGCTATAATAAGGGACATAAAACTCAAAGAGAAACACATACTGTTCCTCTGTAGTCATGGATCATTCTAACTCAGCAGTGCTTTGGAGCTGGAGCGTCCCTCTTCACTTTAGCGGCTCTTAACTATGAGCCCATTAAACATGTTTTTCAATAAATGCCAAAGAAAATTGTTTTAATTTTGTCTAGAAGAGTGTAATATCATAGCAATTCATTAGTCATGACAATCACTATTTTCAACGTCATTTCCCCTCTTGAGATTTTCACAGCGTTAGCTCAACCTTGTAACACCAGCAAGTGTTATTTGGAAAAATAAAAATCAAGAATAAACAAAAAAATGCTTTTATGTGAACATAGGTGAAAGTCAAAAATTGATGTGCTTATATAGCAGATCGTTTAAGGTTAGTATAAGAGTTCATATTGTTCCAACATGGTTTAGATTAAAAAAAAGTGCGAAATCAGTAATATTAATAAAGAGAAGATATATTTGAAACAGCCTTTGACAGCTTATCTGACAGAATCAACACTTTGCATCTTGTTTGTGTTCAGAGCTGAGAAATTGTGTGGCATGTTACATTGCTTATCACAAGGAGACTTTTTAGTCGCAGCACTTCCTGACAATATCAATCTTTTACAATTTTTCATACAAAAGACTAATTTTAATTGTTATTTGTGAGCAGACCAACAGATTGAAGCAGAAACCCAATGTCAGGAAACAAACTGCTATTGTGAAAACCTCGGACAACCTTCACTGTCCTAGGATTACACATCGACCTCTCTGGTCCTCTATCCCCATGTGGTCTCGCCTAACAACTCGCACAGAAGAGCCTATTAGACCTGAATCTCACTTTGTTGTTAAAAAGGGTCTTGTCCTTTCAGTTCACTCACTTCCCTGCTTTCTGTTTTTCAAGCATAGGTGGTGGAGAAACACAAGTTCATTGTTCCCTCCCAGATGGAAGTTGGAGTTACCAGGGTAACGGCTCTAATCCTTCTTTTTTTTGCCATTTCTTTCATATTAACAGTCTATCGAGTGCTACCTTTTAAGTCACAGGCAAGAGCACTCACTCACTTTTAATTAGCTATGATTCTGTTTGCCAGGAGACAGCATGATGAGCTAATCGTAATTTACCAAATAATGACGTATGGCAAGCAGCTACTTCTTCCTTCTGAGGCCTGCTCCAAGAATAACAATAATGAGGCTATTATAGAGGATTTCACTTTAAAATGCTGCATAGCCACCAAAACAGAGGACAGAATTGTTCTGGTGTTTTTCCATACAATCAACAACCCATTGTGGATGACTTGAGAACTAAGGGACCAAAGAATGGGTGTCATAATGATTGGTCTGTATTGCCTTTAGGATCCTGTACAAAGTGTCCACTGAGCAAGGAGCTCGATAGACTACTGATTTGCTTGTGGATGAAGACAACTGGCTTTGTAGAAAAAATGTCCTTTCTGCTTTTTGTCTTTCTTGCCGCTCAAAAAGCCCCCCGGCCACATTAGAGAAGTCCCATTCATATGGTGAAAAGCTGAGAGTCGCACAGGCTCATCTGAGGGGGGTACGTAGAAGCTTTAGAGAATGGCCATTTATATAACCTCCATCCATTTCAGGAACATAAAACTGATCTCCTGCAGAGGATAATAAAAGGTGTGTTTGTGGTCTACAAGGAAACTAGATGGTGTTCTTGAAAGACTAATGTGTTTTTATTTGACCAGTCCATATGCTCAAAAAGTCATCCTTGTTCACGACAACTATGTCAACTGAGCTTTTTCTAACAAGACAGCTCAATTAGATAATTTAATATCTGTGCTCCAAAACTAACGTCATTACAACTGCAGTTCAGCCATTTTTGGAAAGGAAAATCGTCTGATGAGTAGATTCTGATCAACAGAGGCAGAAAGTTTCACATGTGTACTTGCAAGTTGAGTGATCAGTAGGGTTGTACAAACACGGTGCTGCAGCTTTAAGCTGTGCTCTATTGTATAGGAGGGAAGAAAAACGGGGCTCGAGGGCAGGAGGAATGCTAAGTGGGCCCCTTAGCCTAGTCAAACTTCAGTGGGTTTCATTTATCTTCATCTTGTTAGACTAAATTAATTAACAATCTCAATGTTATACACTTTCTCCTTTCATTACATCAAATAATGGCAGAAATGTAGGGGGAGGTCCTGCCTACTGGGAGTAGACCAAGACTGAAGACATCTCTCTTTTTCAGTGCTTATCTCTCCCTGTCTGTTCACATTCGGTTCCTTCCCCTTTCTTTCTCGCACACACTCTGATTTTTCTGGTTGCTATGACTACGCAAACAAAAACCTGTTACTTGTCTTTCATAAACATATAAAAAATTTATCTAAAATGAAAGCACATCTTTTCAACAAAAAGACCCTTACAAGCGTGAATGATTGTCTACTAAAGATACTGTGTGCACTTTATACTGTGATACTGAAAACTTTTGCAGTAGTTTAAAAAATTCTGAGAATTTTAAACACAGTATTTTCACCAGTCAAAACAGAGGTTTTGAGTTGTGCATCAAATAAAGAGTTTAGACGTTTCTCATTTATGTTTGATGTATTTGTCACAGTGGCTTTGTATCAGGTGCTATTAGGAAAGAGTGGTTGTTAAAAATGAAAGTAGATTCTTCTACAGTAACTAAAACTGTCTTTATGTCTGACTCAAACCCAAACTCATGAAACTTTAATATGAATGAAAGACCCATCTGGTGCGCTAAAATGATATGAGGTGCAGCATAAATAGCCAATAACATATGTATATTGAAGCATATTCCTACGTATGAGAAAGCACTCTTTGACCAAATTCTGTTGCTTGCAATACATGAATAAATAAGAAAATAAAAGATACCAGGATTCTTTGCTATATTTATCCACATTTATCTATCCTTTTTTACTATCCTTTCTATCTCTTTCACCCCCACCCTTCCGCCCACTGTCCACTCCAGGACACATGTCTTATCAAAGCAAAAGGACTAACCCTGAAGTAAAGCCTGCCTTTAATCTTAGCCTGATTGTCGAGGCCTCTGCCAGTGTGCACGATATCTTTCTGCTACTGCCTTTAATTAAAGCAGACATTGACAGAGGGATGTGGATTAGTAGTGAAAGTTTGTGTTTACTCAGAATAACAGCATTTTTTTACAGCTATAAGAAACAATAAGGTCAAGGATCATCTTTTCCGACTTTTTAAAAAAAATAATAATGTGGAATCAAATTCAAATATCACTTTAAGATGTGTTTTTGCTTGCGCTTCTTCCTGCAACATACAGGATACAGTTCATCTTTAGTACAGTCAGTTATCCAGCAAACTGGTTTCAACAGATTGTGAGACTTAAATGCCGTCATCCATTCTGTAGCATTACTCCAAAAAAGCAGAAATGAGCAACGGCAGAGGGCTTTCAAAAATTTAACGTGCTGTATGCCTGAATAGATCCCCTCAGACTGTAGTAGATATATCACACTAAATAAACTGGTGCCATGCCGTGAAACATAAAACAGATATTGTACATTTCTGCATTACATGCAAGTAAAATTTATAAATATTACTGAATAAATACTGAAAATATTTTAATTTAAATATGAGTGATAAATGACTCGCTCAGTTGTGAAACAGAATAAAAGGAAACTGTCACAGCTCGCAGTCAAAGTAGTGCATGTGAAAAATGTCTTTGTGACTATAATTCAAACAGGATGGTTCTGCAGGATTCCATTTCCCTTTTGTCAAAGCAAAGAACTAAACTTACTTTTTGTTCCTAAGGTTATAAATGTGGTACTCCATCTGTCTAAATGTTAGAAAAATAAAATCATTTCAAAGAGGCAAGAGATTTTCCTATTGAATTCCTGAAGGACATTTTGACCAGCAAGAGTAATGGTATCAAATTGTCTTTCTTTTTAAAATGCCCCCAACAGTTCTGAGAGAGAAAAAATGCTGTTAATTTAATCAAATAAGTGACCTTTTGAAAAAGAAATCAAAGAGGATTCATTAGCTTTAGTAAAGTTTGGCTGACAGCAGCTTTGAAAGGCAGATGCTGCTGCTGTGGCTTTTAATGAGCCAACCCTAATTAGGGAGCAACACTGGAGCCTAGAGAAGGTGGTTGACTAGGAAAGGAGCCAATGGTAAATAGGCTTGCTTATTTACTTCCTCTGTGTGTAATGACAGTACGAATTTTTAATTAGAATCACAGGAAGGGTAAAGACAAAAAAAAGTACATCTTTATGTTAGGTTTAACACAAACACGGGACACAACAGGAAACAACAGAATTGCTCCACCCCAACATCACTGATTAAGGTGGTTAGTAATAGAGGACAGATGAGATCAGTCAGGCAAGAACATGCAGACTAAAGACAGAAGCCCTGACCTACACCCTGTTGAAGCTGTGAAATGAGAGGATGAAAAAAAAAAAAAGAAGTGCGATGGTGGGGGGTGGGGTGGGGCAACTCATGTATATGTGAACCTCAAGTTGTTGATTTGTGCTTTCAGTCTGACTCAAGGCTATCAGGGTGAGCATGCTACTCTGCACTACATGAGCACAATCATAACACAGCTTGGGTAGATATGAAAGAATCCATGTTTGACAACGTTAAAATACACAGGCACATACGCACACACAAACATGCGCAAGCACACACAGGACAAAGTCCACAGCTAATAATGTGTCAGAGACTTTAACCCCTGTGAGCCCACTACCACCCCTGCCCGACCTGTGATCCTAAATGGCAACAACAAAAATGAAACTAACCTCAGTAAAAAGCTGCTACGAAGAAAGCCCTCCATGTCAGCGTGTGGGATTCTGGCAGGAGAAATCACAAAGAACCATTTTCACTATGAAGTGAATAATAATCAAACAGAAGAGCAAGGAGAAAGGGGAGAAGGAAAGAAAATGAAAGGAGAAAGAAAGAGGAAATGAAAGAAAGAAAAAACACACATCATACATCTTCCTCTTATACAGGATCTTATGTCTTTAATTAAAGCAGAAATATGACTAGGAACCCATCCTCTCTTTTTATGAACTGACATCATTAATTATACCTCTTTCCATCAAGGGAGTGGATTTGCATACAACATCGGTTTGCACTGAGAGCCTGATGATATGTTTGCATCAAATAAACTCTGCCTACTGATCTCTATACAGCCTATTTCCACCGCTGTGTGCAGATATATGCATGTACATCCAGCACTGTAACCACAGATCCAGTCTGTGCAGAGTAGCCAACGGTGGTCCAGCTGCAGCCCATGTGTGGCGAGGCTGCTGTGGCTTCTGAGAGCTCGGCCGCAAGGGACCCAAGCTGGGAATCGCAGCACCAATGAGGCAAAAGGATGTGGTCATGATGTCACCACTTGCATGGGTCGTTCAAAAGCCTTGCCCACAAAATACTAGAGACACATGGCTAAAATTGACTTGCAACAGGTTTCCATTAGGCTATGTTACTGGTCTGTGTAATATACCACTTTTATTGTGTTAAGACTGGCTGAAAATTGATTAGGACTTACATGTGCTTTCTCTTTAGTCGTAAAAAGTAGGAGAGATTTCAAGGAACAGATTTGTTGGTGCAACTTTTATCAGTGGTTTATATTGAAATGTTTCTCAGATCTGACAGTGAGCCTTATAAAGATATTCAGCTTCTGAAATATAGCAAAGCTGTCTTGCAAAAATATTTTCAGCATTATATCACACCACTTCACCTCAATATTTTATCTTCTTGCTGTCCTTTTTATTCACTTTCAACACTTTTAAGTTGAAGAACTAAAAATGTCACATACCAAAATTCCTGTTGGGAAAATTATTACTTTTTTCACATCATGGCAAAGAAATATATTTTTAGAACATTCTTTCATAGAGCCCCTTCATCATCATGAAAAACAGAAAACGTAACAGAAAATGATATCTCAGCCCTTAAACACTTTAAGTTTAAGTGACATGGGTGTAATTTGCCCCCCCCCCCCCCCCCCCTTTGCTCTGTTGGCTTAAGAGACAAAGCCTCTGAGAAAATGGAAAGAATGAGCTGGGCCCAAGGACACTGTGCCTTTCAGTCTGGCCAGCACTTAGCGAGGCTGTGGATCCACAAGGCCCAGAGGGCTCAGTCGAGACTTTTCTCACAATAAGGTGTCTGGGGAGGCGGGAGTGGCATAGCCAGGGGTACTGCAGCTCTGCTCTTTTCTCCACTCAGTTGGGCCCAGCGCACATAATACCATCACCAGGCCACAGCACACCAAGCCAGTGACAACGTGAGAAAACATCCGTCAAACAGTGCAGAGCAGATCAAGCGTGTCTCCTCACTTCTCTGAGTGCAAAAAGCACACATACTCTACTGCAGGCACACACAAACCAAAACAATTCTCAACACAAATATGAATCCACTCTGAACTTGAAGCACATACAAAGAGTATCCAAAACTACAAATGGAACTGGGACTAAAATGCCTTTGAGTTTATGTGATAACTTTCATTTTACATACACGGGAAACGGAATGAAAAATCACTCTTTTTTTTTTACCATCTGAATCTGTGTGTCCCCTTCAGAGGCTTGCAGGAAAGCCAACGAAATAGATTAGGCCATGCTCAGTTTCTATCTTTATCTTTGGTTGTATTCCATAACCCTTGTTGTTTCACTCTCTGTGTGCTTGTGTTTCCTCAGCTGTGCCTGCTGTCTACAGTTCCATTGTGGTCAGAAACAACTCAAGTTAGACTAAGAAAGCAAAGGTGCGGTTTGGAGAGCACATGGCCAAACTAAGGAAAAAGTGACTGAGCTACATTGTCTTTACTCTTCACCCAGCACGCACACACACAAAAACAAACAAACAAACAAAAAAAAAAGAACAAGAATGTCTTGTCAATTAAGACTTGATCACAATTCAAGGGCAGACATTTTGGTGGGAGAGAAACAAGAAGCGTAGAATCACTAAGTTGGCTTGGACCTGGCTGAGCAGCGCGGCAGCCCTTTCGAAGAATGAGCTTCTGCCAAAAGCTGCCTCTGCTTAACCAAAGTCTCCCACCATCTGCAACAAATGTGCTCTATTAAAGCAGTACCATATGGACAACAAGCTAGCTATTAACACGGCTTCAGCACATCCCCTTAACCTAGCCCAGATCTCAAACTTCCAGTCAAATTGACTGCTGATTTAATGCACCGCCAGCAGCAATGTGGGTCTTGGCATGAAACGGCACTCTCAGTCTTCAGTCATTAACAGGCTCACGTAGTGTGCGGCCCGCAGCGAGACACACAGATCCTACCAGTTACTACGTCCCAGGTTACTTGGTATATTTATATATATAAGCAGCAATATGCAAAGATGATACAGAGAGTGAGAGTCTGGACAGATCCAGGAACTACAACCTTCTCCAGAGAAAGTGAAGCAGGGCTCAAAACACTACTGTAACAAGTGGAAACTAGCTTATGAAGTAGATCTGCCCACAGAGCCGCTGCAGTGGCAGCCTAACTGGTGGCTTATGTCTCAGTTGTTCCACAGTGATGGAGAGTGAATTTGCTCTCACTGCATGGATCCAAAATGGCAGTGATTAACCCTGCAGGGTGTGGGGAGGTGGGGGTGGGGGTATTGGGGTGTACTTTAATCCCCGTGGGCCAGACGTCCATGTTGACGCCTTACCCTTCTCTGAGTCACAGGGTGACACACCCATCATTCACAAAGCTGTGTTCTCTCATTTTCGACCATGACGCCACGGCTGTGAGCCCTCTTTTCTGTATCCCGAAGACAACGCAAACTAAATCAATTACAGTTCTGCGGTTTTAACCTGACTCCAGAGTTTAGGAAATGTTGTTTATTTTTTTTCGCTTCCTGTCTCGGCTGCTTACTGTACATAGAATGGAAATTAGAATGAATGCACATCTCTTCTCTCGGAGGGCTGAAATTACACAGTGCTGCAAACTTGGCGAAAGTTAGAACGCAGCTTGCATTTACTGACAATATTCAGATTATTTTTCTAACAAACCTGATTCTATAAGTATCTTAATTTTCTTCTTGTTTCAAAACTTAGTTTGAATACCTTATTATTGTTTTTATACTATTATCATTGATACATTTGGATCTGCAACAGCTAAATGCATATCTTGAGTTTTTACATTTTACACATAAATCCTAAACTTATTGTTCCACAGCATCTCTGTTAGTAGTGTCCCTATGCAAGTTCAAGTGATAAGCTAAAGACTGTCTGATGATAGTCTAATTAAATAAGCCTCTCAGTGCTGTCAGAGGCACAATGCAATGTGTGAAAAGGTACTGTTTGTTTGTGAGAAAAGAGATGGAGAGGGGAGGAAAAAAAGCATGTCCAAGCAATCCCAACATCTCAGTTTTACCCCAGCTCAACACTCCCTGAAACACTTCACAGATCCCTGAAAAACAGTGATACCTGGAAAACACACCTCGCGTAGGATACAAACACGCATACACACACCATATGTTGCCTTTACTAATGGCAGTAGTGTCCCAGTGACCCCTCCCCCTAAACCGTAAAATACGCACACACTGCATATACACACACATATCTAAGTCAGAGTTGCCAGATGAGTAGTGAATTAATTTGTGTGAGCCACTCCAACATTAGGAAGGTGTGTTGAAAGGTGTCTGCTCATGTTTCAAATTAAACGCGCTGCTGGTCAGCATTAGCACCTCGCCACCCGTCGGCAACTGACACTTAGGGGGCTGGGGGGATGGGAGGAAGGAGGGGAGCCCATCCGCCGTTCACACTGGAATAATTAGAACATGTCAGGAAGAATTAATTTCCTCATTTTTCAAAAGGATACACAGAAATTACCATGTTATTATATGACAGGGTCCCTGGGAGGATTGGATTAAATTTGATTTCTTGTGCAGCCCACACAACAAATTAAAGTCATAAATAAGATGGAAAGAAGCGGGGCACAGAGCATATGTTTATGGCAATGAGTGAAGCCAAGGGAGCAGAAACAACTATCTTCATTTCATTTCATTTAAATCAGACCGACACCGTGTGTCTGAATGACAGCGGTTGCTAATGGGTCGAGATTAGAGGTCTCTTGAAATTAACACAGAGATCCAACAACTTAAACTTAAAAACAATGAAACGCATTAATACTAGTAGATGAGCCTATTCTGCACAGGTATGACTTGACATTAGTAATGCCACAAAAAATTTGTTTTAAAAAATATATCCTGAACTTAACTTTGTATTATACCTTATCCATATTTCTAACTTAATTTTTTTTTTTCTGCATGCTTAACAAAGAACAACACAAATAAAATGACTCAGTTTGTCATTTAAAACAAATGGCAGGGGTGGAAATACCACTTGTTCTCTCTGTATTTTCATTTAATTCCATGTCTTCTTAACCTTTGTCAAGCATGATCTGTTTAGGGTCAATGTAGCGTCACTGACATCAAGCAAAATTTGATAAAAGTAACCAATTTCCAACAGTGGCAAAGTCGCAGTAATGGTTGAACTGGAGACAGTCGCAATTCTACTGATGGACAAATAACAAACTTCTCATAAAAAGGCTATAAAAAGGACTCGATGTTAAGCTTTGTGTTTGTGCTATAATCAGATTATCCTCCATATTATATGCTTTCCCAGAGAGGATAAAAGTAATAAGTTCAGGATGTGGTACATCCTAATTTCAAGAGTCTGGTCATCTAACCAAACAAATTCACAATGTTGAAATTCACACTAATCTCTAATCTTAGGGCTCAGGTAGACTTTTTAGTTTACTATTACAATGTAACACTGTCTTGTCTGGCAAGAGTTTTTCAGCTTTTCTGAAATGGGCTGTCATTAGAGCCTAGTACTCCCCTGGGTACCACAAACTTTAAATAATTTGCGAATCAATTAACTGGCTACTTTCAACGCAACAGGGATTTCACACTCTGGGGTCATGGTGTATTATCGGTTGGAGACGATTCACGGCTTTTTGGGGGAAAAGCTCATGGTTGAAATCGTTAATTCATTTTATCAGACTTTTAGTTATGCATTACTTTCTACAGCTGGGGTAGCAAGAAGATTAATAGCATGTTCTTTGGTCCTGTTTTCTCACAGGAGTAGCTTCTGGGTGAAACTCTGTCCTACAGTAAAACAAAAACATCTCATGAGTAGCAGGACAACAGCCAAATCAGTCAGATTTTTACTCTTAAAGTCTACCGAGTCTACTATAATAACAATAATACACTCTGAGATTTGATCCTTTTAATCTGGTTCAGTGTAGATTAGACAACACCCAACCTAATCTAACTAAACAAGTATATTCAAAACCCTTCAAAGGAAGTCATTCATCAGTGAGCCATTTAGTCATTGCAGAGTTTAGCAAGATCAATAAATTTGATGCAGGTTTTACACATTTTTACCAGTTAATGACATGTGCAACAGTCAGTGTTCCTAATTTCACTCTGGGATCATCTGAGGTAATTGAGGCTGATGAAATTAAAATCTTTGTTAGGCAGTTGTTGTCAAGCAGTCTCTGTTCAGCATATTGACCACAATCATTGGAGGGTCAGTGGACTGAAGAGGCTCATTTGATAAATAATAGATGGGGAGTAACCATGCAAAGGTTATTCATTTTCATTTTGTGATTAAGTGCTGTTTATTCAATTTCTGACAAAATGGCTCCCCACATCCCTTCAGTCAAGGCGTCATTACTGGGCTGAAAAGCTGTGAGACTGTGTGGCTGTGGCTTATTAGATAAATGACACATTAACAATGAGAGCATCTATTCAGATGGTCTAACATAAAGAACTCTCAGGTGTTTCCAAATGAGTCTGCATAGATATAATTAAGTTTTTTAGATAAGCAACTCAAACGATTACTTCGATTACTTCCCAACACATTCTGAAATTAATTAATCCTGCTGATCAAAGAATTTAGATTCTTGGTTGTATGGAGATTAACAAAAAATTAGTGAGACACAATTACAGGTAGGCCACCAGAGCATTCATGTATTTCTTTTTAGTCTGTAACAAATACTGACAGGTGACTAATAAAACCGTAACAACCGTTAACCACGAAAACTTTAGTTTTGAGTCTTTATCATCAAAACTTCAGGAATCAGTTTACATCAGCAGGAGCGACCAGTCGACACTGTGGGAAACCACCACATGTAGATCATTCATCTCCTTTCGTTGTAAGTGTTATTTGCAGTTTTGTGTCATATTTTCACTAGCTTGACTTTTTGCTTTGTTGTTTAGTTGCATCCAATACTTAAACATTGAAAACTATAAGCAGTTTGTCATTAATTTGGAATTAACTCTCATAGGTTCTAAGTGGTTCCCCTGTGATCGATTCTTAAACCCAAATACATTTCTTTGACATTAACCCAATCCTGAATGTTGATGTACAGAACAGCGCTTCTGCTGAGAACTAAATGGGAACTCTACTTTTGCATCTCATGTTATGAAATATGCTTGCATTTGTGTTTTACATATTTTTCATGGAAAGGGTTTTATGTTGCCACTATTAGTTTTTTATGAGATCTCAGTCAATAAAGTGAGCAGTGGTGTCTTTTACTGATGTTTATGGTTTGCTTTTACTAACATTGTTTGATTAATTAGACGTCCTATTTAAGTTTATAGTACTTTGTGGAGCCCACATTGACAGCTAACTGGCTGTCTCAACTCAACAACACTAAGAGACAGCAGCAGAGACAGGTGACAGCCAGACAGGTGCAAGTTAATCTGAGTAGAACACAATGGGTGAAGTGAAAAAGCATGATCAAACAATGCTAAATGACCATGAACTTTGAATGGAGAAAAATATTTCGCAACTGTTAAATATTCACATTAATATGACTCCCAAGATATCTCCTATGACATTTGGCAGGAAAGAATATTAACTAAGTTCCTCACCTTTATTTGTTTAATAACTAGGATACATTTTTATTAGAAATCCTGCACGGGCTGCTGCCTGGGCAAAGATTGTCACAGTAATATTCACACAGAGAGGATTGTTGTGTTCTCCACTCAGTCCTAAAGTATAATGCCACATTTCATAGCAACTTTCTCACTATATTTCTTTGGAAAGTTTTTTACTAAAGCTTTTAAATTGACATTTCAGAATACAAACAGTTATACAGAAGCCTCTCTTTTATTCTGATCTGGTTTAAATGTAGGCCTGGTTGAGTCCATAACTAGTACTGGTTATTAGTTCGTAAAGGGTTTGTATTATTTAGTTAATGACATTCAAGGTTTCATGTTTTTGACCAGTCATATGTTTCTTTTTTCAGTTAGGCTCCAAATAGTCATTTAGTCATTCAGATACATTTTACAAAAACAAAAAAAAAGCCAGATTTGACTTAAAAACAACTTCAACTGCCACATACACATCAGAAATATACCACAAAGATGTATTAGGAATAGTAATATGGAAAAGAGGAGAAATAAACATAATCATCAACCAATACTCTGTATTGTAGAAAAGAAAAATGCAAGAGAAATAAGTTTAAGATTCAAATGTTCAAAAGGTTTGTCAGTAACTTTGTGCATGTAACTGTTTAATTGTGCATACATTGTGTGCCTATCCAATTGTCCACCTCATTTAATGCAGGTGTTCAGTGTGGGTGAAAAACAGCAGGGTGTAAGACACATGTGGCAAGACAGAGACAGCTGAAGAGGCAAACTGATACTTACAAAAACTGAAAGACTCAATCCCCAGCTTCCAGTGATCACAAGTCGGTGGATTTTGAATTCATGTAAATAACCTGGAATCAAGCAGAAATAAGAAAGAAAGAAGCTATTCAAGTGTGTCCTTCTATGCAACATCATTTGACAATGATTCCACCAAAAAACACCTTACATAATTTTCATTCATGAGTATAAATTGCTTTCATTTGATCAAAAGCAGATGGCAATTTGGACCATTAAATCAGCAAGGGTCTTATATATACATATAAATGTATTAAGATTTGCCTAGATCAGAACAAAAATGGCAAGAATAACGAGAACTGAGATCATATTGACTGTTGGCTGAGGGTCAGAGTCTCCACAGCTGAACTAAAACAGCTTCCAGTCCTTACAGCTGTCACCAATGGGAATTTGCTCAAGACAATGTTTAAAATATACTTCTCTACTACCTCATTAATCTGTCTTCCTGGCTGCGGATTTCACTAATAAACAGCTTTCATAAAAAACTGTTGTTTTATTCAATTTAGCTGTCTTTCACCAAGCCCTGCCTGCTAAGGATTTATTCAGAGGCCATTCTCTGTGAGTTTCAGCATGTCTGTTGAAGTGCTGTGACTTAGAGCTCTGATAGCACACAAAGCTCAAAGAAGCTCATACAAGTCCATACTTTGCAACATCTGAGCCATCACCACTGTACAGGAGTTTGAGTCTGCATCAATAAAATTATCTGAGAACTGTAATTCTCTCTGATGCAACTTTTAATTTTAGAACCAAGCCATACCTTTTCATACATTGCATCTTCACAAGCCATACATGTCCCAAATATAGTGTGCCATGGAGCATCAACGTTTATAACAAATTCTAAAGTCTACTCAATACTGCTCATTGCCTATTATGGTCAGGTTGTATGCCTTGTTCACCTGTGGAAAAAAAAAAACACTGACATTTTCTTACAGTGTTTATTAGGCATGATTTATTGATCTACTGTCAACTAACCTACAAATCTACATCCTTCTAAAAAATATGGAAAGTTATTGCCTTACTGTCTCTCAAGTTCTACTGACTTGGGGGAAAAGAGTTCCGGCTGTGGCTGCCCCCAATGAGTTGGAAACTGGTTAATCTGGGTATAGTTGTTTTAACTTCCCTGTTTCAGTCCTGATATTAGTGACTTGTAACAAATATTTGACTGTTTGACACTCTCTCACATTGTAACGTTTCCTCATTTTCATATAAAGTGTGACATGTATGTCTGTAAAAAAAAAAAAAAAAATCAAACTCATATGTACCCAAAATGGAGAAATAATGACAGAAAAAGCAATTCCCTGATCAGCCTATACAGCATGGAAGGAGAAAAAAAAAATCTCTACGCACATTCATGTTCATTTTCTACCATTATCTTGTTTTTCACAATAAGCCAAGATCTCATTACCAGCTGATTTATACAATTAACCCGTCTCAACACTGCCAATTAAACAAGGCCAAGGGTTTTTTAAGGTCATGCTTAACTGATCCGTCACTAATTTGCTCTACGGCACCTCAGTCTTCTTTTGCCAGGGCCAATAAACCACCACCAATAACACTATATAAATATACAGACTACCACTGCATTGTTGTCAGAGCACAGCACAGTCTGCTGTGTGGGAGGCTGGAGGGCTAACACTGTGAGACAGGTCTGAATGTGGCAGCCTTGAGGCTGGATGTGACAATGGGAGAGAGGGGACCCCAGTGACCCCAGTTGAATGCAAGGCTGCTCCATAGAACAGTGTATTGCTGCTACCACAGAAAAAAAATTCTCCTCCAAGAAATATCCTCGGCGCATTCGAGAAAAAGATATTTTCCCTCAGCATTATTATAGAAATTAGTTTCTTAAAGTTTCTTTTCATTGCAAAAAAAATGAAATAAAAATTTGTTCTGTAATCGGAGGTACCATTATTTATGTAGACAAAAGAATTTAGTCAAGAAAGAAGCAACTTCACAATAATTACATGAATAGAGTATACCAGTAGTCTACTCCTACCTCTCTATACTACTTTACTGTTCTGAACTGTGCTCCAGATGCAACCACCCACTCCTGTATTCCCACACACACAGTTAATTTATATTAGTAGCTATTAAGTCCCTGCCTGCTGGATTAACCACATACTGCATGAATAAAAACTCAATAAACCTATTGTCTAAATGAATTAGAGCTCTTATAATGACAGGGATTATTAAACCTTTCAAATGATAATTTGGTGTTAATTGAGAAAAATGATGTACAAAAAACATGGGGAGATGTGTTTTTTATTTGCTAGTTATTCAAGTAAATCATTTGTGCGAGTGGGGAAAACAACAAAATAATTTATAATTACAAATAATGAGTGAAACCAAACAATTTTTAAATTAAGCAAATGTAGGAATCACTGTAAAATAGTAGGTCATTGTCAACTGGCAAGACAGGATGTAAGAGCTCTTTTCATGTTGTGATTCACACCTTGAGGCAGGAAATATTTTACAGGCATTCTCTATGACCAATTATAAAATTAGCAACTTATTACACATAATTCCAGTCCTCCCACAGTCCTCCACTTTTAGATTCGACTGTTTTTTTTTATTTTTTACAACAACAATTATTGTATCTAAAAGTTTTTATTAAAACATAGGAGCACTTATTATAATAGACCAATTAAATTATTTCCAGAATGTCAGTAGTATTATGTTTACTCTCAGTGCGCTGAGAACTACAACAAAAAAAAGACCTGGAGTTACATCCAGTAACTTCTATTATCTCCAAGCATGTAAGCCATGACAACAGGATGTATTGAAATGATTATATAAATAACAACACTTCCGTTTTTTCTTTTTTGTTGGACCACAGAGCTCCCACAGCGGAACAGAGATTGGCCTTCAGCTGTCTTATAGTCAGGTTAAAATTCAACTAATAAAATCTGTCCTGTCTCCTTTTGTACATAAGTTGCTGCTGTCAGTTTTAGAGACCTCCTCATGAAATATTACAATGAGGAAAAAGTCCACTCATTGCAAATTAGTGCATGTTGTGTTCTTGTCAATACCAATTGGAGCCTGAGCCGATAAATACTCTGGGCTACAGCAGAGTCATTTGACACAGGATGGCGATTAAACGATTTCCCACTGGATTTAAAAGTCTGATATTAGAAAATATTTTTTGACCAGTGTAAAACGGACATTATTATATCGGTGAGAAACTGAGAAATGCAAAGAAAAATCATCTCATTTTGGCCACTAGCACATGGTTAAAGTGAAACACAAAGACTTATTTTCTGTTGAAACAATCTCACTGCACTGAAAATACTGGAGGTTTAGCTCTCAGGTACCAAAGTCCTAACAGACTGAAGCAGCTGACATCAAAGGGGCAGAGACAGAGAGCTCACAGCCACCTGTGGCATTTCTTTCAAAGAGTGGCCTTTTCTCTAGCTTTGGCTGCATAGCTTGCACAATTGCACACAAAGACACACTCACAGACATGCACCAACACACACACACACACACATACACACACACACAAACACTAAAGGCGAACTTGGAAATGCAAAAATCCACCATGCTCCAACTGCGATAGAAGCTGAAATTTGTTTTTAAAAATGCACATGTGAAAATATTCAGTGTTTCAATATCTTAACCGCTGTCATAAAGATTAGAGAATCCAGCCTTTTTTCCACAATATTTGGCACAATTCAGACATATGCTCCGGATTCTACACTAGATTCAAGTTGAAAGTTTAACCACTTGTGTATTTTTATTTCACATTTCAGAAATACTGTACTGCTGGAATTGCCATTTGAGCTCTACGCTCTTGCACAGGATGTAAAGGAAAACAGTTCTACTGCTGCAGTTTGGACAGATTCACTTTCAGATCAACTGAACCTTCAAATTCCAAACATGTGTTTATGTACGGTGTGTGCTATGCTTGATTTAATTTTCCCTGTCCATAACAGAGAGCTGTGTTTTTTATCCATCATGTGATAGTGGCTCAGCATCAATAGACATCACCACAGCTGTATGCAGCACAGAGGAGACCTGTCCTCACTGTCTGTTTTGACCAAATTCAGGTTGTACGTTTCATATACTTCCGTTAGATTGAAATAAATGAATACCAAGACATTTTTGTCTTGTGCACATAATTCTTGTATGCACAGTAGACATCTGTATGTTGATGCGTCTACAGCATACTATACACATGTCCTGTAGTTGTGTGTGGATATGCATGAGCAAGCCAAAACTTCAACTCTTGTTTGGAATTTATCCAGATCTGCAGCATGTTAAAAAAAAAAATATCCATCCCAATCCTCTGGTCCAAATCCTCACTCACCTCTGCATCCAAACACAGTAAAGTAGAAATTCTGCAGAGTTAGTTATTTTGACAATAGAGGTAATCTATGCCATCAGCAGGCTGCTCCCCACCTGGATGCAGTATGGTTATCTCTGCAGAAGCAGCAGCCACACAGTAAGGCTGGGGACTGCATGGGGGAGTTTGGGATGCAATGAGGTGGGGCTGTAAGAGTGTTATAACAGCAATAGGGAAATCGGAGTAAAGGGTAAGGGGGGTGTTGAGGGTGAAGAGGTGAAGCGCAGAACATTCTAGCAAAAAAAAAAAAGTCTGATAATGTAATTTTGTAAGTTTGTTAAATATCCAGCTCACTAAAGTCAATTCTTTCTGTAGATGCATCATCTGTGAAAAATGAAACGACAGCTTCCTTGCAGTGAGCAATCACCACAGCCAGGAGCGAGAGGACATTACTTGCCAAGGAACAGCTAGAGTTCAGGTAAACTGTGGACACAGATAATATGTTCACTCCCTGCTGGTCTGATACAGACACCCATGGATAAGTAAAATGTCCAGCGGAATGTTGTTAGAAAGACAAGCTGTATTTCTACAGGAGATCCACCGTATCATTGAGTTATTTGGTGCTGGAAATGTGGTCAGTCACATGCAAACAGCTGTTTCATGCTCCAGCACACTGTTAACTGTCACAACCTTACGAATCTCTCTCTTGCCCGCTTTTTTATTTATTTATTTTATCTTTAGCCTTTGTTTCTTGCAGGCTACGTTACTCTGTCTGATACTACCCTGACACTGAAATACATCAGACTAGACACTCAAAATGTCTCACACCAGCGTGTCAAGAATGACTACCGGAGTGTCACTCCAGTTAAAATATCTTTGTTGAAAGAAAAACAGTGATGGGCATTTTGTCAGAGCTGACGTGCAATAATGTCAAATAAAGCAAAAAAAGAAAAAAAAAAAAAGCCTCACTCTTGAGCGGCAGCTATTCTACTGAGAGTTTGTTACAAGCCTGATACAGATACAGTGCTGAAGCTGAATGAGGCTTTCATGTGCTGCTTGGCAAATACATTATCTGTCATTTCCTCTGCGTCAAATAACAGGAATAAAAGTCTATTTACCGAGCAGCTGGGTTGAGGCAGGGTGAAGGGAAAGAAACGACCACTAAATAGAATGTTTTCCTCCACGGTGGACGGCTTTCAGTCCCTGCTATACCTAACAGGCAGTCGTGCAACCTATCAGTTCTCTTTTATTTCCTCTCACATATTCTTTACTCCAAAGGCTGTGAAGACACAGAAAATAGAATCGGCTTGTCTTTTTACACACCGAGATGCCTCTTTCCTTAACTTGCAAGATATACACACATATTTTCTTTTCCTTTTTGGTTTCTTTTCTCTGTCTGTGTTGTATGTATGTTGGGGGCAGGGGTATGAAAACAAGTCTCTCCCTCTCTCCCAGGTAATGTGTTTATTTTCCTGGGCCCATCTTCTAGTTTACTGCGTGGTGGCGTTTCTCCCCTCTTATCGCCTGGCCCTCGTGGGGCACTTTAGCCCCTCAAATCCTGTTCACCACATACTGGTTTTAGAATCTGTGAAATGAGTGCTAGAGAAGCGTGGCCACAATGTCTGCCTGTGTTGCTACTGGACTCAAATGGGCTCTGTGCTTTTTTGTCCAGGGAGATGCATAAATGGAAGTTTTTAACACCTCAAAGGAGGCTGGGCCTTTGTGGAGCCACACTAGAGAAGCCTGCCAGTCTCCCGAGGAGGCAGACACACTGAGTGCTGCAGGACAAAGAGCTGGAGGAGCAGAATCAGCAGGGGCATCACTCTGCTTTGGGCACCAGACACACACACATACACACACATACATATATAGCTGTGCTAACATACAGTGTATAGTGCACATGCACGCAAACAACCATTACAACAGATGTAGTGATGTGTTCTTAACTACCAGCAAACACAAGAAGCTGATTTGTCAAATCTATCATAGCAGTTGTATTATATTCTAAATCTGATAAATTAACTGACAACAAATTCTTCTCATATCTATAGTGCAACATTGTTACAGGTGGAAAATGAAACAGCCTGCAGCAATAACCAAATAATAAGAGCACATGAATATAAACAGTTTTTCCTGCAGTTAAAATCAACATACAGTGCAAACTGTAAATAGGCTCATATTTGATTGTATAAACACACTCAATAAAAATATACAATCAGCACACCACCATTTCCTTCTTATTGATTCCAGCTCCACTGTTTGAAAATAATTTCCTCATTTCCATCCAAATTTCCTTATTGAAATTCTTTTTCTTTTCTTTTTTTTCTTTGTTATTACTTACAAGTACAGCCCAACAGCTGGCATTTACAATCAGTCTTTATGCTGTTTAGATGTCTACAATAAGCATTTAGATGCAAATATGTCTGCCTTATACAAAAGACTTGCAACTTCTGTCAGCAGCAACATAATCAACCTGCAATTGTCTCCTGGCTCCGAGTGGTTTCCAGTGACAAGGCCTAAGCCGAAAGCATCTGTATTCAAATGATTCCCTATCTCAGCCATGGTTTAGTCTGAATATTTTCCAATGGTACAGAACTGGAAAAAAATGGGGGGGGAATCAATCATATGGTGAATTAAACCAGAAAGGAAACAACTGATCCATAAATGATCAGGTTACAACAAGGCATTGGACTCCACAAATTATTCAGCATTTTTCTCGTTTTGAGGGGAAGCAGAGACGCACTGTCTCATAATAGTCCTTTAAAATTGTGTCCTGTATTGCAGTCTCACATTCTCAATTGTCTAAAGCTGACAAATAATTATTTTATTTGCTAGTTCAGTACCTAAAAAAGAAATCTAAAAGGCAATCAAGCTTTTAGTCTCTGCTCTATAGAGGATTACTAAACTCGATGAATAACTAACACTAAAGGGGGGGAAACTTAATTTACTTGAGAAAAAATGACCTAAAACTGTAGTAGGATTTAAAGGTTGTGTACATAAAAAGAAACAACAAAGCCTGTAAGTGCATGTGACCATGGTGTAAATCTGATAGTGATGAGGGCATATGCTTTGCTCTGGCTCTGTTGTCCCTGCACAGCCTTTTCGACGATTAACATTATAACCTCTGTTTTTGCTTTTTATTTACAGAGGTCATTTGTCTTTTTTGAAACCCACAATTAATAGCAGCGTATGCAAATGCAAATGAGTCCATTTAGGAGAAGGCTAAAATTATCAGTTTCAGAATATTTCTGCCTTCTTAATCTTCTAAAGAGGGAAATGATTTAAAAGGAGGACACAAATCTCCAGTGACATGGCAGGAACTGTAAGGCACTTTCGTCTCCCCATCGTTTCCCGTTCTCCCTTTCTCATCTCACTCATGTCTCACTCTGGCCCCCATCCCCATCTCTTTCTCCTCCTAATTCACCTCTCCCCCCTTGTTGCCTTGTATGCATGGAGGAGCCAGAAGTCAGGGACATGGAGCTTAGGGCTAGGCTCTACTTTGCTTGTCCCCTCATAGGAAACAAATGTAGTGTTTAAGCCCCTGATCACTGGTTTAATTGAGTTTAACACTCCTTTCCTGGATTAAAAAAGGGCCTTTGAAATGAAAGGTCAAATTACCTCTACAGTCAGGCAATAAATAAGTCAAACAAGGTAAGAGATTCTTGCCAGTGTATGTTAGTGGCAAATTTAATTAACAGAAATACAGGAAGCTCTTCCTCTCTGTTTTGAAAAAAGGGCAACGTTGGAGTCCCAGCTGTGCAGAAAAGGAATAAAAATATATAAAAACTATAACTTATCCAAAAGTCTCATCATTTAAAGTTAAGTGGTACAGAGGATGCATTCAGTTATTCTGTATGCACAGATGCAGAAACATTTTATAATCCATGATATCTAGACTTGATCTCATAATATAAGAGGTCCACAGCAATTATGCACATAATCAAATAAAATGGGAGAAACTTCTTGCCCATTAGTCTTTGCACTTTAAACGCATGATTTTTCCCAATGATGTAAGATATCCTATACTACCATTGTCTATAGACACTATACTATACCTATCCTACCATTGTCTATAGACACAATGAAAGGAAGTGGGCATAAAATAAGGCTGCAGTCTGGACTAGAAGCACATATGGTGGCCAAGCAGGGCATAGAACAAGAGAATGAGAGAGTGTTCTACACCCAACAAGCTACAATGTGCCCTTTGTGACATAATGCTCTATGCACAGAATTGTGGAAAATACTCCAAAATTTACTGCTTTGCATATCCAGCAATAACAACTGACATCACATCCAGTACCATATATTCCACGTTTCTGGCCATGCTTCACATTTAGTTTAGAAGAAGGGGGTAAGAAAAACACTGTCAAGCAGTTATTATATTCCCATCATGTTCTGGGAGCCCATTACAGCATGGCACAAGCAACGGTAAAACTGAGAAACTCAGCAAGCTGAGGCTGCAGGCACAGGGCTGAGGAGCACTTAGGGCCTGCAGTAAAAACCTACTGCACACTGTTAAATGCTGCTGAAAGATGTAGTTCAAACAAACAGTTTGCACCTACAGATTATGTGTGTTCAAATTATGTTTGTCTTTTAGGTTTTCTCTTTCTACCCAAGTATTTAGTTGGCTGCTGTGTGTTAGGCCAATCCCACCAGGTGTCTTTGCGGAGCTCCTGAAAAAGAATAATGAATGAGGGAATGCAGAGAAGAATCTCTTGTAAGCAGCTGTTCAGATAATATTCAGAATCTGGTGTTAACAGCAAGAAAAATGGGTCACATGAAAAATGTTTTCTTTTCACTTGCAAACACGTGCTTCCAATTACTCTATAAGAAAAACTGACCACGCTCCAAACAAAAGTGCTGCTACTGCTTGCCACAAACTAGTTTTCAGAGATTTTACATTACAGACTATGTTGAAACTGAGCATATTTAGAACATTCTAGTTGGGAAAAACATGAAAATGTAATTAAAGAAAAAAAATCTAATCTATTCAAAAGTAAATTCTATTTCCATTCATGGTGTATGTACTGCAAGTTATGCATGATTTAGAAGATAAAAGGAAAATAACTTTTCAGGATTCTTTATATCCTTAACATACCATATCTCAATTGAATGAGCCAAGTATGATTGAATAAAACTTGCAGACTGCTTCCCACAATCCCTCGAAATGTCAGTTAATGTGTATATTCAATAAAACATAATAACTTGTATAAATTTGCTGAAAAAAAAAAATCTACTGCTGTACAATTGTGATATTCAAATAGCCAAAATAACATTTCAAAGAACAGCCATAACCAGGGTGGGTATGTGTGTTGAGTTTGTGCGTGTGAATGCACGTATGCTTGTGTCAGTATGTGATTTGTGAATGTATGTCCATGTGTGCCCATGCCTGCTCTCCACATCAGCCCACCAAATGTGGTTTTGGGCAGAGTGTGGCCTAACAGTAAAATGTTGAAATTGGAAAAAATATTACCCTTCTTTTTCTTGAATAGCAGAGAGATAAGCACCCTTTAGCAATGAAGCCAGAGGAGTTTAAGCTTATTATGAATACCTCTCAGAGCGCAGAGGCATGTACTGTAGAAATCAAAGGGAGTAATAGGCAGGTAAGCCAGTGTCATTTTAAAGAGGAAGTCAGTTGTGAAATTGTGAAATCGCGAGGCCCTGCTGACAATCCCATAAATGATTTCTAATGGCAGTGGCTATCATAGATCTGGAAAAGTTAGAGGTTTCTAAGGTGAAAAGAAAGAAAACCCAATGCTAATCTCTTCATTGATGGAAACTAACAATAATGGGCTATTTATCTCTTTGATTAAACAGCATATACGCTGAAGTTCACAAGAATGTGTGATTCTTTGCGAGTGCTCTAAGCTTCCTAAAGTAGACCAGGCTTTGCAGAACATTCCTCATGGTTTCATGTTAAATTGGCTGTGAAAATCCACTCTTATATGCTGGACTAAAACTATAAAAAAGGTCACCTTCAGTTGTTTTCCCCAACAGTGTTTCGGATACAAGACCTGCTCATTAAATTTGTGAATTAGTACATGTAGCGAGTGCGTATGTACTCAGAAGGACATCAGTTATTAAGTTATAGTTCCACGTTTGTTTGTGAATTTTCTTGCCTAACAGAATAAGCTGTAAATCTCCTCTGGCGAGAACTGTTGTAAAGATGATATCATCACACGACTGAGCCAAGGCAGGCCAGGCTAGCGCTCTCAAACTCTACAAAGACACACACACACACACACACACACACACAAAACACCAACAGGCTGATACATACTGTGTTTTTCTCCCCTGAATATTCATCCATGTTTTCACATCATCTGCAGGTCTTCTAATCACAGTCACTTCCCCTTTAATCACAGCGCTCTAATTAGGTCCTAATAAACCATTTTGCCATCCTCTTGGAGCGCCTCTATGTCACTCACACATCAAACCATGAAATACTATATTAAGGGCCTGTCAACCTCAAAGGAAAGCTCCTCCAGCAGCAGTGATACAGATACTTCAGACACACCCTCTTACACTAATTGAAATTATCGAAAGCTCTGCTTACATGTGACACTTGGCCATGTCTTAAACCAAGGCCTGAAGTACAGCAGTCTGAGCAGTCGTTGTGCCAGTGGGGAGGTTCTACTGGTTTCTCTGATGTTGGATAATTGTTTAAACCTGAGTGGACATGACACAGGGTCTGATGCTGCTTGTTCTGCGAAGAAAAGACAAAAAAATTTTCACTTGCACTTTTCTAATTTTTCTTCTATTGTAGTTCAGTCCAGCATGGTCTTAAAAGAAAGTCTCAATGATTCTACGTTCATCTTGGAGAACCAGTGTTGGGGATGATGATCACTGACCAAAAGTTGATAATGATGACTGTTTAATTAGAAGCCTTTCTTTGGCCTGGCCATAGCCCAAACTTCTCCACCCTGCAGATGGTAACCAATAAATGTAGCTTTGCTGAGGATGAAGAGGAACATTGTACCTCCCCCAGTGTACTCTCAACCCCACCCCTAACCAAGAACACAAAGCCTTTCCCCTTGCTGCAATGAAAACACAACCATAGCAATGCTGCACAAGAAAGCTTCTGAAGTCCAACCTTGTGTTATTTTTGGAGCTTTTCTGTGTCTACATTCATGGTTAGTGTTAGCAAAAAATATTGTGAGCATGTCAAAATTTAAATAAGAGCAGTCAGACACTGCACATCTGCCCCAAATCTGAGGAAAAAGTAAATCCTGGATCCAGATCAACATCTAAAGTAAATTGCTTTTAAGTTGTGTCATGCCCCACCCTTTGTAATATCTTGGCCATCCACTATGACCT
This sequence comes from Odontesthes bonariensis, assembly GCF_027942865.1. Classification (NCBI taxonomy): domain Eukaryota; kingdom Metazoa; phylum Chordata; class Actinopteri; order Atheriniformes; family Atherinopsidae; genus Odontesthes; species Odontesthes bonariensis. Next base: position 21,284,774 of record NC_134506.1, on the reverse strand, counting down.
TCTTCATACCAGTTCACACTATAAAAAATGCAATTTTGCAAATTTAACCCAGCATAAAAAGTTAATTTTTTAGGTTTCTGCAAAGCACAGATAAGTCGAATAATATTTTGACAAGACAGCAAGCACCCTGGCAAAGGCCACATTAGGAGGTTAGACAGGCGGTGGTGGAACAAGTCCTTTGACCTTAGAATAAGTGTTTGCACAGGAAAAACTAAGGTTGAGTCCTTCTTGAGAGAATTACTTTCATATCTAATTAGTTTTTGAGTCCTTTAAGCGGTTTTAGTTTTCACTTGACATTTGGTGAGTTTTATGCATAAACTAGATCTTTAGGACTAAAAACATATGCTTTGACCTGAGGTACAAAAAGTTGTGCTTGAGACTCTCAGCTTCTTTGGCTCAGAAATGTTAAGACCCGTATTTGTTTGCAAAAATGTAAAATGCCACGATTTGGGCTGAGTGAGTGAGCTGGTAAATAAGCTTTGACAGTGAACGCAAAGTGCTATTGCCAACATACGATCATGTCTCTGTAACTGTGACGGAACCATACTTTGTCTAAGTACGCTCCTGTTGAGACATATCTGCAGGAATGTAATGATCAACAAGTGTTTTGGCCCAATTTTGCATTTATAAAATCAGATAATGACAGCTTTGTCATAAGATTCAAGTCAAAGGAAAATAAAAAAAAATTTCAAAAGTATTTTTTCCACTTCAGTACTTGTTCCAGTGTGCCAGTGTGCCATCTCACCGTCCTGATCGAAGTTCCACAGATATTGCACACCATTCTTAATTTGTTATGTCTCGCTGCAAAAAAGTTTTGCTGTTCCTCAGACACAAGCACCCCTCCCATCCTTCTCTGTCCTCACCAATCTGTCAATCATCTTCCCTCAGACAAGCCTCCTCCCAGATGTTTCTTTACTCGTAATGCCTGGCAGAAACACCACTCTGTTTTATGTGCATATATTGTATGTGAGCGGGTGGCGTGTGCCAGAGTGGCTATCCCTTCAGACTGTCAAAGAGGCTCATGGGAAATTTACTTCATGAGCCAAACCACAGGCTCTCTGTCATTTCAGCAGATTTCTGTTTTTTTGGCCCCATTCAAGAAAGAGATTATCACAGATGCTACTTTCTTTGGGTTTAGTCTTCAAGCTGAGTTACTGGACTCACTGTGGCTCACTTTGCTTATAAATGTGCAGCTGAGCCAATCAGAGGTTCCTTAAATGTAATTCAAGACCAGGCAAAATTCAAATCTTTCCTATTCTATTACTTAAACTGAAGAAAAATAGGCTGATCTGGTTACTCAGGATCAGTGGATTCAGAATAATTTGAGCAGAGTTCTAAGTCATAAAGTCTGCTCTTAGCTTATCTTGTCATCAACAGGGACTAAACACCCCCCTTCCTTTACCTAGAGTGTGTGTGGTGTGTGTGTGTGTGTGTGTGTGTGTGTGTGTGTGTGTGTGTGTGTGTGTGTGTGTGTGTGCATGTGTAAGAAAGGATAACAAAAACAGACAGAGAGCAACAGAAAGACAGAGACCAGGAGAAAGCTTGTGGTTTGGTGTGCTCAAGCCATTTACTCATAATGCACATTAAGAGCACAGCCTTGCAGCACATCCAAGTCGGTGTATAAAGAAATGATTCAGAAAGGAAACAAAAGGTCTGGGCTAGAAGAGATTCTATGGTTAACTTCATCAGAACTTTAGCCACAAGACCATTACATCTATTCCTGCACCCTCCCTCTTTGTCACTTTGATTTATTTTTGGCATTGTGCATTAACATTTTCCACAGGAAATTTTTTTGAGAATTTGATTTCTGGCCCAATACCGCCTTTCTTTTCCATAATTTACTCGCCTGGGTTAGATGTCACAGTAGCTGCTCCATGATGCAAGTGGCTGATCAGCATTTGTTTCCGTCCAAGAGGGCTAACACAAAGATTCAAATTTACAAGCAAAGCCACAGTATGTTTCTGTTAAGACGTGTCCACAGACACGTAATGAAGTCAACGAGTGTTTTGGGTAATTTTTTAGACAGTGACAGCTTTGTCAAGTTGTTGTTACATTTGAATATTTCTTACTCAACCATACCCAATATCTCAACCAACTTTCTACATCATGGATCAAGGTTCCACATAAATATAAAACTGACCATGACAGCTTTCTTGCTTCAATTGATGTTAAAGGCGACATCGTAGTCAAATCACATTTCTCAAGAGTGCAAGTGTGTACAAATACACACTTTGTGTGAGCACATGTGAAACTATTCACACATAAACGAAGTTGCTAATCCTATTGGAAAACAGTCATGTGCCAACAAAACATCTACCAGCATCCTTAAAGCTGGACCATGCAGTAATGAAGCCAGATTGGCTGGCTCAGTCCAAACCATGAAGCATATTTTACATCTTACATCAGATCTGTCTGACAGATGCCAAGCTGGCTGTTAACCTCCCCCAATTGGATAATGTCTAATTGTTCAGCTTTAACAGTCCTTGGAGACCTACGTAACCGGCAAACAAAAACAACTACTGCCTTGCAAAACAATAGAGTAGATAGGTTGCAAAACCTCAGCAGTTAAATCTTATCACAGTTATTACAACCCTGAGACTTGTTCCGAACCCAAATTATTGGGGTAATTCATGCTGCAGTAGGATCATTCACAACAAATAAGTTTGTAGCTCGATGACACAATTGCATTGCTTCTCCCTTATTAGAGGGTGAGCTTTTTAGGGCAATCGTTCACATTTTATTTACATAGAAACTCTCAGTCACAGCTGGCCAAGCTGGCTCAAGTTATATGTTCATGGAATCCTTTAATGCATCCTCCAAGGCTCTGGCTCGCCCATGGGATGGCTTGATCCAAACATAATGGGGGGGGGGGGGGAATCACAAGGAAAAGGCTTCTTGCGACGCTTTTGTATGTGAGCAGTGCAAAAGCCCACATTACAGTAATCTCTTTTCCCTTGTTCACTCACAAGACACAATCTCAGGTCTTCAGAGCTTCTCCAATTCTAGGAGGACAGAAATCGCTCAAGGCAAAAGATCACAGCTTTTTCTTCCTTTTTTTTTTTCTTAGTTTGAATATTCTGCAGCAAGGTCACTCGCACCCACTCACATAATGACCATATATCTGTCATAAGATTATAAACTTTCTGAAAAACAGGCATATTTTCTCTGTGACTACAATTAAAAGTCTAATGTGACTGCAGTCAATTAGAACTGTTAGAGAGTCAAAGATCCAAATTATTTTTGCTGGACTCCTAAATTGGTGCTCACACAATGGTTGTCTCAGAAATCGGAAGAAAAAAAATAGCTTTTTTCTTTTTTACTTGCTTCTAGTTCTGTACCCAAATATCTGCAAAAGGAGCATGAGTGTTTGTTTGAAATTCAGTTTCAACCACCTGCACCGTTTTCACACAAGCTGACAGTTCTCAGCCTTCAGTCTACATTCTGTGTGTGTGTGTGTGTGTGTGTGTGTGTGTGTGTGTGTGTGTGGGTGTGTGTGTGTGTAAGTGTGTGTGCATATGCTGTGTGTGTATGCGTGTGCGCAGTATGTATGTGTGTGCGTGCAAGAACTCTAGAATCCACCACATTTTAATTACTGCCCGGCTGCACTGTGTGCCTCTTTGATATGGAAATGGGGGCAACCATCTTCACACAGCCACTGTACAAATCTTCATCTGATTCATAAAAAACAATGAGCCCCTCTAATTCCTCCACCTGATTACAGTCCCAGACCTGTGTCACAGACATGCGGCCACCAACGCCCTTCCAATTAATTCTACATATTAATGTGCGATTAAAAAAACAAAAAAACAACAAGGGGCTACTTACCATAGCCAAGACTGTTGCATTTTGAAGTCAAAGTTAATTATGTACAACTATGCTATGGACTGTCCAATTATTTTTGAGAAAAACATATTCACTGGGAGAATGAATGATACAGATCAAAATGGGGCACTTAGGTTACTTCTGCAATTATGCAGTTCCTGTGATGATACACATATTTAGATTTTTTTTTCTTCATCTGTAATCCTTTAATGTAAGCAATACTGTTCACTTACAGCAGCCAGAGGGACATGGGGATCTAATAGAGCAGAGGAAAAAACTGCCGCTGCTTATTTCGTAAGTATGTTATACAGTAGGTGTCGTTTGTTTTTTTGTTCTTAGAAAAAACACTGAATCAAATTGAATCTTTAACACCAACGAGACCTGTGTTCACAGGATACTAAATATTGGAGAAAAGAAAATCCAAACAAGACTGTAGCAAATGAACAGACGAGGCTTGATGAAATTCAGAATATGAAAGCTCAAAATGATTTCAGAAACAGCCGGTGTATTTGCACTGTCTGCATTGTCAAAGCCCTCCACGAACGTCATGACCCGCTGTCTGTTCTCAGTGACTCAGCTTACCCGTGATTTTATCAGCGTCTCCTTCGAGGAAATAAAAAAAAGAAATTTGGCAAACGGATAAATCCCATAATTAACTGAGTGACATTAATTACTGACATGTTACCAACTTAGCAGAAACTTTGTGTTGAAGAGAAGAGACCCACCCATCCCCCCCACACACAAATACGCTGGTGTATCCCATCAGTTTCGATCATTGTTGAAATATTCTACAGCAAATTAGATAACACTTAGAAAGACAGATGTCACAACATGTGCTGCCACGTTTATTATCTCCTGCAGCCCTCCAACCTTCTGCTGCTCTCCTCCTCTACCTTTACCAGGCCTGCTGTTGTTTACCTCTCATCTTATTTATCATCAGGTCTCAGCCACTACAACCACAAAGAGAGGCAGACCGATACCTGCGTACCCCTCCGGTGCCCCCTCCTCTACACTGCCTCTGCCCACATCACTAGCAGTGCCCTGCAAACAGCTGTCTTTCTACAAAGCACAATACATATGAAAAGATAAGACATTGTGCAACATCTCAGCCTATTTGTTTAGGAGAGACATAGTGGCTTTTTGGATTTTTGACGTTATAAAATAAAATTTTAACAAAAACAGCAGTGTTTATCCATGTCAAGAGTGGAGAGACTTTTGGCAAAATATCTCGAAGATGGAAAGTATAGCTCATGCATAAACACATGCCAAGGCGTAAAGGGTCTCTCTGTCTCACACACACACACCACAACAACACAAAGACATTTTTTACAAGAATATAGAGGAAGGAAAAAATATCAAGAAGCAGAAAAAGTGGTGCAGCTTCATTAAGACTAACTTTTATGGATTAAAAAACAAACTAAATAGATTATTTTTGGATCACTGATTTATCTGTACTTGACAACCCATTGCCATTTTTGTTATCCTTCCTGGGGAATAACGACGATATAAGCATGTTTTTTTCATTCCTTCTCCAAGAGTGAGAGCAGCTTATCATGAGTGAAAGCGGTTGTAATATCAAATTCTGTTTGGCAGAAGCATCCTCTCTGTGTCTAACTGTCAGCAGACGGGCAAGGCCATAAAACGAAACCTACACACACCAGCACTTTCATTTGCATCATTGCGTGGCTTAATGATAAATAACTGCTGATCTTTTTTTCAAGCAGTGAATTAAAATAACACTTCTTGATCACCATTGATACAGCTAATCAGCCTTTTTCTCTTTGGAGTCATGTCAAACTTGCAGTAAAAATAACAAATGAAAAAAAAAAATAGCCCACATTCAACTTCTGTGTAAAAATCATCAACCGTTCATGATCCTGTGCCAATACGCCAGCAAGACACAAAGAAAATGTTGACGCAGTATCACACATAAGGCAGCTTTCTTTCTCCACATTCCTTTCACTCTGTCTCATGTCTTTACTTTGAGCCCACGAATTGCTGCCTCAAGAGCTTTAAGCAGATCCTACCTGCAGATGATGAGGACAGTTAAAAAGGAGTACAAGCAAATTCAGTAGGTGACATTTTTAAGATGGACTTCTTACTTGTAATTTCTCCACCACCCAGTAAAACAAATATCAAAAAGCTCTGATGGCAGGAGAATTATTGGGGGGGGGGGGGGGGGGGGGGGGGTTAACACAGCAACAAAGTTGCTGTTGCATTACTGGATACAATGTACTTGAACAGAGAACATGGTGTGTTTAGACAAGAGACCCAGGTGGCTTTCTGCCTTCATGCCATAATGAAAGTCCTAAAATCTCACTGGCACATCAGCGTAAACGGCTCTTAATGCTCAGTCTTGCAAAGAGCTCAAGTCACCCCGACATCCACCCGCAGATTAGTCCTTGTAGATACAGAAAATGTGCGTGGCAGGTCGGAGTGACGAGTGGTAAATATGACACTATTGCTCTCCATTTGCATCACAAAGGTCCAACTAATTCTAACTAATTTTGCTTAATACTCAGGTCGGCTGTAGTTACAATTAACCTTCCCGGGCTACATTAATAAAACTGAGAAAATTATTTGAGGGGAAATTTTATTTTTTTTATTATTATTTTTTAAATCACACAAGTTACTACACTTCCCATTTCTCTGATTATTGAAATGCACAAATTGCTATACGGGTGTTTAAAAGAAAGAAGGTGATTCATTCAGATGCCGGCGGTTCTCTTGTGCGAAAAAAAAGAAGAAAAAAAAAGTGAGAAATTTGCCATAAAAGCCAAGCTGGGTGGGCATCAATGGGCTGAGGACGAATGCCGCTTTTCACTCTTTCCTCTCTCGCTCTTCTGGTGTGCGCCACGCTGAGCTGCACAAGCCGTCAGAGACAAACTCTTACAGACACAGAGCCGAGTGTCCCTGTATAGCAATCAGGACAATGTGCTGAATGG